>NC_140235.1:6952076-7602076 GCF_949987555.1 Borostomias antarcticus
TTGGTCGGCTCTCCTGAGACTGTTTTGCCGTCTGTCGGAACGCAGCCTGTAAGTCTAGACTGACTGAGGCTGTCTCTGGTCCTGGAGATGAATCCTGTGGATCTGACAGCTCAGCTTGTTCTGCCGGCTGATAGCATCTCCAAACCGGCCCAGGCCCTGGAGCTGGGGCTGCAGAGACATTGAACAGAGTGCTCGCCGCAGGCTACAAGCCCGTGCGGACTCACCCCTCACTACGAGCGCCAGACACCTTTGGCTGTGACTGTATTATTTGTAAGGATTCAAGGTAAACAGGAAATTGGAGGTAATACATATGGTGTGCTTCAACATGGTAGATCTTCTGGCAATATGGCTGTCACTCCATGCCTGCTACTGTATATTAGTATACATGCTACTTCAATGTTCATTGTTGAAGTTGCTGTGGCGAAGCAAGGCAATGTGTTGGCCAATTAAAATACTATGTTGACATCGAACAGTGTAGATGGCACGTTTGATATTGTAATTAGTTCAGCAGGGTATTAACACATGTTGGTTCCAATCAGCTACCTCAGATGGCTGTAGAAAAGATGAGAATCTAGGCCATCTAGCATTTCTACGTTCATATTTCCACTACTGATTTTGAGAGTAAACACCGTGAAAATCCATCTCCTCCGCTTGTTTCCTCCAGCCAGCAGAGATTCATGCTTTTGAGGGTTGTGCCTATTTTCAGCATGTGAGTTTCAAATAATTTCCTCCAGCAATATAACAAGGGTTCAAGGGTGTGGGACAACATCTGCAAGCGGCTTTATCAGATGGACTACATTTCAAACTTTTACAAGCTATGGGCTGATAGACATCTCAAAAGCCCAGGTAAGAGTTTCAGACACAATTCCCTCATATCGATACATTCACAACTAGCTACAGTTTGCTGTGAGACCAACAGATTGATTGTAGGACAATATGCCAGTCCACAACCGGAGGGACTGATTTGTGCTGACTAAACTTAATTTTGTCTTTTCTGTTTATAAATGATGTGATTATTGATAATAAACTATATAACAAAAATGTATCGCACACCAAGGTACTCTTGTGAGGTGCTAATCACTGTAAGAACTGATCATAAGAAAGAAAAAAAAGTGTTGCACACCCTGGCTCATCACTGATTCTGAAGAAGGCCGAAATGTCAAAATAAAATAACTGCATATGGAGCCAGAGTGTGTGACACTTTTTTTTTTTCTTCCATTGATACTAAACTGACATAAAGGCTATAGCCCACATTTAAACTAGCACTTGTGTGGGATAGGTGTTCAGCCCCCATCTTAATGACAACAACAGAGGAAGAGTAGAATTTTAGGCCTCATCTCAGTGCCATCATTGGAACCTGTTGTGAAATAACAGATACTATACAATCACATTAATAGTGAAATCATACAGATACAATAGGTGTTATGAATGTACGCCACTGAAGTATCAGCTAGAATATAAAGCAAACAGCATTTTATAAAACGAGGTGTCTCAACAGGTTTTTTTTGACTGGTATTAAAATGCTCAATCTTGACTTGCTGATAGAATCTATTTCTGGACAGATGATCTTCGCTGGGTGATTTATTGACCTGCCGTATCTGGCGTCGTCTGGGGGAAGGAAACAGGCATTTACTCCTGTCTGGATGGATTGGGAGGACATAAAATCAAGTTGACCGGTGACTGGTGTGACAACCTTTGATAAACAGTATGCCAAGGCAACTATCTGGTGATGGTGCATTTCCCAGACCTACCAAATTAATACCACAGTTCACCCAGAGGCCACACACCCTCTTATTTGATATCACATAGCTAAATTGAAAATCATCTTACAGTTACCTCAGATGAAGTTTATTCATTGGCTATATAAAAAGTTCCGGCGGTACTTTATGGCCTGTACCTGAAGAGGACTCTGTCTGTGCAGTGTCAAAGCAGCTGATGAAGGGAATTAGCCTTGACCTTTGTGGAGGAGGAGTGGAGGTCTGTCATTAACATGGTACCAGGAAGACATTACCCTGCCTTAATAACCTACACTGATACTGTACTGATAAGGGATGAAGGATGGGCCTGACACATCCCCCTAACCGTAGTCTGACACACGAACACATCTGACTCACTAAAGAGAGACAGGTCCTCCTTGAATCCTTCCCATTCACTGACTACTAATCAGTATACGACTATATGAGAATCCATTGCAATTCTCCCTCGAAAACAATAGGTCATCGAGCTTTGTGAAACAAAATAGTAATTCACAATAATCTAGCTCATACTTTGACACTATGACTCATTGAGATTTAATAGATGACTTATCTGTAAAAATGCTTAGTTAATTAGGTCATAATTTAAGATTTGTTAATTTCTCCAAATTGTAAACATATTTCAAAGAAATACTCAATATGGTCTGACGTTCAAACTACCTAAATTCTCCCATGTGACCCCTCCTCTGTACCTGTCACTGGCTTCCAACTGCAGCCTGCGTCATATTCAAGACCTAGGAGCCCGGCTGCAGGAACAGTCCCTCCCTATCTGTAAACAACGGCTTGAGCACTTTGTTCTTCCACCTCTTCTGTCCACCTGGTACCACCAGCTCTACGAGGACGCAGGGCCTCAGCTCTGCCTCTTCTCTGATTGGCTCCTGAGATGGTGGAGTGACCTCCCCTCTACTGTCCAGATGGTGGAGTCTACCCATCTTTCCAAAGAGACTCAAGACTCATCTCTCTAAGGAACACTTGTCCCTTATCTTAACCCTGGTTAAACCACTGGGCCCCGCCCAACCTGTAACATCATGTAGTGAAGAAAAAAATACTTCCTCGATTTAGCACTGTGACTGGTGTTAGTTGTTCTTATAGAAGGCTTTACTAACAATGACTGGGATGTACAGTTAGTTCACTTACTGTAGACAAATGTACTTATGGTAAGTCGCTTTGGATAAAGCATCTGCTAAATGACTAAAGTGGAAATATAGCCTCTAGTAAGATCCAACTTAGGGAATACACACTATCCTTGCTTCAGTGGCTCAAACAGCAGCGATGCTATCCAAATGCCATGACAGATGTAAGTGACGCATTAGAGAAACGATGCAAGACAAACAGGCCAACATGAGGGAAAAAAGCACCTTGGGGAAATGGCACTCCAATCATACCATCCAATGGCTCCTGACTCTTCAGCTTCTCCAGCTACTGTGCCGTGAGCAGCCGGGCGGTGGTACCACGCGCCCTGGGAGAAGACAGACATCCACCTTCTGCCTCTTCGGTATGTCTGAATGCTCTGTCGCTCGTCCTCTCCCCACCTCACGTTGGATGAGCTGTCCTGAGGTAATTAGTCATTATTTCAGGTGAGAGACGTGGTGCTATAGCAGCTACTGTAGAGGCAGCTCAGCAGTCTCACTTTCATACCGTGGAAGAGCTGCATGTTTTGCCACCAGCCAATTGTCTTTCTCTGTACAGGGTTTACTGTTTCTTAAAAAAATGTTTTGACTGTGTATTTTATATTATGTCTATATTTCAGTTTTGTCTTTTGTATGTTTTCTTCTCGTAAACCTCCCAAGAATGCGGGCCTGCATTGGACTGTTCAATGCATCCCCTGATTGGCTGGATGCCAGGGACCGGAGCCAGCCTGGGAGTGAGCTAAAACAGTTTGTTTTGGTGCTCAGACATTTCTTGGACATGACAGTTAACATTCCTGATATGAATTCCTGAATTGACACACAGCTTGATTTTATTGAGTTGACAGCCTGATTGACTTGAATTGACGGTACAGCTGATTGTACACACTGTTTGTACTGTACTATTGTACAGGAATGAAGGAAGGAATTTCCCCTTGAGGATCAATAAAGTAGCCTACTATATCTATCTATCTATCTATCTATCTATCTATCTATCTATCTATCTATCTATCTATCTAATCTTAAAATCAAGCATCATCGATGTGAGAAATTGGATGCAACCATCTCATCCCCTTCATGTTCTACCTCACACACCTTCACGTAGAGGTCCCTGACCTGCCTCTGAAGGGTAAATTTAATCAAAAGCAACGCTACTGTGATCAAGGGCTGGTTTCACAGTTGCTTTTGGCTACGGTTCCATGTGCTTTGAACCAAAACCACCAAAGAACATTCAGAGCTAGACTAAATACACACAGAGTCCCCAAAGGCTTGCAGGCAGTTTTTGTGTTTTTCATATATTTTCTCTCCACATGAACTAGGGGCACAGCGATCCTATGCCAGAGCTTTTATTGATTCTGAGCACGGTTTGGTGGAGCCCCTGCCACTCTTTACATTGAGTACATATGAACTAACATCGGCGCTGCAGTTTTTCATTACATGAAATGTAGATGTGATTGAGAAATCCTTCCCAATGCTCCTATACTCAGAAAGGGCTTCAACCACACAGATTTGAAACCATATGTGAAAATAAATTACACAGTACAGTCACAGTACAGTAACATATAAGTAACGGACCAACCCCTACCAGATACAGACCAACCCCTACCAGATGATATACTGTTGTATATGGGTATAAATGCAATATCTCATTAAATCTTTACAAATCTGGGACCATAGCACTTTAAAGTACATCTATCCTAACTGTGACTAAGCAGTATCACCCTTGCTTTGCTCTGTGACTTAAAATGCTGGGATGTTTCTGTCAGGTCGTTATGGCTGTTCATGTAATCTAGTAAGGCTAATCTCTAGTGGCCGATGAACGACGGATCAACTGGATGAGCTAATATCTGTCTTGAGTGTCGCCCTAAATGAGATGGCAAAGAGCGCTAAGTGTTGATAGGTAAAGATGTTTCAGAGATGGGCAGTTCCTCTGTTAGTACTGGCTGGCTCTCACTGCCGAAAGATCGGTAAATATAAACCGAGAGGCCAACGTGTGCCTATGAGTTAGCCAACTCGTGATGAGAGCTTCTATCATGGCTCCCCAGCAGGGAGCCGAGTGCCACTTGATCCCATCATCTCAAGCATGGCTTTCATATCCTTACAAAGACATTTTGATTCACTTCTGGTATCTACAGTATATGAACCCCAGATAACACAGATAGTGAGACATGTACCATCAGACTTATGATATGAGAGAGTCCATGTCCAAGTTGAAGACATCTGACGTACAGTAACATATTCTCAGTAATGTTTTTGTGCCATATGTTGGAGCATGTGAGAGGGCTCAGTGCCTGTGTTGGACATGCTGTCTTAACTGGTCAAAATCACTTTGAACTTGGTGTCTATAAGAACCAGACACTCTGTGGAATTCAAGACCCTTGTGCCTCAAATTAACAAAGTGTGTCAGGGGCATGTCTACATTTTCTAAAAATGCCAATGCTGGGACATTGGGTATCTTAACACTGGCAGGGTTAATTTGAACAAACATTGCAACATGGGATGTCTTTACTCATAATTTCCTTCAGACTTCAGTAGAAAAATGTGGTCCAGACAATGATTTTGTGAAATATTGAAGACATTCTTTCTGTCTTTTTCTCCGCACAAGAGTGTTGGCATGGACTTTGATATGTTTTTCATATAAAAACTGCATGCGTTTGATTTGAGGGAAAATGGAATACAGCTTCCAAGATTGAGAAATGAGGTGTGGTATTCCTTCCCAGCTGAGGTTAGTAAACCAGCAGCTCTATTTTGCTGTGGAATGCGAAGTTTAAAGATACCCTTACAATGGTTTTGGAGGTCCTTGAAATGACAAGGACATCTATTATAACATATTCCATCATCTGCGTTATGGACTCTGTCTATGTTGATCCCTATCCATCCAGAGCAGAAGGCTGCCATGTCACACTTAAATGTCTGGTTATTTAGATAGGAATGTGAATTCATAGTTCAGCTGAACCAATGACTGCTAAAAAGGAAAGACAGCCTCAGTGCCACCATTTTGCATCCTCCTCATACATTTATCCTTGATGAAATTATAAAAAGGACCTCATCCCAAAAAGGATTTTCATAGTGTTTCCTTCATGCCCTGGCAGCAGCCATGTTGTGTTCCATGAGTAACATGTAACCCAGGCTCCCAGGGGGTGTGTGGTGGCACCGTGGCAGCAGCCCTGTGAACTCTGGCTGAACCTCAGACTCCGACAGCACCAGCCTGGATGTATGGAGGTGTGAGGGCCTTACTTACAAAGTCTAACATAAGCAAATAGATAAATTAATATGTAACCTCTTACTGGATCTTCTGTATGGTAATCACATGTCAATACTAAGATTGCCTAGATTCAGCATCAAGTCTTGCTGCAGGGATTTCACATGTAAGATTCACGTTCAATTACAATCAAGTCATTTTCATATACATTTTGTCAAACGGCTGAATTAAGACGTACCGTTAATCACGCCTCTGACTCTGTGACTAAGTGGACTGGAATGCTAAATCCCTTCGGGTGAAGCTGTTCTGTGGCATGTGCCTCTTCATGAGAACTAACTTTGCATGCCAATGCTTGTTGCGTGCGTGTGTGCGCGTGTGTTTGTGAATCTGATCTCACAACATAATTACAATTGTATTTTTCTGGGTGCACATTATCTTTTGTTGAGAAAGGTAGATTTGCCTAGTGCAAAACTGACTATATTTTGTGGGAAACAGTTCTAGTGTATGTAATCTGTGGTGGGTGTGGTTCTTTGGATTGTTGAGGACTGCTAGATAGACAGGTAAAGGCCATCACACTGGGTTGGGTTTGGGTCAGACGTGCCCTGATTCTCAAACCTTAAACTCACTTCATCTCCGTTTGACCTTTGCCACTTTCTCTGCAGACCAGAAGGTTAAGGTTGATTGTTAAGTTCAAGACGGCATGGATCCCATACTCTTCTTTCCTTACTTACCTGAGACACTTGAAGAATAAATCCTACCCGAAGCATTGTACAAGGAAGGATCTTAAGATTCGTTCACATTTGAGAGAATGGCTATTTACTCAAATGTGTAAATATTTATCTTATGGCATACCTCCTCAAAACCCATCTCTTCCCCTCGCTTTTGATTAGAGTTTCTGCCTGTCCCCCTGGTAACCCAATTGTTGCCATTTTAGTTCCTTTTACTTTATTTTGTAATTTGCTGCACTTTTATTTTATTTTGTAGTCTGTGTCTTTGTACTTATCTGTATTTGCACTATTTTTATGCTTTTGTATTTATATCTTTTGCTTTTATCTGTACAGTACTTTGGTGGTTTAATATTTACCTGAACATGGAAATCAACTCGGTGCATTTTTTCACCTGGCACAGCAGCTCCATTGCCAGCAGTATGGCAGAACATATGGCTAGCAACGACATTTCTGTCAGGAGCCATAAGGCAAAGATACAGGAACTGGCACAACAATCAGTATGTGACTTAAGAGAATTAACAGATGTTGTCAGCATACGTTCAAACTCTTCACATTGTCGAAGGTATTGAGTGTAGGTCTTATAATTTTTTCAAGATTATCCTCACATATTCAAAATTATCTTATGGATCATGTAATGAAGCCCTGCTTTGATCTCAAAACCAACTGTTCTTTTCTCTGAAAGAAAGGGAACCCTTTATAACTTGTGAATATCTTTGTGCTTTTCCTCCTGACTTTTTTCCGTCAGTGAGGTGGTTCATGGGAACCATATGTAAGGGGTTTAGGAGACCACACAGTCTCATCTTAACCTCTGCTCTGTGAGCCCGTCAAGATCAAATTCTATACAGCTCCTTACAGTATGTCCAAACAGGCGATTAACCTACAGAAATAGGCATGATTTACTCCACAGTGCATCCTGACCTGTTATATGGTTACTTTGTTTACATCCAAACACCTTCCAACACATAAATATGTAGTTGACCTTTCTTTTTCTCCTCAGCAACTCCAAAAGGGGAGCCGAAAGAAAATCAGTTTCTTGCAACTGTGTAACAGGTTCCATATGGGAGCCCTCACTGCGGGTTCACCTCTGAGGGACTCCATAAGAGCTTTGAGGTGCACATGTACTGGTATTCATAGTTCAGCTTTCTAAAGGAGTGGGAATCATGGAACATTGATAGAGCTTTTATGGGTTGGTTATATACAGTTTCTAGGAAGGCTCCAGTTTGGCAGATGGGGAAAGATGCAAGAATGTAGGCTACAGTTGTGTTGTCATATACCCTCATATAAACTCACAAGTATATACACATACATGTGCCATGCTGTCTTCCTTTACACTGTTTAAGTAATCAGCCTACCACATGCTCCCGAAAGCATTCACACCATCACTATCATTTTCCATATCGGTTGTTTAGCTATATGTTGCTGCAAAGATAGACATGTGTTGAATGGTAAACACTTTGGAAAGATTGTTGAGGGGAAGAGCGACGGCAGGATTTGACAGGCTGGCAGTGCACCTGCACAGAGTTAATCAGTCAGTGTCTCGGCCAGCTTATACAGACCAGCTGTGCAGCTACGCACACTGGAGGTCCCTAGGAAAGCTGCACATTTCCCTTATGCTTGAAATTTGGGAGGATGACAAATAGGGTTCAACAAAGGCACCATTCAGCCTTGCTAAAGAGGCTAGCCGATGCTTCGGGTGAGGGATGAACCAGTACCAGTATATCTCACAACCAGTACCAGTATATCTCACAATCAGTACCAGTATATCTCACAATCTGGTGACCCTTAAGTGAATCTTCTCACCCTACTGTTGAGTCGCCCACACAGTGAATAGGTTTCCTGGTAAGATTTGCAGTTCATTTGAAACAGTTTTTGATTGGATCACATAGTACACACACATGTCCTTCTCTTACATACTTTGAAATTTATATCAAGGTCATTTCATGATTGTAATGAAATTCAAGTAATTGCCAGTGTCCTGTACCTAATTTGTGTCTTGTGGATATGTTGTTACTGCAGCTATGCATAATTAGGCTTTTATCTCCCATACCCGCCCTCATTTGATTAAACATACTGCCCATTTAATTAAGGCACCACCACCTCAATTAAACTAGACCAAGTAAGAGTCAAGCATTTCTATGAGAATTAAAAAAGTTGCCTATATTTCAAATCACACATGAAACACTGAAAATCTCAAAGCTTTGTAGTTATTAGAATATAAAGTGACTGTAGACATTTTAGATCCATATGGTATTTTTGACTTTGTATTTTTATTTGGCCAAAAAAAAGTACTGTGTGGAGGTTAGCATACATGCATGTTCATAAAACTGGAGATTTCTGTATAAATGTAAGAGATTTCTGTATAAATGTAAGAGATTTCTGTATAAATGTAAGTACGGGGCGTCGGGCACATGTGCTGGAGCCCACCTCAGGGGCCGGTCAACACTATTCTTTTTTTTCCCCCATTGTCAAATACATTTTGCTTTCTATATTAAAAAAAAACTATGCTTTGTGTCTCATAGTCTATTCTAGTGGACTTTCTAAATCCACAGAGTTCAGAACTTGTACTATATATACTCCATTTGAGTATCATACCATCTTATAGAGCACAACAGCGACCCTTTGGATCAGGAAGTGAATTTTGCCTACATTCATTTCACTGACTTTTGCAATAATTTATTATATAATTATATTATGTTATATTATTATATAACACCAACGTTTCAGCAGCTACATTTTATGCCTGTTTTCGTTGCCTGGCGCTTCACCCACTTTGACTCTGCATTTTGGACCAAACAAAAATTATGATGGAGTATGCCAGCTCTATAGATATATCTAAACTAGAAAAGCACACTCCACTTACACATTCAACAACTGTCCATGCTGACGACATGCATCATGGGTGAGAGACGACAGGTTCACTTTGCACTTGTTCTATTTGCATTTATCCATGTGCTTTCTGTATATGCTGTACACTCTCAGTGAGTGAGGGGAACCTTGACCCAGTGGACTGCTTGTTGCACATGCACACACATGCACACACATGCACACATGACACACACATACAGACACACATACTGTATGCACACAGAGAGACACCAATGAGTTTCACGCCTGCCAGCATGCATGCATTTGGAGCCAAAAATATTACTGATGACATCATAACAGTCACATGACCAGCTTGGAGAGCTGCTCACACTCACTAATGCATTTCCAAAATATTTCAATCCTTTTTATACTATTTGATAATCCTCGACACACACAATTACAGTATACACTTGAAATGACTCTCCACTTCAGTTTGACATGTGCTAGTTTGACATGTGCTAATGACTGCAGTGGCACTTTGCTATGCACTACTACAGCATATCGCATAACTTAATGAGACACTTAAGTGACTTAAGTAAAAACCAAGTTTAAGTTGAACCAAAATAATTAACGTTGGCCAGAATCTTCCCCTAACTTCTTTAATCTCACACACATACATACACTCAAACATACACACACAGAATTCCTTTAGGACCACACATGACGCTGGCTGGTGCTAAAGCTGTTATCCACGGTCTGTGCTGAGCTTCATTCCCAAAATGCCTCTCGGTTGTAACATGAACTCTTTGAGGAACACATGGGATGAGCACTTTGCTCTCGCAGTCTCTGATCCAGAGCGCTGCTCTCAGACCCAGAGTGACAAAATTGCTGTCATGGTGTGAATATGACTCTATGGTTCATGCAAAATCTTATTTCACATAACTCTATGAAGTACAACTGAAGGTCAGATATACAAACAGTCCAAGCCAATATTACATTAGGTCAGAATACAGTCTCACCCAACACATTCACCAGTGTGTGATATACTGTAAGTAAAAAATAGACTGAGGTTATCTATTCTCTATGACAAATATTGTATGATATATAAATAATAGAAAGGATGATTTTATACTGGGAGAGTGTCAAGCTGTTTATCAGGTCTTGTCTATATGAAAGAGCACCTCTTCTCTGGTTGTTTGAGCACAGACCCTCCACTGATCATGATACAGAAAGACATCATTTTCTATACATTTGTAGACAAGGACAATGACTCGAGACGATATACCTGGTCACCAATGAAAACCCGTATTATTTAGATAATCATATACACTCCAGGATTATTCAATATTTATGCTGTTCTGAAAACTAAGTATTATTTCACTACCCGTTTCATCAACCAACCTGGCACAGCTGTGGAAATGTATTGATTTACTAGTATATGTTCTATTTTCCTCTTCTTTTTCCTTATAAGTTGAGTTCTGATTGCAATGCATATCATTTTATATGTTTATATCTTTGTTTATAGGTGAATCTCCAGCTTTTCAAACAAGTCACAGGCAATTAATTACATCTTAAAAGTAGGCTATTATAGCTACCAAGAAATGAAAAATCATACTAGTCCATTTTTTCTTTTTTGAATTATAGTGTGTTGTTTGGTTTGATTTAAAATAATATAAAATGATAGAGACCAGAGCACGAGACTAATGTTTTATCTTCTTCACACCCCAGGCTGCGTTCAGCCTGGGGTGACTTTAATTATTAGAGTTTGATATGTACAGTAGACAGACACTCCTGAATCCCTATTGAGATATTTACTTCATTAAAACTTACTGTGAGTGCTAATATTGCTCTCATGTAAGAAAGCAGGTTTCTCTAGTAAGCACGTGCTTAGAAATGGCCGCTCTCTAGCAGCACGCCATTTGTTGATGACATACTGTACAGCAGTTGCTGCAGACACACGATTTGGAAAACCCAGGGCTGTCATTTTTCAGATTGAGCGCACTTTTTATAACACACAACATTGGACATTTAGGAGACAGAGGGAGACAGTTTTATGGCTTTGCCCGGAAAACAAATGAATTGGTGTAGAGTTTGGGTATTCTTCCAGCTCTGACGTTTGAAGTCAAAATATTTTCACTGCTGTAATTTAGTGTCTCAACCCTTTTTAATTAAAGATCACAGGACTCTTCAGTGATGCAGAAATGGAGCTCTGACTGGCCTCAGCAGTGAGCATACATAACCCCTCATCACTTCTAGTAATTACTTTTTTATAAGACATGATTGCTTATTGGTGACGTCCCCAACACAGCAATTAACTGATTATTATTCACAGTATTATTCACAGCTAAGCACAAATCTTCAGTGCCAGGACAAAACTATACAAAGAGAAAGATCAAGAAAAGGCACATTTGTATTTAAACATTTATATTTTATCAAACTGTTTCTGAATTAGTCCCCATTTTCATATCCATGACCACCACAGAGACTGTACTGAACAGTCTCCTTTCTTTAGGGGGGGAAAGGGAAGTACATTGCAATTAAGTTGAGCCACACCATCATATTGACCTACCTGCTGGTCCAAATGTCGCCTGACACCACATCTCGTATGCTTAACCCAAACCTTGCAAGCAGGTCAGGTTTTGAGCAGAAGATCCTGACTTTCTGATGATCGTTGGGCCTTGTCTATGATGGGTGAATCTAATTTGCATGGTGTGCCTGGAAGGAAGGGAGCGAGAGAGTGAGGGAGTAAAGTTTTTTTTTACTACCCCAAAACATCAATCTGTTTACATCACTTCACCCTGAACAAACTCACTCTCTCACACACACACGCACACACGCACATGCACACAATCAATTTATTAATATTTCCTTATATCTATCTACCTTGTAATCTAAGCGATGGCAGATGATTCAGATGGCTGTATGCATGCCAGGCACAGACAAACACACACACACACACACACACACGATCATCAGTGTGGGATGTCAGTGCGTCTCAATGGTTCTTCTGTTATTCCCTCAATAAAACAACAGCAGTGATTTTCGTCACAACCACTCCACTCACACCCTACTTGTTGACAGCATGATAGACAGGGTAAAGCATGTGGAGTTTTCCTAACATGCCTTTGGAAACACCACCCTCCAGTGCAGTGGGGTTTCCCACTTTGTGTGTGTGTGTGTGTGTGTGTGTGTGTGTGTGTGTGTGTGTGTGTGTGTGTGTGTGTGTGTGTGTGTGTGGTGTTTGTGTGTCTGTCTGTCTATCTGTCCAGCTGTCTGTCTGTCGGTCTCAGATCAAAGAGCAAATAAGAGTGAGTTATAGGGTACAGGGTGTGAACAGACAAGTCTCCTGTTTCGTAGAGCGAGGCGCCTGTGAGGATCAAACTACGATGCGACGTATGGCCGTCCAAAAATGGCCAATACCCACTCTAGCCGTCTGTAACAAAACAAGATTGGAGCCGCCTCAGACCTACTGTTAGCATGGCGCTAGCCTATCTCTGTGTTAGCATTGTCTGGTCCTCTGTAGGATCCCACTCAGGTTTGATCACTGTTGCATGACACCCAGACAGACTCACAGAGCAAAACTGAAATTCCTCGCCATTGTCTGGTCTGCTGCAGACATTGTTAGGTCCTCTGCCATCCTAGAGCAGAAAAAGCACAACTTGTACTGTATTTGAGGCATTGCTCAGAAGAGCTTTGATACACTACAGTGCAGCATCTAGTCGATTCTTCATTACCACTGAAGAAATTTCAGCGACTGTTGGGTTTCCGTTTATTGCCTTCATTTGCATGTAAATTAAATCTGTATTGTAGCTGGAGGGCTGGTTGTGTGAGCACTCCATACCCTGGAGTCCCTCTGCTTCACGTGTTCAAACAAACACAAAAACTCGCACCCGCACACACACACACACACACACACACACACACACACACACACACACACACACACACACACACACATACCCTAAAGGTAATTGGTAGGGAAATGCAAATGTATCTAATTGTTTTGATTTGCAACAAACACAGGGAAAACCATGTGCTTGTGCGCACGCGTGCATACACACGCACACGCACACACATACACACACACACACACACACAATGTACATCATGGCTCATAATATGTATGGAAAATTAAGTCTTTAAGAGGCAGGCAAATACAGAAAGAAGACATTAGTTATTATGACTATCTGTTGTAGTAGAATGTTAAGCCATTCCTGCCGGTGTTGCACGTGCCTCATAACAATCCCGCCTCTGACTGTTTTAGAAAGCAAGGAAACAGGCACAGGCAAGGATCCAGTCGACCTGTCACAACGTTTGTCTCAGAATTTAACAAATGGATCTTAAGCAGTGTTACCTTTTTCAAATAACTTCTACTTGGGAAAGTATGGCCTCCTTACTTAGGTCTACTGTAACATCCGAAGAGACCCTCAGGCATAACAGGCTAGTCTAGATGACAGATGACCTCTTTGCCATCGGAAATAGTTTGGTTAGCACCAGGAAGACGTTCACTCGATAGGCTAATTTGGTAACATATAATTAAACTTTACTCACTCATTCAACCCTAGTATTTATACAGAGTTTGGGTTAGGCTATAGCATTTCAACTCGGGAGCAGAAGATTGTGAATGTTGATAAAGAGTTTGTAGACGAATTGGCTCAAACGACATCCATCATTCGGAATCCTCTCGTATAGGCCATGTCTGACGCGTAGCCTATATTCATTGAAAATGTATTCTATATAAGTTTATATTAAATGTTAATTTGACCTCAAAGTAGGCCTATAAACCCATCTAGACTACATATAATGCGCAATTTCTTTAACAATATGGCCTAGCATAGGCTACTCTTTTAAACGATTTATTGTATTATTTTTCATTTAAATAGGCTAGGCCTAATATTTCACTAGGCCTATTAGATCATGATGAAATATAGGCTACATTGAATGCAAATGTATACATTTAAATCTAAATTACCCACCATTTACTGGAGTAGGTTATATAAAATGTAGGCTATTTCAATGTAGAACTTAATTGTCTTCGACTAAAATAATGTTTTATGGGCTATAGACGAATCGAGCGTGTGGCCATATAAAAACGAGGTGATCTTTCGCCGTGATGATGTGGTATGATTCTTGGCTCGCTTATAGTCTCGATCATTAAGCAACACTTGTATGAGATGTAATTTCTATTTTAAAGAGGCCTACAAATAAAACACAACTAAATAACAGTTGTTGAGACATTTTTGCAATACACACTGCGTTAGCCTATACCTTGCAACGTTGATATCCATACATTTGCTAAAAGTACAACCAAAATAAAAAATAAGCAATATTGCCAGGGCTTGACTCTCTCATCCCTCTTTCTAGCCTACTCACTCACACACATGCACACACCACGATTTGAGGTGCACGCATGCACACCCATTTGAGGTTTAGCTGTTTCGTTGGGTAGACCTCCCTTATTTTATATATATATATATATATATATATATATATATATATATATATATAAAAGCGATATATTGGAAATATAATGTAATATATCAAACATAGCCTACATTTCCATATATAGGAAACTAGTGGTTATATTTTGCAATACATGAAAAGCGGTAATTCCGTATGTATTATTCAATATATGATATAGGCCTATGTAGCTTATTCTTATTCTGTAGCCTATATTTCCTCCATATATTTTACATAAGCCTACTATAATAAATTGACAGTTAATATATGGGGATTTTTTTTTTTTTGCATGAGGGCTAGACTGCGCTAGTTTCGGCTAAATTATGAATACAGGCCAAGCATTAAGATTAAGGCCTATTTGAAATACTTGACGTAGGCCTACATCATTGTGCCTCAGGCTATGTGTCGGTTTTTAAACCAGAGTTTATACAGTAGGGCATTGTTTACTAGCCTATTCCAAAGTGTTCGGAAATGCACGCTTTCATGGCAGGAATGTTGCCATCCCATTCATTGGCCTATATAGCTTTAAAGTAGCCTATCCCTCGAAGGAAATTACTATGCAGAAAATGAACGGAGTGACCGAATATATTTTCTTGTACTTGGCGGTGGTGATATGCCTAATTAGAAATTAACATTGCCTACATCATTTATTTTGTGAACATAAAGTTATCTGAACTAGGCTTCCTCTAAACTAGCCTATAGATAATGAAAGGACAGTTCAGATCCCATGAGTCACAAAACTGCAAACGTTCCCTCTTTTCCTTTATTCCTTCTACAATATCATTGTCGGTATTGTTGACGAAGAATTTATCAATTTGCAAAACAAAATAAAAACATAAAAAAATAGCCTACTACTTTTATGTTAGGCTACATCAAGAAGGCTTTTGTTGGCTCCAAAGTTTTCGATTTTCAATTTAGGCCAACACCTATTATGTAGGCCTAAAATTAGGCTGCAAGCACTGGTCAGAATAATACCTAATGGGTAACTTTGTTGATACATATATTGTGAACTAGGCTACTATTAGAGCAAATAGTCTGCAGTAATTGTTTTTATCTGTACAGCTTTTTCTATTAGCTGAAAATAATTAAGGGAATCTATCTCCCAGAACCGCGTGCACACTGACCTCACACATGACCTTGGAGATAGCCACGTGACCTATGTCTCGCGCTTGTGAGTTGTGAATCCAGCCTCGCTCGGGTCTAGGCTGAGTATTCTATTGTAATAAGCCTACTCAGCCTAGGCGCGGGTGACACCTGTGAGTCGCGAGCTGTCTGGCTCTCATTCGATACACGGGCAAATAGTGGATTTTATCTAGCAGCACACAAAGAGTTGAGGAAATGAGTGAGCAATGAGCATACAGAGACGGGGTGCGCGGCAAGGCAATTTCATGCTCTGCAACGTTTTGAACAGACTTGATATCACCATGACTCTCAGAATAAATTTTCCCATTGTAGAGGGTATACTATGCCATATGAATATGGATACACTTGCCCCACTCTCTTGAATCAATGACCTGCAAACCAACTGCATATACACTTAGATTTATTAATTGAATCCTTCAGATCGCACAGAAAGTACCAAAACGGATGATGTTTCCTCTTTCCAATATAAAAATGTTTATTTGGAAACATGGTTTAGATGTACATAATCCCTCACCGTTGAGAGAGGCAACATAGATTTTAAGATAGTCTGATGCTATGTTGTCTCTGATGTAGCCAAGGGTATCCTTATTCTACTTGAGGCAAGTCGTATAGGCCTCTCGGTCCTGACCAAAGCTTATGATTCATGGTCTTCTGATTCTTACCGGCTCGCAGTTCAGGAAGAAATTAGGCTAACTGAGAACTTTTTTCAGGCTGTTTTTTCCAATACAATCTTTGGTTTGAGTGGCAGGTCGCGTAGTCTGTTTGACAGAAGAAAGAGATCACAAAACAGTAGGCCTATGCAACAAAGAGAATTCATTTTCCTGCGAGTGCGGAGTCAGCGGTCCTACACCGTTTCCTTAAATTAGATATATACAGAGTCAGGTTTTGGCTATACATTTTCCTTTATGTTTCCTATTATAGCCTACTTTCGAAGGTTGAGTTCCATAAATGTGGCCCTAACAACAAATGGAAATATCTTTACAATAATTTGTCCCTATATCTTTTCAAAGTATCTGCTCATTATATTTTCTTTTGAGGCAAGTAAACTCTCAGTCACTCTCCTCCTTATCTTCCTGAATGGTGGTGGTGGAATGGTTGTACAATCCTTGCGCCATGAGCTGGAGAGCTAGACCATTCTTATAGCCATTGGCCTTTTTGATTTTTGCCCGTTTGTTCTGAAACCAAATTTTGATTTGTGACTCGTTGAGGTTCAACTCCTGGGCCAGCGACTGTCTCCTCTGTTCCGTGATATAACGGTTAGCCTGAAACTCAGTTTTCAGTCTTTGTAGTTGTTCAGCCGTGAACGCAGTTCTGGGTCGCTTGTCCTCCTTGTCATTTTTCGTCTTTTTCAATTTCCGTGTCCTTGGGCCTACAGTAGGAACGACAATAAAAACGAAAATATAAATATTCAGCTAACGCCAGTTACACCTCCTTAAATCATCTTAAAAATTAATAGGCATATTTCACATTCGTTGTATGCTAGCCTATTTCAATATGTTGCGGGAATAGGCTACTGGGCTATTTCTTTCTATCTATCAAATACGTGTAGCATTTAACAATAAATCTGATTAGCCTATATAATCTTACAATAGAATATTGTTGCTTAATATGCTATAAAGCTATCATTAGCCAATAGTGCTTATATAAGTACAATGACAATATAATATGCTAACAATAATGTTATTGTCATTATTATTTTACCAGTTCAATTATTACCATTCTAAATATCCTACAATGAAAGCGTTGTATTCAACCTGTAGGCCTAATAGTAGACTAGGTCTAGGTCTGTCAGAGTAGCTTAAAAGGCCAGTAGGCCTAACCTAATAAGAACATCTTAAATGATTAGGCCCACTGAAGATTTCGATAAGTGCCTGCATATGAGAGTGGACTAATACAGTGAATGATATATGCATATCTTAACTGATAGCAAGTTTGAAATAAGCCTACAGGTAGACTACAGGTGGATCATACCATAAGCTATTTTGAAAACAGTGGACAGCTCGAATTTGTAGGCTACTGTAAAACCAGGCTACACCCGTTTCATTATGTCTAAGCTCAGTAGTCTGGCTAGGCTCACATTGTAGCTGTACAACTGTGGGGCTAAATGTAGTCTTTTTTTTACATAGGGCCAACTGATTGGGTATTTAAGCTAATTGAGACAATGGATAAGACAGGGATCCACACACATTATCTGTAATGCCTGTATCTTTCATATTGTGGATAGTCTACCGAACATTTGATTAAGCTACTATTCACACCTTTTGTTTTCCTCTTATTGAAATCATGCTCTTTTAGTCAATAGACATACAATTAATATTGATATTAGCTGATATGAGGGGGAAAGCCCATCTAATATCAACGTTAATTGCATGTTCATTAAAGCAAAAACACAGTAGCTAATATGAATTCACTATTTAAATGCTAATATTATAACATAGGGCCTAATATTTTGAATCGACATTTACAATGCAGTTGCCTTATCTAATTTTCATTTAATTTATCTGTCCTGGTTAGTGTCACTTAGATAAATTATAAAACATGACATTATTAAATATCTTACTTAGGCTACATTAAAAAATCATTGACTTTCTTTGTATTCATTATTAGAAACTACTGTATCGCCGACACCTCAGCCACAGCCTAGATATATTCTCCTTATGCATCGATTGCTTCAACTTTCATTGTTTTTAAAACACATTCCGAAACGTTTCTTTACACTTTTAAGATTAATTATTATGTTGGTGACATTACATAGGTACTGTAGCTATATCATATCTATATAGGCTATCACATATATGGTAGTAAAATGTTATAAAAGATCACCATTTTCATGAAAACATGCTTTTGACAAGTGTTCTTCTAACTTTGCCATCCTGCTCTTTAAAACATTTCGCTTTTTCATTAATTAGATATTTGCATTTTTCGACGGTGCATTGTTTACATAAGTCACTAAAGCCAATCTATAAATCTGCAAAAAAGCATTAAGTGAATGGCAGATATTGATATTTTGAAGATCAAAACCACTTAACTTTGACTTTTTAGTTTAGTTTTGTTTTCTGACACAAAAAGTCGAAAGTTTCGGGTCGTCTTTTGTTAAAAAAAATACTATTAATTAATCTTCTTTCTTCTCTTAAGCTCTATATAAATTAGGCGTCATCTAGCCTAAATAAATAAATTAACACAGTGGAGCCAAGTTCTATTGCTATATTATTTTCTTACGTAGCAACGTCCTATTTTGTATGGGTATTTAAAAAAAGTTTTGCCACGAAAATTGACTTACATGCAAAGATGTTGTTGCAGTTGGGCGGGTATTGTGTTTAGTTTCATTTTGCTCTCTAGCCTTTAACTAAATCCTCTTATATACGAATAAACAAGAACACGAGTCCTGCAATAGCCCTACACTTGTTTGTTCAAGGAAAAAATGCTTTATGTAATTTACTAGCCTATGTGTCTCTGTGTATATATACTTTTTCCCAATAGAAACCAATAGTCTGACTTGACTAACCAACTAAGAGTCTACCACAAATGAAACAATCGTAGCCATAAAACACAGCATTGGCACTTTAGCCTCTTATTACATGGGTTTGACACGTATGCACATTACTAGAGGTGCTTGTTCAAATAACTATTCCTCTCACCAGATGATGGCCTATCCGAGTATCTCGTGCAGTAAACCCAGGCAGGCCACAGTAGGGGCTGCGATTCAGGAGTGGGTGCCGCGGTCCCACTACTGCCGTTCAGGACCACAACTGACGAAGTGTTCTCGCCCGACTTTGGTGTACTGCTACCAGAACTCTCTGCAGGTTTTGTGCTGCTCTTTTTTGGGGTAGGCGACAACGCTAGAGATGAGGTCGATGAAGAAGTGCTATCGCTGCTGCAATTGGAGTCCTGGCATGGCGTTCCAGGATGAGTCGGCCTCGCGGTTAATGGGTGGAAGCGCTCTCGGCTTGAAGTCTGCGCCCGCTCCCTCGCTCCCAATCCTAGCTCTTTCTTGCAGCCGAAGTCTGGCCGCAAAATATTGTCTATAAAAAAGTTGGTGGTTCTGTGAGCCTGCTGCGCAACCTGGAGAGGCAATATGGGCGGTGAAGGAAGACTTGGAGAGGGAGAAACGCTTTCCCCTTCACTTGAATCCGGGCTGTTTAGATCCCTATGGTCCTCCATCGTTGAAGTGACGTCGGTTCAGTCTTCTCAACTCTATTCCACTTTCTAGCGTGTATTTGTATCCAAATATGACGAGAGCAGCAATTGGTGCACATTAAAACATACTTATTCTCTCTCTGTTCTGGGGTTCATTTTCATATCTGCGTTGTTGACATCCTGCGTGCGTAACGGTCCGGTGTGTCATGGTCGTCCACAATCACAAGACAGACAACGCATAGCGCGCTACTCTCGCACACCGGTGCTTTTCAGCACTGTGACAGTTCGATCTACACAAACTCCTCACTTCACTCAGCCTCTCCCCTCTCCCACACGTTTCCCATACTAACCGGAAGCACGTGAATCCCATCAGACGCACACTGGACCAATCAATGACCGATACTCTTTTGGACACAGGTGACGATGTCCAATAGGGTATTGCGTCTCGGAGTAAGAGCGCTACACAGTAGCCTATACGAAATGGGTTTCAAGAAAAACAAGAGATTATCACTGCCTGCTACTTGCCTTCAGCCTTGTTAGGATACTACATCGGCTATATCTTACCATGAGGACATAATGAGGACCCAAGCCAAATAGAAATGTGGAAGATCACATTTGAATTTTCTTTCAAAATCACAAACCCCGCAAAAGCATAGCTTAAGATAAGTGATTAGGCCTATGAAGCGTGCGGAAATGGTACTGGTTTGGAAGATAATTTAGGCTAATAAAAAAGATAATAATCCTGGGTAAGATGAATGATGACGTGCTGACTTTTTACTTTACGGTGACATTTATTTTTTATCATTCTTCCTATTTTCCTTTTGCGTAATTACACACACTGCGAGTCCAAACACTCTCACGCCCACGCCTGAACTAACACACAAAACAGAAAGAGAGAGAGAGAGAGAGAGAGCGAAGGAGAGAGAGAAAGAAAGAGAGCGGAGGAGGGGGTATGTCTAATGTCGACAGTGTTTTTACCCCCAAAATACAATAGATGGAAGTTTAACCAGCCTTTGAACATCACATTTCCTCACTCTTTTCAGAGCCAGCTATTGTTTGCATTAGACTACTGTTTTGTTTATGAGACATCCTGTCGACATCTGAGTGATCTTTTTTTGCAGTGATATGGCCTTTTTCCAGGTAGCTATGGTGTAGCTAGCTTGGTGCAGGCGTAGCCTAACTGCTTTTAGTAGCTTACCTTGAGTATCACCAATTATATTTATAAGGGCATCTTTAGTGTAGCTCCACGTAGCTTCCTCAACATTGGCCGTCGAAGCTACAAAATTGAAATCTCTATCCAAAGGCTGTTTGTTGGTCCTAACTGAATAGGCCTAGGCCTACTACTAATTAGGACACCATTATTCCATTATGGTAGGTATCCATTGTCTGATTTTTTCCCCGAGACACAAGCCTGCGGACTCTTATCTCGCATGTAAAGAGACGCCTTGAGAGGGACTGCTAATGATAATGTATTGGTTTTAATTACCCCACTCTTCATTCCGCTTGATGAACTCGACGTGCATAAGCGCATGTAGAATCCAGGCAAAGGCTGCCATCATACCGTCGCAAAACGCTCAATCAAAGTGCACACGAACGGAGCTGTAGCCAATAAGCTGCTGAATAACGAACATTTCAAAGCGTTGATAAAAAAATATATATAAAAAAATAAAGCCCCCTGAGTAGGCCTAATATCCCTACGATTGGCATCGGAGACGCCGTTTTCAGCATTACTTTATTGACGGCATTACACGCTAGAGACTGCACGATTTACCACTTTAAACATTTCCTGTTTGATTTCATACCTAGCTATGATAGTTTTATGGGCTCAATAATTGTTTCTACTACAAATTTATCGATCAAACAGGAAACCCTTAAAACATAGTCCGGGAATCATGCTGCTATATTTTGATGAGCCTTGTTGTCGGGTAAAGTTTTTTCTCAGCTGATCTTGTAGCTTGGGCCCTCTTCAACAGGATGGTGGTTTTCTGATAGGCCCTATTAAAGGACAATGCTCGTTTTTGACAACCTGGACCTTATTTATGACATATTATAAGACGTTTGACTCACCGAGATCACTTTGGTGTAGTTCGGAGGCATGTAGAAGAAATGTAAAATCCAGCGCGAGCCAGTAGTAATGGCGGTGGTGGGGGCACCGAGAATGCAGTTTCTAAAAATCTATATTTTTTGCCGCGAAACGGTTGTTTTCATCAATCTGTCTTTATGAATCGCTAGTTGTGCTTACATAGAGCGTGGGCATGTTGTGGTTTTTCACATGCCTCTGTAATATGATTTTTATAAACATCTTTAGACAATAGCTTCCTCACTTGCTCGCTGTGCGCATGCGTGCTGGAGCAAGTGGGGAAGCTATTTCGTTTCGAAAGACGTTTCTAAAGATCATATTACCGAGGCATGTGAACAACCACAACAGGCCTACGCTCTATGTAAGCACAACTAGCGATTCATAAAGACAGATTGATGAAAACAACCGTTTCGCGGCAGAAAATAGATTTTTATAAAGTGCATTCTCGGTGCCCCCACCACCGCCATTACATGCATATACTGGCTCGCGCTGGATTTTACATTTCTTCTACATGCCTCCGAACTACACCAAAGTGATCTCGGTGAGTCAAACGTCTTATAATATGTCGTAAATAAGGTCCAGGTTGTCAAAAACGAGCATTGTCCTTTAACCCCTTTATGCCCACAATCCCAGAAAAATAAAGGATTTAAGAGATTTCATGCAAAATATTCAAGTCAAATGTATCTAATTTGCAATGTTTACTCATAAAGGAGATCATGAACAATCTATTTGCTTTCAAATGAATGAATCATTACATTTATATTACATTACAGTCATTTAGCAGACACTTTTATCCAAAGCGACTACAGGTAACAATAATTGCATTTAACGTAGGGAAAGCCAATGTACTACTACTACTTGCCAGAACTCACAAGTGCATCTTCTCTCTAATTAGAGCATAATCTAGTGCTGAAGGCAAAGTGCAAGAATAGCAATCTAAAATACAGTGCAATACAATACAATACAATAAAATACAATAAGTGCTTAGGAGGGAGGATTGTTGGAGTACTTCTTGAAGAGATGAGTTTTGAGCCTGCGACGAAAGATGGGCAGCAACTCTGCTGTCTTGACATCAGTGGGCAGTTCATTCCACCACTGCGGGGCCAGGACAGAGAAGAGCCGTGACCGTGTCGATCGACTGCAGGGGCCTCGGAGTGACGGGGCAACCAGTCGCCCCAGGGTAGCAGAGCGTAGCGGTCGGGAGGGGGTGTAGGGTTTGACCATGACCTGGAGGTAGGAGGGGGCTGTTCCTTTCATTGCCCTGTAGGTTAGCACCAGAGTTTTAAACTGGATGCGAGCCGCTACAGGGAGCCAGTGTAAGGAACGGAGAAGGGAAGTTGTATGGGAGAACTTGGGGTGGTTGAACACCAGGCGAGCAGCAGTTTTGTGGACAAGTTCCAGAGGTTTAATGGCTGACGCCGGGGCCCCAGCGAGGAGGGAGTTGCAGTAGTCCAGGCGGGAGATGACCAGGGCCTGGATGAGTACCTGCGCCGTTTCATCAGTGAGGAAAGGGCGAATCCTCCTGATGTTGTAGAGCATGAATCTGCAGGAGCGTGTGACGGATGTGACATGTGCAGAAAACGACAGTTAGTCATCCAGGGTCACACCCAGATTCCTCGCAGTCCGAGTCGGGGTCACCACTATGTCTTCAATGGTGATGGCCAGGTCCCGGTGTGGGCAGCCCTTCCCCAGGAGGAATCAATTTTAGGCCATGCTAGTCTGACTCAACGGATGTAGGTTTTGGCAATAAACCTTGGCTGTGTCTGAAATGCCTGCTACCTGCTATATAGCAGAAGTAGAATGCTACTTAGTATCTACTACTCCACGAAAACGATATAGCAGGCGAGAAAATGTAGCATGCTACTCGAGTCAGGTGATGGGAATGGCTGGGTTACGTCGTTACACTCCACTGGCTGGCTAACTTAGCCGGTAACGTTGCGTTTCCATGGCTACAGGGCTACTAGTTAGCTACGACATCGTGAGTTCTCAAAATCTAATTTCTACCTCACATATAAACACAAAACTGCATTTGTAGCTCTGTGTCATTATAACTAAGATATCTGACAGCAAAAAATATATTTTTTATCGACAAATTAAAGGAGAATGCTCTTTTTCGACAACCTGGACCTTATTTACGGCATATTATAAGACGTTTGACTCACCGAGATAACTTTGGTGTAATTCGGAGGCCTGTAGAAGAAATTTAAAAGCCAGCGCGAGCCAAGTATATCCATGTTATGGCGGCGGACGGGGCACCGAGAATGCAGCCTCAAAAAAATGTATTTTCTGCCGCGAAACGGTTGTTTTCATCAATCTATTTTAATGAATTGCTAGTTGTGCTTCCATAGAGCGAGGGCTTGTTGTGGTTTTCACATGCCTCTGTAATATGATCTTTAGAAGCGTCTTTAGAAACGAAATAAAGCTTCCCCACTTGCTCCAGCACGCATGCGCACAGCGCGAGGGCTGGTTGTGGTTTTCACATGCCTCTGTAATATGATCTTTAGAAGCGTCTTTAGAAACGAAATAAAGCTTCCCCACTTCCCCGCATGCGCACAGCGCGCAGACTGGCTATTCTCCATCTGTAGGCTACACTCGTGGCTCACATTCTCTACGCTACGATCGGCTTCCATCATATTCTAAGTCATCTTCTATATCCTCAAAATCTGATAAATATTCAGTCATATTGCACACAATATTCCAGACACCAACAAGCCGATTGTAGCGTAGACATATAAATTAATTGGTGACAAAGCACAGCCCTGGATGGGGTGTCTTAATAGAACCGGTTTTCGAGACCCATCCCTAGCCAGCTATATTTGAGGTAGCATAGCACTGTCAACAGCCCTCGTTCTCTAGCCTGCCGACTTGCTCTTAGCTGAGCTCATTTGCATATGAAAAAGCACTCAATCTGATCTCGTGGTCAACGGAGGGGTATAGAGGCATGAACGCTTATTCTCAGTCGTATTTTCAGCAAAAATACTCAACGACATGTTTTGGGGACCCCAAAGACTTATATTAAATTGTTGAAAATTAGTATAATAGGACACCTTTAATTAAAGATCATGTAATTAATTAGAATTTTTTTTAATCATTTGACAGCCCTATATATAATATGATCAATAAAACCTGATCAGAAGCATACTTTGTGGTGATTTTTTGCCAGAATATCAAAGGACACCAGTCCTTTGAGTCTGAGTCTCCTGTCTATGGTGTTTTTGAGGGATTTTGTCTATGCACCTTCATCCATTGAGTGTGTTAGCGGCAACGGGCTATATCTCGGGAGTGGACCGTTTGACAAAACTTTGATATCAGCCTTTGTATATGATTGTAAATAACCTTATAGCATGGCTTATAATGCTAAATTCTGAACCTTTCCTTTAAATAATATTTTCTAATTTAATATTCATTGACAATACAATTTTTGAGCCTTCAAAGGATCAAATTGATTTAATATTGGCATATAATTAGTTCAGAAATATATTTTCACAACCTCATACTTTTCATCCTTTTCTCTCTCTCTCTCTTATATTTTATTATTAACTAAGTTTTATGAACTGTCTGAACCCTATAAATGAATCTATAAAACATTCTGTTTTGCATTGGAAATACAAACTATAATTAAAACCAACAGATTCTAACTGTGACTCCAGAGACAAGGGAGATGAGTTCTCACTCTGTTGATGAGTTCTGTCTCTCTCCCTCTCGTCTTGTCTCTCTCATATCCCTCTCTCGTCTTGTCTCTCTCAATATTGATCCTGCAGTCCTGTAGGAATGTTAACAGTTAACCGCTTAACCGATAACCAGATAATAATTCTAACCATTAAAGTTATTATTATTTTTTTTTAAAGATTTTTTTTACATGCATAGCCCATCAACTGTAGCCTGGGTCCAAACATTCAAACCCGCCCACTAAATGTTTGCTGATTCTAAATTGAAGTTCTCAATGGAGTGTAACGAATTGACAATTCTGTCTGATATCAGGCTACTTCAACTGGGATGTGGGGAAAAACAACTCTCAAATCCAACAATAGAGGGAGTTGTGCTACCATTTCAGATACCAGCTGTCACATGACTAGCAACATTTGCGCTCACAGAGACAGCTCTTTTCCCAATTGACAGCAAACCCCAGGTCGGTGAGATGACTCACCACCACAGCGGTATGCTTCAAAGCCAAAAGAGGCGACGGAGCCAGATGCAGCAGGTCATCCAGGTACGCAAGGATCCTGATGCCCTGCCAGCGTAGTGGTCTCAACACCGTCTCCACACAAATGGAGAAGGTCGTGGGGGCGAGAGAATATGCAAACGAGGGTCTGGTATACTCATACGCCACCTGAAAGGCAAAGTGCAGATACTTCCGATGCCAAGGTACAGTACTATTGGCACATGGAAGAAGGCATGCTTCAGCTCTATGCTGGTGCAAAAGTCGCCAGGAAGGAACGCTTCCAGCACCTGTCGCACCGTAAGCATGTGAAACCTCAATTTCACCACCGCCTTTTTGAAAAGGTGGAGGTACAGAATCCTCACGCCTCCCGTTTCCTTCGGCATAAGGAAGTAGCCGGAATAATATCCTATGGTCCTCTGCTCCAGCAGGACCGCAGTCACCGCTCCATTTGACAAAATCTCTGCAATCTCTACTGACAGAGCTGCGGCTTGATTGCGACGCAACATCACCATCTCCACAATGCATGTGAAAGTCGGTGGAGAACAGTGAAACTGAATGGGATAACCTTTCATCAGAACATGCTGTAGCCAGCAGTCTAGGAGACACCTCTCCTGTCAAACCGCGCCGGAGACCGTGGCACATGATCGAGGTACTG
Organism: Borostomias antarcticus; assembly: GCF_949987555.1. Classification (NCBI taxonomy): domain Eukaryota; kingdom Metazoa; phylum Chordata; class Actinopteri; order Stomiiformes; family Stomiidae; genus Borostomias; species Borostomias antarcticus. The sequence goes on from NC_140235.1 coordinate 6,979,330, forward strand.
GCCATAAATCAATTTGGCCCTGACCGCCACAGGACAACGGATGAACTCTGGTGTCTTGGCCCAAGGCAGGCCACCCTTGAAAGGGACATGAGGAATCCCCATAGGATACCTTATACTGTGCCTCTGTGCAAGGGTGAATGGCATTCCGGCTGGGAACCACTTAATTCATAAAAAGGAAGGAAGTGAGTTGGCCACGTCAGTATCATAGGCAACCTTATGCAATTTTGTCCATTCAGACAAAACACCGGTGTCCTGAGACAGTCCCTGATGTCCTGCAACTCGGGAACAGGGAATCTTGTCACCTCATTTACATATCCAGCCGAGGCCAGCAAGGCATTCAGCGGTGCCGGCGAAACAAAACAGGGACCAGAAACAACATTTTGCATAGCTGGAAGAATCTTCCTACCTGCAAGGACATTGTCATAGACGTTGTGCAGAGCAGCTACGGTGCTTTGTGAACTTACCGACTCATGCACTCCATGAGAAACAGTGAGAATACTGCCATTCACAACAGACACACTGTTCAATGGAGGCTGAGCGCTGACATCATACACAGCAGAAAACCAGAGCTTTGCCCGCTCATTTGCATAGCTAGCTGAGGCCGGCAAGGATATTGTCCCATTTCCTCATTTCTCACACTGTCTATCCCCAGCGAACTGCGGGAATGTTTTATTTGCCGTAGAGGCCGAAAAACATACCGCCACTAAAATTGAGAACCTGACAGTCCCGATATTACACTCTTTACCCATAAAGTATGCGGTCGATCTACCTGTCAGACAGACAGGGAAGGACGCTGCCGCTTGACATGGGTTCATCACCGCCAGTCGGGAAAGCGCTGAGCTAGACCCCGCCGGCAGCCATACCGAGGGTTGTGAAATGTTGAAACACGGCAGGAGAAAACAGCTGGACCCCATTGAACATAGAGCTTGTCTTGCCTCAACAGTGAGTCTGGCGGTTGTCACGTCTGCTGTGATAGCAGGGGAAGACACCGCAGCTCGAACCGGAGGCATCAAAGTTTTCAGGTGGGGCAGGAGCGAACAGCTGGACCCCATCGTACTCACAAGCATACCGCCCCTTTTCTCAGTGTAAAAGAGCTACAACACGGCTCTGTCGTTTGCTAGCTAGACTAGGCATAACATGAGGGCATGGGGGGCAAGGCAAAAGGACAGTCATGCACCTCGGCGCACCGTGAGTAGTGTGTCGCTTCTTTTCTGGCCTGGAGCCTGGAGGTGGGCAGCCAGTGCGCCAGTCGGGACTGTGATGTGCTGCGCACTCTGAACCGGCTAGGGCAGGGAGAAACGGAGGTGGAGACGTCAGGCCCCGAAGGCCGGCAGAGAAGCAGGTCAACGGGCAACAGGCAGGCGAGACACCATAGCAGGTTGTTTGGGCTTGTTTCGAGACCGGCGCTTGCTCATAGGAGCAGCCGAGGCACAAGGACTGTGCCCACTACTACTACACGAGCGGCGAGGTGTCGAGCTAGGAGAAGTCTGTCTAGTTCCTGACTCCGACATTGCTCTAATACGTTGGAAACAGCCGCACCAAACAAAGCCGACTTGCTTACCGGAGGTCAGGTCAGGCTTAGCAGTCTTGTCTTTCCATCAAATAGTAGAAAAGTAAGGTATCGATAGTGGGATCGATAAAGACTGGAATCGTTAAGCAGTCTCAATAATGGTATCAGTATTGAAAAAAATTAACAAGACCCATCCCTATAGCTGGCTAGCCTGAACCATCCACACTCGATGCCATTGTGACGAATTTCATTGTCCTCTCTCCCTGATTAAACGATTGCGTTAATGCCCATGTTATTATCTCTACGGTTGCATGCTGTTACCTCTAGCTACATTCGCTAGCTATACCCCACCAGGCTATATGATACCATTCGACCACAAACAATAAAAGCTAGATTCTGTAGGCCAAGGGGAATCCAATGATGTCCACTTCTTAACATTTGATCATTTTTAATGACCACTCAAACTAGAAGTCTACCAATTTCATTCCACTAATGTTACTCTAACATATGATTAGACGAGCATCCGGGTTCAGGCAAAAGGGGAGTTTGTGCGTGTTAGCTAGCTAGCGTTACTATATGCAAATAAACACACAGCATAATTATTTAAATTAAATACGTTTTTTAATTAAACGCCTTTCCCCACTTGCTCCAGCACGCATGCGCACAGCGCGCAGAGCGGCTATTTTCTCCGTGCTTACCTGGTGTGTACCCCGTATGAACTCCAGAACTCGTCGTCAATCGTCAGCAATGGTTCGTTTTTGCGTGTACCCAAATTGTCCAAACAAAATGACTACCTGGACAAATCTCAGCTTCCACAGGCTTCCTTTGCTCGCCACGGATGTCCTAAAGCTCTGGCTAGTAGCGTAGAGAATGTGAGCCGCAAGTGTAGCCTACAGAATGGAGAATAGCCAGTCTGCGCGCTGGCCTGTGCGAATGCATGCTGGAGCAAGTGGGGAAAGGCGTTTAAAGATCATATTACAGAGGCTAAAGACCACGTATTTGAAAACCACAACAAGGCCTCGCTTTGGGGAATCACAACTGTCGATTCATAAAATCAGATTGATGAAAACAACCGTTTAGCGGCCGAAAATAGATTTTTAGAAACTGCATTCTCGGTGCCCCGTCCACCGCCATTACATGGATATACTGGCTCGCGCTGGATTTTTTATTTCTTCTACATGCCTCCGAACTACACCAAAGTGATCTTGGTGAGTCAAACGTCTTATAATATGTCGTAAATAAGGTCCAGGTTGTCAAAAACGAGCATTCTCCTTTAAGACCACGCCTCTGGTGTCCCACAAACAAAGCTTGTCCAGTTGTGTGTTCATAGATTAGACATTCGTTTGAAGAAAATGGTTCTTAAAACATTCAGAAAACTGGCCTGCAGGCTGCTGTGCCATAACTGTGCCATAACTGTGCCATCTACTAGAGATGGTGTCGCTGGTGAACTACCTGGCAGCAGCATTTTGGACCATTTGCAACTGTTCCACAGATGATTTGTTAAGACAGGTGAACAGTGAGTTACAGTAGTTAAGCCTGGAGCATATAAATGCATGGACAGACATTTCCAGCTCAGCATGAGATACAATGGACCTGAGTTTTGCAATGTTTCTGAGGTAGAAAAAGCAAGTGCGGGTTAGAGGTGTCCAGGTGCATAGACAGATCGAAAATAACACCAAGATTTCTCAGGTTAGGGCATACATTTCCATTTAGGGACCCCATATGGTTTGCCACCCTAGAGGCAACACTGTCTGAAGCTACAATCAGGACTTAAGTCTTAGTTGCACTGAGTTGGAGGAAGTCGCTCATCGTACACTCCTCAATGGTGGACAGACAATCGTGCAGTAAATCCTATCAGGTTTAAAAGAGAAAAACAAGTAGACATCATCCGCATAGCAATGATAAGAGATGCCCTTGAATTTGCTGATTATAAGGGCAAGAGGAAGCATGTAGAGAGCAAATAGAATTGGAGCTAGGACAGAACCCCGTGGCATGCTGCAGGAAAGGGGAGCAGAGTCAGACTTTGAGGTAGGATGCAAACCAATTTAGGGCACTCCCAGAGATGCCCACCCACTCCCTAAGCCTGTCTAGCAGGATGCTATGATCTACCATGTCAAAAGCTGCTCTCAGATCAAGCATAACCAGAACACCGCATTCTCCAGAGTCTGAGGACATTATTACAGTATATCGTTTGAGACCCTGAGGAGAGCCGTTTCTGTGGAGTGGTTCTTGCGTAAACCTGATTGGAATTTATGAAAGTCATTATGGTTTTTCAGAACAGTGCTGAGCTGGTTAAAACTTTCGAGATGAATGACAATCAAATAAATTGACAAACATTTTGGGCATAAAGGGGTTAATATCTGAAAATGCTCAAGGGATATCACTGGGCACCCTCCTGAATTTTGAGGAGGTACCTCCAAGCTACAAGAATCAGCAGAGAAGAAAACTTTACCCAACAAAACTATGGTGCCAGACTAACAATCAGCAATTCCATGGGCCAAAATACAATCTGCCCGGACCCTAATTATTTAAAACTTATATTTCATAATATATTAATATTTCTTATTTCTTATATTAATTATTTTCCTGAAATCCAAACAGTACAATGCCTCAGTAGGCATTATCATGTTTATTCTGCATCACCCGGGGCTTCAACTCATAGCCACAGACACTAAGGCAAGGTCATGTTCTTGTTGAGCCAAGTGAGTAGCTGGCAGTTCGGCCTTTGCTTATACTTCTAATAAAACCTATAGGGTTCTACAAAAGAATGTTCTCAAACAAACTGGCTGGGGTTTGAAAGGTTTTTTGGCTTGTCTTGCTAATTGCAGAGTAACTGCGACTGTGCTCAATCAGTGACCAAGAGCAATAGTTTGAGGGGATAGAATGAGGACAGAATTCAATATACCTTCAGAAATTCAATTTTTGAGATACAATTCTGAAAAATCTACCATCTACCATGTCATGAAAATAAAATGCCTTTCTTATGTGCATACAGTACTGTTTACAGTAAAACATTTTGATGTGCTGTGGGCTCTATTTTTTGATATTTCAAAAATCTGTGAAGATCGTTTGTGGAGGACAGTGGACTTCATAATTCCTGCCAGCTCAAAGCATATAGAAGTTTCTGCTCACTTGGGCTTACATTTTGGTGGTGGCTGCAAAGTGATACCACGTATGGCTGATTTGTTATAATATATATTATTTTCTCTTTTTTTTTTTTTACTTTAGATGGCTGCTGTAGCACCACCATCAGGACTATTGGCCCACAATGCCACAACATCTGGCATAGGACTGGACCTATGTACAAAGTTTGGTGATTTTTCATGCACGGGAAGGCAGACTTCCTAGGAAGATTCAGAATATTGGGAAATACAAGAGGGACCGGCAGCTGAGCCAAAGAATATGGAATGCCCAGAGGAGACACCCAACCATTCTGCTATGGAACCAAAATGCCCGGGGGCTGAGTCGGGCCGCCGCCATTTTGGAATGTCAAGTTGTTTTTATCTGTCCTGTAGGCCTACTCAGAAAGGAATCACACTACAGTTAGGCCTGGTTCATAGTCAACGCAAGCTACGCTGACGTGGCTCTAAGCAAGTGAAGAATATAGGTAAAAGTCTACAGAGTCTTAAAGTCAATGTAAAGCTGTTTGTGTGTTTCTGTTCTCATGTGGACAGTCTAAATGTGCAGTGGTAGGGATGAAAGGAGACAGTTGTGCTGTGCTGGGGCCGGGGGTCAAGAGGCCATGCTTGGACGTCACGGGGGGGGGGGGGGGGGGGGGGGGCATCCTCCTCAGGGTGTCCGATGCTTTTCATAGAATGTCATAAAAGTACCACTAGCCAAACAATCAGTGGGATTGAGACTTCAGATGGTGGCACCTTGTGCCTGACAGGCTACGCATCTTGTGACAGTAGGGCCCCTCCTGGGAGCCAATCTGACTACACTAGACCTTAAGGGAGGCGTTGGGGCGAGAGAGTACTATTTAATGTCTTGACCAAACGTTGAGACTTTGTTTTGGTATGCGGTTGACTCTGTGCCTGTGGCTGCCCAGCCCCGATTAGATCAAGCGGGGGAGTAGGGAAGAAGATTGAGGCCTCGTTTTCAGCCCACAGCTCCAGCCAGCCAGAGACAGGGAGAGACAGGGACTGTTCCATGTGAGTTTAAGTTCTGTCCAATAAATCATTGTTTGCCGCTTCCAATCCCGTGTTGGGGTGATTTTATCAATAACTATCACAACAAGAAGGCTATTGACATCGTGGTCCATATTAGATTTGCTGCAACGTTTATTAAGGCTTATACAAAAATTACACAACGCAGAGCAACAGAAGAAGAAGAACACCAAAAGCCAACACAAGTATTTTGGTTCACTCTTGCGCCTTGCGTCAGCGCCCCTATCGGTTTGTGTGAAATAGCACTTGCACTCGCGTAAAGTTACAAATTTCTGCACGACACACGTTGCTACGCAAGGACGCGTCAACGTCACCTTGCGTAGCTCGCGCTAGCGTAGCTTGCGTTGACTATGAATGGGTCCTTAGCCTGTAGAGATGGACAAGACGAGCAGTGTCGCCTGGGACCATCTTGTCCATCTGTATATTAGGGCTCCAGTTTGTGACCGTTGTGGTCACATATGCGACCAAAATTTAATCTGTGCCACCTCAAAATATAATTGGAAGCATTGGTGCGAGTGAAAAAAATTGCGACCTTTTTTCCCCCAGTCGAACATCCCATTCACAAGTTGTAGGCTACAATGATCTGAGTTTCCAGTAAATTCCCAGGCTACACATTCACAGGCTACCTTGTGAGCTGACCTTGTGACCAATCAAATGTGAGTGTGACCTTTGATGCTGATTTTCGATTGGTTAGCTTCCGCAAAACTCCACTGTCCTCTCAGCGTTACCTAGCTTGCTAGCCATCTGAGAGAAGCTGAACTGAAAATGAACCGAACGCTTAAAAGGATTTCTTTAGAAAGCCAACAGAAGGTGAACTTGTAAGTGTAGTAGTCACTGAAACAACAAATTATGTTGATGATGATAGCGCTGGCGAAATGAACGTGCCAACAATAGCAAAGAAGAAGGTTTATACTTTTCGTAGAGATTGGCTGAAGGAATTTGACCATCAAATTTAACACCGCCTGCACCATCGCCAAAGAGGAGCTTGCCTTCACTAAATTCAAGCCCAGGCTGAGGAGAAGTTCCAGGCTTTGAAAACCCTGGTCTTCAGGTCCTTTAAAGGTGCTCTGTTCAATTTACTGCACTTTTTGGAAGAAAAAAAATCCAATATATGCAATAAATAGGTCCAGGGGAGTCATAACTATCTGTACAGAAAATATAGCCAACGGTGTAGTGCCTGTGGAGCAAATGCAGAATTTATTTTTATTATATGAGCGAAGCTGGCCCGGCGCTGAGCCCCACCCCCCGAACGGCACCGTATGGAGTGAAAACGCCCACTTGTTTATATCTGCACCACTGCCCCATCTAGTGGCTGAAAAAAATCGAACTGAGCACCTTTAAAGACAAAAGCTACAAGGGGTTATGGGAAATCCTTCTGACGAAAGGAACCCTATTGCTCGGATAGGCTATATGCAATATGATGCTTAAAATTAATTTGATGATCAATGCATTTCAGTCTGATACAATGTCTGAAAACGTCTACACTGATAATGATATTTAAATGTTTTTGGCTTCAGAACATCTTTTATATGGTGAGGATCATCTTGATCCTTCCTGTGTCCTCCGCACAGTGTGAAAGGGGGTTCTCCACACAGAAGCGCATCAAGTCGGAGGCCAACACAGTAAAAAAATCAGATTCTAATCAGTGTTTTTAAAGCAGCAACAGTCTTTTAAAATGTCTGCTTAATTGCAAAAATGGCTTAAAATGGAAAAAAAATTAAATCCTGTGTGAAATAGGTTGAATGTCCTGCAGTCACCTCACTCACCGAGACTGTGCTTGAGTGAATATGAAGTGTGAGTATGACTGTGTTTTTGTAAACCGTACTGTTGCAATAAAAATATATCAAAATATATGACACTATTGGTCCTTGTTACATTACAGTGGAGGCTCCCAATTTTTTTATGGTGCTCCTAACTTTTTGATTTTAGGAGCACCAATACTACCATGGGAAAATGTTCATCTGGAGCCCTGTATATGGCTGTGATGTGATGCCTTTTTGTGTACAGGTCAGATAAAAACCACAGCAAGTCTCCTGCTAGTTTTAAATGGTTAACTGTAAACTAGCATGAACTGTAAACTGTATTACAGTGGTTACACTAACTAGCTAGCTAGCACTGACAGGTCCAGTCAACTTCAATTTCTACACTTTTGTAAACAAGTTAAACCAACAATTACCTGTCAGGATCTTTTGTGAACAGCTAATGTTAGCTAGCTAACTTAGCTAGCATGGACAGGTCCAGTAAACTCAAATTTCTACACTTTGATGAACAAGTTAAACAAATACCTGTCAGAATCTTTGTGGAACCGGTGAAAGGCAAGCTATGGACATGTACTCTAATAGTTCCGATAATTTATTGCAGAACACTGTTTTCGTTTTTCCAGAATTCTTCGGCAGAATTCGGCAGCAGATGACAGTCCATAATGGCAGAAACGCTATATGAGCACCCTCTTTAGTCGGGTGCCAAAAATTCACCTAAGTGTCCCCTCTTGGATTTCCATAGCTACTCTTTGGCTGAGCTGCCCTACCCATAATTAGCTACTATATCCTACCTGATGAGGTGGTTAAAAAAATCTAGCGCTATTCAGTCTGCTCATACAGACCCTTCACATCTCCAAATGAATCCCTGGACAAATCAGTTCCAATGCTTCCAATCCCAGCAAACATTTTTACCTCTATCAGCCGTCTAATCCACGTTGCGGAGGGGAGTCCGATGGCCAACGCCGCAGGGTGTAGGGAGTTGCAGTAGTCCAGATGGGAGATGACAACAGCCTGGATGAGCACAAGCGCCGAATCACACCCAGATTCCTTTCCTAGCATTAAGTTTGATAAGAGAGCTGAGTATTAGCAAAAGCAAGGAGAATGATTATATCAGTGTACAATGAGCTGTGACGGGGAAGAATTACAATATTAATTAGATTTTCAATATGAATCATTTTAGTAACATGTGAGCTACAAATGACATGGCATGCTTACTTGCAATGTGGTAATAATTGCCTTCAGGTAATTACACTACCCATGCATGATAGACCAGTTTATAATGTGGCAAATGCTAAATATAGTGGCAGCTGCAAGCATCAGCCCACTATAGCTAAATAACACCAGACACAAACTAGATAACAGAAACGGACTGTAATCAATGTATGAACAATGTCACATTGAGCTTGCTCAACATTAAGTTAAAATTGAAATACATCTGAAATCTCCAAACGTAATGTTAGCATATAGGCTATGATATGATATATGATAGCTACCTAGCCTATATACAGTATCGATATAGTTGACGTTAATATAAGGAAATGTAACATTAGGTAATGTTAGCTAAGTTATTCAACATTGACCCACTTACCCTCTAGATCTTTTCCAACGATTTCCTAAAGTAACCACATTTCATGATCATTTATATAGCAGGTTGATTGCTAAAAGCATGGAGCTATAGGCTAATATAATTAGCCGACGTCAGTAAACATTACTTCCCAAATCTCCAATGAACTAGCCAATCAGAGGCAGAGTAGGGCGGGTCTTCCTATGGTGACGTGTTTTCCGCTGAGTTCACAGGACTCATGAACGCGCGCCCAGCGTCCCCGAGGCTCGTTCACAGCATATTTCTAAAATCGGCTCAATACAGGTATTGGTGGTCCCCCCCCCACACACAAAAAAAAGAAGAAGATCAATGGGTTAAAAGTTGATAGTTTTTAGATTGGTCTCTGATGCTGAATGATACCCAGAAAATAATGTTTTCCTCTGCTAGCCCTATCTATTATAATCTATTTCTATAAGCCTTTTGTGCCACATGCTGTCACATGACTTGCAATACCGAGCTTTGGCCACTACGTCAAATGGCTTCATGCGCCGGTGAGCAACTTTCATTGAAATGAACAAGCAGCCATTTTCAATGCCTTCTCCTGTTATATTATACCTCCATGGGATAACCGGACAGAGCCATTTCTAGGGGGGTGGCCAGCCCGTCCCCCAAAAAAGCCACTGAGTAATAGCCCTACGTTTGTCATCGGAGGCACCGTTTTAAGCATGACTTTATTGACGGCATTACAGGCTAAATACTGCATGATTTGCCACTTTTAAAATGTGTGTGCATTAATAGGGGTTTTCCATGTCACTTCTAAGCGTAAAAAGGGCGAGGGTGAGAGTTTAGATAGGCTAATAGTCTTTTGGACTAGCCTCCAGGTGCTGCATACCCACAGGATGGGTAGGCTTTCTTTTAGTCCTTTGATCTAGGCTAACTGTGATGTTCAAAAATCATGATGCATGCTGCCTTTTTTTTTTTTTACTGAACATTATTCAAGAAGAAGGTCTAACAAATAACAGCCTCACCAAACATTGATGATGAAGGCTAAGGATTGATGATAACTGTTTTTTGTTGAGGCTTGCCTATATAAACTGAAGGGGTGATGCGCATGATTCAAACACGCACATGCACGCGCGCGCATCATCAAAACAAGTCTGCTGTGGTACAAGAGAAGCCCTCATCATTGATATCCCAGTCTCATGTCTGCCTCACAAAACTTTTACACATCAAATGGTCAACCAGTCAGTCTGAACCCAGCACAACAATCACACAGCATCCAGTCAGCATCCAGCTGAAACATATAAAACAACTCACGTCTGCCTCTGCCTCTGGTTCAATGTTCTCTGTTTTGCTGCGTGGCTGTAAGCCAGCACACCTAGTATAGCGTTTGTCCAGTTATCCCTCCCTCCCTCCCTCCCTCCCTCCCTCCCTCCCTCCCTCCCTCCCTCCCTCCCTCCCTCCCTCCCTCCCTCCCTCCCTCCCTCCCTCCCTCCCTCAGTTACTCCAGACAATGTTGGCCTGCATCTCTCTGTTGGTACCACAGGAGGCAGTAGTCCCAGCACACCAAAATCAAGAAGGACACCAAAATCAACCCGCTGATCTCCACTGCGCAAGTACAGTAGTGGTCAGAGCATTGGACTCCCACCTTGGAGATCGGGGTTCAAGACCTAGTGGGGATGACTTTATGGGACTATACCCCAAACCTCCACATGTTCATCCTTTCACGCCAACCTTTACCCCTTGCCTTATAGGTCAGATCCTGTCCCAACCCCAACTAGGGATGCTCCGATCGATCGGCCACCGATTTAAATCGGCCGATTTTCACTCCAAATGACTCGATTTTCACTTCAAATGACTCTGTGGTCGTCAAATTGGCCAATTGCAACAGCCGATCTTTTAAGTCTATTCTAACTGGTTAGCTTGGCATAGATACAAGTACAGACTTGGATGTTACAAGCTAAATGTTATAGAGTAGTGGGTCAATTCAATTGAGAACGTGAAATAGTGACTAACCACAGCAGATGATGGTATAAATACAGAACCTGTTGGATGTAACGTTGCTTGATCTCGAGTTGAATAACGTCATGTCAACATTGTTCAACATCCATTCCAATTGTTTTCTCCCAGGATCTCCTCATACAGCGTTTTTTCATACAGCCCAAATATCTCCAAAGCTGCTGCTGCTAATCACTTGTTAACAAAATCTCTGATCAGCTGTAGGCTAGTTTGGATATTTTTGCGGTTTAAAATTAGGATAGAGGACACTACTAGTTGCCCCTCAAGCAGAAACTAAACTTATGTCCGGTAGCTTTCTTTCAAGGAATTCCAAAATAAAAGTAACAGAAAACAATTACACAACAAAAAACACTTCTTTTTTTTTTTACTCACTTGGCATTGGTCCGAATGGTATAGTGTATACTGAAGTATGAAGTCTACTGAATCTGATATATACAGAATAATATTTGAAGGGCCTATTCATCAGTTAAGTGATAATAATGGGCAACCTTAATCTAAATCTATGCAAGCAAAGACGGTATCATCATATCAATACAATAATATGGCTAAGACCATTCTAAGAGGAGAAGTGTTTTTTTTTTGTTTTTTTTTATAAATCGGTATTGGTATCGGCCAATCCTGAGAAAAATAATCGGTGATCGGTATCGGCCCAAAAAATTCCGATCGGAGCATCCCTAACCCAAACACTTATTCTAACCCCAACCCACGCTAGGGACTGAAAGAAGGACACCAAAACCAACCAGCCGTTCTCCACTGCACAAGTAGAGTAGTGGTGAGCGCAATAGGACTCTAACCCGGGAGACTGGGGTTCAAGACCCGGTGGGGATGACTTTATGGGACTATACACCAAACCTCCACTATTCAACCTTTACCCCTTGCCTTATAAGTCAGATCCTGTCCCAACCCCAACCATTATTCTAACCCCAACCCACACTAGGGACTGGAAGAAGGACACCAAAACCAACTAGCCGATCTCCACTGTACAAGTAGAGTAGTGGTCAGAGCATTGGACTCCCAACCGGGAGACCGGGGTTCAAGACCCAGTGGGGATGACTTTATGTTATCATCAGTGTAAGCTTTAGCCACTGACTGCTACCATTAATGTTATTGAAGCTGCTGCTAGTTGTTGTGAGCTCATGAGTTAACTGGCTATCCCGCTTATTGTGCCGGATTAGCATTGGAAGCATTGGAACTGATGTGTCCAGGCGACCAGACCTATCTTAATTTATCAGACATTATTTCATGTCAGTTCAATTCATAGCTATTTCAGTGGCATGATTAGCTTCGGTCCTACCAGTCCTGAACAGAAACAAGCCAGCCACGCACATAAACCAGGCTGGACCTGGCCTGGTTCAGAGTAGGCTAGTTCTGAGGTAGTGCTGCAACAGCTCTATTCACACTATTGTATTAGCCCGTCTAGCCAGCAGAATCACCTGAGCAAGCTTGACTTTACCATTTTTAGAGCGGTAGATGTTATTTTCTCACAAAGTAAACAAATATGTAGATATTTCTCATTCTAACGCAGGGCTTTAGAGCACATTTCCCTGGGCTATTTGAGAGCTATAGACGCATGCAGGAAATATTGTTCTGCTCTGATAATTATCTTGTATTTTAGCCTACCAGACCTGGTGCATATATTTGATATTTACAGATGTTTATTCATTCATAATAATGATTTTATGCTTGGTCTAAAATAGGTCTATATGATATATACTACGGCATATAGCCTATATATATCAGAGCTAAGCATAGACGGGAGTTGAAATCACGTCTTTTGCTCACTGGGCTGGAATGCTACATCTACTACAAATGTTCGTGAGAAATGCAGCTAAGTGCTTTGTCATTTTATGAATTTGCCTATTCTTTGTAATCCGTGTTGCCACTTTATGTTTTATAGGCCTAATCTATAATTTAAATTGCTGTAGATTCAATGGGCTAAAATAGCGTGGCTAGATTTAAATTTAGGCTAGACTATAGGCTAGGCTACTTTGCTTCAAATATCAGACATATAATTGTTACTGTGCAATGGCATTTGGGTTTCTTAAACCTAAGTGTAAATGAAGTTGTGAGCCAAATGCCGCCTAGGCTAAAAACATTATTTAACTGGATTTGCATATTGCATAACTTACTCAACTTTCAGAGTTTCGATTAGTCGTCTTTCAGTATTTTTTTCACTGTCAAAAATGTTGTGCACAAATACAAATAGTGTAGCCTAGGCTGTGCCTTAACATTGAAATAGAAAAACCAAGTAGGCAAACCCCGACGTCTCGACAACAACTGCAACGCAAGGGTAAAGCAACAGTTCTTGATTTGTCCGTTGGCAAAGATTTTAGGGTATTTAGGCTACAGTAGCCTATAGCCTACAAATTCCTGAGGGGAAATTGCACTTACAACAGCCACATTCAAGGAACATCAAAGAAATTTCAAAAACACGAAGGCCTTCAATAGATGCAACAACTTAAATATAATACACAATATAATAAATATAATATACAATACAATATACAAGAATGCAAATAGGCTATAGGCTGCAGATTAACTGTACAATCGATCTAAGGAATGCAATATATAATAGGCTATACAAGAACTGCAAATATACAGATGAACTGGACTACAGGAATAGCCTAACAATAGTACAATAGTAGGCTACCCAAGATTCAAAATAGGCTACAAGATTCAAGTAGGCCAAGTGATTAGTAGGCTAGCCAACTTGGAAGAGTCGTTCACATGAACACCTATTTGGACTATTTTAATTAAACAACATTAAGGCCTAGTCACGTGTAAAAACTACACAATTGTAGTAATCTAAATGCAACTATCAGCCAATGACTTGAGTGAGTGTTCTGTTACATATTTTTTCTTTAAAAAGTGGGCTATTATTTTTTAATTTCCAATTTACAGCATACTCTGAGAAGCTAATTGAATTAATGGATAATCCATTCCAATCAAAATAATGGATAAATTAGTCTCGTAGTTATTTTACTCAGTCATTAAATGTTTTCTCTTGAAATATATACCACCCCCACTCTCACCTTGACGCACTCACCTTGACGCACAAGCTAAAATAACAAGCTTTAAGTATTGACGGTAGCCTAATAGACCTACATCCCACAAACCTAAATAGCCTACATGGACTTATATAGGCTGATTGTACCAAAGCCATCAAACCAGCACCCTTCCCCGGCAATAACGGTGTTCACAAGGAGGTTTTGAGAGAAACATGTTATCTTTCTCGTGTAAAATTTCAGCTGGACTTTCAATTCAAGAACTTAAATATGAAATGTGTTAGGCAGCTGCATGGCTTCACACGTTACAAAATAAAAAAAATAGTAGCTGTGTTGTCGCTCTCACTGTCGCCAGGAGAAATGCTAGGGCGCCACCTGGTGGTCATTCTCTGCTGTTTCTCTCTTGATAGAGCATAATTGTACTACTGTAGGAGTATTCCCAGCATATCAGCCGTATAGGAGATAATTTTTACTGGGCAGAATGTACTGCATGGTTGAGTTTGTGAATGAGAAAACGGTGGAGGCTGTCCCAATGTCGTGGGTGCTGGAAAAAGATGGGGTAAGAGAACACTGGTTTCTGATTGGTGTGCTATTTTTCGATTGCACAGGGAAGTGTACTAACATAAAGTTAGTGTTCTCGCGCTCCACAACTGGTACCGTACTGGTACTGTTTGCATAAGCGCTGTTTGCATGCATACTGTTCAAAATCATGAATCATTATTCATAGAAAATAAATGGCTGAAATGTATTGATTACTGTACTTTCTCCACACAGAGCAATATGAGGAAGGCACTGATATCTGGGGCGGGGCTGGGATTCCCTTGGAACTTTGAACTCCAGAAAGCTGCTGCTCGCCTGGTGTTAAACCACCCCAAGTTCTCCCACACAACTTCCCTTCTCCGTTCCCTACACTGGCTCCCTGTAGTGGCTCACATCCAGTTTAAAACTCTGGCGCTAGCCTACAGGGCAATGAAAGGAACAGCCCCCTCCTACCTCCAGGCCATGGTCAAACCCTATACCAAAGTTTGTAAGCTTTGTCTTTTGTTCTCGACTTGTTGAGTGTGTACCTTAGTTTTATTGTTTAGTCTTTGCTTTAGTTTTTTACCAGTTGTGGTGCCTTTAACAAACATTTTGTGGAAACTGATGAAACCTCCATGTTACATACACTTGTGACATTTAAAGTACATGCAACCCTTGATTGCTTGTCAGTGTGATCTACTGTATGGATTCTCACATGGCAGATAGCTCAAGAGATCAAGCCCAGGGGGATGTAGAAGAACCAGGCCAGGTCAGCCTGGCTTATGTGTGTTGGCTGGCTTGTTTCTGTGCGGGACTGGTAGGACGGTAATGTCTGATAAATAAAGATGGGTCTGGACACATCAGTTCCAATGCTTCCAATGCTAATCCAGCACAATGAGAGCGGGATAGCCAGTTAGCTCATGAGCTCACAACAACTAGCAGCAGCTTCCATAACATTAATGGTAGCGGCCAGTGGCTAAAGCAGTTACACTGATGATTCCTGTTATGTTAGCTATTTTGCTGCAATGGGTTCAAACTTTTGTTTCTCGATAAAGGTCATGACTTGCTGTTTTGCACTTCCCTTTAGGTGGTGAATAAGTAGACCCAGGACACAGTGGGTTATAAAACCTAAAACCCCCGTAGCTGTGGTAAAATCCCCTGTATCCCACTGCCTCGAGTGGTCAATTGCTTTTCTACAACGGTTACTACATATATATATTCACAAAAAACACTCAGTAGTAACATTCAATCATTTATTTAGTAGGCTATATATTTAGGCTATAGTTCTGAATTAAATGGTTGCCAGGCAACATAGGCTATCTCGCCTATTTGGGTTGGCCTTGTTCACATAAGCCATAAAGCATAATTCGGGCGGTTCACCTTTATTTGAATATTTCCAGCTATGGTGCAGTTATTAAAACAGTTCTCCAGAGCACTCGTTTTTGCTGGTAGGGGTGTGGAAGTGTTGGAGTCGGACTGATGAGTGCGTTTTTGTAATAGGATACGAAAAAGGCGAGGTTGCTGCGAGTGGTTGCTACGCAAAGCATAGCCTACCGCTTGATTTTATCAATGGCCTCGGCAATGAGATTGACGGCGCATTAATACTAATTGTTATGCGGTCGCCAATCAGAATCAAGTATCCAAATTTTCCGTTGTAGAATTGGACATCTACTAGGATCTTGATATTATATTGATATGAAGATAAGAAAGTAAAGTATTTGCCCTTAGAAGTAAATTGTAATTAAAATGGTTCTTAGCTAAGTAACCTAAGTGTAAGCAGACTTGAAAGGTCAATTGTAATAATATCATGAATGAACAATTGTAAACATAGTACTCAACAGAATAGGTAATACTCAAGTCTTGATTGAAATTTTTCCTAAATGCTTTATTAAACATACAGACATGCACATTAAAAGTAGCCATAAGTTGTTATTTTGCATGTGCTCTCAGGACATGTTGTGGTTGTGACCATCTTTGTAAAGAAGAGAGGCATGTAATGCACATGTATACAGTAGTACAGAGTCAGTTGTCTATTGTATAGACAAGGTGTTCAATTGCTCAAGTGTTGTCAGGTGTTGGTTCGAGTGTTCGAGTGTACAGTGGTGCAAAGTCAGTTGTCTATTGTATAGACAAGGTGCAAGGTGTCACGTGTTCACTTGTTGGTCCAGGGGTGGCATGTGTGCCATTGTTATAATTAGAGTGAGGGCCTATGTATAGTACAACCAGAGTACTATAAACAACTGACTCTGCACCACGTACACTCGAACCAACACCTGACACCACTTGAGCAATTGAACACCTCGTCTATACAATAGACAACTGACTCTGCACTACTGTACACTATCACTTGAATCAACACCTGACAACACTTAGCAATTGAACACCTTGTCTATACAATACAGAACTTACTCTGCACTACTGTATACTACTGTACAGTATACTTGACATGTTATGTAATTGCACTGCCTGTATCATGGACACAGTCACAGCCATCCATGTTCAGATACTGCTGTCTGGCCATGTCCTGTCCGGGTGGGGCTTGCACCTGAAGACCATCTTTGGGGGGGCTGGACATCAGCGTTGCACAGCAGCCGACACCTGACTGGTGTTGCATCACGGTGTTCTCTGAGATAGTGCATTAAAATAGTGCATTAAAATATTGGCCAAAAATAACATTTATATAAAGCCTCTTTTGTGTCGCGTAGACATACAGTACATTTAATCTGCATAATAACATGATATGGTGGTGAATAAAAACGTGGTCAGAGCAGATTCCTGGTACCACAGCACAGGTGGTGTTGTAGTCCTATCCCCAACTGAAAATTGATCTAGTGATTAGTCAACCCATTGCTAAATCACAAACTAAGCTATCCCATAGGAATGAGCCTATAACCATACCAGCTGGGCAAGCTGACTTTGCTAGCTACCTAACCTTGCCCTAATGATATTGTCCTGCTCGATTGCTGTGCAACATATCAACTGACCAGTTGTTAAATGTATTTCACAACACTTATTCTACTCACGAGACAGTCCCAGTCAGCTGACGTTGCTTGCTGTGTGAATAGTTTAGCTACGTACGTTGTGAGGCAAGTGTTGGTGACAAAGGACTAGCTACCTTGTAGTAGCTAACCTTAGCTAAAGCACTTTGAGAACGTGCACAGTATCTCCAACTCCTCGGGCCTTGAGTTAGGTAGCTAACACTAGCTAGCGTGTTAGCTAGCACTAGCTAACGTTAGCTAGCTATCATTGGGCTTCATTTCCAGAACTTAGCTTTAGCTTAGTGCAGCCAGGTTATGGGCTATAGTGGAGGAACAACCCTCAAAAAGAGCCTTAGTTTTTGAGATACCCCTCCCCGGGGTGGAACAAAACGGGATATTGTTTTTTCATATCTTTAATATGTCGCCTTCATGAAATGGATTGTCCCAAGTTTTACTTTTACTGCAAAAGTCATGAAATTCATTCATGAAGTGACTTACCCATAGGCCAAAAAAGTGCAAAAAACGCCTAACCTGAAAGAGGGAATTCCAAGATAACCCGTTGTCATTTTCTACCAGATGGTTGTTTTTACATCATACTTGCACAGATGGTCTACAGGTAGCCCTTTTCAGTCCTGTAGTCGCATGCTCGCTCATGCCAGTAGTCTGGCATGAGCGAGCATCTGACTACAGGACTGAAAAGGGCTAGTCTGGTGGTGTCCCTACATCCCAAAGCAACCAGGATGCCAATATTTGGTTCTATTTTGAATCAGCAGCCTCCTATATAAGGCCTTATTATAGGTGGAAAGAGCAAAAAGTTATTTTGTATGAGGAATATTCACTTTTAATCCTGGTCCTACTCTTTTATCAGGGATAGAACAAAACCTGACCTTATTTTTTCATAACTGACTTATCCCCTTCATAAAATGAATGATCAGACTTTTTACTTGTTTTGAAAAAGCCATGAAATTCTTCAATAAAGTGATCCACCACACAAAAAAGAGCCAAATACTCCAGGCCTGCCCCGAAAAAGGAGTTCCAAGGTAATCCTGCATCATTTCTCATCTACTGGTTGGATTTACTTTATATTTCCACAGATTGTCTACAGGTAGAACCCTAACACCCCAAACCAACCAAAGTGTCACAATATTATTGTATTGTGAATCAGCAGGCTTTTATAGACTACTAGGCCGTGTTACAGACAGATACGTCAAAGTTTTTTTTTCTGAGTTACTTCTAATCCTGGTGTAATAATACTGTAAAATGCCTTCATACAACACAACTGCTTAATAACAGAGAATATAATTTGCTACCATGTTTTCACCCACTTCATATTCATATGGAATCTATAGATGACGATGAGGTTATATCTCATACACCTTAATGCAGCAGGAATGACAATATTGTTATATTGGCAGCCTTCTATATGGTAGTCAGACATAAAGTGCAGTATGGGTTAAGTACACACAGTGGAATACACTACTTTTTCTGTGCCATTCTTGAAAAATCATGAATCAAGTGCTTATTCTCAGTTTCATTTTTTTCAGTTACTTTTTGTGATATTTAGAAATCAACAAACTATTTGAGCAGTGGGGGAGGAACTGAATAATTACTGGTCAAATTGTTTTCCAGGGGGTGATTCAGTCACTAGCATTAGGACAGTCTATGGAAGTGCAGGAGCAATATTCTGTGCAGTGCAATCCCAATGACAGACACTGGCACTTTCTTGTTTTTTGCAATCTGTATCATTGCAATAGAGATGGGTGAGATCTCTCACAGCTTTCGGTGCAGGCTCCTTTTTGAAAAGGACTGGCTGTAGTGATACATCATATTTTAGTATCCAACCTTTTCCAACTGGATTCCAAAGGAGGGGTTTAGCGACATGACTGTGGCACCATATGCCAGTTTGGTACATCGCCCGTAGGACGTGCTGTTCAAAAGCATCTTCAGTGGGAGGCAGATGTGAGACTGGCATGTCTGTGGTTGATGCGAGGTAGGCCTATATAAAAATGGTGGCACGGTGGCAAGAAAATATGCTATTCATCTCTATGGTCCAAAAAAGAAGGCAAAGGGCCAGACATGTACCACTCTTGATGAGCTCCGTTGCATTATTGCATCAACCACAGCCATGCCAGTTGTATGTAGGCATTTTACAGTATGATTGTGTGTGCATTACTATGCAGGGTTGTGTGATGCGTAGTGCAGTAGATCTGTAGTAGTAGTGCTTGTAGTTAGTGCATGCTGCATGCCGCTTCTGCTTGCTACTCTGCTTTCAGCTACTGCTGCTGGCTAGCCCTCCTGAGGGTGAAAAGAGGAGCCGAGTCCGCAAGCCTCCTTCTGCCGGTACAAAGCCACTCCACCGCCAAGACTCCTACAGTGCCTCCGCGCGGCCACACATGGTAACTGGGTACCTCGCAGTCTCAGGCTAAACTGTAAGGGATCTTGGGGCAACAGTGGGCCCCAGAGGCAAGGCGCACAGGCCCACCTGTGTGTGGACACGCCCTAGCTCCTGCCAATCACTGTCCCAGCTATGGGAAAATAGCATGGGCAGATGGGGCTCATAGCCATGGTAGGAAACCCATCTAGGAGAAGATCACTCTGAAAAAAACCCACAGGTGCTGCTCGCGCCTGGCTCCGCACCGTATACCATCTGGAGGTGTGGAGCAAGGGCGGATGAGGGCTTTAAGCCCAAAACGGCCAGAGTAGTAGCCACTGGTTTGGAGTATCTCCAAATTTTGAGGGTTTGGTTCCTCCACTATTACTGTTCAGATATTACTCTACATTTCAACTAGCCCTTCTCAGTCCCGTTGTCGCATTCCGCTCGCTCATGCCAGACAACAGTCCTTTGCTGGTCCATTCACGTCAAAATAAATCGGTGTCGGCCTAGTTAGGAGAGGCGCTCATATTTACAAGTGTCAGATAAACATGAAACTTCACTTACCTAAGCAAACGGGTCTATTTTAACGACCTGGAAAAAAGTTTTGGGTTTGGGGACAATGAGGTGTCTGGCTATCATAAATAGTTAGTTTGCAACTAGATTTGACAACTGGACGATTTATATGTTGCACAGCAAATATGCAGTATCTTACACTTCGCTCATGGCTAGCTAGCAGACTGCTTCCTGGTGATAACGTCATAACGTTACATTTGGGTGGAGAGGGACTATAAAAGTTACTGGTTGCTATGGAAATTGTATAACTCAACCATGAATTATCAACTTTTCAAAGCTAATATGAGCAATAGATGTATTTTGTTCTCAGAATTATGTTTTCTGTTGAAAAGCCGTTTAAGCGGGATAATGAACTCGGGGCGGGTCTTTGTGCTGTTTAAATGACCTTTGCGGAGGCTACGCCTCGGGCAATTCACTACCTCCGAGTCGGTCATTTAAACAGCACAAAGACCGGCCCACGTTCATTATCCCTTACAAATGTTATGCAAGTTCTCAGGATTCCTATGGTGTCAATATATAAGCTGTAACATTTATAGTTTTCGCGATAGAGCTGTCTGAAGCGGACCATGTCTAGGATCAGAGTGTCAGTTGGGATTAGAGTGGTGGCAGCTGTTGCTTTTTTGAATTTGTGTGCATGTGCAGCCTCTCTTAAAGGTACAGGCACCTTTTTATAACTAATGTGGTAGCACAGAACTCAGCCAAAGTGGAATAGAGACACATGATCTTCACTGGTGGGGGCCGGTGGGTAGCCCGGAGAGGAGTACACTGTCCCTGACTGGCTATGACCAAAAGGGGCAGAGCCTCGCCACCACGCCACTATTCACGCCACAGAACCCACTTTTCAGCCCGAGTGGGCTAGAGACACACAGTCTTTAATGGTGGATGCATGGAAATTGCCCGGAGGTCACTGTACTGTCCCCGACTAGCTGTGACCCAAGGGGGTGGAGCCTAACCAGCACGCCACTATCCACGCCATGGGCCCCACAACTCAGCCCCTGAGTGGGCTAGAGACACACGGTCTTCACCGCTGGAGTCAGGTAGGTGGCCCGGAGAGGGGTACACTGTCCCCGACTGGCTCTGGCCTGAGGGGGTGGAGACTCACCACCACGCCACTATCCACGCCATGGGCCCCACAACTCAGCCGCTGAGTGGGCTAGAGACACATGGTCTTCACGGGTGCGGGCAGGTAGGTGGCCCGGAGAGGGGTACACTGTCCCCGACCAGCTCTGACCTGAGGGGCGGAGTCTCGCCACTACGCCACTGTCCACGCCACTGTCCACGCCACGGACCCCACAATTCAGTCCCTGAGTGGGCTAGAGATGCATGGTCTTCGCCGGTGGGTGCATGGAGATTGCCCGGTCCGTAGTAGTTCTAGCAGTAGCTGTTACATACAGCTGCAGCAGCTAGCCCACCTCATATTTTCTCCAGGAAATGTACTTTCTAGTTAACAAATACGACCCACGCTAGTTACATAACTTATACAACATCCAGTGACAAAATATGTCAGGTACCTT
Organism: Borostomias antarcticus; assembly: GCF_949987555.1. Taxonomy (NCBI): domain Eukaryota; kingdom Metazoa; phylum Chordata; class Actinopteri; order Stomiiformes; family Stomiidae; genus Borostomias; species Borostomias antarcticus. The sequence continues at coordinate 7,001,291 of NC_140235.1, forward strand.
GGTATGTCCACACCAAGGATTTAACTCACAACCTTCGCGGTCATAGACATATACACTAGACGCCGCATTGACGTTGATTTGATTGCTGCCGGACGAAAAATGCGGCCGCCATCTTGGTCTGGTACGGAGCGTGAGTAAACTAGTGATGGGTCGGTCGCGAACGATACGGCTCTATGTGCCGGCTCTTTTAAGTGAACGATGATAAATACATAGTTGTTAGCTGATAGATACAACTAAAACTGTTGGATGCTGCTGTTTTGCACTTTGTAATTTTTTATTTTATTTATTTATTATTTATGTTATTTGACTGTTATGGATAGTTCAAAGACATAAATATTTGTTTCTACTTATCTTCTAGAGTTATCTCTTGATGCAGGGTTACTTTTACTGACTGAAATGGCTGAGGAGAGCGGTTGTCACGTGACAGCGGTACCGGACCAATATGGCGGCCATATTTTGCGCCGCTCAATCCATTAAGAGTCATCTTGTGTTCATATCTATGTTCGCGGTGATAGGCAGAGCACTATCCACTCGGCCACCGCTGACCTGGGAAATCTGTGGAGTCTTTTTCTTTTGATGTTCTGGGACCACTGCCTCTTGTGGTAGCAACATAGAACTGCAGGTCAACAACGCCAACAGGGACGGAGGAAGGGAGGAAGGGAGCGACAAAAAGGATTCCCTCTTCTAGGTGTGTCGGCTTACAGCCAACACACAAAAATGCTAATACACACTCAGGCATTGTGCTGTGACATGATTTTTAAAATCTATCTCTAATTAAAGAAGGTTTAAATTATGGTCTGGGCAAATAAATGAGCACACCATCGTGCACTGTCATTGTCTTCTCATCTTCCTCCTCTTCTACCTTATGCACACTTCCCCGTAGTTTCTTTGTATCGTGGCAACCCAGCGGACAGGGAAGACATGGCTGATTGTCCACACCTGCCTCAGATCAGCAATCAGCCCAGGTACAGTCATTCAGCTCTCAGCCTGTCAGGTTCTGGGAGCTTTAGTCCCAAAGCTCCCGGCCACTTTGTGGCACAGGAGGCCATTTTGGGCTGTGAGGTCCCGGGTTTGCCACAGAATTCTAACAAAATCCAATCATGTTTTCATGTAAAACATGTGTACTTGCATACAGTAGTTTGACGGAGCCAATTTCAACCAATAATATGACATCCACCCTCAATCGTTAACTTTTAGCAACAGGGTTAGGGTTAGCTAACACACAGCTAAAATTAATTATTTGACTAGTTACCAACAGCGTGGCATGTTGTCTTTGGGTGTTCGCATTACATTAGTCATTTAGCTGATGCTTTTATCCAAAGTGACTTATCCTTAGGACGTTAGTGTACTACTATTCACTAGAACTCACAAGTGTATCTCCTTTCTAAAAAAGTGACTAAGAGTATAATGTAGTGCTTAAGGTAAAGTGCTGAAGTAAATAACTAAAAACACAATAGGGTTAGACCCCATGGTGAAATATGAGCAGTCCTGATGTCGGTGGGCAGTTCACTGTGTGGCCAGGACTGAAAAGAGCTGTGATCATGTCACAACCTCAAAAATGACTTTTAACAAAGTTTTGTGGGGCAGACATGAGATATAACACTGATATCAATGGTGAGGACTTCTCTTGTATGTTTTCACAGCAGACCTGTTTTGATGACTTCTTGGTTTAGGGTCACAGTCACAGAACTCTTATAACACTTCCCAATAGGGTATTTCGATGTCATTTCCACAGTAAGAAAATGCTGCTGAATTTGCATTTCACAATTGGGGAGGAATCCAACTTCCCTATTGTAAGTGACTTGTGGTTAGAAATTCCACTTCCTAAGCAAGAAATCAGTTGACTTACTCAACTCGGCAATGAGCAATTTGGTCTCAGTGAGATTGGTGAATTATCACTTGCTACTATAAGAGGAGAAACTTGGAGAAACTTGGCCCCACTCTGTGATCTATTGCTGTGATTAAGGGACTCCATGGAGACATCTATGGACGGGGAAGAGAGAGGGACTTCGTTGTTCAGCCAGAGTAACCCTCTATATGACCTGGACATGAAGCTGAGCAGAAGTGACATGTACAGCTTCCAGAGCAGTGGTAAGGCCCTGTTGTTGTTTTTTTAGTTTTTTTAAATTATTTTATTTTACCTTTATTTAACCAGCGAGTCCCATTGATATTTTATTTTCCAAGGTAGACCTGGCCAAGACAGGCAGCATAATTTAAAACACATAGACATCATGTGGATGTTGCCCTTTGTATTCTGCAAAACCCTATAGTGTTAACCTCACCAACCACATTGCAAAAATAGCCTAATCATCTGTCAACCTCGCTGATCTATGATTTTCCTGCATTTTAGAAAGGAAAAACATCTGTATGGTTTACCAGTTAGACTTGAGTTTTTCCAATACGCTATCGGTTGATGCCTCAATTAACCACACAGCCCAACCCTACACCTCAAGCTTGAACACAGTTGTCGTTCCTTGGTGGAACTGACTGAACCACAATAAATGAGAGCACAGAAATGTCCAGAAGATGGCAGCCTCATTTCACTGTTGTTAGAACACCTTTCCATAAGATAGGCTATATCGAAATTGTAATGTTTTTGTTGTGTCGCGTCTTTCAGAGTTAACACCAGCGAAGCCCAGGAGACAGCATTGTCGGAATTTTGTTGTGGTCTACCTCATCCTACTGACCGTATTAAATGCCTTTCTTCTGTACAAAGGTAAACACACACACACACAGCTTACAGCGGGTTGAACCTGGGCCGATTAAGATGGTAGGCTACCTCAGACTTGGGAGGGATAAGCTAGTTAAGGCAGTAGACTCGAAGAGCACAGCTGCCACCTCACCTGGCTGCAATGTCATAATTTGTAGCACTAATCACACACACTGATAGGGCTCATACACCTGCCCTGAACTCAGTCTGAATGTACGCATGAGTTCTACTTTTTGTTTCTACGTCTTGCAATAAAAAATAAATAAATAAATAAACTATAGGCTTTCTAAGACTTGTTTATTGTTTTAGTCCAGTAAAGGGAAGAATCTGTTATGCCGATACATCAAAGCATGGATTCGATTAATCACATATATTGTTCTCTCTACAGTATTTGCCCTGGAGTCTGGAAGTCACATTGTGTCCACCCCAGCAACAGATAGGCTGATACATGACCATTCCAATCCCAACACCAGCCAGACGACCTTGCCGAGAGAACTGGAGGCATTAATAGAGAGCCAGATCAGTAGTCTCTGTGATAACGAGGGACAACTAGGCAAGATGAAGGCAGAGCTAGGCACAGTCAATGCCAGCACCCACCTCCTCCAGGACAAACTGGCACAACTCAGCCTCAAAGCAGGTACAGTAAGACAGTGCCAGACATCCATGTTCAAAATGAGGGGGGTGTAAATGAAGGGCTGTGAAGCCATTGGTGCTGACATGAGAGCAAAGTATTATGTCAAGCAAAATCAAAGGATAGAACAATTTCCCTGTTGAAGTGCTTTTTAAGAACTATTTAATTATGTGTTATTGAAAAGCAGGCCCCCCTGGACCAAGTGGAGAAAAGGGAGAGTCTGGAGGGTCAGGTGAGTCTCTCCTCAAATTAAGAAACTGTGGATTAAGTGAGAATAATATAACCAGCATCATTTTCAAACTCCCTTGTTGGTGTCCAGGACCCCCTGGTCAGATGGGTGCGCCCGGATCACAGGGTCCTCCCAGTCCCCGGGGAGAGAAAGGAGACAAAGGTGAGTCGACACTATGGAGAGACTTTCTCTTCTCTATCTCTTTTTGTATTTTGATATACCTTTATTTCAGATTTTATCTCAACTTCCGCCAATTTAGTAGCCAATCACACCCGACCTATTCTCCAGTAGTCCCTGTCGCTGCTGAAGAGGGTCGACTGTTGTGCAACCCCGTGGTAGGCGATCCGGAAGAGAGAGCCTCTCTCGAGCCCGTGACTGTGACCCCTACACCGGACGGGCTCGCTGTAGAGCGGTGGACCCTCGCTTCAAAATTAAACTAACCACCCTCGGGGGTAGCGCCGGCCCGATATACCACTCTTCTCTGGGATCCGGCCACGGTGACCTATCCTATGGGACGGTTCACCCCCAAAGAAACAGACCCTTTCGCGTTGTTTTAGAACAGACATTTGCAGAGTGCACTACATTGTGAAATCAGGATGGTCTCAGAAGGTTACTACGTTCATGCACACTGCTTAAAATTTTGGATGTGAAGTTGGTGGTACAGTAGATCCCTTCAGGTGCAGCTTAAAGAGGTCCTATACTGTAGGCTACAGTAGCCTACCGGGAGCCGCATTAGCTTTCAGCTGCTTGTCCAGTAATGATCTCTACGCTGATGACCTGTCATCTTGTGTCAGGAGCAGGTGAGGAAGCGGGAAGAATGGGGGAGCTGTATGGTTATTCTGCTTGCTTTCTCATAACCTCACAGCTTAGTCAATGCACTGACATTTATGAAGTCTCAATCAGGGGATGGAGTTTCACACGAGCCGACAAATTACCTAGCCAGCCTGAGTCAAATGATTTCCAATAGGTCGTCCTGGGAAAATGCCATCTTTGATCACACCACTGCTGTTGACGCTAACTATCGGTGCTAGAATATATTGTGTGCTAGAATGTATCGTGTGCGTGTTTCGAATCGCTAGTACAGATAAGTGCCTTTCGTCAAGGCAATAATTGACTTTGGCAATAAGACAGTACATCATAGAAAAAGTAGAGATTGATCCAAAACATCTTCCTCCCCTATCAAAGTTGAAAATCTTATTAATTTGATTCAATGTGACCATTGATTTTTTCTTACGTTTGAATGCTCTGAGATTCCAGAATGTGGGAGCAGTTTGTGGGGGTGTTGTCCAGAACGTGGGAGCAGTTTGTGGGTCTGTTGTCCAGAACGTGGGAGCAGTTTGTGGGGGTGTTGTCCAGAACGTGGGAGCAGTTTGTGGGGGTGTTGTGCAGAACGTGGGAGCAGTTTGTGGGGGTGTTGTGGGTGTGTTGTGCAGGACGCTAATGCTCCTCTGTCCCAGGTGAAGCTGGAGAGGCTGGACCAATAGGAACGATGGGACCGACTGGAAATCCTGGAGGACAAGGCCCCACTGGTCCACCAGGTGATACAACTCCAGCTGATTCTAATAACCCAAACCTACATTAACCCTAACTCACCTAACCTATGACCTCCTTTTCATTACAATTCTACATCTCGCATCATCTTTCAGGGTGAACCTGTGTCACACACTCGACATATGGTAGACCACTCCAAATAAAAGATGATCTTGAATGATGATTCATATTTGAGTGGTTGAACTTGCTCCCAGGCTTTGCATTTTTCATTGCTGAATAATGAGCCCTGGCTTTTCAAAAGCTTGCGAAGCACAGACATGAATGCATTGAAATAAGTCTTTGGATGTACAGTATAGTTTAAAACTGCTGCTACAGTCGTGTTAGTTACCCCCCCCCCCCCCCTCCTTGGCCTTATAAAAAGATAAGACCCTCTGTTAATGGGTCTGCCCAAGGCTCGACTTCCTGTTAAAAATAAGAGCACTGAATGTATGAATCTAAACCTATTGGAGCCATCCTTCACATTGCTTCACAGTTCACACTACTAAAATTATATAATGTATCTGATGATTTTGATGATTTGACCTAATTGGGAACTATGTCAGTTTCGGTTCCTGAGCCACATTACAGGAATTTACACCAGGAAATGAATATTGTGAAATGTGTTCCAAAGTTGCTGACTCGTAACATCGGAGTGAACATCGAAGGTGCTTACTCATGGCATTTAGAAAAACATATTTGTCTTATCCGAGGATACAGTTAATCTGAAACGAGGATGGAAAACTATTACATATTTGCGCTGGTGTAAGTTTGACTGAAAAAGTGGTAATTTGCTATCTCTCTATCACACCATGATACTGTATACATAGTATATACTGTATTATATATACACTGTATCAGTATCTAACAACTCTTATATTATCCGGAACAGCGCTTTCAAGAGTAATCTTCTTCGGCGTTTGGGTTATTTGTTATAGTCCTCTCCCCCCAGGCTCGGGGCCGAGGGGCTATCTTTTTACCTCGGGGCCTGGGTGAGGGGGTCACCTGGGCTATATATCCGGGCACACCTCCAGGAGCTATGTCACCGTTAATGTCTTTAAAAGAGTAATCTGAAACACATATTCATTCTACAAATTGGGAAAGCAGTTGTAGTTCTCTACAGTATGTTGCAGTTCTGTAATACAAATAAAGCTGCATCTTATCAATGCTGAGTTTCTCTGCGGTCTCACATGAGTTTTTGATTGTGTGCATGGCGCAGGTCCAGCAGGTCCCAGAGGTCCCAATGGAATACCAGGATTACCAGGGGTCCCCGGGAATCAAGGGCCAGGATCGAAAGGGGAAAGGGGGGCCCCTGGACTGCCAGGTAGGCGTCCTTGTGCTTTTAACACACAATGGGAAACACTGGGAAATGCTTCAGGAAGTCAACACTCAGCCGGCGCATGTCTGACCCTTTTGATCGCCTTAACTTTTATCTATATACTCAGGTCCTGTAGGACCGGCAGGCAGAGATGGGCCTAAAGGAGATAAAGGGGATGACGGTATTACAGCTTTCCACTAATGTTCCACTGTGTGAATGTGTGTGTCTGCGTGATTATACATTGTGTAACATGTGCATTTTGTGTGTGTGTGTGTCTGCGTGATTATACATTGTGTAACGTGCATTTTGTGTCTTTGTGTGTCTGCGTGATTATACATTGTGTAACATGTGCATTTTGTATCTATGTAACCTTAAACACACTGGAGAGACATTTTGGTGTTGTGGTACTCAGGTGCTCAAGGGCCTCCAGGGGATATTGGCCAGCCGGGAACGCCTGGTCATGAGGGAAGCAGTGGCACGCCGGGGATGCCTGGAGCTCCGGGGCCACCAGGTGAGTTTCAGCCATTACATCTTTTGATTCAATTACAAAATCAGCTGTCTCCAGGGCTGGTGCCTCTTACAGGTGGAGTATGGAAATGCCTAGGGCCTCCAGCCTCTCAACCCTCCCCAAGCAATAGACTGATCTGATTGGTTGAGGCCCCAACTGAATTTGATTCTCATGTGCATCATTGCTGATGATGATAGCCTAATGTTACATGATGATAGAATGATGGCGCCTCATTCTTTATTGCTTGATGGTGGATTGGGGTTATTTCAAAAGGGAGCCTCCACAGACAATTTTGCCTAGGGCCTCCAAAAGTCTAGAGCTGGCCCTGGCTGTCTCTGCTACCCAAATATGTTGTTTGTTAAAGGTGGTCAAATCTCACACATTGTTTCCTCTCTTTTAGGACCAGTCGGTCCTCCTGGCTTTAATGGCACCAGTGGTGAGTTTGTGTGGGCTCATAGGGTGTGTGTGTGTGTGTGTGTGTGTGAGCCTTTTCAGTCGCTGCTCCCAAGCTATGGAACGACCTACCCCTGCACATTCGACAGGCTTCATCACTATCCATTTTTAAAACTAGTCTTAAAACCCTTTTTTATTCCTTCTCTTTCAACCTGGCATGAGACTTTGCTCCTGTTTTAATTGCCCTACTGTCTTTTATTGTTTTTATTCTTTCATTGCTTGTTACTGTTTGGATTTATGTATTTATGATTACTCATGTACAGCACTTTGTTGCAGCCATGGTTGTTTTTAAAGCTCTCTATAAATAAAGTTGAGGTGTGTGTGTGTGTGTATGTGTGTTTGTGTGCGTAAGAAAGCTTGTGTGTGATTAATTTCAGTCTCTCTCTCTCTTTGCTAGGTCCCAGAGGGCTTCAAGGCTTACCTGGTGCTCCAGGTCCACGTGGAGAGAATGGAGCTTCTCCCGGTGAGTGTCTGAACTGCTGCAGCCTAAATCACAGCAGATTTCTCCATAGCAGATATGGAATATTCTGCTTATCCAAAACATGTTTTCAAAATTAAACAAAATACCATGCTCTTGACAATGCTATTAGAATTGTTTTTATGCTAGTATGCATTAATTGAACATCTATGCGAATACGCTATGCATATTGGACTGTGTTGTTATATTAATCTCCATTTGAATCCTGAGGATGCATAAGGAGTTTCTGAATATGCTTTCCAGTGGCAACGAACGTGCGCATCGCGGGCGGGGGCCCCAGAGGAAGAGTCGAGGTGCTGCACATGGGGATCTGGGGAACGGTGTGTGACGACAGCTTTGACACCCTCGATGCCAAAGTGATCTGTAAGATGCTGGGGTACCAAAGAGCCACTGCGGTCATTACGGCTTCTCCAGGTGAGACCATTCTCAATCACCTATCTGTTTTACAGTATAGTTTTCCCTCATTTTGTTTGTCTGTTGTTTTTAGATTTTTTATGTGAATAAACAGAGGGCCTAAATAATTCACAATGATTAGTAATACCAGACCAGGAGCCATTGGCCGCCTCTAACTTGTTGGTATTCGTTCTCATATTTTATTGTGGAAATGGAACAAAACAGTAGTTGTCCTTTATGATCATATGTGTTGTGCATTATGTGGATCAGATGAATGAAGCATGTGGGTTTTGCTGAATCCTTTCAGGAACGGGTAAAATCTGGTTTGACGACCTGCGATGCGTCGGCACAGAGGCCTCTGTGTTTGACTGCCCTCACAACGGCATGGGAGTGAACAACTGTGGACACCAGGAAGATGCTGGGGTGTCATGCGCCTGAAACCAAGACACAAAGACAGACAGAAAACACACACACACGATTGTTGTAAATACACGCAGGTACACACACACACACACACACACACACACCACCACCACCACCACCACCACCACACACACACCACCACCACACACACTATTGATAGCAGGAACAAATATTGCCTTCATGCTTGAATATCATGATATAACACTTAATTGTACTTCATTTACTCTCCCATGGTACAATCTACTCCATTTTGTTAGAAGAGCCAGAGGTTGACAAGCTCAGGTGTTTTGTAATTCAATTGCAGTCTTATTAATTGTATGAAGATAACATAAAATCAAATGCATTTTTATTCTGTTTTCTAAACCACCATTATCGTTATTAAAACCAACCAGTACCAAACACGGACAGTGTCAGTGTTTTTAATCAATATAATCAGTCATTAGTCCAACTGAAATCTCAGGTTCTCCATCTAACCTTCCTCTATCCCTCCATCTGCCTACATCCCTTTCTGTAACGTGGCTGCCTGCCATCACACCTCCCCTCCATCACATGCCCCGAGATGTCATTTTGCTCAGGTCAGCGGTTAACTTCTAGATTCTGAGGAGAGAGGAAAGATCCGCACACTGATATCTCCCGGTTCCCGGAAGTTGCCTGATGAAGACCTAAGGATCGAAACGTTGCGTATTTTCAATAAAGTGAACCGGGAGATATCAGTGTGAGGATCTTTCCTCTCTCCTCACGTATGTACTCTAAGATCCAGCACCTGGCCTAGTAAGGTTGGATGTGCGCACGGCTCTTTTGCCTAACTTCTAGGTTCTGACACAGTGTTGGGGTCAAAGATGTGGTTCTAGCTGATCATTTCTGACAAAGCCTGTCAGTCATATTCAGGACTGTTTCATTCATGGCCTGTGTAGGAAAAACTATTTTCTGTAATCAAATTGAAATATGAAATATAGGCCTACTGTAGGCTACAGCATCCTGAGGACTTCTGAATATATCGTCCATAGCGTTCAGTGATAAAGTTGGTGTTATACAGTACGTGCTTATCATGGATGTATTAATAGAACTAGTGCTTATAAACTAGTGCGTATTAACCCTAAAGGCAGACCAACCATAAAGATCTGAATAAAATGAGACTTACTGTTTAAGGTAATTGCAGGTGTATTTTTCGACTGCACTGTTACTTTAGTTTAGTTTGTCTTTGAACATCATGCCGGCGGTTTCTTTTTATGCTTTATTTTGCTCACCTGTGGGCAACACTGTTCTTTTCCCTGTTTGTTCAGCCATGGTTGCTACAGTAGGCTAGCTAGCAATGGGAACACGCTATGATTATCCCAACTCTAGACAACCTCCGCCAAAGTGTCAGTTGCACCTTTTTTTTTTTTCTTGTTCCACCTGTCCTCTCTGGCAGACCAGACATTGCTGTTTGACATAAAACACATCACTAACTGTGCGCAGCTTGGGATTTTACCGGGAATGTCGACAAAGACACCATGTCCTCAGAACTCTCAGAACTGCAAATGGAAAGGCTTTCATGAAGGGGGGGTAGGCCGAATCATTATGTTATCTCAATCGGCAATAGAAAAATGGACATTAATTTATATGACAATGTTTGACATTATACATAGTTTTAGGATATTTCATAATGAACGCATATCAACTGCTCCAGAGACTTACCTCGTAAGGCAGCAAAGCCATGGCGGCAAATGGGTGAGCTCTGTGTGTGACAATGAAGTGCCTGTAGACTTGGCCACAACTCATGTTCATGTTAAGGGAGTTGATTCACGGTTCGTCTGCCTTACGAGCCTTCGCCCTCTGGGGCCAAGAGCTTGACTCACCCATCTCCTTCCTTGGAGTCGAATTCTTCTCTCTTCATCCCTTCATCTCCTCCATTCGTATAGCGAAGAGAGCAGTTGAGGCGTACTAAACCACAAAGCACTGATTATAATTCAGCAGCCTTATCACCATTTCTCCCGGGGCTCCTGCTCTTGGCGAAACCGGGAAATAAACATGAGGAGGGTCGCTCTTTCTCTTGTTCATTAGCCAGTCAAACTCAGGGTTGCCCAGGCCTGCTCCCTAACCCTATCCCCTCACCACCCCATCCCTCCCCACCAACCTCTGACCACCAGGTGTAATTGAGGAGCTGACGAGGATAAATAAATGATCCGAGGGAGGGGATAAGGGTGAGACAATCAGTAATGAGCATGGCCTCCCTGTCCTTCAAACCTATGAGAGCAGGGGAGGACTCCTGAGTGGCAGAGACATTAAGACACATATTCATAAGCTATTACCAGGGCCCATAGAGACCTGTCTGTCCCGAAGATATTAATGCTGGTTTATACTGTATGGTTAATAGATACGCAAATGCATCTAATGCATAATGTTTGAAGTTACACATTTATTCAAAGGGATAGTTCAACATTTTACTTTTTGGGGGAAGTTTTTTTTTGTACTACACAGAACATCACACACAAAAACATTAAAGGAGAATGCTCTTTTTTGACAACCTGGACCTTATTTACGGCATATTATAAGACGTTTGACTCACCGAGATAACTTTGGTGTAATTCGGAGGCCTGTAGAAGAAATTTAAAATCCAGCGCGAGCCAAGTATATCCATGTAATGGCGGAGGACGGGGCACCGAGAATGCAGCTTCTAAAAAATGTATTTTCTGCCGCGAAACGGTTGTTTTCAACAATCTATGAATCGCTAGTTGTGCTTTGTTGTGGAAATTGTAAGGCCGTAAGGTCAAGTTGGATAGGCTGAGGAGAGCAACAGGAAGAGAGCAGCAAGCTCAGTTAAAGTCCCTAGTGAGTTGTGCAAGTCAGAGTATTCTAGACTGGAATGTCCCATTTCACAATATCTCTAAGATTCATATCTACTTACGTCAGTTTCAAACCATTAGCCAAATGTGACGCACACACTGTTTTTGAGGATCTGCATATAAAGATGGTGAGCCCAGTTGGGCTGGGGGGCTGTATCAGAATACTTAGCTGTACTGAGCTGTATTGAGTGTGTTACGTAATAAATACCCGTAAAGGCTGAAACGACTTGGGTCTCCTGTGAAGTTTTGTACTATCATAAATTACCAACAGCTTCCGTAGAGCGAGGGCTTGTTGTGGTTTTCACATGCCTCTGTAATATGATCTTTAGAAACGTCTTTAGAAACGACATAAAGCTTCCCTACTTGCTCGAGCACGCATGCGCACAGCGCGCAGACTGGCTATTCTCCATCTATAGGCTCAGTGCCGGCTCCAGCTTTTTGGGGGCCCCAAGCACAGAATGAAGTTGGGGGCCCCAAGGACTTATTAGATATTCATTTAAAATCGAATAGGCTACTTAAATCCGTTTTCTATAGAGCTTTAATATTGCGAGAGATCATGTTAGGTTATGTACATGCCTTCAAAACCTTTGCCTTCTGCTTTTCTTTGCGGCAAAGTCAACAATAATGTCATCATAGGAGAGATGCTGGCCCAGCTCCCGATTGATGCTCAGGATGGAAAGTCCACTCAAACGGTCCTGTGCCATTGTTGACCGCAGGTAGGTCTTGATTAGCTTTAGCTTTGAAAAACTCCATTCTGCTGAGGCTACAGTCACTGGAAGAGTGACTGCAATCCTGAGAGCAACCCAGAGGTTAGGATACACTTCTTTCAGCTGCTTGTCATGGATGTACGTCAGCAATTCAAGTGCAGTCATTGTCTGAGATGGAAGACCTGATGGCAAGTTTTCAATTTCTTCTGCCAGTTCTCTCCCGTTGAAGTCAGATACACCATCATGGCTCAGTATCTTCTCCACCGCCAAGCAGTCAGTTTTCAAAGACTCCCTGGACATTCCTGCTCCAACTCCACTATTGAAATTCAGCAACATCCCGAATTTGTCTTTTACCTGCTCACGTGTCTGGAATCTTTCATTAATGGATGAGGCAGAGTCCACAACCATGTTAAAGAAGTTGATTTCCAGGTTCTTCAGTGCATCCCTTACTGACTTGTCAGAGGCTTCGTAAGAAAAATGCCTCTTTGTGTTTCTGAGCCTTTTCTGTGTAAGAAGAGGCTCCACATTCATCTGCTCACACATCTCCTTGGCAGTTCTCAAAGCCCCTGCAAACCCTGTATTGTGGCTGGTGTGATGGCACCCTCTCATCTGGGTCTTCACTAGCTGAGTGTGCTTGGTGTGATGTCCCCACACCTGGATCCTCCTCACTGTCTGAGGATGCTTGGCATGGCACCCTCTCACCTGGATCCTCCTCACTGTCTGAGGATGCTTGGCATGGCACCCTCTCACCTGGACCCTCCTCACTGTCTGAGGATGCTTGGCATGGCACCCTCTCACCTGGACCCTCCTCACTGTCTGAGGATGCTTGGCATGGCACCCTCTCACCTGGACCCTCCTCACTGTCTGAGGATGCTTGGCATGGCACCCTCTCACCTGGATCCTCCTCACTGTCTGAGGATGCTTGGCATGGCACCCTCTCACCTGGACCCTCCTCACTGTCTGTGGGTAATTGGTTTGAAGCCTCTTCGGCTGGATCTTCACTGGCTGAAGAAGGCCCTGGTGTTTTGGTAATATATTTTAGCATTGCACCTGTGAAATGACACACACAAAGAGTAAAATGAGTACATTTCTATAAATATTAAATAGACATTATAGACAGCTTACTTTACAGACTAAGGGTCATATTTACATTATATGTTTTAGATATGCAAACCAATACCACAACCTGTAACTGGTGCAATGCAATCACCTTGACCAATCAGAGGTTTTGCACTTGCTAAAGGCTTCAGGGGCCTAAAGATTTAAGAGAGTATAATTTTTATTTTATTTTTATGTATTCATCTATTCAGGCTTGGAGTGAATGGGACCTATCTGACTTTTCCACAGGGTGGCGCCATTGGCCTACTACTAACGTTGGCTATGGGCTATGGCATTTCTAGTATCCAGGCAAATAGAACGTGCGTTCAAACGCACTTTTATTCGCACAGATATTCATGACAGTGGCTATGGATTTTCCGCACACTGCCTTGCTGCAGGGTGGACAGAATTCCATCTTCTAACATGTCCCCCTCCTCCTCCTCCCTCTGCGCAGAGAATCGTTTTGCCATCTTTGTAAAGATAGTCTAACCTAAAGCGGGAATATGGGAGCAAACAGATTGTCGATAATGTATATGTAACCCCTACTTAAGGGTGCGTGTGTGGACGCACGCGCGTGCACACATACACACACACACACGCACACGCACACACACACACACACACACACACACACACACACACACACACACACACACACACACACACACACACACACAGCAAGCCCAAGAATGAAAGTGAAGTAGGCCTGCTAGAAAAGTATTGCAAGCAAGCCGTGGAATGCAGCCGCTTCCCGCAGGCAATCAGACCGTTTCTCTCCAATCAGACCGTTTCTCTCCAATCAGACCGTTTCTCTGTTTCTCTCCATCTATGAGCGCGCGGTCTAGCTGGCTAGGCTAATGACGTTAGCTGCTACAGCTGGCTGGGTAACTTTAGCTGCTGCAGCAGGGCTACCAAAACATACCATTTTGCATGGAATGTAACATGTCAACAAAGCTAATAATCGCGAACAGCCTCGACGTACGAGTGAACGGAATATGAATAATAAAACGTTAGCTAATTTGACGTTAGTTAGCCTAGTGCTAATTGTAATTGTAAATGTAGCTACTGAGTTCCTTGCTTCTGAGTTAGCTAGCTCGCTCGAGTCAACATGTTCAACAACATGAACATTCAGTATTATCAGGCAAATACATATTCCTATAAACATACCTTTGTCTTTGTTTCGCCTTTCGGCTTCATTTTTCCTTTTTTTCGTTTATCTGCTCCCGATTGCCATGTTCTTTTGGACGACATTGCTGCTGTTCTGATGTAGGCCGTTTCTGACAACAGGTACACCAAAGCGGCAACGGGGGGGGGGGTGGCGGCAGCGGGTCTCGGAGGCCCCCTAGCGGTGGGAGGCCCCATGCGCAGCGCGTTATGCGCGTTATGGGACGGCCGGGCCTGTATAGGCTACACTCGCGGCTCACATTCTCTACGCTACGATCGGTTTCCATCATACTCTAAGTCATCTTCTATATCCTCAAAATCTGATAAATATTCAGCCATATTGCACACAATATTCCAGGCACCAACAAGCCGATCGTACAAACAAAGCAACCTGAAACATGGAGACCATAATTTCACTGAGCTTTCACTGAAGTCAATGGGGCACCCGTAAATGCGTTGAAAAACTATAATACATTTGCTTTACTGAAACAGAAAGCACAGGGTGTAATCTTACCAGTCCCCGTATGCTCTCCTGTGAAATGTATCACAATCTGAATATTTTTAGGTGTTTGGCATGACTTGCACATAGGCCTGTAGTCCTCCGTGGGAGCAGTGAGAACAAGCATCAGGGGAATGCTTATGTCCAAGCCATGCCAAACATGTGAAAATTTCCAATTGGAGGATGTGTTCATCGAACTAACTAGCTCATTAGGTCATTAAGGGAGATAGGAGAAAAACAGTTCAAAATAGTCTGCCAGGTTGGGCAGACAGGGAGGGGGAGGCAGAAGGGATGATGCTAGACCTGAGATCAGCCACTATGTCCACAAAAAAATGAAAGAAAATAACTGCAGTCCTTATATGAAAAAATAGGTACCACAGGAGGCGCGGGACTGACAATGTTACTAATGGTGTCAAACAGGACTTTGGGATTTTGCCTACTAGTGGAAAAGAGATTGGTGAAATATGATTGGTTAGGGGATGAACTAATCGCTGAGGACTCCTTCAGCAACGCCCATCTTGGAAAACGGCTGCAATGGGAGCTTGTTCAGAATAATGAAGTGAAATTAATTGTCAATTCAGTCTGTTAGGCTAACAAACTTGAGTCAACAACACACGACATGCAAATTAACATCGTATTCGGGCCCACGATTTTACTGAAAATGTACTACAAATGAAAATACAATGTTTTCCAGGTCTTCTATCTGTTCCATCTGTCACGTGTCTCTTATCACGTCCACCTTCACTTGCCTACGCATGACAACCTATAAACATAGCTTTAGCCAGCTACACCACCGAAACGCTAGCAATTCAACGGCACGGGTGGGTGGTATTCATGCTGAAGAGTGAGTTTAACAAATTCAACTCAGTTACACCTGTTTCTAGGTCTCCTTGCCATGCCTCTGGAGAGCATAACAGTTACACTTCTCACGCTTACAGAACCAAAATGGCAAGTCTTGAGTAAAGCGTGTCACCAGATGTCGTGTGAGGTCAGTGAAAGGTCAAGCATTGAGGTCAACTCCGGTTCACCAATCATGAAGAAATTGCGGCCCTGGTTCAGAAGCCACTGCCATTTCAATAACCTATTATGACATCTTTTCTGACCTTGTTTATGGTTTGTCAGTATTTTTCAGGAGCTCCAGACAAGGTCTGGTGCGTCTTTTTATGCTATTGTTCAGTTTACTGCCTGAAGCGTCCACATTCACTTTGCCACTGTACATTTTTCACGCTGGAGCACGTCCACAACTCTTGATCTTGGCACTCTTGTTCATGAATGGTCTGTGTGAATCTGTTTCAAGAATGGTCTGTGTGAATCTGTTTCAAGAATGGTCTGTGTGAATCTGTTTCATGAATGGTCTGTGTGAATCTGTTTCATGAATGGTCTGTGTGAATCTGTTTCATGAATGGTCTGTGTGAATCTGTTTCATGAATGGTCTGTGTGAATCTGTTTCATGCTCTTTGGACTGTGCTTTGCCCCCATAGCCTCACTGATCCTGTTTGGAAAGCCCTGCCTGTTTGGCACAGATAAACCTAGTTGCTCTACAGTAAATTATACAATTTAAAGAATGCTCTATAGTAGATTAAAAGTATTCATTGTCATCAATACCCATACCCAGACCCATCAATACAATAAAGAAACACAAAATGGTAAAAAGATATGTGCTCAACATATATTAATTTTGAGCCCTTTTGGGGAACATGTAGTAGTAGCTATAAAAAGTATGCAAATTGTCCATTTATGAAATATGTTCCTGCTCTTCTCTCATTCGCCATCCCCTCCACACCTGTCAGAAATTACAATCAGTAACAAACACCTGACAGAATTAATTCGTAACCCTGGTCCTGTAAAAGTGGGACATTTTTCAAAAAACTTGTCAGATGAGAGTGTATAAGAGGGCGACGCTGCTGTAGCTCCCTCTGTGTAGCAGTGACAGCCGAGCACGACGTCTGTGGGCTGAGGCCAGCTGAACGCTCCCCACCTCGTGGCCCTGATAGAAAATCATCGATCCTCTTCCCCCGGTTGTGGGCCTCAGAACGGGAGATGGGGTCAGAATTGTGGCCCCGAGACAGGTACTGTCCAGACACCGCAAGCACGCAGCTGAAACCTGACACGCCATGCATGCCAGCGGACTGCCAAGCACGATGCCAGAGGTAACAGTTTGGCACCAGTTTTAGGAAAATGAATCACCTCTTTTTTTACTGAACATGTCAACAGAGCTTAATGTGGATTTACTTTACAGTATATTAAGTCATATATTTGTATAAGCAATCAGTTTGCTAAGTTGAGACAGTGCTGATATTCATATTATATTAAAACTAATTTCCAAATAATCCACTACCATTTCTATTTTCTCTATGCCAGGCTCAAGTACGATATATGAATGAGCAGAGAGGTCCGAATACTTGTGAAAAGAGCTGTAGTACATGTGACTGTCTGTGGTTATGATTTGTCATCCTTACACTGTACTGTACACTACAGCAACCAATCTTACAATGCAAGGGCAGCTCTAACTCAAATTTACAGTATCCCAAATAAAACAAAGTTAATTAATTAATCCATGTGGGTCAGGAGGAGAGGGGATGGTGGGGTCAGAGGGGTCAGGAGGAGAGGGGATGGTGGGGTCAGAGTGGTCAGAGGAGAGGGGATGGTGGGATCAGAGGGGTCAGGAGGAGAGGGGATGGTGGGATCAGAGGGGTCAGGAGGAGATGGGATGGTGGGGTCAGAGGAGAGGGGATGGTGGGATCAGAGGGGTCAGGAGGAGAGGAGATGATGGGGTCAGAGGGGTCAGGAGGAGAGAAGATGGTGGGGTCAGAGGGGTCAGGAGGAGAGGGGATGGTGGGGTCAGAGGGGTCAGAGGAGAGGGGATGGTGGGATCAGAGGGGTCAGGAGGAGAGGGGATGGTGGGGTCAGAGGGGTCAGAGGAGAGGGGATGGTGGGATCAGAGGGGTCAGGAGGAGAGGAGATGATGGGATCAGAGGGGTCAGGAGGAGAGGGGATGGTGGGGTCAGAGGGGTCAGGAGGAGAGGGGATGGTGGGGTCAGAGGGGTCAGGAGGAGAGGGGATGGTGGGGTCAGAGGGGTCAGAGGAGAGGAGATGATGGGGTCAGAGGGGTCAGGAGGAGAGGAGATGATGGGGTCAGAGGGGTCAGGAGGAGAGGAGATGGTGGGGTCAGAGGGGTCAGGAGGAGAGGAGATGGTGGGGTCAGAGGGGTCAGGAGGAGAGGAGATGGTGGGGTCAGAGGGGTCAGGAGGAGAGGGGATGGTGGGGTCAGAGGGGTCAGGAGGAGAGGGGATGGTGGGGTCAGAGGGGTCAGAGGAGAGGGGATGGTGGGATCAGAGGGGTCAGGAGGAGAGGGGATGGAGGGGTCAGGAGGAGAGGGGATGGTGGGGTCAGAGGGGTCAGGAGGAGAGGGGATGGTGGGGTCAGAGGGGTCAGGAGGAGAGGGGATGGTGGGGTCAGTGGGGTCAGAGGAGAGGGGATGGTGGGGTCAGAGGGGTCAGGAGGAGAGGGGATGGTGGGATCAGACTGGTCAGGAGGAGAGGAGATGGTGGGGTCAGAGGAGAGGGGATGGTGGGATCAGAGGGGTCAGAGGAGAGGGGATGGTGGGATCAGAGGGGTCAGGAGGAGAGGAGATGGTGGGGTCAGAGGGGTCAGGAGGAGAGGGGATGGTGGGGTCAGAGGGGTCAGAGGAGAGGGGATGGTGGGATCAGAGGGGTCAGGAGGAGAGGAGATGGTGGGGTCAGGAGGAGAGGGGATGGTGGGGTCAGGAGGAGAGGGGATGGTGGGGCTGTCTCTTAGATGGCGTGATGTGGCACAGCTGGTGGAAAAGAACTAGAAGGCTCACATCTAACATCCTTCATATGGTGCCTCACATCTAACATCCTTCATATGGTGCCTCACATCTAACTTCCTTCATATGGTGCCTCACATCTAACATCCTTCATATGGTGCCAAGTGCCAACACACACACATACCTTCCATCAATTAACTTACTTTGCACCGCCACTGCAGAACAGCAAGATTAAAATAACTGCCGTCAACATTGCCTAACAGACAAGTAGCTCTGGTATCCTAACGCCCCAAATGAGGTGACTGTAGGGGACAGCGACTAAACTGGCAACTGACAGTGACTGAATCTTGTACAACGTGAATCCAATCCTGCGAGATAATCAGCAGCAGGGGTTCAATGTGATCAGAACTAGGCAGGCAGTCTTCTCCCCCACAGAGAGCAAGAAGGGCAAACACTTGGCAATCAAAGTCAATCAATTTGATTATGCTTAAACAAAATCTGTAGTGGAAACATCAAATCAGATCTTTGTTATGAACTGGCAAATTTATAATGAGATGTCTGTAAATGGGGGGGGGCGTCATGGCAACATATTTCACTGTTTCACATATTTTTCAACAAAACTAAGATGCAGAGTAGACACATATTGCACAATTTGGTAACTATCAGTCAGTAACTTTTCAGATCAGTCTATGTGTTGAATCTTTCAGCTAAATCCATAAAGTGATAGAGCATAATCTGACTGTTGACCCTTGGACAGTGTACACACACACACACACACACACACACACACACACACAGACACGTCGAGCAATTATTTCTGAGGTGATCTCCATGCAAGGTCTAATTTCGCCCTAAAATTCATAGTTCCTCTTATCGACCTCCATATCTTCTTATACATGCACCCAGGATTGCAGGGTCCTAGGGTCTAATTTATCCCACCTAATCAAATGGGTTGCTGTTGCTCATTAAAAACCCTCATCGGCCATGCGGTGTGCAGTTACTAACCTTTGAGAGTGGCCCCAAAGGACACACAATCTCATTTGTATACGATGCATGTCAAGGCTCGTGTTAAAGGGCAACCAAATAGCACTCAGTGTGGAGGCAGTTCAGTAACAAGGGTGTGATTATCCATAAATGTTTCCCATGCCTCCCTAAATGAGATTCTAGTTGTCTCAGACCGTTTACACTGCATCCAGAAAGTACTCACACCCCTTCACTTTTTCACACATTTTGTTATGTTACAGCCTTATTACAAAAATGGATTACATTTTAAATGTGTTCTTCCTCAACCTTGGAGTGACCTCTACTTTAAGACCTTTGCCACTGTACAGAATTGCAATAGCTGAGCAGTGACTCTCCCCATCTAACCTGACTGAACTTGAGAGGATCTGCAGAGAAGAATGGGAGAAATACGCCAAATACAGAGGTAGTGTCACACCCAAGAAGACTTGAGGCTGTAATCACTGACAAGGTGCCTAAATAAAGTACTGTACTGTACTGAGTAAAGGGTCTGAATACTCATGTACATGTGATATTAGTTTTTTATTTTTTAAATATATTTGCAAAATATTCTAGAAAAATATTTTTCACTGGGGCATTGTGAGTAGATCTTTGAGAAAAACATTTTTTAATCAATTTTGGAATAAGGCTGTAACATAACAAAATGTGGAAAAAGTGAAAGGATGTGAGTATGTTCCAGATGCACTGTACAGTACATTGTGCCAGGGAAATGTAACTTCACTGTATGTTACAGCTATTGATTTCCAACAGCAAAATATTATTTTTTGTAAAATCTGTTCAAGGTGTATTTAACCATTGTGCATTTTGCATAACTAATGACAAAAGAAACCCTGTCAAAACATCAGTTTGATTTCAAAATCCACCCCCTCTCTCGTTTCTTTAACATTGAGTGGATGGAGAGATTGTCTATACGATGGCACTAAAAAAAGAGAATATTAGAGAGCGATGTGACAGAGGGCGTTGGCATAAGCATTTGCATAGTGATTAGGTGTCAGTATCTGGCAACTGCCAACAGCCCTCTCCAGGAGAATGATGGGAAAGTCCTGATATTAGCAGCGTGTCCCACAGTCCACTCGGACCCTCAGGGGCTTCATGTTTAGTGATGGATTTCCTGCCCTGTGTAATGGCCTCATTATGAATAGTCTCTGTGAATAGAGAGGTGGCACATTTCAGAAACAGTGGCTATCAATTACGGCCATTGGTTTAAATCAATCAGAGGTGTAGGAAAACTGACATAATTCATCCGATGTGCCAATGCCTTTATGCTAGTAGGTCAAAGAAGACACATCAAATAGACTACGAAGGCTCACAGATATGGTACAAAGTCAGTAATACTTGTTTTCTCTGTTTGGCTAATATTTTCTGATGTGACCAACAATTCTTTATTATGCCATACTGTTGTTCAAGTAAATATGGAAGAATTCTAAGTGAGCTGACATGGCACCTACCACGGTTGTCATTTAATTTGAAGGGAAAGCATTCCATTCCAATTTTGCACCATTGCTTTTATCTCTAGTAATTCACGTTAGTTTTGTCAATTCTGTAAAATGTCAAGGGTCTTAAAGTAGAGGTCACTCCAAGGTTAGGTCGATCTGCTTTTGTCCATGATGCTCTTATACCTGGAATACTCTACAACAGACTCTAAAGCTTGAGGTATTTCCTTCAGTTGCAGAGTTTCAATCCATGGCTCTTGGCATTTGTACTTCGACCTGTAACTGTTGTTTATTATTATTATTATTATTATTATTATTATTATTATTATTGTATTTGTTCTGTTGTTATTTATGCATCTGTGTGAACTCGTCAACACTGTAAATGAGGGAAACCTCAGAGCTTTACGAGTATAAATAAAGGTTTGAAATATACCTGTACAGTATATTGCACCCGTATATTGCCTCTTGCAATTTCCTTCTTATTCTAAACAAACCGTTATATGAGCATTATAAAAGTAAGTACTCTCCACTCTCATCCTTATGAGTACGCAGGTTATGTGCTGCATGCACTGTAGTTCTCACAAGTGAAAACAAATTCACCCTGGAAGTCTGGCATCCGGATATCAGTGTGACCTGGAGGTCATGCTCCCTCGCGAGGCTCCGTAGAGGATTGCGCCGTAAAAGCATGACACGGCAATGCTTATAGATTGTCCTGGTTTGTAAATAACACACTCTTGTAGCTAAAGTATACTGATAAAACCATTTTATCTGGCTGGGAGGTAGACTGTTAGTAGTCAGGCGAATCTTCTCGTCACCTAAGTAGGCTATCAGAAACCCAAAATAGGGAGAAATCCGGTGGGCTGGTAATCGACTCATTGGATGTGTGATCCTGGCAAACACACCTGGGGCCTCATTTATCAAAGAGCGTGTAAATTCAGGTGTAAAAGAGGGCGTACGACGAAAACGAGGAAAAGGCGAAATGTCGCGTACGACGAGAATATTTACACGCTTTTCGGATCTATCAAACATGGCGTACACGCTGCTGCGCCGATTCCTCAACAAAAAATCCGACGGTGGCGTAGAGAGAGCGGACGTGCACGCGCCCCGTGTTCCGCCCTCGCCACGCCCAAATCCAACCATATATGGTCAAAACCATGAGTGGCCAAACGTGGTTTCCCGGAAGGAACCGACATAATATAGCGTGGAGAAAAAAAGGCAAGACAATTACGTTTATGGAAAAACGCGGAAAGAAGAGAAACTTTTCGTGCTTGTTGGTGAGGTCCACGCGAGGAAAGAAAATCATCTTCGGAAGGTAAGCTATTTGTACGAGCCTACATTTGTCTGATTGCTCCTACAGTTTAGGTAGCCTACTGTACGTTTCGTGCATCCTGTATTTGGCGTAGGCTACACGGACATGCTGTATTATGTGGCTGTGAGGAAAGCAAACATTCCACACATTCTGTGGTACAGTAGGCTATGATTGATTTAGGACCAAAAACAGGGAACGATAACACAGATGATCACTTCATAATGTTAGACCACATTAAACATTTTCCCCTCTGGGAAATGAAGACTCTCATCTAAATCACCCGGTAAATCACACTTAAGCATTTATGTGGCTGCCAACAGAAAAACATATCAATTGAATATGGCTACACAATGAAATGTTTAATGCATAATCAAGTTAACAGACAAACTCAAAGAAAATGACTGAAATTGTTTCTCCAGACTCTGACGTGGGGTGGGACTCAGAGGAACGGGAGTCTGCAGTGGTCCTTGACCTGACGGTCGTGCCCCCACCGGTTGCAGCCTCCACCTCCAGCGCCACGACCTCCAGCGCCACGGCCTCCAGTGCCTCCACCTCCAGCGCGCCGGCCTCCACCTCCAGTGCCATCTCCAGCGCCTCCGTCTCCGTCTCCACCGCCCACGCCTCCACCTCCGGCTGCCAGCGTCCCTGCCTCAAGGGTCCCTGAGGGCTGGGCTTCCTCTCAGACGCTGTGCTGGAGGCTCATGACCCTAGAGGCCCAGAGGGACATGGCAGAAGGGATTGGGGCAGTTGTGCAGCAGTTGGTGGAGGTCACCACATTACACCACCAGAGCCAACAGGACATCCTCACTGCACTTCATTCCCACACATGCTGTCACGGACCTCACACAGTCACTCACTACCACACTCACGGACCTCACACATGCACTCACAAACGCACTCACACACCTCACACAGTCACCCACCAACAGACAATAAAATGGTAACAATGTGAACCTTACTTTGTCTTCATAGCTGGCGCATGACCTCAGTGCGGGCCCTTTGGCCCCGCTGGTAACCCTCATGACGGGGAGGGGGCTGAGGGCTTGGGTCCTCATTTTGTGGTGGGGTCTTATCTGGTTCTCATTCTTATCAGCTTTGAATATATATCTTGGCAAACATAACACAGGATGATGTACAAGGAGGGGACAGATACCTAGTGAAAGTACTATTGGTTGCTAGTAAAAAGACAATAATGAGCGCTTGGTATAAGGTGGAACCCCCAACCAAGGAGCAGTGGCTGGGTGTTGTGGAAGAGATTTATGTTAGGGAGAAGTTCACGCATGCATTGAGGATGCAGGAAGGAAAGTTTGAAGGGAGATGGGAAAAATGGATGGATTATAGAAGGAAGTGTGATGATACCACTAATATTGAAATTGTAATATTTGATTAAGAGAAAAAAGCTGCATGGATGGAAGTACCCATAAGCTGTTATTGTAAGTTTTTATGTTTTATTGTATTGTCGTTGTATGGATGGAAAATGCTAATAAAGATTAAAGTAAAGAAGAAAAAGAATATATCTTGGCTATGCACACACCAACAAGCCAGCCGTCACGCGCAGCGCCTGCCTCCAGTCTAGCCCCTACCCTGCTGTGCGCCAGGATGGATGAGTCATGCGTGGAGCCAGGCCACCGTGCCACTACACTTGTGATGAGCATGTCGGCGTCACATATGATTTGGGTATTTATAGTGTGCACATTTTTGCGATTCACATAGACGTATTCATTCAATGATGGTGCCCTTATGTGGGTGCAGTCGCCATCGCCGTCACCTCTTTGGTGTTCTATCTCGGCCAGTAGGCTGAGTAGCGCCGGATTCATTTAGGCTCGCATTACGCACAGGAGGACTGTCATTTATATGCTTACCAAACAGCAAACAGGTCCACATGATCACATATTAATGACAATCTAATTGGTCAATTATTGCCGTTTGATGGAGTGCCTGCATTAGGTGTGCGCATAGGTTAAGCTTGGGGAACAAATCCATATCGGACCATTAATGAGCCGGTTAGAGGACACGTCTAATCTTGCATTGCGATATATGTTGGTGCTGAATTGGGCTATTAGCCTACATGACTTCACCGACGCACCACCTGCGTCGCCAGTTCCCCCTGTGTTCAAAAAGGGTGTAGAAAACCGTGTAAATCGGTACGGCTACTTGAGAGGTGTCCTACAAAAGCCCGTAGAAAAGCGACTAAATTTTCGCCCTTTCGGCTTGATAGATCGCGCTGTGGGGGGGGGGGAATGGCGTACGCCTGAAATCGCGGAAAAGACCGTGTAAAAGAAGGCGTACCTCAATGATAAATGAGGCCCCTGTAGCTGGCACAAAAGTTCCAAAACGCCTAGCCTTTGACGGTAGTGCTAGTGTTTTTGCGTGACCATACAGTATGCGGGCCCCGAGTGTTATATCACAGTGAAATTGATTTGACAAATTAATTTATCAAAACCTCTAATCTAGCTAGCCTGTTAATTGTCCACACAATTGGCGTATGAAGTAGTTCAAGCTTTGAAATTGGCTCAAAGAATGTAAATAAGAGCACCAAGAAACCATGGAAGACCACAGAATACTGATGACCTTCATCTCAGCCCCCTATTTGAAGGCACAAAGAACACGACAGTTGCAGGACTGTTAAGATTCTGACACCGATGTCTCCTCTGGAATCAGGGGCAACAGCTCATGTCTTTGTTGTACCATCACAGGCTCTTCCCTGCTCCCTCAGCACAAATATGTGAATTGTAGATAGTGAAAACCCAAGTGCCTTCGGCTACAATAATACAACTCACATGAGCTGACTTTGAATAGCAATGAATGTCACCGTACAAAAGCTTGCTACAGTATCGGTACTTAGAGAATGTGTTTTGTGTGTATATGTCTTTTGGGGAAAAGGGAGGCAAGGCAAGGCAAGGCAAGTTTATTTGTATAGCACATTTCAACAACAAGGCAATTCAAAGTGCTTACATGACGACATGGTGGAAAGAGGAAATGAATATTTATATAACTTGTAAATGAAAGCAATCCTGCTTCATCTTTGGCATCTTGTTTGTTTATATTAGCATATCTCTCATAACCTCCTCATGCTCCCCTCCTTCTGTAGTGTGACCTTTACCTGACTAAAAGCGGTAAATGATAAGATAATAGTCAAAAGTTTGTCGGCTCTGATTGTATCACTCATGTCAGAATGTCATCTTAAAGGGGTAGTTCAGAATTTTGGACATAGAGCCTCATTTACAACCCATAATGTTGTTTATTAATGGAAAACATTTTCAGCTGATTCCATGCTGTCTCTCATTCGGGCTTTAGTCGCATGCTAATGCTACAGTAGAAATTACTAGTATTCAAAGAAAACTCACTTAAACAGTCCACAGTGCACCCAAATCAAAAATGAGGAGTCAGTCGGGGGCTCATTTGAGTTTTTATCATTTTTGAAGTCCAACTATCATTGAATCCAACAGTACCTCATTTTTGAAAATCAGGCATACAGGTCAAAAGTTGTCAAAATGTGACACATTGTTGGCGCTAGAGTGTTCGAGGTGTCGACATGGAACTTGGTGATAAGGCTCATGGGACTGTCCCGAATGAGTGTGCCAAAGACTCCCTAAAAACACAGTACTTTGCCTGGATGGATGTGGTTTGCAGGACGTACAGTAGCAGTACATAGTTCAGCGAGCTCCATGACCATCTCAGCCCGTGCTCTGAGTGCATGTTTATGTTTTCCATGATGGAGGGTGAGTTTACCCGGTGGCACTGGGTTGACCTACTGTAGCTAGTTTTGTAGAAATAATGAAAGTTAACATACTTTTAATTTGCACTATCCAGTCATGGATAGTTAGAATGTCATAACATGTGCCATGAAGATATTGGATGAAATTTCTGGCTTAACTTTAGCTAACTTTTTACAAGCTAATTTTATGCTGGTTTTCCTTGTAAACAAGGCTCACATGCGGAGTGCTTGCTAACGTTTGCCCAATGGAGCTATAACGTTAATGAAGTCACCGTAGTCTATTGTTAACATTAAACCGGTTAAACCTAACGCTGTGCGCATGCGTGCTGGAGCAAGTGAGGAAGCTATTTAGTTTCTAAAGACGTTTGTAAAGATCATATTACAGAGGCATGTGAAAAACCACAACAGGCCTACGCTCTATGTAAGCACAACTAGCGATTCATGAAGACAGATTGATGAAAACAACCGTTTCGCGGCAGAAAATAGATTTTTTAGAAGCTGCATTCTCAGTGCCCCGTCCGCAGCCATTACATGGATATACTTGGTATATGTATGGCGCTTCCAGGATGTGATTGGCTAACCCATTGTGCACATCATATTAAATGGCAGGCGTCATCAACAGTGGTCGAGAATACAGACACGTGACATGAGAAAAGGCGGTAATTCTTGCAGGGACAAAGGGACAAAGGATGTTTATTCTGGAGTAGACAACGTCTAGGTGTGTTGACCTCCTGGAGGTCATCCTGTCATGAATTAGGTTAGCACAGCTATGTGAAAGGTTGAGGAAGGTGGTGAATTACAAAGGAAGTGGTGAAACTACAATTTCTATGACAGTTTCCTGTGGTAAATAGTTGTAAAATGAAAACAAGCGCAGATGACCGTTCGCCTGGGACTTTGTTGTCGGATCTTGGGCCAATGTTTTGTTCCACTCCTACTTAAATTGAAATTAAACTAGTTATATCATTAAACTAATTGCTATATAAAGGCTAGGCCTAATCAATATGTAAACTATAAAAAAATTAAAAAAATTCCAGTCATCTTGTGACCATGCCGTCGTCCCGGACAGCTGGTCCATGAAAATATTGTCAACAGTCCTTGGTGTGAAAACAATAACATTAGCAGCACGAGCCTAGCCTCACGGCTCTGGCCTCAAAGGCAAAACTCATCTCTGGTAGCGTTCTTGCCAGGGATTTCAAAATGAAGGTCACTGAAAACATTCCATTGGACATATCCTCTCACCTCACCACTCCAAACTGATTCCAGGAAAGGTGAACATGCTCAAATTTCTGCATCATTACTACTTTAATACATTTACTTCCACGTCTACATTTTATTTAAAAAATAATTTACATTTTGTTTAATGGCAAAACGTTTTCTTTATGTTTTTTTGCCCAGAGATACCCTGAAACCGTGGTATTTTTGCCTAAGGTTATCAGACCGTCAAAATCTCATACCGGCCCATGCCTACCACGAAGTTTCATGAAAATTTTTCTGGTAGTTTTTGCATAATCCTGCTAACACACCAACCAATAAATAAACCAATAAACACACGTCACCGAAAACATTACCTCTCGCCCTGCGCTTTCGCTGAGAAGGAGTTAAAGATCAGAAAATCAATATGTCTTCCCTCACCTTGGGCCTTATTAATATGCAGTACTGGGATGGAAAACCCAAGTTAATTGGTCAAATGTGAATAGAAAGCCAAGGGGAAGCCAAGGAACACTGGGAGAGTGGACACATTCTTTGTTATTTTTAGAGGAGAATACCGAGGAGTGTCAGACCAACCTTTTCAGTTCAGTTAACATCCCTCTCTCCCTCCATCTCTCTTTCTCTGAGATCTCTGTTGGTCCTTTTGAGTGTGCCAGATCGCCCAACTTCCTCCTGCTATAGGCAAATGACTAGTACATCCTCTCATTTGACACTTTGCCCTGAAAAACTGAAGACAGAAGAAATTCCCAATACCATGTACTATTAGGAGACTACTGTACTGTTCAAGATGAATGGTTGTAGTGTCACCATGGAGCCAAACTGTAGCCTGGCTAATTTGGTTAGTTCATGGTCTCATTGTCCCCCAGCTGATTAAACAGTAAGTGCACAGTAAACATGCTGTCCCCTACCCATGATGCATATACCTTTGTGGTAATGAAGGAGTGGAAAAAGTGTGTGTGTGTGTGTGTGTGTGTGTGTGTGTGTGTGTGTGTGTGTGTGTGTGTGTGTGTGTGTGTGTGTGCACATGTGTTCGTGTGTGTAGTGTTAGGTAGTGCCAGTGTGCAGATCTGCTGAGCACCATGTCTGCAGTGTTTAAATACAGTATAAACTCTTCCCCAGACCGACAGACATGCAGCCACTATGGTCTCTGCTGTGGTGCTTTAGGGACAGAAAGCCTTAAATACTGTAGTAACACACTCAAGAAATGGTAGACTGGCTTCCACCCTTCGTTAGCATAAATCAGACACTTTAATGACAAATTTAACTGCCCTTAAACCTGCAGGACATGCAGACAGAAATCTATACTTTTATAGGCCTAATCGATATGTAAACTATAAAAAAAATCAATCTTTACTTTTATCAGTCGAGTGCTCATTAAAAGTCCCAAATGGAATGTGACACTCATAGACAGTAAGTAAAATGTACTGAGGTGTTATATTAAAATGTAGCTCGTATTTATGATAATAGCGCATGAATCATACATCTACCCAGAGTTCAGCTTTGGGAACTCCCAAGTATGACATGGCACTCCCAGCCTTCCCTTGTGAAGTCCCCTGATTCGGTGGTGAGTGAGCAGTAATGGCCCCACCGTGGGCCTGGAAACTGAGGCTGCCCACAGCCACACCAATTAAATCTTTCGTTATGCTTATTGACCAAGATGGAAAACATGATATGTCTTCCTACATTCAAAATATGCTTGAAAATATTATTTCATATGGCAACATGCTATACATTATGTTATAATCTATCATATAGTCAGGCGCACGCTTACATTTTCTACCTCACCCATTTTTTGCGTTTAAACTGCTTTATTGAAAATGCTTTGCAATGTTCCCTTGAGCCCATCATACTATTTCCATTATTTATCAGCTCCCTGACAAGCACTGAAAAAATGATTTCGGTCACATTTTAAGATGATGTGCATACGAAAGAGCCTGTTGTCTGACAAGGTCAGACGAGGAACAGAAAATCTCAACTCTGGAATGTAAAGAGATATGCTCTCCCATTTCACAGTTCAGCTGTAACTTAGTCCCTTGAATGTACTGTAGATCGTTCAGGACATGAGATCTACAGTGTATCCTTAAAGCAAAACACATATACAGGTATATAAACAAATATATCTTCCCCTAGT
Source organism: Borostomias antarcticus (assembly GCF_949987555.1). Classification (NCBI taxonomy): domain Eukaryota; kingdom Metazoa; phylum Chordata; class Actinopteri; order Stomiiformes; family Stomiidae; genus Borostomias; species Borostomias antarcticus. Next base: position 7,030,864 of record NC_140235.1, read on the forward strand.
AAATGGACTGCATTTGTATCACACTTTTATCTAAAGCATTTACAATGACCTCTCATTCATCCATTCACACATCCTTACCAATGGCGAGCAAGCAAGCAGCCAGCTGTCATGCAAGGTGTCAGCCTGCTTATTGGCAGGAATTTGGGTTTCAGTGACTCAAGGATGTGGACAAGAGGAGCCGGGAATTGGATCAGTCACTGGATGACCAGCTGTACCTCTTGAGCCGCAAATGCTCCCTTGTATTCTTGGTTTCACAAGAGCTTTGATGTACGGCACACAAATGTTCGAAGTCAGAGGTATCTGGATTGGATGCCATGAATGTTATGTTTTTCTGATTCCAGACCAGAGACATGAGCCTTTGTCTTTGATCCCTTTCCAGAGCATGTCATGGGTGCTGGGGAGGGATTTTTGCAGATGACCGTGAAAAAGGAATTAAGTGTTTATGTTCCTGTTATAAAGTGCCATACATTTCATGTTATTCCTTATTTTCTTAGTAAAACAGAGGCTTGGAAAATGTTCATAATTATTCACACCATCCCCATGCAGGTGCATGGCTATCTAAAGGGTTAGTCATTCAGTGAGCAAACCATGGATGTATTAAACTAGTAAACTGGGCCTGTAGCGTTTGTAAAAGCAGTGACCTCCTTTTTTTCCTAGAATACATTCGGGAGGAAAATACAACATTTGCGTCGGAACAGGCCAAATGCATGGAAAGCCATTTCCAAACAGTTGTATAATGACTCTTTAAGTGCTTATATGCTTTTCTTTAATTCCTTTGTTTTTTTGTGCTTTCCAGAGAAAGGAACCTATTTTAAACAACTACCAGCTCTTGTCAGAAGATATTAGTGCATCCAGACGTTCTACAATGAGCATCATCCTCGTTTGTTTGTTTGTAGCGGTGACAGAGAACGTGTTGTTGCTTTGTTTGTGGTGATGCGGCTGTAGTCTGTCGTATGTCAGGGCAATGGCGCAGGTGACTGTCAGCACATAAAGTGCACCTGCTGCAATCTCTTCTGAGATTCTTGCTAAATGAAAGGCCGGAGCAATATATGGACAGTGTTTTATCTTTACTGACGTGTCTCCTCAGACATTCTTGGGTTGCCTCTATAAAACCTGTTTCCATTCATTCAGTGTCAGACATTGGGGGGTTGACAGTAAACAACACTGCTTGCCAAATGCTAACCTACTGACAATTAATTGAGATCAATTAACTCAGATCTCTCTGCTTATGCCTCAAAGAACCTTTCAAGAAACATCTATACTATAATTAGACTAGAAACAGTTCTCAGAGAGCACAGACCTCCGCCCCTGAATGCATTTGGTGGTTCTATGTAGGGGTGTGCCGGGAGCCCACTATTTGTATTTGTATCTGTATTTGTATTTGACAGCTAATTATTCATATTCGTATTTGGAAGTGGGCGGGGCTTAAACCAGAAGTCGGTTCAAAACGGTTTAAACTGAGGGGAAATGTCATTTCTTTAGCCTAATATTAATTGGCATTGCAATTGCTGTGCTTTCAACACATCAGAATTGCTGTTTATATATATTATTATTATTATCATTAATTATGAAGTATAATTCCTCCTCCTTATCATCCTGTATGTTTTTATTTTAACAAACTATGAAGTGTCAGAACCCCACCACCACCCTTAACTGGGGGACATTCTACATTTTTCTAAATCAAAATATAAGTCCTCATAGCAACTTTGCTAGAACAGCTATAGTATCCCTATTTCTCCCGTGTCATAATAACTAATATATTATCTGCAACCATGTGACACAGGCAGCGTGGTGTGCTAGTAATGGTTTTCACAAACCCAGCAAAAAACATGTATTACTATAAATATAATTGAAAAGATAAACATTTTACACTCAAACCAATAAACTAAACGCTAAACTAATACATGCCTATGTTGTAGGGTTTGTGTTAGTTTGGACCAGTTGCATTTTAGCTGCGGAATGTGAGAACGCGCTCAGTCAAGTGATTAACTTATTGGGTGGAAAAGTGGTTAAAAAGCCTTTAATCCATATGTAGGCTACAATAAAAACCGAAACATGTTGGTGTTTTATTGTAGGCCTATATAGCCCGATGGATTAAAGGCTTTTTAAACACTGTGTGCTTGTTAACCCAGAAATAACTCAGAAAGTTGTCAGGAGTCCGTAATCCAAAGTTTCTGATTTCTATTTCCTTTTCCAAACAAATCGGAGAGGTCATATCATGTCACTGCTTCAGCACAACCATTAAACACAAATTATATAGGTCTATTCAAATTAGGATCATGTGTGCGCGCCACTACAATAAAGCGTAGGCCTAAATGGTTAAAAAAAGCGTTCTCTACATAGAGCATAGGCCTGTGGTGGTATTTCACATGCCTCTGTAATATGATCTTTAGAAACGTCTTTAGAAACGAAATAGCTTCCTCACTTGCTCCAGCACGCATGCGCACAGCGTGCTGGAGCAACGATTGCGCGCTGTGCGAGGAAGCTATTTCGTTTCGAAAGACGTTTCTAAAGATCATATTACAGAGGCATGTGAAATACCACCACAGGCCTATGCTCTATGTAAGCACAACTAGCGATTCATGAAGACAGATTGATGAAAACAACCGTTTCGCGGCAGAAAATAGATTTTTAGAAACTGCAATCTAAGTGCCCCGACCACCGACATTACATGGATATACTGGCTCGCGCTGGATTCTACATGCCTCCGAACTACACCAAAGTGATCTCGGTGAGTCAAACGTCTTATAAAATGTCGTAAATAAGGTCCAGGTTGTCAAAAATGAGCATTGTCCTTTAATACACAGGTAAAGAGAACCACAACAACATAGAAACGACAGACAATACCAAACTCAGCAATCAGAGCTACTAGCAGCCAAAAGCCTGTCTGAACAGGTGAGTTTTCAACAGTTTTTTAAAAGTATTTTCTGGTGCAGAGGATCTCAAGTCCTGGGGGAGTGCGTTCCAGAGCCTTGGGGCCACCGCCCCAAAAGCCCGGTCACCCTTGGTTTTAAGCCTGGTCTGAGACACCACCACTGCCAGGAGCCCCTGGTCACTGGGAGCCAGTGCAGGGCAGCCAGGATGGGGGTGATGTGACAGGATTTCTTGGATCTGGTGAGGAGCCACGCCGCAGCCTTTTGGACCAGTTGCAGCTGGTCCACAGATGATTTGTTTAAACAGGTAAAGAGTGAATTGCAATAATAAAGTCTTGATGATATGAAAGCATGTACAGACATTTCTAGCTCTGCATGTGGACCTGAGTTTTGCAATGTTCCTTAGGTGAAAGAAGCAGGTGTAACAACAAGGATATAGCCATGAGATTTGGATTTCGGACGGAGCAGTTTATACTAGGTGTTGGCGATACAGCCTATGCGGAAGGCACGAATGCCTCACAAACTCCAGATAGAAATTCATCAGGACAAGATCGTGGAGTCTAACTGCACATGTAACGCAGGGTGAGTAAGTTAGTGGCATCCATTCAAGTGCAAAACTAGCTAGCCCTCTCAAACTCCTCCGCAGTGTGCTTCCACCATAGACGGCAGTTCTGGAACTGGGAAGTGGGGGACAATGCATTTTAATGAAAGAAGTTTCTACTGTGATTTTTATAGTGCTACCTTTAAAATGCATGGTGCCGACCATGGTGCTGAAATAGCCTATCAGCAGTTGTGTAATATCGGCCACCATTTATTGATAAATCCACGGCACTGTTCATGGTGCTGAATTGGAACACTAATTTTAATCTGCATTTGTTTCCGTTCCATCTACGCAAGTTTCCCCTTGGATCTCTCTTGCATGAGGGACAAGTACGTTAGCATGAAGAAAAACCTAGCCAAGAAGAGTGGCAATCCAGGTGGGATGAAAGTGCCTACTTTGTTTGTGTTTCTTTCCTGGCTGGCACTGCATATAAAGCACCGGGACACAGACTCAAATTATGTGTTATTATCAAATTTCACAAGCGATGTGGTGGTGTAACTGCAACGCAACATGAGTCAAACCAGCGCAGAAGTACAGTATAAATTCTCACAACGGCGTAGGGCTACAGCGTAGGCTCCACGTAACTGTGCTGGTCTGTCTGCGTCACGCTGCAAACTCTCCTTTCGCATTCCTGCAGCTCTGAACATGGCCAGACTAATAGTGATTTTCACCTCTTTTGATCATTTTAAACTCGTTCTGGAATAACCGCTTTATACTGTAGTATTACGACAAACTGCGACTTTCTTGACTTGCAAAATTATGTTTTAAATTGACAAACATCATATGTGATGGTCATGGCACAATTTTACCAGGGGGTTCGTGCCAATTGGAGATGGAGCTGAGAAATGCCCATGCCTATAGCAGTCATCAGACACGGGACTGAATGCTGAGTGTACCCTTTCCCACCAAAGACAAATCCCAGATGTTAGTGGGTGTTGGTGAGTTTTGGGGTCAATGGGAATTGGGCTCAAGTGTTTCAATAAGTGTTTAGTTTTGTGTTCAAATCCTAAACACTTAGATTTACATTATCTGCCCTTGTCTTGGAATCTGAGACAGATGGTGAATTCCCACCATGCACCTCTACAGTGCGTCCCGCCTCCCCATGTCTGTCACTGAGATGATGGAACACGCCGTGGCCACTGGTTGATGGTTACTGCCAAGAGCTCTCATTCTCCTTTCTCTCTCTTTCTCTCTCGCTCTCTCTCTCGCTTTCTCTCACACATACATCACACACTCACACACGTGTTGACTTTGTAAACGTTTGTGGACATTGCATTGATTTACTGTACATTCATTCCATATCCCCTATAGCCTGGCCAGTTGCCATTCTGATCCTGTGAGCTCACATTCTGCTCCCCGTGATAAGGCTGGACTTCTTCCCATCCACACCAATTTCCAGAAATTACAATGTAACCATAACTGTAGCTGCTTCCTAACTGCTGCTTAGCCCCCCAGTGGGGGCAGCCCCTGATTGGGCTCCATAGTTGATGACGTGAAATACTATTAAACAAGAACAATTACAATTAAACAAGAACAAACAAGAGTAGAATTTGCACAAGTGTAGTTTCTCGTCGGAAAAGACATTTAATGATTTTGGCAAACGTTATGCTGATTGGCTGAAGGAGTTTGTTAAGGCAAGTGCTCCCACCATCCCCAATCAACTGGTTTCATGTCCAACATTTGTACTCAAATGTGGCCTAGGTCAGGAACACACACACACATACTTTCCTTTTATGAGATGTGATAGGCTATGACATGGCATTTGTCTAACTGTAATCTTTTTCAGAGGGTTCCTATAGCACCATTTTACATTTACTTTGCTGAAAATAAGCTATTGATAACAGTACAAATCTAAAATTATGACATTTCGCATAGGCTATTTACTTGTAAGCACAAATGGTGATCTTAATATCAGTGATTTTGATATAATCCCTGCAATGTATCTCAGAGGGAAAACCACTGCCCCCTGGCTGTGTAGAGGGGGGTTCAGTCTTTGCCTAACTGACCCTGTCCATGGTGCTGATGGATGCCGTTCTGTCTGTCTACACAAGCTATAAGGCTAACATAATCACATCACAAAATTGATTCTGGGCCGACATACACCAAAATCATAATCCTCAAAATGTCTTGTTTGTGTAATTAGGGCCCGAGCACTGGCGGTGCGAGGCCCTATTGTATTTCGAAGGATTATTATTCTCCTTCTCCTTCTCCTTCTTCTCCCCAAACAAATGCCTTTATAGTGGCCTAAACATCAATGAAAACTCACGAAACTTTGCAGATACGTCAGGCCCGGTGAAAAATTTTATAATTCATGGGTGACGGAAATGGGCGTGGCAAAACGGCTCAAGAGCGCCCCCTGGAAAATTTAAAATGGCGAGCCCCACCTTTCAGTTTGATGTAGGCGAACGAAATTCGGTGGGCATATGTATTTCATCGAGACACACTAAAATGTCTCTTGGAGCTTTACCCAACATGCAACAGGAAGGCCGCCATTTTGCTTTTAATGTGCCATTTTGACCGTGTTTTGACCATTTCCATGCCTCGTACTTTGACGAACTCCTCCTATAGATTTCATCCGATCAACTTCATATCGGGTCAGCTTCATCTTAAGACCTTTGTGATCAAAAGTTATCAAAAAAATTGAGTTTTCACCAAACACCCTTGCCGTGGCGCCCCGCCAAAGTTTGACATTTCGCCATAAAACACGAAGTCCTCATAACTCCTCCATACATTATCCAATTTGTCCGATAAATCTCACGCTTCATGACGGTTCTGTCCTGAACACATCTATGTGTCAGTATTGCGTCATACTTATAGCGCCACCTATTGGTGAAACAGGAAGTCCTCATAACTCCTCCATACATTATCCGATTTGTCCGATTTATCTCACGCTTCATGACGGTTCTGTCCTGAACACATCTATGTGTCAGTATTGCTTCATACTTATTGCGCCACCTATTGGTGAAACAGGAAGTCCTCATAACTCCTGCATACATCATCCAATTTGCACCAAATTGCTGACGCTTCATGAAGGTCACCTTCTGAACACATCTATGCGTCGGTATTGAGTTACACTTACAGCGCCACCTACTGGTGAAACAGGAAGTCCTCATAACTCCTCCATACATTATCCAATTTGTCCGATATATCTCACGCTTCATGACGGTTCTGTCCTGAACACATCTATGTTTCAGTATTGCGTCATACTTATAGCGCCACCTATTGGTGAAACAGGAAGTCCTCATAACTCCTACATACATTATCCAATTTGTCCGATATATCTCACGCTTCATGACGGTTCTGTCCTGAACACATCTATGTGTCAGTATTGCGTCATACTTATAGCGCCACCTATTGGTGAAACAGGAAGTCCTCATAACTCCTCCATACATTATCCAATTTGTCCGATATATCTCACGCTTCATGACGGTTCGGTCCTGAACACATCTATGTGTCAGTATTGCGTCATACTTATAGCGCCACCTATTGGTGAAACAGGAAGTCCTCATAACTCCTCCATACATTATCCAATTTGTCCGATATATCTCACGCTTCATGACGGTTCTGTCCTGAACACATCTATGTGTCAGTATTGCGTCATACTTATAGCGCCACCTATTGGTGAAACAGGAAGTCCTCATAACTCCTCCATACATTATCCAATTTGTCCGATATATCTCATGCTTCATGACGGTTCTGTCCTGAACACATCTATGTGTGAGTATTGCGTCATACTTATAGCGCCACCTATTGGTGAAACAGGAAGTCCTCATAACTCCTCCATACATTATCCAATTTGTCCGATATATCTCACGCTTCATGACGGTTCTGTCCTGAACACATCTTTGTGTCAGTATTGCATCATACTTATTGTGCCACCTATTGGTGAAACAGGAAGTCCTCATAACTCCTCCATACATTATCCAATTTGTCCGATATATCTCACGCTTCATGACGGTTCGGTCCTGAACAGATCTATGTGTCCGTATTGTCTCATACTTATAGCGCCACCTATTGGTGAAACAGGAAGTCCTCATAACTCCTCCATACATTATCCAATTTGTCCGATATATCTCACGCTTCATGACGGTTCTGTCCTGAACACATCTTTGTGTCAGTATTGCATCATACTTATTGCGCCACCTATTGGTGAAACAGGAAGTCCTCATAACTCCTCCATACATTATCCAATTTGTCCGATATATCTCACGCTTCATGACGGTTCTGTCCTGAACACATCTATGTGTCAGTATTGCGTCATACTTATAGCGCCACCTATTGGTGAAACAGGAAGTCCCCATAACTCCTTCATACATTATCGGATTTGTCCGATATATCTCACGCCTCATGACGGTTCTGTCCTGAACACATCTATGTGTCAGTATTGCGTCATACTTATAGCGCCACCTATTGGTGAAATAGGAAGTCCTCATAACTCCTCCATACATTATCCAATTTGTCCGATATATCTCACGCTTCATGACGGTTCGGTCCTGAACAGATCTATGTGTCCGTATTGTGTCATACTTATAGCGCCACCTATTGGTGAAACAGGAAGTCCTCATAACTCCTGCATACATCTTCCGATTTGCACCAAATTGCTAACGCTTCATGAAGGTCACCTTCTGAACAGATCTATGCATCGATATTGAGTCACACTTACAGGGCCACCTACTGGTGAAACAGGAAGTACTCATAACTCCTACATACGTTATCTGATTTACAACAAATTGCTCAGGGTTGATGAAGGTCACGTCCTGAACACATCTGTAGGTCAGTATTGAGTCCTACTTATAGCGCCGCCTACAGGTCAAGCAGGAAGTCATCATAACTCCTACATACATTGTCCAATTTGCTCAACATTTCTCACGCTTCATCAAGGTACCGTCCTGAACACATCTATGCATCGGTATCGAGTCACGCTTAGAGCGCCACCTACTGGTGACAGGAAGTTTCTCTCAGTACTATACACCGAAATAGCACAGCCTTTAACGGCGCCACACCCCGACTCGCGTGGGGTGCGAGGGCCCGCTCAATGCTGCTCGCAGCCCTAGTTTGGTTTGGTTTGTGTACACCTAGGCTATAGGCACAAAATTAGCATTTGCTCAAACATGAAAAACAGGTGCAGTCAAACAACTGATGAATAGCAAATGTTTACCTATGGAATGTTTAAGATTTTAATGCAAGCTTTGCATGTTGTTCCTAAAGCCATGACATCGAGTCTATTTCGGTAACATAATGGAGTATGATTTCTTAGCTGTTGACTTATTAATTAATAAGAGACCACCAATCACCGATTGGTGGCAGCACTGTGACGTATCACACAGAGCGCGCGCTATTTCCGGTAGAGCGTAGAAGAAGAAGAAGCAGAAAACCCCTAAACGAGTGAAAAATAGGCTATAACAGTGGTTATTTCACCTATAAACAACCCGACAAGGCCCCAACATGACAAAAGACATCTACAGGAATGCATGGTGAGCGTCAGATTTGACTTCACTTTAGATTTCGAATCCTGGGGGCCTGGCGGGTGCGCAGGGGAATTGCGCAATGCTCTCTGCCCGAGCGCCTCCACGCATGCGTGCACGTCCCATAGGAATACATTGGATTCCAAATCGTGGATCTCACCCATGGATGTATTATATGATCTCACCACGAATTTTTAAGTGAAATCGTGGTACCGAGAACGTTGTCATAGATTGAATAAACGTGTGTGTGCCACGAAATTGCGTGATATCAGGTTGCGAAAACAATATGGAGAAGTCAGAAACTCCGTAGACAAGCACAAACAAAGGCAAGTTAGTGCCTATTGGTAGTGATAAGACTAACAGGGACATTTGATTTATGAATTCACTTAAAGACATTTGTGTGAATAGCCATGTCTAGGCTGAATGTATTTGCTGCCAAGAGTATTTAATGCCCCCGGCATGATCTTAGCAGACAGAATTCCACACATAAACTTAACATAAAAAACACAATTTATTGAAATACCTAATAGCATAACGTGTACTGGGGGGCTATATGAAGACATAGAACATGTTTTCACACGTGGAACTTGGAGGGACAATAAATAGCGATATGGACCCATATATTGTATAATAGCTGATTTTATACAGATAGCCTATCTTAATACAATATCTTCAGTGAGACACAGGCACTGTCAAGCAAAATATCACATCACACGGCAACGTATTCCGTCTATAGATGGCATGTGTTGGCAGCCCCAAAACGACACAGGACGGACAGCTGCTTACAGGGGCTCCCCAAGACGGGCAACTTGCTCTTAATATAATAGATAAATAGACCATCTATAATGGTGCAAGCCAAGTGTTCGTGTCTTTGATCTGGGAAAATCAGTCCGGGTACAAAATGAAACCGGAAAAAGTGCTGTACTTGTTGTTGTTGCCACCGTGCGCTTTGCCGCCGTCCAATTTGACATAAATCTCATCTCCGGAGTCCAAGTGAAGGACGACACTGTTGCTTGCGTAGTCATAGTTTTGGTCAGCGTCCTGGGCAATCGCACTTGCGCGGACCTGCAAAAAAAGCATACTGTGTCAAATTCTGAAGGACTTAATAGTCTAAAAGAACTGTTTAGGATCAGAGTTCTCTTGTTATCTTAAACTGATGGAACAATCCAGGGGCAATTGGTGCATTTTATGTTTTCATTTATTTTACTTAACCTTTATTTAGACTGGTAATCTCATTAAGACACAGGGTATCATTCTCAAGACGGACAGTGTCAATTCAACACACATGTACTGACAGACAAGACATTCGAGACGGAGACAAGCCTAGCCACAAAGCGCCACTCCATGATGAGGTGATAAATTAACGTCCACGGCTAAGGAGAAGGCAATTAGTCAGCTTAGCCTGCATTGAAGTCAATGTATATATTGAAGCGCACGAGCGCTCTGTGTGCGTAATACCCTGCAGACAAAACCTCAATTACGCACGGTATGTAGGCTATGCAGTTGTTTTCTGAGTGCAAGGTCTTGATAAGTTATTTGTTTAGGGACGATTGCTTTGAGCTACACCACACACGTCTCTTTAATATAGCGCACGTACGTCTCTTAGCCTGTTGGAACCTATCCGAGATAGGGTCATAGTACATCTAGAACGTGAAAGTATGAAGTTACCTGTCCGTTTTTGCACAAATCTGCCCACATGCTAGTCCCATCGCCTCCGCGCATTAGCACATGGTACGTGAAGTAATAAATCCCGGATACTTGGCAAGTGAACTTGCCAGTTGTTGGATCGTAATGGTTCCCCAGGTTTGTGACCACGTCGTCGAACCTTAGAACCTCGTATCCCTCGTGAGGGTTTTTCAGACCCACGTAAAACGCAATCTTTGCGCCGCCAATTCCGGTGCTCACCTCGCCAGTCTCTGTCTTCGCAGTCCCCGTGGTAAGTCCGGGATGCCCAGCTTTCCCAGAGTCCCCCCTATCTCCTGGCGGACCTTTTGGACCGGGTGGGCCAGGTTCGCCAGGCGGACCTCTTGGTCCGGGTTTCCCCGGCCGACCCGGTTCGCCCTTAGTCCCATGAACAAACGACGGAGACGGAATGGCACTCAGGTCCTGCATGGCATCCAGAGCTGTTGCGCTGGGTTTTGGATTATAAGGATCACAAATCATCCGACAGGTGCCCATCATCTCGTAGTGAGCCTCGGTTTTGGACGTTTGGACCAGCAACGGTATCGCTATAATAATAGCCAACACCATGACGATGCCCACCACAGCGGCAACGATTCTCTTCCTTTGGAGAGTCCGAGAAGCAAGCGCTAAGAAGTCCGTTTTGCTTTGGGAAGTAATGGTGAAAGGAAGCACTCTAAAAATCACAGTAGAAAAGAGAGTGGACCAAGAGCAGTCACTCTATTCTAGGATTTGAAAAAAGTTCTAACCTTAAGTTTGATTTACCTTGGAGCGTGTAACGCTGTCACTATCACTACGCTTCACAGAGTTGACAGGGGAAATATTCGTTGTGGCATGGCTGGACACACGCTGGATCTCCGAGCCGAACACTGAACGCTTCTAGCGATTTCCAATGTAGCCTACCTACTACAACAGAGGAGAAAGGGGCGCTGACGTAACAGCAGGACAAAGCCTGTTGCAATCTGGATTAAGCCTCCACCAATAATCATGTCATCTTTATATGATTTATAAATCCCCTGTCTTGCACCAAGGGAAACATTGGATCCTAGAGCATTAGCCTACTAACACTTCAGCTTCATTTGACATTTTTGCAGTGAGACATTTTCTTTTCACATTAACCACGAATTAGGTCTACTAACCAGTAAGTTAACTCAAAACGACCTCGCAAGTAGTCAGAATAAATTTTATTCTGACTACTTGCGACAATAAGAGGTCGTTTGGAGTTAAATGACTGATTAGTAAACCTAGGTCGTCTGACATTTTTCATACATCACACTTCTTGGGAAAAAATACATTTTTGGAGTTTGAACAATTAAGTCATCTGAACTGGCTCAGTTGGCCCTCTCATCATCAAATTGAGCAAAATGCCAGAATATTAGCTGAAATAGCTAAGATCCCCACAGGCAAAAGGGTTTATCATAAAGTTTCCAAAAACGATTAAAAAGTATATATTTATATATATATGTATATTATATTATATATAATAATAATAATAATACATTTTATTTAAAGACGCCTTTCAGGACACTCAAGGTCATCGTACAAAGCATGATAATATATACAGTAAAAAGTAGCCTACAACAACAATAGGGGCAATTAAAAACAAAGACAGTACAGGACGGAGGGCATAGGGAGACGGACGTATAGGAGGGGGGATGTAGAACAGGCAATTGGAAAGAAACATAACAGTGTGGTGCAATTACAATGAGTAGGCTAGTTTGAACAGATGGGTTTTGCGGTGGGATTTGAACATGGCGAGTGTGTCCGTTGAATCAAACTGACGCATGTGTGGAGAGAGGGAGTTCCAGAGCCTGGGGGTTCTTCTTATTATTTTTTATCAGGCCTGTTTACAGTGACGTCACCTGTGACACGGGCCTCAAACACCTGTTAATTCGCCTTATTCACCTGGCAGCCATATTGGTCAGTCTGGGGTGCGGATGCAGAAGTGCCCGTTGACTTCAATGTTAAAAGTTCACTGTAAAAACACCACTTCAAGAACCGAAATAGTCAAAATAACAGGCTGAATACACTATCAGGGTTACAAACTCATCATTACCAGACTCTGATTGTTTTTCACTGCCGTTGTTTTCGCGTTTGGAAATACAGGTTCAAGACCCGGTGGGAATTACTTTATGGGACTTTACCCCAAACCTCCACACGTTCATCCTTTCACTCCAACCTTTTTATCCCTTACCTAGATTCCACAAGTAGAGTAGTGGTCAGAGCATTGGACTCCAACACAGGACATTCTCAGAGATTACCGTCTACTTACTTCACCACCTAAAAGGAAGTGCATACAGCAGGTAATGAATTTTGTCCAGAAACAGAAGTTGAACCAATTGTAGCAAAATAGCTAACGTTACAGGAATCATCAATGTAACTGCTTTAGCCACTGACCGCTACCATTAATGTTATGGAAGCTGCTGCTAGTTATTGTGAGCTCATGAGCTAACTGGCTTTCCCGCTCTTATTGTATTGGATTAGCATTGGAAGCATTGGAACTGATGTGTCCAGGCAACAAGACCTATCTTAATTTATCAGACATTATTTCATGTCATTTCAATTCACAGCTATTTCAGTGGCATGACTTGCTTCCGTCCTACCAGTCCTGAACATAAACAAGCCAGCCACGCACATAAGCCACGCTGGACCTGGCCTGGTTTTGTATCACCTTCCTTATTTGAACCATGGTTTATTTGCTCTTCTGTTATTTAATTTGTCTTCAGCCTTTTGAGTTTAATACACTCTTAACTTTTGCACCATACTCGGTTTGTCCTCGTTGCCTTCTTGGTCATCTTTCACACATTTCCATATAATTTTATTCAAATTAAGCCAGGAAGCCGCCTCCAGAGCGGCAGGTTGCACACCTTAATGGTTAATGGACTGCACTTATATAGCGCTTTTATCCAAAGCGCTTTACAGTGGCCTCTCATTCATCCATTCACACACCAATGGCGGCAGCGGGCATGCACTCATTGGGAGCAATTTGGGGTCAGTGTCTCGCCTAAGGACACTTTGTGTGTGGACAGGAGGAGGCGGGGTTTGAACCGCCGGTCCTACGATCATTCAACCTGGTCTCACCCGGAAGACGTCAGAATTCGACGTTTGTCCATCGCCTCCAAACGTCATATTGTGACGGCCCCGCCTATTCCATTTGCCTGTCTGGGTGTGTTGTGTGTGTCTGTGTGTCTGTCCTAGCAGGTTCCTGAGGTGGGCGTGGCCGTCATCAGCTGCTACCCTGGCACACCTGGGCCTGGTGTGTCAGGGCTCTACAAGAAGAGCTGGGAGCTCAGTTGCTCTCTCGATTCCTCCCGGCGACACCGATTGCTTTGTTTTGCTTTATAGTTTGAACCTGGTTTTGCACTACTCAACACTGCATTCATACACCCTTCACTCACTCATTCACTCACTTACACCACTGATAACTGACCGCACATCCCATGTTTGATTTATGTACTTTGTCTTGTTTGAGTTTAGTTTAATTAAACCTTATTGTTAATCCTTAGTTTGGTGTGCGTCCCCCTCCTTTGTCACGGCCATACACGGCTTGGTTTGTGACAAATGGGGGCTCGTCCGCTTTTTTGTTTGTGGGGCTGATTTGGGCCGTTTGGTTACCTTGTTGGGGTTTGGTTGTCTTTGGTCTGGTCTGCTTTTGTGTTTGGCTCGCCCTGTGTTTGGGAGGGGGATGCTTTTGGTTGCTTTGGATGCGTTTGGTTGCTTAGGATGCTTTTGCTTTTGGTTGTTTAGTTGCTTTGGTTTCTTTGGTTGTTTTGTTTGGTTGATTGGTTAATTGGCTTGTTGGTTCTGCAGTCCGGGTGGGGCTGATTGGTGGTGATTGCTTGGTGGCGTTCTGGTGTGTGGCCTGGCTTGTTGGTGGGTTTTCCCCTGGTAGGCTTAGCAACGTGTCCTGTTGGTCGCGTTGGTTTGTTGTTTTAGTTTCTTATTTTTGTGTGGTGTGCGGTTGGTAGCAGTTGTCTCGGGGACACTTCCATAGCTGTTAGGTGGGTAACCAGCTTGCTGGGGGCTTGGCCAGGCTATTGGGTTTGTGTTTAAAGAGCCCGCCGCTAATCCACACGAAGACTAGGGGCTAGAGTGGTTAGCTTAGTCTGTGGCAGGCAGTCTAGGTAGTGGGGACTTTCCGCTTTCGTTGGTACGCACCAGATTAGCCTGCCTTTGCGTCACTTGTGGTTCTGCTGTAGTTTCTTTTTTTTTCCTTGGTTGGTTTGTTCGGCTGGTCCATGATGGCGGCGGTTGATGCGTTTGTGGCTGCACCGAGTGAGGGCCTTTTGGATGGTTGTACACTTGACCAGTTGTTTAAGATTGCTGATCGGTATGAGGTGGATCTGAGTGGTCTGGCCGATAAGCGGAAGGGGTCCGTGAAGGCGCGCATCATTCTCCGGCTGGTGGAGATGGGGGTGCTGGCTGCTACATTGGAGGCCCCTGGGCGGTCTGTTTCTCCGCCGTTGATCAGGAAAGGTCCGTTTAGTGTTGGCGCTCTGTCCTTTGAGCAGCAGAAGGAGTTGCTGTTGCTCCAGTTGGCTCATGATAAGCAAATACTACAGCTGGAGTTGGATCAGGGGTTGGCTGTTGAGCGGCTGCGTCGGGAGACGGAGCAGGCTAAATTGGATCTGCAGTCTGATAGATTGAGCTTGGTCAGGGACGGTAGGCTCTCCGGGGAGTTCTTGAGGGGGGAGGAGCGTTCAGTTAAGTCGTCTGATCTGGTCAGTGATTTGCGTCTTGTGCCTAAATTTAATGAACGTGACCCGGATGTGTTTTTTGCTATGTTTGAGCGGGTTGCTGTGACGCGATGCTGGTCCGATGCGGAGCGGATTTTGCTGCTGCAGTCGGTGTTGACTGGGAAAGCGCAGGAGGCGTATGTATCTTTGCACGGTGACGATATTACGTACGAGGCGGTTAAGGCTGCTATTCTCAGAGCGTTTGAGTTGGTCCCTGAGGCTTATCGCCAGCGCTTTCGGTCCTGGGAGAAGAGGGCTTCTCAATCACATATGGAATTCGCAAGGGAGCTCTCTAGCCATTTTGAGCGCTGGTGTGTGTCCTCAAGCGTGGCCGATTTTGAGAGTTTGTGTGACCTGATAGTCCTCGAACAGTTTAGAAACTCTCTGCCCAGTGGGGTTGCTACTTATTTGGCAGAACGTAAGGTCACGACGGTTACTGCGGCCGCGGGGTTGGCTGATGAGTATGTGCTCATTCACAAGCAGCGGCCTGGCGAGCCTGTGGAAGAGCCCGTGCGTGAGGAGTGGGGCGCCAGAGCGTCTGTTGGTTTTGGGGGGTTTTCGGGGAAGGGGTCCCGGGGACCACCACAGGGTGGTGATAATGTCTGCCACTATTGCCATGAGGTGGGCCATTGGAAGTCCAATTGCCCAGTGCTTAGGTCAAGGTTGCAACCTACTGCTTTGGCTGCCAGCGTTTCTGCTCCTGCGGTGGGGGAGGAGAATAGTTGGCGGGTGCAGGCTGGTGGGATAGGCAGTCCCAGTGACTCATACCGGCCATTTATCACCAGTGGGTTTGTGTCTCGGGTGGGTAGTGACATTAAAGTACCCGTTAAGATTCTGAGGGATACGGGGGCTGCTAACTCCTATGTGCTGGACTCTGTTTTGCCGTTTTCTGAGGAGTCTGACCGTGGGGGTAGGATACTTATGCGAGGGATGGGATTAGAGGTGTTGCCTGTCCCAGTACATGGGCTGAGACTGGAGTGTGACTTGTGGAACGGGGAGGTGTCTGTTGGGGTGAGACCGGCGTTTCCGGTGGAGGGGGTAGATTTCATTTTGGGAAATGACTTGGCTGGCAGTCGTGTTTGGGCTGGTGTTTCCCCTCCTCCAGTCGTCACTCCGTCGCCGTTGCCGTCAGAACAGCCTGATGACTGCGCTGAGCAGGGTCCTGACGTTTTTCCAGCATGCGTGGTAACGCGTGCGGTGGCTCGGGCGGAGGCTGGTGAGAAGGTGTATAAGACTGCGCCATGCTTACCTGGTATACCGTTGTCTATATTTCATAGCGAGCTGCGGTGTGTGCAGAGAGCTGATCCCTTTATGCCGGAGTTGTTTGGGTTGGTGCCATCTGTTGAGGTGAACGGTGGATTCCTCATTCAGAACGCTCTCCTGGTGAGGAAGTGGATGCCCCATGGAGGGGGTTTTGTGGGAGATCCTATTTTTGGTGGTGTGTGGTGTGGTGTGTATTTTTACAGTCCCATGACTTGGACATTCGCCACATCGGGGGCCGTGACAATGTGGTGGCAGGCTCCTGTGTTGGGCTAGCTGTTTGTTTTTTGCTCGTTTTTTGTTTTGCGCTTGGGTTGCTCTGGTGACGGTGGTCTTGTGGGGACCCCGTCTTATGGGGGGAGGTGTGACGGCCCCGCCTATTCCATTTGCCTGTCTGGGTGTGTTGTGTGTGTCTGTGTGTCTGTCCTAGCAGGTTCCTGAGGTGGGCGTGGCCGTCATCAGCTGCTACCCTGGCACACCTGGGCCTGGTGTGTCAGGGCTCTACAAGAAGAGCTGGGAGCTCAGTTGCTCTCTCGATTCCTCCCGGCGACACCGATTGCTTTGTTTTGCTTTATAGTTTGAACCTGGTTTTGCACTACTCAACACTGCATTCATACACCCTTCACTCACTCATTCACTCACTTACACCACTGATAACTGACCGCACATCCCATGTTTGATTTATGTACTTTGTCTTGTTTGAGTTTAGTTTAATTAAACCTTATTGTTAATCCTTAGTTTGGTGTGCGTCCCCCTCCTTTGTCACGGCCATACACGGCTTGGTTTGTGACACATATACAGTATAGACGGCATCATACAGTTATAAACGTCGGCAAACAACGTGGGATAGGCCTACGTTTTTGATAGGTTGTTGTCAGAGTTTTGTGATTGGTTGTTCACATTGGAACACGTGATGGAAGAGGGGTATACATTTGTGAGCGCTTATGAGGGTGGGTTGGGGAGGTCAAACAACTTTGGTGAGACAACACCAAGTGCAAAACTAGCAAACAACAACATTGTTTTACAAGCAACTAGCAAACATTCTTACTGTCATTATTATTAACTAGCTCACATTCTTACTGTCATTATTATTAGCTAGCATTAGCTACTGTTCTTATAGTTCGTGTTACGTGGACACAGGGATCAGGCAAATTTACGAAACTGGACCCAGGAGTGGAACTACTTGGACGGCAGTTAGTGGGCGCGCTCCGCCTGGAGGCGTGCGGGCGCACAGGGGAATTGCTCAATGCTCACTGCCCGAGTGCCTCCACGCATATACGTTATTTGCATCATTTGTATGATGCCGTCTAGAACCTGGTCTCACCCGGCAGACGGCAGAATTCGACGTATGATGCCGTCTATATATGACGTTTGGAGGCGATGGACAAACGTTGAATTCTGACGTCTGCCGGGTGAGACCAGGTCGGACGACCCGCTCTACCACTGAGCCACAGCCGCCCCAGTACAAATGAGATATGAGTAGGCCCTATTTGCCTTATTCACCTCAGCTGCCATATTGGTCAGTCTGACGTAATTAGGGGTGTGGATGCGGAAGTGCCCGTTGCCTTCAATGTTAAAAGTTCACTGTAAAAACATAACTTAAAAACTCATCATTACCAGACTCTGATTGTTTTTCACTGCCGTTGTTTTCGCGTTTGGAAATACATCGGAGTGAATGCAGCTGACGGCTAACTATGGCTCATTCACCTCCATCATGGACGGCGCCAGTATTTTTTCTCAAGGAGGGGCTTGACCAATACATGGGGGGGCTAAGAAACAAGTTGATTTTCATGACAAGGGCGTAGGAATGATTTTGACATTAAACACATTGTTTTCATAGCTATAATAAGCCGTTGTTGCTTGTCAGCCAGCTTGGCCAGTTAGCTAAAGTTAGAGTAAGTTACCTATGCTAGCAGGTGCTAGTAGGCTAGGCTAAAAATCAGTCGCAAGCCATCAAACGTTCTGATTCAAAACTCATTTGTTGATTTAATCGTATCCAATGTCTAATTTCATAAAGTTCGCTAGTTTACCCTCATGACTGAGAGACATTTAGCCTACCTCATCCAAATGCAATCGTCCTCAAACTCACAGTGGGAGAAAGTTTCACATCAAAACGAGCTACCCTCGTCCCTCGCATGTTGTGTTCAAAATAAGTTTCAAATGTACGTTTTTTCTCCACCCGCCCGTACACCGACACCCACCCCCCGGTTCCTACGCCTATGGATGCAAACAATTAAATCAAAGAATTTGCTCGAACATGTGATATTTATTCGATCTAGACCTAATAATACATACAGCGAAAACATCCGAGCGGGGTTTTCAGCTGACTGGTTGCCAATATTCAACATGCCAACAAGAACATGTAACATGTCCCCCTCGTCTAGACTTAAGTCTCTTTTCATTCGAATTACAAAACGATCCATTATGAACGACTGACTAACATACGAGCACACTCACATCAGCGCGACTCGTCTGGCAAGGCGAGCTGTTAGGCTCGTCGTAGGCATAGCCAGACCAGACCCCACCACGCGCATGTAAATCGCAGGGTACCTGTAGCACGAGCACGCAACCATGGGACCTGATTATGAAGAGAGAATGGCTGATTATGAACTTTTACTTAAAATATACCCACATTTTTGAGGGGGCTTAACCGGGGCTAAGCAGATTTGTGACGGGGCTATAGCCCCGCCTAGCCCCGGTGTAGCGCCGTCCCTGCCTGGGTGGGAGTCCAATGCTCTGATCACTGCTCTGCAGTGGAGATCGGCGGGTTGATTTTGGTGTCCTTCTTAATTTTGGTGTGCTGGGACTACTGCCTCTTGTGGTGCCAACAGAGAGATGCAGGCCAACATTGTCGGGATTAAGTAAGGAAGGGAGGGAGTGATAACCCGACAAACGCTATACTATGTGCGCTGGCTTCCAGCCATGCACAAAAATACCGGTCAGATAGTCCCACAAGCCTCAAACAGATCTGATGTCTAGCTCTGGGCGGTCTCTGCTGTGCAGATAAAGTCCAAAAGAGAGAGAACACAAGCGAGCCATGCCTCCTTAGGGAAGTTTCTTGTAATACACCCCTCTATTAAACATTACATGCATAAACAACATTAATAAAACAGTTTAAAACCAGACATATAAGTAATGGGACATATCCCAGTAGCAAAACCATACATAAGGTAGGTACAGGAGACAACTGTGGTAAAACCTTTTAGCTATGTCCCCCTACACACCACTAAACAATGTCCCTTTAACTCTGTGCTTTGCCCCGCCCAAGTCCTTTGTCTCCCAGGCCGCCATCATGACACAGCACAATCAACAGTACAATCAACAAACATGGCATTGTTGTAAATAAAAGGTATGAGAATAAGGTATAAGAAACAAAAATCTGTGTCATTTATCGCGGGGTGTATAGTGAAGAATATATGTTAATGTGCATGTCCATTCTTGGTGTGGGCTGCTGTTATGCATCCATCACAAAATGTCTAATTATTTTAATTTTAATTTATCATTGTCCAGCACAAATTGGTGCATAAAAATCACCAGAATGCAGGAAATACTGCTGCTCAAATGTTGGGGGAGAACCCCCCCCCCCCTCGCTCTAATGCGTCTCCCCTGGGTGCACTCCACCAGGCCTGAAAAAATATATAGGGGAAACACTGCATTTTAAAGCTCACATGTTTTGCGTCTCCACTCCGATTTTTTATTTATTTATTGCCCCATAATGGCTCTTCTGATATTAAAGGTTGCTGACCCCTGCTTTAGGCCAACATCTGTAACAGCCATGTGTCACTCAGACCGTGGCCTGAAGACAACATTAAAGACATGCGCTGCAGTATACGCCCTCTTTGCCTTGCCAGCCAGGCCTCATCATGAGAAGGCAGCACAGTGGCACCGTGGATCACAGCTGGCATCCTCCTCTTTAATCTGTCACAGATCGACGGCTTCCCTTCTGTGATCAGGATCAGCTAATCCTCAACTCCCACATCCAAGGGTTTAACTTCTCACACCCCTGTCTCAGTAGGCTATGCTTGTGACTAACAAAGCCCCTATGTTTATTCCCCTCCTGCTCCCGACTTGCTGATGAGTTTCACACGTACAGGAAGCCAAGGAGCCACTTCCCACCCGGTATCACATCCCTCAGCCCCAGGAATGATTCTCCTTGGGCAGCAATGAAGTAATTATGCATTATGATTAGCCTCTATGTTTTGGATTACAGAAAAGTTGTGCAAAACAAATTGGGACATGTTTATATAAATGAGGAGAATGCATATTCAATTGAGTGAATGTTTCCAGTTGGTTTGTGGATGTCTGGATGAGCACATTACAACGGCCACAACAACTGTAAACTTTACTAATCACTTGTGTTTTATTTGTTTAATGTGTAAATAAATAGATGGTGACGGGGGCTTGTAGGCTATTTAATCATCACCCGACACCCCAAATTCAGTCTATACAGTAGTTTCAAAATGTGATCTGGGTGAACTGACCCTCAGAACGAGCCTTGACTACTAAAATATTTGATCTTACACCAATTCTTAACAAATCAAAGAGGTTATTCTGACTATTTCTTATAATCTAATGTATGTGTGAATCACAACACACAGAACCACAAGGCACAGATGAAAGGTTTGAGAAGCAGGACAGGAGAGATACTGGAATAACATTACAACGTCCTCACGGTCAGTGTGTGAGTGTGTGTGTGTGCGTGTGTGTGTGTGTGTGTGTGTGTGTGTGTGCCTGTTTGTGCATGTTTGTGCGTGTTAATGCGTGTTTGTGTGTGTGTGTGTGTGTGTCATCGTTGGTGACACTCTATATATAGTCGACTTGCCTCTGGTCTGATAGCTAGTGTCTCTTAGATCCTAAAAGCAGGCAGCTTGTTTATGAAGTGGTTCAAGTTTAACTTAATTTACAGGAGTACGTAGATAGAGAACACTGAGGCCTGCAACTACTGGCTGACATACTGTATGTAGCTTCCTGACATTAGACCATGATGGACCTGTCAGTATTTCCAGGTCTCAAGCTGACTCATCATCTTTGCTTAAATTATGTGAATTTCACAGGCAAGGCAAGTTTATTTGTGTAGCACATTTCAGCAACAAGGCAATTCAAATATGGCAACAGCCTACTATATCTACCCAAAATTATAGTCCCCCAGTGATTTATACTTATAAATCACTGGGACTATAATTTTGGGTAGATATAGTAGGCTGTTGCCATATTTCAGCATTTTATTACCTCCTCACGATAACGGGCAGCAAGACGCCCCCCTTCTTCACAGAGGACTTATATCCGGGAGCCCCTGCTCAGTTTCTTACAGAAGAAAAGTAAGAATATCAGCAGAAAAATGCAAGCAAAGGCAAGAACAAAAGTGTCTGCACTGTGCGAAAGCAGGGGCCTTAAAGGAAAATTCCACCCTAGAACAACATTAGGCTCAATAACTAGACACCCACAAAACAATAAAGAAAAATGTGGTTTCCTTGACTATAGCTGCTCCATGTAAACAAAGCATGTTCACGAAGTCTGCACTTCCGGGGATTTGCGCGTCGAAATGCGTCGACAAATCCCTGGAAGCAAAATAACGAAGACTACAACAACAACAAAAAACGAGGATGGGGACTCGAGTGCACCATGCTAACCCTCTAGCTCTAGCCTACCCTATAAAGTTAGTTCAACAAAATGAAAAGTATGGGATCGCACACACTCACACAAAAGATGACAACCCACCCACAGATGTTTAATTTACCTGAGTTCTTTGGACTTTTTGGGGTGTTGATGCAACTGATGGAAACTCACTCCCGCCGGTGCAGGTAAATCCTTGATTCCACAAATTGCTCAGTATTTTGGCATTGTCTGTGTTTTTCTTCAATACCAAATATAGCTAGATACATGGTCTGACAAATGTTCTGAGTGACAAATGTTCCCTCGAGAGATATTGATGGTTACCGCTTTTGTTTTGCCAAATTCTGACTGTTCGCCTCCTCCCGATAGCTCAGTTTCGCGCAATGCATACTGGTCAATTGAGTCATTCAAAATAACAGCCCCTGTAACCACCACATTCAGTTTATTGAACTTATTACAAAAAAGAATGACATTTTCTGGTTTGGTTTAAGTTAATTGTAAGCAAGACACATATTACAAGTTCAGAGGCTACAAAATCATAGACTTGAACTTTCCTTTAAGAAACTTTTGGTAAAATCTAATGTGTGGTAAGATTGAAATGTTGATTATCAACTGTGGGAATTTAGTCATAATAACAACATAATGATTTACATTACATTACATTACACTTACATTTTAGTCATTTAGCAGACACTTGTATCCAAAGCGACTTACAATACTGTAGGTACATTTGTCATTTGTCTAGCAAGTGCACCGACTGGCTAGTAAGGCCTTCTGTAACATGACAAGTGACACCAACACACTAGTCCCAGTTCTAGAGAAAGGCAGACACTTTTTTTAAAATGATTTTATCTATCTACAATAGTGATGAAGGATAACAACATGACTGTTTATGTTTGAGTGTCTGATACTGGGCCCTACTGTATGTAACAGCCTCCCTATACAACAGATTGCTTGTCAGTTTAGGACAGACTCAAAACTGTTAAAACACGCTGAAGGGCATTGGCCAAACACATGAGACAACACGCACTAAATAGCTCTAAGTGTATTTTGTCTCTGAGCCTCTGAACTGGAATCGCATGTGAAGGCTGGATGAGTAAGGCCCGAAATGGGGAATATAGACCATGCAGAGGTCTGGCTGAAGGTGAAAGCACAGCAAGTGTACACTCCTATCCTAAGGTCATAACCCTCACAATCAGGCAACGAGCAGAAGCAGAAGCAAATTTACTGCTGACTCTGGGTTTCCATCACAAATGTAGTGTAACTGTGTGTGTAAAGGAAATGGTTTGTATTATGAGTGGACTTCAGAAGGAACGAGAGGCCTCCAGCCCCCATCACCATCCAGGGGGAGGAAGTTGAGATGGTGGATTCATACAAGTTCCTGGGAGAGCACTTGAAAACAAACTGGACTGGTCTGACAACACTGAGGTCCTCTACAGGAAGGGATAGAGAAGACTGTTCTTCCTTAGGAGGCGCAGGTCCTTTGATGCGTGTAGTAGGTTGCTGCAGATGTTCTACCAGTCTGTGGTAGCCAGCACACTGTTCTTGTCTACAAGCCATGTAGACAAGCATGCATGCATATTATATAATACAAACATTCAGACATCTTTGTTAATGTTCAAGAGTCTCTCACTGAAGCCTTGTGTAAATGTCTGTCTCTTACAGCGCACAGCAGAGCAGAAGTCTCCACCCAAGGCAAGAGCTACACTACGTTAGACCACTTAGCGACCCCTTCGATTCTCACTCACCTTAAGGCCACAAGGGAGCAGGCAGTGCAGGCATACAGATCTGTTTATTTACATTTATTGGTAATCCAAAATTGAAATGAAGTAACTCTGCCCAATTGTTTTAAATATTAAATTGAGGAATGATGTTAATTATACATATTGCTACTGTAGGCTACATGTATATACTGTAGATGCTCAGAATGAAGAATTATTGTGAGTTTTTCTGCAGCAAATTGTTAGTTAAATAACATGTAGTTATTGACAAGTGCCCAAACCTTGAAATAATACCAAGTGTTTGTTGCAAGAGCTGACCTTCAAGTTAATTAATGTAGTTGCACTGTAGTGTCACCCAGTCAGACTTGCTTTCAGCCTTCTCTGCTCTCAAACTGTCTGTGGATGACCTGAAAGCCTTTTCTAGCACCACACTGCCACAACCCTCACAGTCAACTATTCTCACTCAAAAGGACTGATGTTACCCCTTATTCAAAATAAGCTGCATGTCAAGCATGGCAAATTTGTGTGCACATTCTTATACATCATCCAGCATGTATTTCTTTAGGCAGAATATACAGTATAGATACCTGAGATGGCTGAGGTATCCCTTTTGTTTATCTCCTACACACACACACACACACACACACACACACACACACACACACACACAATCTTGTACCTAAAGGTGCCTCAACAAAGTACTGAGTAAAGGGTCTGAATATGTACATATGCATGTGATATTTTAGTTTTTCATTTACATTTGCAAACATGTCTACACAACTTTCTTATGTATTAAAAACAATATGGGTTGTTGTTTGTAGGAAAAAAATAATTTAATCAATTTTGGAATAAGGCTGTAACTTAACAAAATGTGTAAAAAGTGAAGGGGTGTGAGTACTTTCCAGATGCACTGTAGAGTATCATGTGGCATGTGGTCAGTTTGTAGTCTGTATTTTGTGTGGTTTGCATAGATTGTCAAATTGTTTTGTTTCACAGATTTTTCATTTTGTGTTCAGTTTCTTTTTTCATTTGTGTCTCTATTTTTTTTTCATTTCCAGCAACAAATCTGTGTCTGTGTTCAGAGCTCTTTAAAGGGCAAT
This sequence comes from Borostomias antarcticus, assembly GCF_949987555.1. Taxonomy (NCBI): domain Eukaryota; kingdom Metazoa; phylum Chordata; class Actinopteri; order Stomiiformes; family Stomiidae; genus Borostomias; species Borostomias antarcticus. The sequence continues at coordinate 7,055,913 of NC_140235.1, forward strand.
GCTCGTTTTTGACAACCTGGACCTTATTTACGACATATTATAAGAAGTTTGACTCACCGAGATCACTTTTGTGTAGTTCGGAGGCCTGTAGAAGAAATTTAAAATCCAGCGCAAGCCAGTATATCCATGTAATGACGGTGATCGGGGCACCGAGAATGCAGTTTCTCAAAATCCATTTTCGGCTCACATTCTCTGCGCTACGATCGGATTGTTGCTGACGAATGATGACGACAATATTCTCGGCACCAACAACGATCGTAGCGCAGAGAATGTGAGCCGGAGAATAGCCAGTCTGCGCGCTGGCCTGTGCGCATGCGTGCTGGAGCAAGTGGGGAAAGGCGTGTAAAGATCATATTACAGAGGCTAAAGACCCCGTATTTGAAAACCACAACAATGGCTCGCGTTGAGGAATCTCAACTGTCGATTCATTCAATCTGATTGATGAAAACAACCGTTTAGCGGCCGAAAATAGATTTTTAGAAACTGCATTCTCGGTGCCCCGATCGCCGTCATTACATGGATATACTGGCTCGCGCTGGATTTTAAATTTCTTCTACAGGCCTCCGAACTACACCAAAGTGATCTCGGTGAGTCAAACTTCTTATAATATGTCGTAAATAAGGTCCAGGTTGTCAAAAACTAGCATTGCCCTTTAAGTCTGTGTGTGTGTTCAGAGCTCTGTTTATGTCTGTTTGTGTTCAGAGCTCTCTTCATGTCTGTGTGTATGTTCAGGGCTCTCTTCATGTCTGTGTGTATGTTAAGAGCTCTCTTTAGGTCTGTGTTAGTGTTCAGAGCTCTCTTTAGGTCTGTGTTAGTGTTCAGAGCTCTCTTTATGTCTGTGTTAGTGTTAAGAGCTCTCATCATGTCTGTGTGTGTGTTCAGAGCTCTCTGTGTTAATGTTCAGAGCTCTCTTTAGGTCTGTGCTAGTGTTCAGAGCTCTTTTTATGTCTGTGTTAGTGTTCAGAGCTCTCTTTATGTCTGTGTGTGTGTTCAGAGCTCTCTGTGTTAATGTTCAGAGCTCTCTTTAGGTCTGTGTTAGTGTTCAGAGCTCTCTTTATGTCTGTGTGTGTGTTCAGAGCTCTCTTTAGGTCTGTGTTAGTGTTCAGAGCTCTCTTTATGTCTGTGTTAGTGTTCAGAGCTCTTCATGTCTGTATTTTAGGTCAGCTTGTGTCACAGCTGTGCTCCGGTTTCTTCAGGCCAGTCCCTGCAGTACATATTTCTAATCCACTCCACTCTCCCAGCCTAGCTTCGCCTGTAGTTGTTTTTGTCTGTAGTTGTTTGACTTTGGGGAACCAATTAAGAAGGTCAAAAAAGGAATATAAATACAATTTGCCTGAATCCTTTTGGTACTCCTCGGCATCTGGAAATGCAATATAAATCATTAAGATACAAGCAACAGCGGCACCAATTGGATACATATTGAGCAAAACAAACATAATGTGTATTTGTGTTTCAGAGTTAAAGATGAAAGTGGGTATCATACATGCTGACATGCGTTTGCCTCCAGTAAAGTGACAGATCTAATCAACAGATGACTGGTAACATGATGCTCATGCTCTGTTCTCACTGGATACTACAGTAACAGAGTTGAGGCCAAATGATGTTGACTGCATGGGTCTGCATCCTGATTGGATTAGGTCCAATATGTGCTATGTACTCAGATCAATGCTGTCACTACATTGTTGTGTTTTATGGTTCAAATGAGATGCACAGATTGACTCAGAGACATTCTGGATAATACCCCACCCTCGGGTCAGCCAAAAGGTCATGATGAACCCAAGGTCCTCATGATGAACCCAAGGTCCAAAGAAGATTAATTTAATAAGAATGTACTGTATATAACCGAGTGAAACAGAGTCGTTGTGAGTCTGGAGTGGGTAGCAAGTTGTTGGTTGGACTCACTCCCCCAGTATAAATACCATCTAGTTAAAATCCCGCAGGAGACTCGGGTTCGAATCCCACGCAGGGCATGCCGGAACATATAGGTTACATGTATTAACACTTGGACAAACAATGTTATGATCAGTAATATATTTCAATCACATAAATATTAGTGCATAATAACACTAGGGTAGGGTGGCCAATAGTACTTGTTCATCCAAGTAACACTTCAAGAGCAGCAATCCTGCTAAAAGACAAACACACATACTAAGGCATGCACACACACATGCCACCGAAAACATTACCTCTTGCCCTGCGCTGTCACTGGGCAGAGGTAAAAATGACTCTTTTCTTATACAGTGTACCACTTCTGAACCTAACAAGCACGGAATCAGTGGAGCTCCTCCTAGTGGAGTACATATGGCTATCCCTGACAACTAAAATAGTCACTAAAATAAACTCATACTTCACCAAAATCAATCCTATGGACTAGGCACATCCTTATTTACTTCCACCTTGAGCCATCTCAGGCTCTCATAGTGAAGGTTTTAGGGGTGGGAATGTGCTGGCAACCTTAAAATGATCCTAACTAACTTGTTTTGCGATGTTTGCAGTTTGTCTTTTAAAACTTTGGAGACACTTTTGAACCCGGGAAGTACCACAGAACATTGCTGCTTGATCTAGAAATCTGGAGATTCTGGCTAGGAATCTGATCCTATTGTTGAACTTTGTCAGAACTTTCTGTGCCATGCTCTCTCCTGAAAGACTGTTATCAAGGACACAGCCAAGGTAGTTCTGGTAAATGGTAAATGGACTGCACTTATATAACATATTTACAATGGCCTCTCATTCACCCGTTCACACACACATACAGTACACACACCAATGGCAGCAGCTGCCATGCAAGATGCTAGCCTGCTCATTGGGAGTAATTTGCCGTTCAGTGTCTTGCCCAAGGACACTTCGACATGTGAACAGAAGTGGGCCAGATTTAGAGGGATATCTCATTTCTCATTGTTTTTCGAAGTTCTCACCGACACCTACCTCTGTGTGTTTTTGTGCATGGCTGTAAGCCAGCGCACCAATGATAGCAAATGTCCGGTTGTCACACTGCACATTTTCCAGATCCTCTGGTCTAGTTATGACTACTACTCAGCTGGGGGAATGGGTGGGGCAGGTGGGTGGCCCAGAGAGGGGTCCACATCCCCCGGCCCAATATGACGCGAGGGGGCGGAGTCTTGTCACCACGCCACTATCCACGCCAAGGATCCCACAAATCAGCCCCTGAGCGGGCTAGAGACACACGGTTTTCACCAGTGGGTGTATGGAGATTGCCCAGAAGTAATTCATAAGTCATTTCTCATTTCATTTAATTTAGTTATTTGAACAGGTACAGTACACATTAATCAACCACAGGGGTAAATGTGTCAGTCTTAGCAAAAAAGCTAAATTTCAACTGCAGTCCCTGAGGCCTGATATAATAGTATAATAGGTTATAGTTAAAAACATAGCACACACTATTGTTGACTTTCGTTGTCTTTTATTATTGTCCTGCGTTGTGTTTTGATTACAATAAAAGACGGCCCCCAATCTCACAAAATACCACACAGTCCAGTGTCTCCTTGTTCTGATGTATCCCAAATAAATCTCTCCAACACGGGATTTGAGCGACAAGCAAAAGCTGTTTATTCCAGAAGGTTTGACATACAAAAGACGATGGCTTATAGTCTAATGTACAGTTGACCTCTCTGTATGCTGTCTGGACTCAAATCAAAGCATCTGAGCCCGAGCACGGTTCTTATGGTTCGGGGGCGTTCCACCCCCCTTCTTCCCCGATCAAACTGGACAGGACTGGTCTGGTCTCTCATGTGGCTTTTGGCCTTGCAAGTCAAGATAAGCTAACTCTAACCACAACAATTGTGTTTGGCATAGAGTGTACCAGCCATGGAATGTCATCTTTATCTCATAAATCTATGGAAGAGAGACACCGTTTCTTACAGAAAACTCCGGCCGACAGCAATACTCAGAGGTCAATGATTATAATTTAGAAATAGCTAATAGGATCAGATTAAAAGGCATTTCTCTGAAAATCAACCAAATTCAACACTATACAGACTCTGCTAAAACAGACAACAAAGACACCAACAGGGCAGACAAATGAGACAGACATTTAGTTCACTTGAGACAGACATGAGACAGACATTTAGTTCACTTGAGACAGACATGAGACAGACATTTAGTAACTGCACTACAACCGAACCGCTCTGACCCAAGGGAGCGGAATCTCCCCACCACGCCACTATCCATGCTACAGACCCCACAACTCAGCCCGAGTGGTCTGGTGGGTGCATGGAGATTGCCCGGAGGACTCTGCACTGCCCCTAACCCATTCTGTCCCTAGGGGGCAGAGTCTCACCTCCACTCCACACGGGAAACCTGTGTACCCCTACCTCTCCTATGTGATGGATTAGCATTGAAAGCATTGGAACTGATGCGTCCAGGCAACAAGACCTATCTTAATTTATCAGACATTATTTCATATCATTTGAATTCACAGCTATTTCAGTGGCATGACTAGCTTCCGTCCTACCAGTCCTGAACAGAAACAAGCCAGCTGGACCTGGCCTGGTTAACATAAACATGTCAAATATGTTTTTGATAGAGGAGCAGGGGAACTAACTGCTCTATGCTCGCTGCCCGCACGCCGCCTAGCTGCCAAACGATTCCTCTGTGAGAGTTTGATGACGTGTGGCGGAGTTCCCGCCCCTCCTCCCTTCAGATGGTCCAATCTAGCATCAGCCCACTGTTGCCAACTCCTCTAGGGAAGTAGCTGTTGGCCCCCATGGTTGGCTCTGACAAAAGTGAGAAGCAAATGTAGCTAGATGATGTAATCAACTAATTTGCATACATTTCAATTCTGAAGGGGGTAAAATGAATAGAAAAGGCTGACCAGGTAGTTTACAATATAACTATTTACATATTTACAAATGTATTTTGTGTTGCCATAGCCTATAACTATAACATTGTTTTTTTATTTTTTACATAATATAGGCTATGCAGGGCCTAATGAATGTAGACCTACAAACGATTTACATATTTGCTGCGTGGCTATCTAGTCAGACTGGCTGCTTTAGTGCTGTGTCGGTGGTGAGGAGGAGGAGACGGCATTGGGTAAATTGCGTTTACTTGGGTTTAATGGTGCATTCGTTTATAACTGGGAGGTGGCAAATTGCGACTTGCTACTAGGAATTATTAAATAAAACGCCGCATGAACTCGCACTTCCTCGTCGCAAATTCGGATATGTTTCTCAGCCCCCAGTTGCTCGAATGCACTAGATATAACTAGGTAACTGTGATATAATGGTATATAGATATAACTAGGTAACTGATATAATGGTATATAGCTCGAATGCACACAGGTCGGAGGTAGGTATTTTGCCACTTGCGACTTGCCACCTCCGACCATAAACGAACGCACCATTACTTCTACTACACCTCTGATCTCAACAACTTGCACTCGTTCAGTGAGTGCATGGCAATCGTCGCTGTAGGCCTACTCGGCTCTCACGAGATCGGTTGTGACGTGAACCTGGTAACGGGATATGGAGCCTAAAATGCTTTAGCAGAGCTCAGTCAACACAATCATTCCCAAATAACCAGAAAAACTTGCTAGACAAATTAAGTCACAAAGGGTGTCTGTAAAGTCGCCATATATAGCGACAAAGTCGCCAAGTTGGCAACACTGCACTATCGCTCCCGGATCGCAAAGTCTACAGTACTAGTGATGTGACGTTCACAAACGATCCGATTCTTTTGAACGGCTCTTTAAGACGAACGATGGGAACCGATTCGCAGTTGTGGGAGCGGTTATTTTTCACTCAAGCTCCTCCCTACTACTTCACTGGCGAACAGGCAGGAGGACTGCAGCATAGCAGGCCAGAGTACACGTGTTGCGTGAATAACATAAGTCAGGTTTATTTACACACAAACACATTTTATACAAAGGGTAAATCCCAAAAATGATGGGATATTCTGAAATAATGATTAGGCTATAATTTAATTTGGTAATGGCTTGTGTGGACATTTGTGGTAAACATTCCACAGGGTGGCGCCACATGCCTCTGCTTTGGCAGCAATATCATTTTTTTAAATTTACCCTTTGTATAAAATGTGTTTGTGTGTAAATAAACCTGACTTATGTTATTCACGCAACATCTATACTCTGCTATGCTGCTCTCCTCCTGCCTGTTCGCTAGTGAAGTAGTAGGGAGGAGCTTGAGTGAAAAAAAGAATGGCTCCCAAAACTGCGAATCGGTTCCCATCGTTCGTTTTAAAGAGCCGTTCAAAAGATCGGATCGTTCGCGAACGTCACATCACTAGTATTCAGTTCAGCACGGCCGTATTCATCTTCCGCACACAGACCCTACAGTGGGCGGTGAAACGCGTGAGCACGGCACGAGACAGTGAACAAATTCTACGTCAACAATTTATTGTAAGTAGCCTAGGCTTTATGCAAGAAATAAAAGAAATATTGTAGCCTAATGAGACGTCTGTAGCGCTGTCATGAAGAACACGTGTTTTTCACCACACATTTGTGCGTGGATACTTGTTATACAACGTGTTATACAACGTATCCCAGTTAGATAGCCTACATACTAGACTAAAGTCAACCCCATTTAACGTTCTATTTGAGAGTGACGTGCAAATGACTTATCCCCTACATTCATTTGTATGAATATTAGCCTATACTAATATTCATTTGTATTAAATCACTGCATGCTCTTTGAACTGACAGCACACCAGCCATGTTGCATAGGCTAAACGTAAATTTCTATCAAACAACTACTAGCCTACTCTCCTCCTCCCGCTCTTCAGGACCAGAATGCCTCTGGGTGACATTAGGACACCCCTTCTGTCCGACTCTGACACAGAGCCCCTGCCGTGCAGCCCAAGTGACCCTGTGGTGGGCATCCTCGGCTCGGGCGACTACTCCCGCTCTCTGGCTGCTCGATTGTCGGATTCGGGTGTCGGGGTAGCAGTAGGCAGCCGAAACGCAAATAGAATAACCTCCGGACTGTTCCCTGAGGGGGTACAGCTTTGCACACAGAGGGAAGCGGTGTGTTGTGCCGAGAAGGTGGTGTTTGCTGCTCTCTATCCAGAACATTATTATACCTTGGTGGCCTTGCGGGATGCGCTTGCTGGGAAGGTGATTGTGGACGTTAGCAACGCAACCAGACTAAACTGTGGAGAGCCATCAAATGCAGAGAAATTGGCTGAGTGTTTCCCAGAGAGCAGAGTGGTGAAGGGCTTTAATGTCATCTCTTCCTGGGCACTGCAGAATGGGGCTCACGATGGCAGCAGGCAGGTGAGAGTTGTCACGTTACACAAAAACATACACACAAATGACATGAGGCATGCATATTGTATATGTCTCAAACACTATAGCCTGCTACTTAGAGTGTGCGCAATCTAGGAGCAAATGGAAGAACATTTCACTTGTCGTTGTACCTGTATGATGTAGTTTGTGACAAATAAAGCTGACTTTGACTTTACTATATTTAGCACACACTATTTCTCTCATAAGCACAAAAACACTTGATATCTACTACTGATAATTCAAGCACAAAGACACATCCAGGTTTGATTTGATTGATCATTTGTGTCAGTCGTCTTATGTTCCATTTGTGTCACCTTATGTCACTCATTCAAGTGTCTTCTTCTCTGGTTCCCCCTCTGTCCCTTCCAGGTCCTGGTCTGCAGTGACTGCCCTGGGTCCAAGAGCATCGTGACCCAACTAGTCCGCCGCATGGGCTTCGTCCCGGTGGACATGGGCGGCCTGGCTGCCTCCAGAGACATCGAGGACGCCCCTTTGCGCCTCTTCCCTTCCTGGGGTGGCCCCGTCCTCGCCACGTTCCTCCTCTTCCTCTTCTTCTATGGTTATAACTTTGTCCGCGGCGTCCTGATGCCCTACCTCGCACATGGAAGGAACAACTTCTATCAGCTACCCTTTGAGACGGTGAACGAGACTCTGCCCGTCGTGTCCCTGGTGAGCCTGGCGCTGGTCTACCTGCCGGGACTGTTGGCTGCCATCCTACAGCTGGGCAGGGGCACCAAGTATAAGCGCTTCCCTGGCTGGCTGGACCGCTGGATGTGCAGGAGGAAGCAGTTGGGGCTGCTGAGCTTCCTGTGTGCTGGGATGCACGCCGTCTACAGCATGTGTCTGATGCTGCGCAGGTCTGCCTCCTACCGGCTGATGGATGCAGCATACCGCCAGGTTAATATTCCTGAAAAATAACCGTTTTGAGGTTGAGCATGTAGCATTAGTTTGTTGTCTTAATTGGTGTTGGTGTGTTACTTCAGCACAGCATGTTGCCTTTTAAGTTTTGTTTGTATTGCAGCTTGATTATGTCATAGCATTATTGACGTGTCCAAACTACTATTTGGACAGTGCATCTCAGTCTTTATTAAACTGAGTTTGACACCCTGCAGCGTATCTCACAGGAGACAGATGTCCACTGCGCCCAGCTCCACCTGTGGTGCGTTGGTAGAACAGTGCGGAAGACTTGTGTGTTTCTACTCATTAGTTCATCCACACAGCTCTGGAGAGTTCCCCTCACATCCCACCGTCTGGCACCTCGCTCTCCTCTGCCCCTGCTGGCCTGATGTGAACTGATCTCCTCGGTCCACAGAATGAACTGAAACATACTCATCTAATCTTGTCTTTTTTTTTTTTTACATGCGTCTCCTTACAATATATCTTTAATCTGTGTATCACTTCTGACATTTCCGTAGTTTTCTCAGATGTTTTGATGTTACCCATATGCACAGGTGAAAGCAGGTGTTGAGCACTCGTGGGTGGAGCAGCAGGTGTGGAGGTCGGACCTGTACCTTTCCTGCGGAATTCTGGGATTTGGTGTTCTAACTTTGCTGGCCATCACGTCACTGCCTTCAGTGGGAAACACCCTGAACTGGAGAGAATTCACCTTTGTGCAGGTCAGCAGCACAGAATAATTACTCGCTTTTACCTAATGCATCAATGAGCAAACTTACAGGAAATATATTGTTTCATTCAGATTTACAAAGGTAGTAGTATCCAGGGCATAAAGTTCAATATGTCTGGTAGCAATGTGACTATAGGACTGCTCGTCACCATAAATCTGCTTAGTCATTTATTGAGAATCTGATGATGACCTAACATTGGCTTGTTTCATCTCTGCTTCAACTCCAGTCAGGTCTGGGGTACGCTGCCTTAACCCTCTCCACCATGCACACGCTGTTCTTTGGCTGGGACTTTGCCTTCTTCTCCTGGGCGTACCCTTACTACCTGCCCCCCGCATACCTGCTAGCGCTGGTCCTTCCCTGCGTGGTGGTGGTGGGTCGAGTCCTCTTGGCACTGCCCTGCCTGGCGTTCAGACTGGCAAAGATCCGGCGGGGCTGGGAGAGTCCATGTCACCGCCCTCCCCAGACCTGTGAGGGGGTGGCCAGTGGGCTGCTACCCCAAGACTTGAGTGACGTGTAAGGGGCTGGTAATAATCGAGTATGGAGACTTTTTTGTTTGTTTTTTACTTCATGTTAGATACGTTCAAATTGTACACAGACACAAAATGCAATAGTAAAACCTCACAGTACCAGCCATCCTTTCCCTCTATATTGAAGTGGACAGTACTTTGTGATATATGCACAGTATAGCCTGTGAACACAGTACAGTAGATTGGACACTAGAACAAATGCTACACTGACTTCTTTATACCAGGGGTTCTCTACCAAGGGTTCTCAATCTTTTGTAACTTAAGGCCCACTTTTGCTTTGTTAATACAGTTCTGAGGACCACCCTCCCAAATACATGAGGAAAAAAAACGGTGGTCCATCACTTTTCTCATCTGAAGGAAAGTTTGCATAGAATGTTCGCTAGCAAGGTATGTTAGCTGAACACATTCGGATGTGACTAGCATGGTGATATTCAAACGTAACTGGTCATTGAAATTATGCATTTTAACTTGAAAATTATTTATATATGAATTCTTGAGTACATTTAGACAAATAACTAGCTTTGTAAATTACCTAACTTTATTTTTCTCTAACCATTTGGCAGTAGGCTATCACTGCCTCCGACCCACTGGATGGCGCTCTGTGAACCACTGGTTGAAAATGGCTGCTTTAGACATGATTCACTAAACATGGGACTGATAATTAAAAGGGACTTCGTCTATAGTATACTTATGAGTGTGCAATATGTGAGAAATTTGTTTTGTGTTATTCAGTTTGTTTGAAATCTGTGGTTCGCTTATTTACAAACTGAGTGACCTCCTTTTCAATACATTCAAAACATTAAATGCTTAAAAGCTTGTACAATAAAGATGATGCTTTTAAGAAGTCCATTTATCCATTCTTTTATTTTAACTGAATTCATTAACCATGATCAGATTCACCATTTTAAATAAAATAAAATACCATGGCGTAAATCACAAAATAAAGTTAAAAGAAATGTGTTTTTTTATAAAACAAACATGTCAAATTAAAACACACAAACTAGATGTGAGGATACTTAAATCGTCTGTTATCCATCATCATCTCGCAAGCTTGACCTCAAAGTCCACTCTTCAGGTGGGGAGCAAAGGACAGGAATGTCTTTACCAGGTGGTTTGGGGATTTGATTTGAACAGCTCATAATCTTCTCTTCTGAAGAAGGCCAGTTCTGTTTCATGAGCTGTAACACAAGCATTGAGTTTTTTTCCCCCCAGTTACATTGCAGGGCTTATCACAACGATGTAGATTTGTGTTGTCAATTTTCGTAGTGTGATACATCTACTTCACTAAAGTAGGCAGATACTGTACCTCTAGGCACTATGTTTACACATTTGATAAGTGAGTATGTAAAGAGAAAAGGTGACTTGTCAATACCAATCCCAGCAGCTTCAAGCGATAGTCCATCTTGCAAAATCAGCTTGTCATCATCTTCTAAACTCATCACCAACTCGTTTGTCTGAAAACAAATGTTTCACTATAGGACTTGTACAGCTCTTTAAAATTAGAATGTGCTTTTGTTTCAGGGGGTGATTGAAGTGAGGAAATCTTAGCAGAGTTAATATCTTTGTCAGTCATATGTCTCAGGGGTACCTTTGCTCCGTGTGCTTGGTGAATTATCTTCATAGTGTCTGTAAAAAATAAGGTGCAATTAATTTAACACCTCTTGATTATATCCCACAAGAAAGCATGATCATTATTTACATTCTCAGCATTGGCAGTAGCCACAACCCGTCAATGCTGATATATGGCTAATCAAAAGAGGGAAAAACACTAGCTGTTAACAGTAAGCGGACTAAAACCTTACCATAGTCAAACTTCTTGAAAGGGGGTGGCAGACCTGCCCGCGTGGAAATATCTGCAAATGACAGTAATTTTATCGGAATGTTATGCCATACAATTTGGAAATTGTAAATCAAGTTTAACAAGAGTACTTACTATCTTTTACAAATTGAATAAAACCTTGCACTGTTTGACTTAAATCCACGCAATGGAATACAACTGGCTTGAAATTTCGGTGCTCAAAAGACCTAACTAAACGTACAGTGATAACAGCCTCGTTTGACATGCTTGCTATCTGCGTGACTCGATCCTGACAGCAAAGACCCCTTATGTTTTTTGTTTTACTACACAGGCAATGCAAATACTACGTCTACACACAACAATACTTTATTATTTTTTTGTCAGCTACTTCGCTTGCAAGCTAGTATGCAATTAGTGTAGCGTTAGAGCGGTGTGTCTGGCTAGCCATGTTATGTATACGTGTTTTGGTGCACTTCCGGTTAATAGGAAGGAAGGGAAGAGTAATCGCATGAGTACCAAGGATTGTAGTCTAAAACTCAGACTCGATGTGTGGATGCTAGCTCACCAGGATGATGTACGCTTTGTCTTGTTTTACAGTTCAATAGTCAAATTAAAATCTATTCAAATAAGTATCTACAATTAAAAATAACTACTCGGAAAAATAATCATCTGTCCTATTCGAGAATAATGTAATACTTTCAAGTAATGTGTCACGTATCATTGTGATAGTGGCATATATCGTTGGTTAAAAACGTTACACCTTCAATGACAGGGACCATCTGCTTGTCCTTTGACCATAGCACAAAACTAACTAGAGAGAATAGGGTTTCTGTGCATTGTGTTTACCTGATAGGTCCGTGGGAATAAGGTTATATGAGATCACACATAAGGTTTTCCCTTGAGTATTCTTCAAATAATCAGATGACCTGGTCTGGATTGTAGAATTGCTCAAAGGGGCCGAATTGTCGCAACTGCGCACAATGGACACACTCGTCGAGACATCCAGTCAGATTCTAATATTGAGTAATATTCCAAGGCCAATGATGCGACGCACGGGTGATTTTCATAAATACTCTACATTGAACTCACCCACCACAGGTTCACATGAATTGAGGAATCTGATTGGTTAGTCTCACTTATCTTGACCAATGGGTCGTTTGGAGTGTATGTCACTCGTTAAATCTACCAATTGAGTGTAAGAGGCGTAATAAGGAAGTAGGCTAGTCCTTAACGGTGAACGAGAATGAAGACCCCGTTAGGTTGTAGCCGGTTGTAGCTCTCAAATCAAGTCTGGTGTGTAGCTGAGCAGCAAGTGGGCCTTCAACTAAAAGGAATCATGTCTGAGCTTGAGGTTGGTAGATTTTCTATTGCATCTTAACTTCATTTTTTTTTTATCAAGAATTTGTGGAACTGTCGCACTTAAAACATGTTTGTCTCGGGTTCACACCTCGCACCATGATGGTAATTTATGTCCTTGCTTTTGTGTAGAATATATTTTTGACAAATTGCGAACACAAGAAGCGTCGTTACACCAGTCTGAGGTCTCGTGACCATGTGAGTTGATTGTTGAAACACAGATGAAGAACTGTGTAACATTAGTTACCTACGTTTAAACGAAAGTGCTAGTCTTTCGACATTTAAATGAACCTACTCTAGTCACGATCGTGCACCCTGAACCACGCTAGGGTGTGGTAAGGCTTCAACCTCCCACACTGACAGCCCACTATCGAACTGTGAGGATGGGATCTGAAATGGAGCGAATTTGATGTGGGCTGATTGAGTTGCCCCACATTCAGATGCACTTTGTGCAGGCGCTAGTGCCGATATTATTAGCTAGTTAGACGATTATAATCTCGGGTTAAAAAAATGAATAAAAGATGGCATCCGTGAACTGCATCAAATTTGACTTTAGCCTACATTTAACGATCTTTGTTAGTTTACATAGTGAGTTGCTTCACACATTGGGCAATATTGAAAAACATGGGTCTGAACTCCAACGCCTTAGATTATTTATTTAAATTTTCACTAGAGTCAAAGCACATTAATTTGTAGTAGCCTACTATTGGCCTTCTCCTATATTAATAAGATGTGCTTTTCTCTTTTGCCCATGATTAACCCTCACAAACCACAACAGCTATGACCTGTTTATGGAACCCAACCGTGCAACGTGAACAGCTTCATATACGTTTAGGTCTAGTAGTACCACAAGTGATAAATCCCCCTCAAAGTTATAAAATGGTTACTTTTGTTACACTATCAGATATCTTATTATCTCTGCTGGACTCTGTTCGGGGTAATGGTGTTAAACCCACCCTCCCCGTTGGCCCAGCTGTAATGGTACACAGCGTGGTGTTTGGTAAAGGGTCTCAGCTCTCTCAGAAGGTCTATTGTACTGTGAGCCCACAGCTTGGCAGCCTGCACCCCCTTTCAGCAACATTGTCTTTGTTTGCTTGAATGCACCCTGTTTTTACATTAGTTAGCTAGTGTTTGAGGCTTGGGCTTTGAAATTAGTTCTGCCATTCTGGACAGACCATGTTGCTCACAAGAAGGAGTTTGATTTGTTATGTGTCAATATGATTGTCAGTTATTGATTGGTTTAGTTGGTAGTTGTTACACCCAGAACAAAATTCAGTTCATAGCAGCAGTCTCACTTCTAGCTAATCAGATTAGTCTTATATGTTTGGAATGCTTATACACACTCTCTCTTGCACACATGCGCACACACACACACACACACACACACACACACACACAACTGTGTATACACACAATTACTTTGTGGTGTTATTACCCCACCACCTATATCTGGAGTTTAGGGACTTAATTCTGAAGCTACACTTTTTACATTTACCCTACAGTTTGTGCTGGGGATCATTTTGTTTTCCCCTTTTTTTATTTTTATTACTGTACCTCTGCCCGCAGGGCAAGAGGTAATGTTTTTGGTGACGTGTTGGTTTATCCGTTAGCAGGATTACACACTACCTGACCAAATTTCATGAAACTCGGTGGCGGGGTATAGTGTGGGCCAACTTGGAACTCATTCAATTCTGGAGCAGATCCGAATCACGGAGCGGGTCCACGAGCCCCCCAAACACGGCCGGGCTGGCTTTTCACCTCCATTCATTTTTTGGCCTAAGATTATACAAAAACTACCAGACCACTTTTCTTGACACTCGTTGGAAGGGTGTAGCATGGGCCAATTCAAGTGAAATCAAGCTTTATTTATAAAGCACATTTAAAAACAACAGTGGTTGGCCAAAGTGCTGTACAATGGGCTAAAAGTCACTAAAATAATAAAACAAAATACAATGTAATGAATAGTAAATAACAATGAACAAACAGGAAATACAACATAAAATAGTGGGGTGCTAAGCTCTTGATGTAATGAAGACCATAGAGAAGAGGTGAGTTTTCAGGAGAGACTTAAAGGCATCCAAGGTCTGGGCAGTTCTAATATGCAGTTATATCCATGAGCTGCCTAAACATGGCCAGCCATTCACCTCCCTTATTTTTGGGACATGGGGAGTGAAAAATTCCCCCCATTCATTGTCAATAGAGGGATTTGAAATGGCCATATCTCGACATATCTCGACAGTCACAGAGACACGGGGTTTGGACTGCTATAAAGCCCTCAACCTAACGAATGCAGCAATAACAAACATGTCCAGCTCACATGCACATGCATGCACACAGAGCCACGAAATGCATTCATGGGCAGAGGTCTGTGCTTTCTGAGCACCATTTCTAGTTTTGTTTTTGCGCTCATCCTTTTTTACTTCTCTCACTCTCAGACCAATTTCAAGAAGGCTGCGGAAGAGGTGAAGCAGCTGAAGTCCAAGCCAGTAGATGCAGAGATGCTGAAGATCTATGCTCTGTTCAAACAGGGCACTGTGGGTGACGTCAACACAGGTGAGACAGTTGCCCTTTCATCAGGCACTCTAGCCAAATGGTTGACCAGCTTTCACATTTGCCATCATTTATTTCCACACAGTTTACAAATACTTTGAGGTCCGTATCTTCAACTACATTCAAGTGTATATTTTTTCTTTCTCTGAAGCTCGTCCTGGGATGCTGGATTTCACTGGGAAAGCCAAGTGGGACGCCTGGGAGAAGGAGAAAGGTCCGTTTCTGGGGTCTCATTACAGGAAAATATCCTCACTGCTGAGTCCTATCCTATCTCAGACCTCCTATCTTATCTTAAGAAATCCTAATTATAACACTGAATTCAATTCTTCAATTGACAATCGTCCTTTCATGCCTGTATCTATGTTTAGAATGTACACCAGACTGCCTGTATCTTTGATAGAATGTACCTGCTCCCTGGATAGCGCTAA
This sequence comes from Borostomias antarcticus, assembly GCF_949987555.1. NCBI lineage: Eukaryota > Metazoa > Chordata > Actinopteri > Stomiiformes > Stomiidae > Borostomias > Borostomias antarcticus. The sequence continues at coordinate 7,071,455 of NC_140235.1, forward strand.
AATAAACTGTAGATAGGTCTGGCTATGGGAGGCTACTGGCTAGCATTGCCTTGCAAGCTTGCTAAAAGACAGACATAAGATTTTAGTTATGAGGAGTCCGCTTTTTCCCTTTTTCAGTTTTGATTTAATTGAAATAATGTAGGATAAAACGATGAAAAATAAGAAAATTTTGTGTTGTAGACATTGTATTGATTAATATATTTATTTATTCTTCCTGAATGACATGTTTTAAATGAAAGTTCATTTTAAAGTGTCATCATACAGTTGGAGTCAATCATATTTACATTTATTTCAAGCATATTTCGGTGTTCATGCTCCCCATCTTCAATGCCATTGCCATACAGACCTAACAATAGTGCTGCTGCCATTTTGGGCAATTATTTTGAATTTGAATTATGCCATCCTAATCTTTAGGATTTCTAACTTGGGAAATCCCTCCCTAAGTTAGGACAATTTTGTAATAGGACAGTTTTGTAATAGCTCCTATCATGAGATGATTTTTTTCCTAAATGCAGTTGGGAAACCTACTTCTATCTGTAATACTAAAAATCCAAATTGTCATCCTAAATTGAGATAAAATATGATTTCAGACTAAGGAAGTTTCTGTAATAAGGCCCCTGGTTCCCAATTCCACCAGTAGAGGGAATACTGCCCTACTAAATATGGGATGACGCTCAAAGGATTGTTTCTTGTGAATTTCTATGACTGTTTCACACACTGCTTGCTCCTCCAATATCTAAAGTGTGCTCCTACTTTTAAAATCCTGCTGTACTTTCTCCTAGTGCTATACACTTCTCAAGCATCCACCATGTTGTGTGTTTACTAATCTCCCTTCCATTGCACAGGAAAGAGTAATAATGACGCCATGACGGAGTACATCGCCTTGGTAGAGGAGCTGAAGACCAAGTACGGAATGTAAATATGAACTGACCAGAACGGCCCCAAATCCGTGACCACAAATGGTCCAGCCCAGTGGTCGTCCATTTGAAATGCCTTAAAACCACAGGAAAATGCTCTTTGAAATAGCATGCCACCTAGCATCACACTGAGTGATGCCACAGACAGACAAGCCGTCCTCAGTCACCAGCAACCACTTGCTTAATGTTCTCAACTGGTTGTACATTCAAGTAACTCATAAAAACAGACTAATAAAGTAACAAGCCCTGTTGTCCTGCTTCATTCATTTACACTGGATGATACTGTATTCTCTCTCTGACAAAAGTATGCATCAATTTGAATCTTTAAAATACAAGTCTTGGTAAAAGGGTGGTCGAGCACAGCATCTATAAGTGTGCAAATTACCAAGTTATAGATAAATGGATGGATAGATATAGATATACTTTAATAATCCCCATGGGGGAATTAAGAAACTGCATGCATATTTTGACCATCACTGACCTTTGATGTGCAGTAAACTGACCAGACAGTTTGTCTATCAGAAGCGAGAATGCCAAATGTGCCCCGCCGAGACACTTTTTCTAGATGTCAATGGTTCCACATGGTTACATTCTGCATTAGCCTACATAAGTTAAGCGCTACTCTTGATTTTGCATTTACTTACTTGACCTTTTTTTTTTTATTATGCTACTGAAAATAATTTGGTTAAAAAAACTTCTTTGCACATACATAATGGGATATACTGATCACGTGGACCAAATACTTTCTCTCGCCGTCTCCATCTCCTGGAAACGTCTAGTGCCCGTGTCTACACTGCTAAACGGAAGAAGAGAACAGTCTGAGAAGTTTACTCTTCGAAGTAGGCTGTCTTGCATTGTCAAGAAATGTTTGTTAATGATACACTTATACCAAACCTTTGCACTGAACCTTTGACCTGACATGGAAGCAGCCCTCCCGTCCTGCCCTGCGGCTTACCCCCTGGTCTGCAGAGCAGGCGACAGAACAATGACCGCTATCAGTATCAAGGTAAATAACTGGTTGATTGATAGCCTATAGGCCTGTATCCTTGCCTTGCTAGGCTGATTAATATTAGTAGATTAAAGACAACTTCCCTGTCATAGCCTACAGCTGAAATAATTTCTTTAAAACGTATTTTATTGCAACGTGATTTTTTTTAAGCAACGCTTAGGTCTATTTAGCCTTAGCCAGGTTGTGTTACTTCAGACGAGACGGCGTGTGTGTGCGCGCGCGCGTTCGTGAGTCGTCTAGGCTACCGCGGTCTGTAAAAGTAGGTTGCTTCTTTCAAAGCTCATTGAAAAGGCTCAGTATTGAATTACTGCCTATTTGCAAGCTAGTCTTTCCACCGAGTGTCCCTGACAATAATTTCATCAGGATATTTGAGAAAGCTGGTGCTGGGGATACCTAGGCTACTGTAGACCTATTTCTCAACCAGGCTACTCTCTGGAACAAAACCGACCATTTCTAACAGAAAATGTAGGGTTTAATGCAAGAAAATAAAGTAAAAGTTATTTGTTTGTTTTGCCAGCCTGGTAGACTGCTATATGTTCTTTCCTTCATGTGTAGTCTGAAGATCAAAAACGGAACTTTGAGGTGGAGGCCTATCCAATCAGTAGGCTACATCCATCAGTATAGCCATGAAGGAAAGAAGATGACATAGAGGTCATATTTGGACTGCTGTCTTGAGTATCTCATTTCCCTGCTCTAGGTCCAGGGAGATGCCCCATCTCAGAGGAAAGCCGGACCCTCCTCCCTGGAGGTGTTCGCCCACAGCCTGATCATCCTCTGCACAGCCCTGGCCATTGTGCTCTCCTCCATAGCTGTGTGTGATGGACACTGGCTACTGGCAGAGGGCCGCATGTTTGGCCTGTGGCACTTCTGCACTATGGAGGCTGGGGGACTAGGGGCTCTCGTGGACCAGGCGGGCCCCCATAACTGCACCACCCAACTGAATGTCTCTGGGGTGGAGGTGTTTCTGGGCTTAAGCCGCTCAGTGGTCTCCCTAGCTGTGGTGGCCGCCATCTTCGGCCTGGAGCTGCAGGTGATGTCGCGGGTCAGCGAGGGTCAGGACGCGAGGTGCCGGTGGAGCCTGGGGTCAACGCTGGTGCTGGTGGCAGCCGCCCTATCAGCATCAGGCACAGTCGTGTTTGTAGTGCTGCTCCGAGGTTACGCATCACCAATGGACTTCACCCTCACTTTCTGGTGCCAGTTCACAGCTGTCTTCCTTTTCTTCCTCAATGGCACAGCAGGGCACCACATCCATCACATGGGTCTACTACCACCACCTGCTGGCAACTTGGGGAAATGCTAGAGGGGACAGTATCATAGCATCATGCCCAAAAGCCTATTGTCTCCCTCCGGGTCTTGTTACTGCAGTTAGTGGACAGCACTCCGATGCAATCACTGGCAACTACAAAGAACGTTGCTTTCTGACTTCCTGTAGCCTAATTTTAGTTTTCAATTAATTGTAAAAGTTTTAGTTTCCCCCTGATCTGAGTCTCCTTCATGAACCACAGACATATTCGTATAGATTTTATGTTCACATTTAATTCAAGTTTAATTTAGTTTATTTTCAAGTTTTCAATTTTTACAGAAATGTTTGTTAGGAAAGTGTTTCTTTGTTAAACAGAATGTTGAGCATTAACAGCTCTGTTGCTAATTTGAAATACCTTACCGTAACGTTACATTTTGTATTTCCATTTGTCCTCTTAACTGTAGTATGTAGGACAATAGTGACTAAGTAGCGAGACCACACTGACATAAGTTGTAGAAGACACTGTTGTTAAAAGATACCTGTATGTTAGGTTGCATAAACTGTTCCATCAAAAGTCATCAGATCCTTGCTTTGTCTCTCTTCATTGTGTTTATAAACAAATAATTTCTCAAGGCATATCATAGGCGTCAATGGACAGAAAATGGTGATTGGAAATGGTTTGTTAGGGTTGCTTGCCACTTCAGTCCCCTTAGTACCGGAAACAAGCAAAGGGTCCTGTTTTTTTGGAGTGGGGATTTGTTAACTTTATATAACTATGTTGCATTAATAATAGCCTAAAATAATAATGCATACTCAATATATTGTGCAAAATGTATAATTTTCATGTTTAGATAGGCAGGCATACAAATAAATATATAGGCTAGGTCTAAAAAATCATGTGCCTACAATATAGGCCTATTTCACTCGGTAGGCTTATAGGCCCAGAATTTAGGCCTATTATGATCACTAGGTAGGCTATAATAGCTTAATTATAATAATAATAATTATTATTATTATTATTGTTGTTATCATCATAATAATGATTATCGCAATTACTAATATGATTATCATTATGATAAGTATCATTAATATTTATATAATCAACAATAATAACAATACTAATAATTCAATAATATAACATTTAATAGAGGATAATATAATAACAGGATAGCCTAGGCTAAGCCTGTATTCATTTTTCCCCTAGGTATCTACACAACCCGGTCATTGTAAATATCGGAGATTAGCTGTTTAATATTCCCTCCAGAGCTATACCGCTGAAGACGGCCATTCGAGCGACTCTTCATTGACACCTTGCACGGCCGGCCGCTGCTATAAGCAATATAAGTGGTCGCTTAGGGCCACACCACAAGGGGGGGGCACATCACAGGAGGAAAAAAAAAAAAAGTATATATATATATTATACATATTGTTACATTATGTCATGTATCCCCTATTCAAAAAACTTTAATATGAAATAAAACGAAAAGATCTCATAACAGAATGATTTTATAATAATCCACATGCAGTTGAATGCAATCCACCTGTGGCCCCTCCCCCTCCCTCCTTCCCCAACTTCACTCTATCCAAATCTCCCGTTGAATCTGGCTTATAGGCTATTTTAGCTTTACCTCCCCTCATGGAGAACGATGGTGTGGTCCACAGGGAACTCATCACTTTAAAACGCACAAAAGCGCACAGTCACAGGTGGGTCATAGGGGACGTTTCGAATTACACAGAGGGATGATTGGCAGCTTTTACCCTGTCAGAGGACCGACTTGAAGATCTTCGCTACCTAGAAATTGTGTTCAGTTAAAATTATTTCACTCGTCTCGCGGCGAGATTCATGGGACTGAGAGTCTTGTAAAGAGATGAGTTTCCACGGTGACACCTGATAGTCTGTGTGGTATTGTATCTAAAATGAGCATTGCAGGCTGATGTGGTTGGATTTCACAGTCACATGACGCAAAGTGTAACTTTGAGACAGGATCTTTTTGGCAAGTGTGTGCCTAGTGGAACCTTGCACACCGACACCAGATCGCTGACAACCACAACGAGATGAACGGTTCCTTCTTCGACCCAGCAGTCCTGGCCCAGGGCGCATGCGTTTAGTTTTGCGCTGGGAGTGTTTTGGGGGGCCACCCAAAAAGATCTTGCTTAGGGCCACCAGAATCCTAGGGCCGGCCCTGGCACCGTGTCATCAGAATCTGATCACCAATCAAATGCTTCTCAAGCAGAAGCAACCGATGCTTCTCAAGCAACCACGAGACCTTCGGGCACATCTGCAGCAAGCAATTGATGATTGCAGCTCTACTCTGCTCTTGCGACAATACAGCCCATGTGTCAAAACCAAAAGTTGCCTGTTTGCGGGCAGTTGGTGACAAAGCTCAGAAGTAGGCTGAGCAACCGCTCAATCAATGCCTTATGCGTGAAGTCGCACTTCATGAGAATAAAAGCAAGGAATGTTGGAAAGTCATCTAACTAGTGTTCATGTGGCATATGTTTCAGATCAACAGGAGGCGGGCTGGGAGGCGACATCCGCTGTATAGTAAATCTTCTGTTCTGTCAAATAATCTGATTTAAACGGTTATTTTACCTCCCTCACATTTTATTACGTTACAGACTTATTCTACAATAGTTTGAGTTCATTTTTTGTCTCAAAATTCTACACAAAACAGCCCGTAATGCAAAAGTAAAAACTGTTTTTTAGACATTTGTGTTAATTCAATAAAAACCAATATGTAAAATATCATATGTACAGAAGTGCACATCCTTTGATATGACACCCAAAAGTGTGCTGAGGTGTATTTTGTTTCCACTGATATTGCTTGAGATGTTTCTACAACTTAATTGGAGTCCACCTGTGGTACATTGAATTGATTGGACATGATTGGGGATTGCTAACACCTGCCTATATAAGGTCCCACAGTGCAAGTCAGACCAAGCCATCGGGTCAAAGGAATCTGCAGACCTCAGAAACAGGATTGTGGCAAGGCATAGATCTGGAGAAGGGTACGGAAACATTTCTGCAGCTTTACAGGTCCCAAAGAGCAGAGTGGCCACCATTATTCGTAAATGGAAGACGTTTGGAACCACTAAGGCTCTTAGACCCGGCTGCCGGGCCAAACTAAGCAAACGGGGAAGACGGGCCTTGGCCAGGCAGGTGAGCAGGAGCCCGAGGGTCACTGTATCCTTGTGGAGATGGGAGAACCTTTCAGAAGATCAACCATCCAGGCAGTGCTCCACCAATCAGGGCTTTATGGTAGAGTGGCTTACTAAAAGGCATATGACAGGCTGCTTGAAACCTGCTAGAGGGAAAGATGAATGGAGCTAAGTACACCGAGATCCTTGAGGAAAACCTTCTCCAGGGCGCTCTGGACTTCCGACTGGGATGAAGGTTCACCTTCCAAAAAGGACATTGGACCTCATTTCTGAACATTTTCTTAAGTGTCTTCTTAAATGTCTTCTTACGAACTTCGTAAGACCAACCCTAAGAAAGATCCCTGCCGGATTCCTGAACGCATGGAAATGTGTTCTTAAACCGCCAAAGTGTTCTCAGCTGTGCTCCCCTTCTTAAAGGAGTAGTAAAGGGAAAATGCATGTTTAGCCCTGTTTTAAGGTTACTTATGATCATATACAATGGTTCAGATCAAAACGTTGACAAAACTAGCACTTTTGAGAAAGTCTGACAATTGCTCTACCACTGTTTTGGTCATACAATGGATGTGGGTGGGCACCTTGAAAAATCCTTCAAAAAACATGTTAAACTCTCAATTTCAAAGACAAGAAACTCACAGAGGAGGTAATTGGGGGGGTTATTGGTGTTCTGACATCAAATTCGCCGCAAAGTATGAATCCTGTAGGGTTTTATTGATCATTTTATGAAATCCATTGACTTGTCAGTAGCCTATCTTGAGTAGAACTACTGTATACTACATAATGCATTTACCTTAGCAGTGGAAATCAAATCCATGGTAAATAGTATAGTATACAAATCCAAAAATGTGAGACAGTGGTAGCTTGCCTTTAGTAGGCCTAGGCTAGGCTATCCCTGTGCCCATCCACAGGGAGGAGGTTCAGATGGTGGAAACGATGGATTGTCCTGTTGCTGATCTTTAACAGACTGCTGTGCTCTGTACAGGCTATGACTGAAATTATTAAACAAAACATTTTGACAGTTTAACAGAAACTATACAGTTCATAAAGAAAGAGCTCGGGGCTCTGCATGGGCACAGGGATAGCCTAGCCTAGGCCTACTAAATGCAAGCTACTACTGTCTAACATGTTATTGGATTTGTATACTATACTATTTGCCATGGATTTGATTTCCACTACTAAGGTAAGTGCATTATGTAGTATACAGTAGTTCTACTTAAGATACTGACATCCAAGGTTAGACCATCACCCTTTTAAAATAAGAGTCTGAGTTTATGAAGAGGCTGACCAATCAATCACCAATCAAAGAAGCCACATCAGCTATTGTCTAACCAATCAGAGCAGCGGAGACATCATCCACTGTCTGGAGACAGAACCCAGACTTGAACCCCATTGAACGTCTCTGGAGATACCTGAAAATGGCTGTGCACCGATGCTCCCCATCCAACTTGATGGAGCTTGAGGGGATCTGCAGACAAGAATGGGAGAAACTGCCCAAAATAGGTGTGCCAAGCTTGTAGCGTAATATCCAAGAAGACTTGTGGCTGTAATCGCTGCCAAAGGTGCTTCAACAAAGTACTGAGTAAAGAGTGTGAATACATGTGATATTTCAATTCGTTATTTTTAATACATTTGCAAATATTTTTACAACTTTTTTCACGTTCATTATGGGGTATTGTGTGTGTAGATTGATGAGAATTTAAAAAAAAAAATCTGCTTTTGAATAAGGCTGTAAACTATCAAAATGTGGAAGGACCTGCTGACTTTCCGGCTTGACTGTATAGCGTCACATATGGGGTTATTGCTTCATTGCTAATTATGTTACTCGCTATTAGCTAGCTGAAGTTATTGACATACTGTTTAATGAAATATGAATTAAATATAAAATACTTATTGATTGTGTAGCTATGTCTGTTATCACTTAAAGAAAACAATCTAAAATTAAAAACAAACTAAGAAGCTAACTGATGTTAGCTAGCTACATTTGCAGTTGAAGGCAAATTTTAGTTGAAAATTTTCAACCAGTGTTTTTCACTGGCAGATAGAAAGATAAGCCATCTTTTTGTGAGAGACATTGATGTTAGGTAATAACATCAATTATCTTTCTAAAAGTTTGGGTAGCAATTTGAACTGTTATTTCTGGCAGAAAGACCAGCTTGCTAGTTCTAATATCAACTCAAAGACCAGTAGCCTACCCTAGTCAGTTGTCTTTCTGTCAGAATCAAATCAAACTCTATTTGTATAGCACATTTCATACAGAGGCAACACAATGTGCTTTACAGGCAGCAATGGGGGGGTAGGCATAGGTCCTACCTCTACATATTCCAGAGGGAAGAAAAAAAAAAAAAAAGTTTCACCCAGGGGCCAGAAAAGTGAGCTGAAAAAATTCTTGCCTGACCTCGCTCAACTAGATGGTCGAGCAAGATCTTGGGAAATGATTGTCTATTGGCTAATAACATTTACAGAGCAATAAACATGGTCTACATACTTCATAAGAGAGACGACTAACAGTAGAGTGCACAAATAATTATAGAGATGTTGGCTACATAGTAGGCCATTATGTGTTAGCTATCCCTGTAGTCTCCAATATGATATTAAAGTGAACCATATAACAAACCACAGAAAGCACTTATCAGAACAGGCTCATAGAGAATGCCGCAAAGCAGAGATGGGGAGACGAAAGGCAGCGAGCCAAGAGAAAAAGGGGTGAGGTTGGCTGGATTGGGACAGCTGACAACACAGAGTGGGAAGGAGCTAAAGGCTAGTCCGGAATGGTTAGTCCAGTCTGTTAGCAATATAAACTGTACAGTATTTCTGACAGAAAGGCTACATATAAAGGCTATGTTCCCAGTGTCCTATGTTTCCCAGCTCTATGTTATATGTTCCCTAGTTTAATATCAAGTAAACTTTTCAAATGTTTTATAGTTTTGGACTCATTTGACTCCTGTGTCCACATCTGACCCCTGTGTCCACATGGATGGTACCTGCGTCCAGTCCAAGCATTGAGCAATTCCCCCGTCCGCCCTTGAGCCTCCAGGCGAGCCTGCCCGGGCAGGGGTATTGCGATATGTGGAGCGCGCCCACTCCGCGCTGTCCGAGTTGCGTTCCACTCCTGGGTCCAACCTATTAAATCTGCCTCACCCCTGTGTCCATGTTGGACTCCTGTGTCCATGTTGGACTCCTGTGTCCATGTCTGAGCTGGGGAACATAGGACCCTGGGAACATGGGTAGCCGATACTCCCCTAATATCAACTGTATTTCTGACAGAAAGGTTAATGCTAATAGCAACTGTGTATTTCTGACAGAAAGGTTAAAGGATAAGTAGGCTACACTGAATTTCATATTTAGCCCTTCCCTGGCATGTATCAGGGAGTACAGGTTAATATTTCTGTTTTGTGCAGTACAGAGTTCTGTGTCAATAACGTCGGCGCGTGCACCCTGGATCGTTGCTAGCTAGGGGCACATTCGAAAAACTCTAAAAAGTATGATATACGTATGATATACGGATTCGGATTAATTTTGCGGAGGTTTACAGCGTGAAGGGATGGCTGTTGTATGTTCGGTGAAGTGTTGTTTTGAAATCCAGAGGCGAAAGGACCTATGGTGTTTACAGGACGACTTCAGAGCTTGGTAAGCATAAACCATGTAATTCCTGAACTTGAAATCCACGTATATTATACTTTTTAGAGTTTTTCGAGTGTGCCCATAGCTAGCAACGAGCCAGGGTGCGCACGCCCACGTTACTGACACAGAACTCTGTACTGCACAAAACAGAAATATTTTAATCTTTACTAGTCAGATACATGCCAGGGAAGCCAGGAATAGGGCTAAACAGGAAATTCAGTGTCCTTATCCTTTAATGCTAATAGCATCTGTATTTCTGACAGAAAGGTTCATACTAATAGCAACTGTATTTCTGACAGAAAGTAGTACCAATATTAACTGTATTTCTGACAGAAAGTAGTGCCAATATCAACTGTATTTCTGACAGAAAGTAGTGCCAATATCAACTATTTCTGACAGTCAAAACAATATATTACCAAGTGTGAGGAAAAGACCTTGATCTTACTAACAAATACATTGGAATGTAGGCTACTGTAATTGGAAAAACATTGTTGGAATACAGTATCTAAAAACTCCCAAAATGCATAGATATTACAGTAGTACACTTCCTGTGTGTGTGCTGCACTGTTGGTGGTGGCCAGCTCCTTTAGTTTGGTTAGTTAAATATACAGTACTTGGTTAATATTAGTTTAGATATTAGGATTCTACAGCCCCCCTAATTTGTAGACCCGGCTATAACAATTATATCATATGTTCCTTAACCCTAACCTTCATTATATGACTCAATTATGTTTACAAATTGTTCTTATCTTAATACCAATATAAATGTGGAAAAACAGCTGAGAGAGAGAGACCACAACAGCTACTCTACCAGTAAAACAAATACAATTCTTACAAATACACTGAATTAATGGGGACTCATATGGAAGAAAGCAGTCGGGGACATTTCACAATTATTATCCCATTACTGTTGAAGAATGAACTATATTTATTTCATACATCTTTATCTTTATTTATGCTTAGACATCCGGGGTGGGGGTGTAGTAATTGTAGTTACTGTGGAAGTATGGATGCAGGTGTGGGACTCAGAATGGGATGAGGCCGGGGGGAACCGTGGCTCATGCGGATGGATTCATGACTTGCTGGATGTTAGACGTTACACACTTAGATGGTTATATGCAGAGTTCATTTCTCCTAATGCTGACATACTGTTAGTCAAGGAAGGACACTTTTGCCAGACCCTGTGGGTTAACCCCGAATGTAGCTAACCACCGCATGGGAATTGGGTTGGAGAGTTTGGCTCCAGTTAGCCTCTGCTGTTGCTACAATATGAATAAAAATATTGAAATATGTTTACTAAAGTTCAATAGTACTCTAAGTAATGGCCGCATTACTCATACATTCAAACAATCAAAGAGCGATTTAGTTCGTCCTTTCTGAGAAGCGCAGATCGACTTGTCTGTCTGCTACTAAGACGGTTCGGTTCAGAGCCTTCACCTCTCCCACGCCGGGCTCTGGTCTGATCTCAAACAGCTTGATTATCTGAGGGGGAAAAGACAGAAACACTGTCATTCATAGTTGTCTTCATCACCGCTGATGGTTCAGTCAGCTCACTGGCTAACTGACAAACTGTGTTAACAGCAATAACTTGATAAAATGTTTGCAATAAACATTTTATTCTAAATTAAAGGTTAGAGACAAAGAGAAATGTAGTGATTGGATATCTCCAAACATAGGCGATTTTACCCTCTGAGAGTAGGGGGGGCAACATTTTGACGTGAGAAAAAAACAAAACAGTTCTGCCGTCTCGTCCCATCTATTTACAAAGAATACCAGTTGTGAACAGTAGGCTATGCTAATAAGAAATCTGTATGACAATTCAATATGTACAACGCATCAAACTTCATCTAGACACCACGAGCATGTCAATATGACTTTATGACCGAGCACTAGGCCATACCCAACATCACAACATCAAACTGCAACTGCCTGCTGGTGCTAGCTTCCTCGCCGATGGTGATGTTGCTAGTGCTAGTGCTAGCTCCGATAGCCTCTGGAGCACTTCTGCATTCGATTGCACCTGCAGCGCTGTCATTTCGAGTGGTAGCTTCTTCATTAGCATTGCCAGATTTTATTTTATGAAGAAGTGGTAAATTGTTTTTATAGCTCTTTTTGCCATTATGAGCAGGTTGGCTAGTTGTAGTAATCTTTTAAAATTAATGATGATCTAACACAAACTGGTACAAACCACAATTATGTATTTAATAATTGTGTTAATAAATAAAAAATTTTTTTTTTTTTTTTTTTTTTAAGAATCTGAGCAGAGTTGGGCTGCCCCCCCTATAAAATCGCCAATGTCTCCAAATTAACAATGTTTTTCATATACATGTAGCCAATATCCTATTAAATTTGTGTGGCACAAAGAACCCTAACAAGTAAAAGTCTCTCTCATAATTTATACACATTGTATGTCATTTTTAAGAGTGGAACAGGTGGACAGAGTACAGAAGAAGTATGTTGAAGTAAAGGTAATGTTCTCAAGTAGGCCCTAAGTGTAAAAAAAGCAAATTGTGCAGCAACTTATGACTGTGATAAGACCATTAGGCTTTAATGTTGCAGTATTAAAATATATTTTGTTATTCAGTAAACTACCTAAGACAAAATACACAAAATATATTTGAGTTAAAATAGAAATAGCAAAAAAGACTAAATATACGGCAGACTGTTCTTACCCGTGATAGAGCGAGGTACATCTCAAGCTCTGCTATCCGCCTCCCTACACAGCCCCGAACTCCGAACCCAAATGGAATTGAGCCGAACGGGTTTGGTCGATCCCGGCCATCCCTCAGCCATCGCTCAGGTTTAAACTTCTCAGGTTCTGGGAATGTTTTCTCATCATGACTGATGGCGTAGTGGCAGAGTGTGAAGGCAGTCTGAAAACATCAGAACGCACCAAGATCATTTGGAGGCTCCAATAAAAGCATAGGTTTCCAGGGTTCAAGTTCAACAGACTGCTCTCATTTTTCCCTTTTGTTGTTCCCTATTTTACTGAAGAGAGGTTGGAGCTACTGGTGAAGAGAGGTGGGAACATGAAACATATTTGACATTTTATAACTGATTTTGATTGCTTAAATAAAGACTCACCTTCTTGGGAAAATGATGTCCACCAATGATGACATCATTCTCTGTCATGAGACGTGCATTCAAGGGGACCACAGGGTACATTCTAATAAACAGTAAATACATCAATTAAAGCATCAGAGCTTCTTTCTTTCGTTTGTAAAGTAACCCTTGTGAATATACAACGGTACAATATTCAGTATACTCTTTTTCAAATAAAACACAGTAGAAACAACTCCCTCCCAGTAATTATGTACAAGTCCTACTCTACAAGTCCTACTCTAGTACTGTAATACCACCAGCACTCTACTGCACTCTACTGTACCAGTAATACCACCTGAAGCAATACTTATTTATTATAATTTAAAAAAACATTTAATCTGGATCAGAATCATCCACATTTTGTAATCCCTTTTTTTGCTATCCCAGATCTATTTGACCTTGTAGGTTTTGTGTTGGTTTTTCAAAGAATTTACAGATAGGATCATTCTGATCCAGATACCACAAGATTAGGATTACCGAATTTAGATTTGCAGTCTTTGGATAGGCCTCCACTGGTCAAAGTAATACAATATTTCATTGACACAGACATGTGAAAATGTTGGGAAGTGTAAATCAGCATATTATTCATATTCATTTAGCTGCATTAGTACACAATACATAGGCCAGACTTGCATAATTTGGGGCTGGTCATAACCATTTGTCTGGTCTAACTATTCAACCCTACAAATGCAAAAGACCTTAACTTCATTTTTGGTTGAAAATGTGGACAAATATCTTGAGTCAATTGTGTTGTTTTTTCAAGAAAATAGTGGGTGGTCTTTGCCGTAACCTCCAAAAGCGCAACAGAACTAAGGCAGAAAGCCTTAACATCAGATAAGGTTCTTTGTCTTGGCTTCACAGCACTCTGAAATGTTAGAGTTGAGTTATGGTACTGCCTTTCTTTTGCTGTGCATCAAATCTTATATTTATGTTCATATTACATTAGGCCTAATTGTGCCATGATTGCTAGATCGTATGTAGATGTTATCATTATTATCATATAAGTTGCTGATTCAAGAGTCAAGATGGGGATCTGGTGAGGAAAGAAACTGAGAGCAGAGAAACAGATCTCTCTATCTGAGGAGCAGATTAAACTGACCTTGCTTCAACAGAGGGAAGCAAAACTTCGCATTCCCCTCTTAGAAGAGAGGCTGATGGCATTTCGGATGAAGATGAGTGACATTCTTATACTTGCACCTACCTAATTTTATAAGGGCTTTGATTTTTATTTTTTTTAGTTCATTGAAAATATTTTATTGGTTCATTGTTTAATTAAGAATGAATATTGCTTTGGCATGGTCTGTGTTAGGCTACTTTAATATGCAATCTTTGAATAAAAGAATGATTAAATATGTGCCATGGATCCTACATGTCTCTACATCCACCTTGAATCCATGCTTGATCCACCCTTCCAGGGGGATCAGGATGATCCTGATTTTTAGCATCAACATCTCCACCTTAGAATTTTGAAATACCCAAGAACAACATTTGATCAGGATTCTGGGTAGGATTGGATTACCAAATCCATATCCCAATTAAGGAGGATTAGGATCACATATCCTGGTTTGAAATACCCAATTTTGAGATTTAATCCAATCCAGATCATTCTGATCCAGATTGAATGTTTTGAAATACTGGGCCCAGGGACTGTCCTGTAAAGGCGCACGATACTTCTTCTGATGATACATTAAACCAAATGTTGACACATATTCACTTCACCAACCCTACAGATTTAACCTGGTAGCCATTGCTAACGTACATTATTTACTTCATTAAATATACAGTATGAAAAAAATCAAAATGATTACATGTAACACATTAAATCCTGAAGAGCTAATTTATTCAGTACAAGAGCAGAGATTCCATCCCAGGGAAAATCTTTACCACTCAAGGGAACATTCAGTTAGGGTATTAGTCAGTATCATCTATAGGCATAGATTATAATTATCTCCAGTCTAACATCATGGCCCTCACCTCAGGGCTTCCCTGATGACAGCCTTGAGATATGGCATACGTGTCATGTCTTGAGCAGAGGGGATCTCTTCTCCTGGCACGCATCTGGACACCTCCTGGTAAAGGGTGTCCTGAACTTCAGGGTCTCTGGATAGCAAGTACATGGCCCACATCATGGTATTGGATGTCTAGACACAGACCGACGACAAAACAATTTAAATGAATAGATCAATCCACAGATCCAAAGAGTTGAAAGGTTGTTGAATTCAAAATGTTTACTAACCGTGTCCACTCCAGCCAGTAGTAGCTCAGCAATACTGCCATACACCTCCTTCTTGGTCATATTGGTGTTAGAGAGGAGGTATGTTAGGTATTCTCCCTCCACCTCCTGGTCTTGGTCTAGATTTTTCTGAATGGCCTCCATCTTCATGTCAATTAACTTTCCAGCTGTGAAACAACAAGCATTCATGGTTTTGATATACTTTTATTAGACTGACATTTTTAGCTATGTTTGTCCACGAAAAACCATATGTGATGATGTATCTCATCTAATAACTTAAACCATGGGGGAACAACACACCTGATCCACTACCAAGGTGTGGCATTCAACATAGGGTACATTATGTAACCTCAGATGCAAACCTTATAGTGTTCTACAATCTAAAATATCTCTCCACTACCATAACTCACAGAATTTGAAGATGCCATCCCAGCCAGCAATAAAGCGCCCCCAGTAGGGCAGGAGGTTCCGGCTCCATTTGGGAAGCACCGCCACCGCCGTACTGTAGGAGAACATCTGAGCTATTGAGTCTATGAAGTCCTGCGTCTCCACTGGGATCTCATTCTCTAGACAGCCAATCCGTGTTTCAAACAGAATAGAGGAGATTCCTGAAATAGAGGAAGATAATATGGAGCAAATAGCTTTGACAACAACAGAATTATTTTTGAATAATCACAGTTATTTTAAATTACTGTTATGTTGAAATGATTGCAATAATCCTATGGAAATTATGCCTCTTCATATCAGACAACTCAAAATGACCTGTATTATCAAACCTTGCAGTTCTAAAGCACCTTTCTCCACATTATTTCAAAATAAATGGAATACTTATTCATACATCATTGGACTTAACTTGGACCCACTTAAATATGCAGTGACTGTTAAGATTGTGGTAACACTTAATATTAAGGTCCTCTTATTAAGCATTAGTTAATTTAAGGTCCTTATGAGATGATTATTTACATTGTGTGTTAATAAGACATTTATAAGTGTTAATAATAGCATGATAAACATGTTTATTGTGAGATTATAAGACATTTATGAGAAATTTAACCATTTATAAACTGCTTAAGAACATTAATAAAAGCCTTATTACTGTAGTTTATTCTTCTAGTTATTAGCCATTAATTATGTACGTATTATGCACATTACCAGTACTATGGATTTTGCAGGATCTAAAGTGAGAATGGTGCCTTATTAAGGTTAATAAACCCTTAATTATGCACTTTACTTTATTAATTAATCGATATACATTTTGCAGTGCCTTGTGATGGATTTCAGCTTGTAGCGTGTTCTGGGGTTAGAGCTCTGACTATGACCGGTATAATTTATGATTATACCGCGGTTATCACAAATATGAAGGAAAATGGATTTAAGGCATTAAATCACTCGTATGGGGCACCACCCTGTTATGTACAGGGAAACAAGATAACCTTTATCAATAGTCTAATTTATTCATCAATCTCAGTCTGCAGGAGGAGTCCTTGACTCAATCAAGTGACCTAAGATAATGTGATGACGCTCGGACGTGATCAAAAGTTAATAATGTTTATTGAAATTATACTAATCAATTATCAAAATAATATTATAACACAATTCAAATAATAGATGGAAAAACACATGTGGCAATATGAAAACAGCAGAAATGAAAAGAATGATGTCATGGGTTATCACAGCCTATCCTAAGTCTTCTAAGCTTAAACAACACTTTGGCATCTCACACCAAAATCATAGGAGACTGTTGGATACAGCCTTAGTAGCGGTGTGTTAAGCGCATTGTCCGGGCGGTGTTGTCTGGCTCGAAGCATGGAGGAGGTACGTGACGTGGTGGTCGCTCGGTTTGATGAAGGGGCAGCGCGCCTGCGCTCCCGTTGAAACAGTGATAGTAGTGTTGCTGCGCAAAGTTGATGTTCGCGGAGTTCAAAGTTCAGTTTCAGAGTTCACAAGTTGCAAATATCTCATTCAAAACCTCTGCTCTCGCCAGAGGTGGATCTTTGAAGAGTTGGTGGAGATTCCTAAGCCCTGTGTCGACTACAGGGTTCTCAGATAGCGGTTCAGCATTCCACAGATACAGGCTGATTTGATCAACCGGCACACAGCTTGGACCCTGGGTCACGTGTTACTTGGGGAAACACGGACCCTGGTAGTTGAGGGTTACAAGAGAACGAGGGTTTCCTGTCTGATCACTTTTAAAGGAGTAGAGGTGAGGTGTGACCTGGGGGCGTAGACAGGCACGCGATTGGTCACTTGGGGTCAATAAACCAGTGGCCCCTGTTAGCATCGTAAAACAGATCTCACGTTCTGTACTCCCTCTGGAATCATCAAATATCCCGGTTATGGTTTCAACATGATATGACAATTCCACAACATGCATAATCACCTGAGTCATGATTTTAGCTTCAGACTGATACCAAACACGGCTATACAGATTAAGCAGCACAGAATCCGTTATTTATAGCACATAGCACATTGCCCTGTGGCTGAAATGTGATATATCAATAAACTTGCCTTGCCTTGCCTTATAACATACAGTACAGTTGGATTACCAATACAGTGTGTCAAACATGAACTTTGTTCACCGGGCTTATTCACGTGGTGTTTGCATCACGTGAGGGAGATGGGGCAACTTCACTTTATTAAAGAAAGAAAGCCAAGAGGTTCACTCCTTTGTCTCACTGTGAGTGTCTGTGGAATGTGGATTGTGGCCTGGCCTGTCGCAAAGGGGGATGGGGGAGCACAGAGTGTGTCTCTGAGTATCTCTTATCAAGATCTCTCACATTCCAACCTGAGGCAGTGTCCCACAATATCACGGAACTGTTTTGTGGTCAGTAGAACGGTCAGTAGACTGTGTCATGTCCTACACCACTACAAGCTTGTCTGCGTTTGCGTGTGTGTTTTTATTGATCAGGGGTGGAGTTGAACCCAGGTCTCCTGTAGGATAAACACCGCTCTAACCCGCTGCTGCAGCTGGATTATTTACACCACCAGTGGAGTGAGTTTATACAATTCAACTGGGTCACCCCCACGCCCCTAAAGTCAATCCATACTCTGGTGGCATAGCTCAATAGATCAGTGTTCGTCCCGTGGGAGACCCGGATTCAAATTCACCCCTGTGCAATAAAATACACAAAGCAGTCGAGACGAGTTGAAATCAGTCACAAGTGCATAATAAAAGGTTTATTAACCTTAATAAGGCACTGTTCTTGCTTTAGATCTGGTACCTGCAAAAAATGCATAGTGAAGTGCATTATAAGTGCATAATTAACAGCTAATAATTATGTATAGGAAACAAGGCATTTATTAACTTTCTTAAGCAGTTTATAAACTGTAAATATGTTTCATATGTCAATAAAGGCATAATTAATGGATAAAACCTATGTAGCCTATACGAAACTAATAAGGCATTTATTAACATTCTTAAGCAGTTTATAAACTGATAACAAGTTTTTTATAAATGTCTTATTAACACATTCAAGTTAATAAGCATCTTATAAGGAGCTTATTACCTACTGTATTATCTAGGACTGTCAACGTTAACGCGTTACTCTGTGTTACGCAAATTAATCATATTGCCAATTTTGAACCCAACTTCCTCCCGTAATTCCAAACCGAAGCTGTGTGCACATTGCAGTGAATGCAGGCTACAGTCTTTCCACTGAAGCAAGTTGAGTAAAAACCAGGCCAGGTCCAGCCTGGCTTGTAGTTCTAACCACTTTGTCATGCATTTCTTTATTCTAACATCACACATACATGAATGCCTAATTGTTTTAACGCAAATACTAGTATTTTAAACGTGTATGCCTAGTTGTTTCGGCACCCCCAAAATACAAGTAAATATTAGTATTTTTAAATGTGATTAATCATGATTAATCACAGCCTATTATTGTGATTAACTTGATTACATTTTTAATCGATTGACAGCACTATTAACTAATGCTTAATAAGAGGACCTTATAAAATGTGTTACCAATAGGCTATCGGGCCTCATTCACCAATATCATGGGTGCAAGGACTGGCCACTTCCAGACTGGCCACTTCCAGTGGACAGTGCAAAATGTCAAAGTGATAGAATACAATATACAATAGCCTATACAGTCTACAAAAATGTAGGCTATTAAATAAACTACACAGCTGTCAATGCGGCATGCTCAAATGAAAATCTAAAAACAGGACTCACATTTGGGCCATTTCTGTCACATTTATCAGCGTCAGTAAAATGCATGGGGCGATATTAGCCTACTCGTTCAGGTAACATTGTATTGGGCACACAGTTGGACCCGGTGCATGATTTGACAAGCAAATCATTCTAAATGAACGTCTTTTATACGAATAGTCCCGTAGCCTAGGCTATTTAGACTGCTCTTCTGATTCTGTTCTTAGATCCCACATGTGACAACGTTGGTGAGTGCCAGAATCTTCTTGGAAACAGTGTAAGTGGAGTTTAAGAAGAAATACTTCCTAAGAAATTCTTAACTTCATTGGTGAATGAGGCCCATTGTTCACACAGTTAATCCAGGGACTTGCATCCTAATCACTGCTCCACCCTTCGGTCTACGCACCTTCCAGAGAGAATCGGTACAGCTCATTGGACAGATTGGGCACCAAGTCTCCCGTGGGACTAGTCTGGCGCAAGTGGTAGATCCTCTTTATCAGGTCGGTGACCACCTCGTTGACCACGTCTCCATAGCCCACTGAGTCTTTGGGGTGTAACATGCGCTTGTTCAATACTGCCCGCAGATTGTACCATCTCTCCCCTTCCCTTAGAGGAAACATAATATCAGCTTGAGGAACCATGACGTTTTAGGTTTAGATCACATGCTGTAGCTACCAGTACATTTCTGGAATGAAGATAGCCTTTAAAATGCAAATCAGAACTCTTCCTTGATGCTATGGATGATCCAATTAAGTAAAGTTTGCCATGTAACACTCTTACCTACGGTAACTCACTCATTAAACCTGCTTGGAATTTTCAATGATCCATTTCACTCACATGATTGAACTTTGCTCTAAAGCTAGGGGTTGCACAACAGCTTTAAAAGAAAAAGAGCACAGAACACTCAAAAGTTAAGTAAGCACAGAACAATCTGAGTGTTCTCAATTTCAGTTTCAAGCATGTGGTGATTGGAATTGAATCATGCCTCCTTTAGAGGATGTCACTTCACCTGTCAGATGACATGTACAGTATACCACCAAGCAAATATGACAGTCTGAATGTTGAACTTGACAGAGTACTTATCTTCAGGCAGCGTTTCCAGAGTATAATATAATATCCCTGAGTATTAATTTGAGGGCAGTCATTGAGCAAGAATGATGACACATTCATTCAAAAGGGGAGGCAGAGACCTTCTCTGGATCTTACTGTCGTGAACTGGGCTACTGAGATGTTTCTGTTGTGTTTTTATGTAGTATGAATGTTTGTCTTAAATGTCTTAAGTTTGGAATGTTGGTTTCCCCCATGTTTATTATGTTGTCCTTTCTCTTCTTGCCATGTCACCTTTATGTGTTTCTGTTCTTTAGAGTCTGCGCCCAGGGCACCCTAAACCGGTGTAATTTGGTGTGTGTTTAAATAAAAGTGACTATGACTATGACTTACTCTGTGAATGGGCCATAGCCGAGGTCCCTCATATTGCGGTACTCTGTCCATAGGGACATGTCTCCTCGACAGGGGAACTTTTCATCCTTTCTCAGTAGCTCCTCTAGCAGGTCAGCACTGCCCAGGCAGATGGATTTAAAACTTCTGTACATGGGGCCATACAGCTGCTTCTCATATAGCTAGTGGACACACAAAACAAGGGAGAGAAAAAAGAAAGAGTGTATAGATTAGTCTAGACTAGATTAGGGGAAAGAGAAGGAGTTATGTTGAATAATGATCACATTTCTGTAACATCTGTGCCCCAGACGAGGGAATTAAATTATAAAAAATGAACACGTTTTGACTTTTTGACTAATCCTATTCATACTTTATACACTACAGTATATGCACAGTGTGCAAACAGGCTATAATGAATAGGATTAGGGGACCACCATGACAAAGCACTGACCGAATGGAGCTCTAAATAAATCCATGTTCATAACATTTAGAATTATAGCATTGTAATTGCAACTTGACTACTGTATGTGGTTGTGCTGATATATGAGTTGCAGAATTATCATATCAGTTGTAATGTCATATACTTCATGTGATGACTTAGAGCCCATCACCAAGACTGTCCTCCGTGTCATAGTTGATCAATACAAAATGTGTTGTCTATGTCATCTCAACTGAATGGTAAACTACTGTACATTGACAAAGATGACTTTGGGTTAACCATTTGATTTGACGATTGTAGAGCCCCTGTAGGTACCCAAGCCATCTCATCTTTGTTATGAGCATAACAAAGTCTTAAGCATTCTGAAACTGAAGATATGTATGCTATCTTGCTGCTGGAAAGTCTGTGTAGAGTAGGCCCAAGAATCATCTTGCTATGAGCTTAGGCACCAGCTGCATAGATACGTATGAATAACTTTATCTACTTGTTGGTCATGCTGACCTCTTACTAGGTCGCTATGCAACTTATCTGTATAAGAATGCCTATATGCTCTGAATGATTGGGACTCCTTTCTGCATCTCTGAGTGCAGGAAGCGTTGTCGGTGTTTGCAAAAATCATATTTAAGTCTTAGCTAAAGACAGACAGTTTGTTGTGTATTCAAACTTGATTTGATTATTTTCACTCGAGTACATGATTACAAAATGTTGGCGTGTGCAGTGGTAAAATATCCAGGACACTTGACAGAACCTTTTTTCTACAGACATCTATTTATAAACGCAGCCCGTTTTGCCATGTGCCATGTGCCATTGTGTCTACGTTTTGATTTGCTTGACAAACGGGCACTGTATAAGTTGAAATGTGGCAGGTGTCTTGCTCAGGACCCCAGGTGGTGCAGTGCCGCGTGTAAAGTTGTTTGGATCAGCAAGGCCCGAAGTGCAACCAGAGTGGTTAGAATTAGACAAATGGGCCAGATGCAGCACTTATGGCTTAGTTGCACCGAATATATGGCCCATATATGACTCATATCGACTTATCTGGGTATAGGCCTACTGTAAGTCGCTTCGGATAAAAGTGTCTAAATGACGAAAGTGTAAATGTTAATGTAGAATTAGGTTAAGGTTGGTTGAATAAAAGGTTGTCGACTTGGGTGGTGTCAACATTGGGAAGCATTCTTGAAGTTAAGTTGCTGGATTACACATTTACACCATCTCCCGCCCAAGTCCTATTGTATCTCATCAATTCATCCATAACATAATTATTTAAAGTATAACTAGTAACATGATTAAACCCCTGGAACTTGTCCAGAAAGCTGTTGTTCACCTGGTGTTCAACCACCCCAAGTTCTCCCACACAACTTCCCTTCTCTGTTCTCTAAACTGGCTCCCTGTAGCAGCTCGCATTTAACGCAATTTAACGCAATTTAACGCAGAGCCAGGTTCTCGTCGGTCACGTGGATTGATAATTCCTGCACTTAACGGCAGACGAGTCGAGGTCAGTAACAAGAGAGCAGCAGAAGAACATCCAAGAGAAGAAGATCGGAGCCAAGAAAGATGTCGTCTATAAACAGGTTTGTGCGATTTATGAATTATGAGAAAACTCTTTATAACTGGCATGGAAGTGTACAGTATATGTAACTCTGACTTAAGTCGCTTTGGACAAAAGCGTCAGCAATGTAATGTAAGTTCAAATGTACTAGCAAACTAGCTAGCTACTTCGACACGAGAGTGTTGAATTACTTTCATTAAGTTAACATCTCAATTATGAGACAACTCCTGGCAGTGCAATGTTTATGTATGTACTTAAATAGTGGAAAAAAAACGCCAACGTAAGACATACATTTAGCAAGCTAGCTACTGAAACCAAACGCAAGCAAGCAGCTTTTAGCTCGTCGGCTAGCGTTAGCATTAGCTTTAGCTGACATTCGCAAGCTCACAGCCTGGCTGCTGGCTCTAATTTGGTTCCACTAATACCGAGGTGGGATAAAGAATATGTGTATTTTTACTAACGTTTAGTAGCATGGCATGATCACAGCAAAAATCTCTTCCACTTTGCTCAAACAGCTCCACCATGTCCATTGATGGAGCCAGTCTCAAAAGTGCCTGATGACATCCCATGTAAGTGTTCAATAATTTGTATGTGATCTTTGCCTAGTGTACAGTGTGAATGGATGTATTCATTGTGCTATGTTTGGTCCTTGGTCATTTGTTTTATGTTTTATGTTATGTGTCTCTGAAATGGATACAATCAGGTGACATTATACATTATCCACAGATGGCCCACCTGTCGAGTCGGGGGGAGGAAGTTAAGGGACTGTGTGACCAACATAATGGATAGGTGTGTACAAAGGACTAGATGAATTCTGCCGTTTATTATGCAGTCGTAATGAAGTGTTGAGCAAAACATTGTATTAAAGCGGATTCAATTGAGCAAGTGAAAACGGCTTTTCAACTGTTCTGTGTTTCATATTGGGTGTGTTTCTGCTGTTTCAGGATGTTCACAAACAGCATGATGGCCTTGATGAACAGGAGTGAAGATGGCCTTTAGGCCGACAGCCCTGTTTAACGTTTTTCTAGGTACTGTAATTGCATCAACTCTAATTTTCTCTGTCTGTTTTTCTTAATGTCTCTGTCTCTTTTTCTGTCTCCCTCTCTCTGTATCTGTCTCTCTCCATCCCTCTGATTCTCTCTGTCTGTTTCTCTCCCTCTGTTTCTGTCTATCTCTCTGTCCCTCTCTCTCTCAGGGATGTGATTGTTCCTGATTAAACAGGATTTCCTGCTTTTCTGACCTGATTGGCTAAATTTGTCTTAGGACAACCCTGTTCTGCTCCACCATCAGTAATTGGCTACTCTGTGGTCACTCAGAACTTCAGTGTTCCTTTGGAGAATGTGACACAAGTTCTGCCATCCCTGAGCAATCCATCCAGTGCAGAGTCCAGCTATATCGACTTTTTAATGACTTAAAAAAAACGGCCAGTTCAGGTCATTAAAAAGTCGTTATGATGGCGTCCTGAAAAGACGTCAAAAAAATCGCCAAAACAGACGTGATCTGGCTTAGTCCGGGACGTCTTTTGGCTTGCTGGGACCACGATCATCCCTCTTAAGCACCTATTGTATTTTAGATTGCTATTCTTGCACTTTGCCTTCAGTACTAGATTATGCTCTTATAGTCACTTGTTTTAGAAAGGTGATGCACTTGTGAGTTCTGGCAAGTCTAGTAGGACCCCACTCATCCGAACTTCAGAGATCCGAACCTCCCGGTCTACCGGACAGACTTAAAAAACGTATTCTTTTTTTTTTAGCCTGCTATCTGGTTACTGGTGGGATTTTCATTACAGTACTGTACTTGCATTTAAATCTATCATAATAAACACGTACTGTATCCTACTGTGAATAAAAACAGAACTGTATGTAGACCTACATGTTGCCTGTAGGCTGTAGCCTACTGTCACGTTTCATTTCTTTACTTGTCGAGCGCGAAACGCAAACGAGTCTGCTGCGCGAGAGCTGCATTCCTCGGTAGCCAGAAAGCGCGTCAGCAACCTGAAGCAGAGGAGCATCGAGTCATTTTTCGTTCCCAGTTAATGGACTTCAGGAACACAGACGTGTTGTAAGCATGTAGATTAGCCTACTAGGCCTACTGTATTTGTTAAATAATACCCTACAGGCCACGTTAGCCTACATCGGTTGTTTAGGCTGCAATAGCCAAAGACACGACAACTTGTCTGTCATTTCATTTATTTATTTATTTATTATAATTTGCTCTAATTGTTCTAATGTTGGGTTGTTTTTAGGCTACACCATTTTGATCTGCAAATACAGTAGCCTATCGATGCAGCGTAGGCCTCATTTGAGAATGAAGTACTGTATTTGATCAAAGCACGCACTCAAGTTGAAATTCGGTTATTTTATTCTAGGCTATACTGTAGGCCTATTATAGGCTAGGCTGTATGAGTTTAGTTGGCTATTTGATTGCAATTTTGATGCATTTTCACAAGTAATTAAGGGTATTTATCGGTCTATTATGAGTCTATATGAAACAAGTATACCACTTATTGAATTTGGTGCATTTTAACATAATTATGTTTCAGTCATCCTGACATTTCAGAGATACGAACGACCTTCGGTCCCGTTGGGTTCGGATAAGTGGGGTCCTACTGTAGTAGTACATTGGCTTTTCCTATGTTAAATGCAATTATTGTTAGTCGCTTTGGATAAAAGCGTCAGCTAAATGACTGTAATGTAATGTAATGACTTATTCTAGTATAATCTACTTATTGTTTTTGTCCAATAGCCAGTAGGCTAGTCAGTATGCGGATTGCGGACATAAAACCTCAGTCATTCAGAACATTCTGCTGTTTCCCTAACCCAATTTGTGTAAATGAAAAACAGTTTATTCCCAGGACAATGTTGAGATTGTATTCCCAGGTGAGGGCAGCTCTAAGAAAAACAACAGTGAAAAATGGCAACTGAGACTGCCTGTTGTGGTCCTTCAGTTGCACTTCACTGGGGATCGCTCTGGAAACTAAGGTACAGTAATTCCACCAACCAGGATGAAATTACACACCACCCAAACGGGTCTATGGACAATGCCACTGCACTGCCCTTTCATACCTGGACAAGAACATGCAATGCTCTTCATTGACTATACTGTCCTCTCAAAACCTGTCTCCAAACTCAGAAGCATTCTGCAAAGGGCTGAGTTTCCTTCATTATATTCTAGGATATATGATTGTAGGATAGGATGTAGTGTTGTAGAATATATTGTAGGATTTAACCATTGTATTGTGTGTCATTCCAATAAGACATGTCAGCATTGTATTGTTATTCCAATAAGACATGTTGTCAGTACAACTTGAACCTAACTACAGTAAGTCAATAGATCTAGGCAAAACTGACCTAGCCAAATTCATGCTGGACTGGATAGAGCAAGTACGCCAAACCGATGCAAGTTGCGTTTAACTAGTTGGCAGCTAAACTAGAGACAGTAGCCTACAGTTGACCGCCTGAACTACAGTATTCAAGTTACCTGAGCACCCTTTGCAATCTGAGAGTTTCATCACAGAAGCTTTGTTCATATAATAGCCTACCTGTAGCTCGTGAAGGCGACTGAAGTATCCTTGAAAAAACATTCTGTACAGCATCTCCAGTATCTTCACCTGTGGGAGGTCCTCCTGCGTCCGAAACTTGCGCTGGGGTTTGGGCATGGTGACCGAGGGGGAAGGGGTGGTGCCCCCCGTGCCCCTGGCAGAGACCAAAGCTGAGACTGAGGGGCAGAGCAGTAGCCACTGTCCGCTCCTCTGCACCGCACTCTGAACCAGTCGTGCGGCCATGATGGTTCCACGGGAGGAATATCAAAATAACACGGAGCTCCTGTTACATCCAAAGGGTTTATATTGGTCACCATGAAAGCCTGCTTGGGGAGTGGCCACGTCCATGGAGGGTTAACCCTTAAGAGTCCACTATTGGAGAATACTGTGTGATATTCTGTTAGTGTCTTTAGATTATACAGTAGATGGTCCTTTAGATATGGAATAGTAATACAGATATTGCATTTAATATTCAAATATTCATTTTTTTTTAGTAGGACAATTAATGGCTGCGTTTGAGGAATGTAGCCTGATGTCGCAATGATGTGGAAAACATGTCATCCCAAAAGTCATGGACAGAAATAAGTTGTTCTCTAAATTGAAAGGGTGTTGTGAAATTACAATCCTGATGTATTGTTCATCCTATGGAAGCTAAAGAAGCCCCTAAAACGACTGGCCGTGGAGTTACAAGCTCTGGGAGACCAACGTGAGATCATCCTGCTCTTGCAAGCTCACGTTCACTTTCTCTACCCACATCTGTGGAAAGAAACTGAATGTGAGCTTGAAGATCGGTAGAGCGGACGGTCCCCGGATCACAAGGTCCCCGGTTTCCGGAGTGTGCCAAAGTGTCCTTGTCCTGGTCACTCCCCCTGTTCGCCTGACTACCATGGGATCCAGAGCCTTCAGCCGCTGTGCCCCCCACCTCTGGAACACCCGACCACAAGACATCCGCGCAGTAGACCATCTCCCCACCTTCGTTTCCTGTCCCAACACACCTCTTCATACAGGCATACTCTATAATTTAGGAATTTTTAGATTGATTTTTATAATTGTTTTGTTATTGTTGTACCTTTGAAAATTTTGTCTGTTTACTTGTTTTAACCATGTACGGTGACCTTGGGTGTTTTGAAAGGCACCTTGAAATAAAATGCATTATTATTATTATTGATCAAGACACTGAACCCCAAAATCACTCATGTGCGGCGTGGTGGCGCAGTCTGTCACCTCACAGCAAGAAGGTCTCGAGGCCTGTTCGCTCAGTTTGCATGTTCTCCCCGTCCATCCCTGGTGAAGACAGACAGGAGCACTTGCTCGGCCCCCGGGCGCATCCCCTGCACGCTGCTCACTGTCTGCTCCCGGCTGCCCTTGGAATGACGAAGGGATGTAAACAATATATCGTCTGCATTTAGTAATGGTGTAGGCTACATAGTGTAACACATTTCACATTGTTGGAGTAGCAGTGGCTGTAGGCCTATGACTCCCATCTCAAATCAAGATCTTCCTCGTGTTCTGTCATGTCGATCTGGTAGTTAATGATTGTACTCACTATACCTGTGTAACCGAGTTTAATTTGTTACTCACTCCTCAGTATAAATACCGCCCACTCGCGCCATCGAAGAGTTCGTTTTTCAATGGTGTAACTGGTAGCAGTGTTGACGAGCGACACGCTGTCACCTGTTATGCTGTGTTCACAGCGGGCGCAATTTTTTTTTTTTTTTAAAGTTTACATAGAAAGTCAATACAATTTGCGCGAACTGGGCGGCGGGCGGCGCGAATCGCAGAACTCGGCAGCGCAACGGCCAGGATTCGCTGCGCGACGGCCAGGATTCGCCGCGCGACGACATTCGCAAAAGTTCAATTTTTTGTACTTGTCTTTGAAATCGAGAGTTTAACATGTTTTTGAATGATTTTTCAAGGTGCCCGCCCACATCCATTGTATGACCAAAACGGTGGTAGAGCAATTATCAGACTTTCTCAAAAGTGCTAGTTTTGTCAACGTTTTGCTCTGAACCATTGTATATGATCATAAGTAACCGTAAAACAGGGCTAAACATGCATTTTCCATTTACTACTCCTTTAACGTAGGATACATGACATTTATAAGTCATGTATCTGTTCTTAGTCAAGATCAATTATGTAACCTTGCATACGTGTGAGACAGTAATGACAATGTAATGATTGGAGAATGTATCCATGTATCAACTGTTTGAGTATATAGGTAATGCTTAAAGTAGGATATTTAATAAGATGTTAATTAGACATTTATTCTGTGATGTCCTACTGTGGGTGAGAGAGAGATAAGGTGTTGAATGCAGGGATTGTTAATATGCCAGGGAGGAGAGAAGGACTGTGTTCATCCGAAGAGGTGACGTCAACACCCTGCCCTCCTGGAAGGCGGTTCAAAAAACAGCTCGCGAGGAGGGAGAGGCACTTCTTTCCATCAACAGAGGAATGGAGGAAGTCAGAATTCTTTCCATCAACAGAGGAATGGAGGAAGTCAGAATTCTTTCCATCAACAGAGGAATGGAGGAAGTCAGACCTTATTTCCATCAACAGTGGAATGGAGGAAGTCAGACTTTTCTTTCCACCAACAGAAGTCGTCAGAGGCTGGAGACCTGGGAGCTATTCTCTTTCATGTTTTTCTTTTGTAACCTGTATTTTTCATGTAACTGGATTATCTGTATAACTTATGTATAACACCAAATTTTATATAAAGATTTTTACCCTTGCATCAGATATTTTCTCCTCGGCTTTATTGGTTTGGTGAGTATTGATATATCTTGCTTGAGTCATTGAATTGGTGATTGAGATTTAGCTTAAAGGTCTTACAGCAGGGCGATTAGGCCCGTCCGCCCAGGTCGACTAAAGAGGGTCTAACCTGGGCCTTTCCTCCGAAGAGGGAGGTTGAAGAGGAATGCGTGTGTGTGAGTTGACACTGAGGAGTTGACCTTTGAGCTGTGAGCACAAACAGAGGTCTAAATCAAGTGGCACCGCTCTGACAGAGAGAGCGCATTGGAGCACACACACTTTTGGGAGAACTGGGAGAAGCATTTTAAGAGAGGCTGTGACTGATTGACTCATGTGATGGTATTTTAAGCAATAACATATTAGATTCATGAGCCACGGATAACAATAAAACCTGGTGGTGAGGTTCTATAAGCCGTTGTAGGGACTTCACATAATAAGCCATCACCTTGAGGTCAATAGGTCAGTAGCCTACTCTTCAACAAAATCCAATCTATATTTTTCACTTTAGTTAACGTCGAGCTCGAGAGACTCTAAACTAGAAAAGCCCGTTCCACTTACACGTTCAACAACTGTACATGCTGATGACAACCATCATGGGCAGAGGTTTGTGCTCCTCAATCACCCTTTTCTAGCTACTCATGCAATTACACTGCAACAAGGGCACTGTAATGTAAAGTGTTTCCAACAGGTCTTGGCCAGACAGAAAGCTCAGTGGGCACGTTCTGTGCGAGAATTAACATTTTTCAATAGATGCCTTCTTTATGGGCGTTTCCACTGCTTACAGATGTAGAGCACTGTGAATGTCCTGGAGTTTGACGTGTGAAGTGTGACAGGCTCCCAACACGGCAGGACTATTCATCTGTATTCTACATAAAGTATACTCACTTCCTTGATTCATTTACACAGAATGTTCACTGAGATTTGAGTTTATTCGTTATGTTCCCACACAAAGACTAGAATTTCCATATACAGACCACAAAGAAAGGTTGCAGATTTCCTCATTTTCATAGAGTCCCTTTAAGTCCTCATTCCATGTCAAATGGTCATTGCTTTCCTGACTTCTAATCCCCAAATTGTTTGGCCCTATCTGAATTTGTCTTAGCATCAGTTTCTGGTGCATCTGCCCACTGGGGACCAGGGGTCACGCCCTTGTCTCGCCAGATCCCAATATGGACGGATCCCACGGGGGAGGAGCATATTGGGCCGCCACTACCGAGGGGGGTTAGTTTAATTTTGGCATGAGGATCCGGCGCTCTACAGCACCCCTGTCTGGTGTGGGAGCCACGGTCACGGGCTTGAGAGTCAGGTAGCTGGCTCTATCTTCCGGATCGCTGACCACAGGGGTGTGCGACGGACCCTCCACAGCAGGGCGTGTGTGATGGACTACCAAACTGGATGAAAAATGTAATGGTAAAAGTAATCTCATATCTAAACCAATCGAGTCATGGCAATTTAGTGCTAACTACCGCTTGCGTTAAACTGACTTAAAGATGGGGCTCAAAGATGATTCAACCTTTGGATCCTCACTCTTTCATCTTGGCCACATTGTCTATGGAACCTCCTGGATCCAGTTTGTACAACATGAAGTGTCCTTGCACCTGGGCAGCGCTTATGTCAGGGTGGGCGGCCAGCGCTCGCTCCGCAAACCGCTCCGCCTCAGTGGCCAGTTCCTCCGGGTAGAAACGCCGGAACATCTGGGTCAGCTGCCAGTGGGTGGAGTATCCGACGTACTGCTTCACATCCACACGGCCGGGTCTGATCAGAGCTGGGTCCAGTCTGAGACAGAGGAGAGGGGGAGAGGGCTGATGTGTAAGACACTTCTTTAAGCAAATGATGCTCCATTGTGTGCACCTCTCATTATAATTTGATACCCAATAGATTAACTGGCCATTTAAATACTATTAAATAATAATAATAATAATAATACTATTACTACTACTTCTACTACTAATAATAATAATAATAATAATAATACAGTATATAATCCAATGTGAGGTTGAGGTCAATTTCATGGTTGGATCAATTAACTTGAAATTTAATCAATTCACAATTCCAAGCAAACATTTGTATTTTTTATATTTCAATTTGAATTGCCTTCCTTAATTCAGTGAAAGCCTCCACTAAATCAACCATACCTGTCAATGAAGTTTGTGGTCATGAAGACTATTCTGGCCTCTGAGGAGGCCACTCCGTCCAGAGCGTTGAGGAGACCACTGAAGGTCAGTCGGCCCATGCCCTGGTAGGCCACTGGGTCTGAGGAAACGCATGAAATCATGAGTGCTAAAAGAACTGTTGATCAGTCTTGATGACCGCAAAAGACAAACGCAAAGGATCACTGTAAGAGAAGTAGCGTACATTGGTATGTTCACTCAGTGCCCCCCTCACCCTTTTCGAAGGCATACAGTACCTCCATACCCCTTTTCATGAATTCCAGGCCCAGTCTAGTAAATGGAACCCATATTTCAAGCCAATATAGCACAGCTTTGTATGAGCTGAAAACATGTCTTGGCTCTTTTCCTCACGCTCTTCCTTCCCTCACAAGGAACATTTTCACATTTTCTCCTCACTTCACCTGGCCAGCATGTCAATGACATCATAATGTAAACTTCTCCTTAGCACCAAGTCTTCTTGTACATGTTCTCCTTCCTTCCCCTCTCATCCCTGTATTCTCTAGCGTTTCCTGATTCATCCTGACCTGAACCCTGTGCAATTTGTTGTCTGTTCCACGTTGTGCAAACTGTTGTCTGTTCCATATGTCTGTGTCCTACCTGTCACTTGTAAAGCACTTTGGTTGATTTCTGTCATGTTTAAATGTGCTATATAAATAAATATGATTGATTGATTGATTGGTTGATTGAATGATTGATTGATACTCCCCATTCCTCATCACCCCCTAATTTCCACCCGGTTATAGACTTCCAGCTGGTAAACGTGAGCCTCATCCCTCTCATCCCTCTCCTCCCAGACCCCTCTCATCCCCAGCGGGGCGTACTCTCAGTGGGCAGCAGCTCCCGGCTGATGAAGGCGGCGTCCACGTCTTCCAGAAGGATGATGCTCTGCTGCGGTGCCACACTCAGCAGGTGGTTGAGGCGGTCGTCCGACATGCTGCGGTCGCTCAGGCTCATCAGGCAGATGCTGTAGCCCAGCTCCCCCGCCAGCGCCGTGCTGGAACACGCACAAACAGAGTCGCACCGTGAACGCTAGGAATATATATCCTTTCGTCAAATACCTCGGTTGTGTCAGAAGTCTCTAGACTGTGAGTTTTGCCGTAGGGAAATTTGCGTACGTGAGATGAGGGTGTTTTAAAGTCGGCGAACACAGTGTGCTGAAGCCTCTACCTGGGATACTATACACGGCCTAAATACGCATGGATGACATGTAGGCTACCCTCTACGGCTGCTTCTGTCCCATGATTCAGAGGGTCAAGCTGTTACAGCCAGTGAAAAACCTGGAAAGTGGAAGACAGGTTGTGACCTGCCAATCCCTGTGCATAAAGATGAAGAAAGTATGCAGATTCTTGTAAACCATACTAACTTTCTCTTTCACTTCTTCCAATACTACTGCATCTCAATTTTGAACAAAATAATCTCTCCTTAGAAGAGCTATGAGCAAGTGGATTTATCTGAATGTAGAAAAAAAAAATACGTCGCACTGTAAGTCCCTTGTATGCGGTTGATCGGACCATTAATCAATCCCATATATCAAAATTAAGTGAGTCTTCGTCATTGTACTGTTCTATGTCATATAAGCATACAAAGATAATTGAATTTCATATGGATAACGATATTGAGCGTAAATAATCAAAATGGCTGCCACCAGCATCTCAAAACTCACATGAAGCTGCTTTTCCCACAGCCTGGGGGTCCGTACAGCAGATAGCCTCTCCTGTAGGGGATCCCTAGGAACACAGCACAACACTAAAACCAATCTAAGCCACAAACCCTTCTATAGCGCCATCTACGGGAAACATGATATTCTTTATTTTTTTTGTATGTTATTCATTGTATGTTATGTGTTGTTGTTTATCTGGACCCTGCATCTGCAATAAAGTTGAATGAGAATGAATGACACACTACCTCTATCTGTGTACCACTTGGGTATTCCGATGAATTCCTTCACATCATCTACGATCCTCTCGGCCACTCCCACCTCCAGGACCACTGAGCTGAGTGGTCGGCGACGGCGTGGAAACCCAAAGGGCCTCCACTCAGAGCCCAGGGCCGTGTACATCACTGTGCGGCCCTCTTCCTGCTTCAGGGCCAGTTCCCGTGCTGCACCACATGACATGAAGGTGTGCAACCAAATCAAATCAAACTTGTATAGCGCATTTCATACACAGAGGCAACACAATGTGCTTTACAGATTTACCAATCAGCACCCTATTCTGATCACACAAACCAAGGAGAAAGACTGATAATGCACCTACAGTATTAACACTTAATAGAATCTATCCAAGCACCAATAAACACTAAACCTATGTCAAAACACCTATGGTAAGTTAGCAGGTCAGACATCAAGTTGTTTTAAAATTGGTTTCATAAAACTGCAGTTGATAAGTCTCGGAACTTCCACACAGAGCAAAAAAAATAAAAAAATAAATAAGAGCATAATATTACAGGATCCTTGTCCTCTAATAGTCCAATCACTTATACCTTCTTGAAGGATGTTGAAGAAGATCTCTCTGTCTCTGCCCAAAGCAGTAAATGTAACCGATTCCCAGGGTGTCCCGGTGTGAAGATCCACCATCTGTTTCTCCCTGGTTCTCTCCACCCGGATCCACTTCCGTCCGTACCTGCAGCACATACAATCGACTGTCTTGGTGAGAATGTTTTGAAATGCAAATGAATACAGACAGGTTAGCGATTGTAGCATGTAACTTTGTAGCATAGAAAGCATTAATAGGCATAATAGCCAATTAGAGGCTGCCTACCAGTACAGTTGGCAGAAAGGATATTTCTAGTTTGAGGCTATGTGACATGACTGTTTTGGGTCAAAATGTCAGTGAAAATAAAGAATCCACTATCCATATTGAATGTAACAGAGCACTAGTGTGTCCCTATATGTGAGCCATTTTACCAGATTATATGGTTTCCAGGGCTGGGGTGGAAGTCAAATTGTGTTTTAATCCGTCCGCTCTCATGCTGCATGTAGGAGGTCTCCACACTGAGGTGTTGGGTGTGTCTGGCATGTTTGGTGATCCAACTCAATAGCCAATGGTAACTTTTGTCTCTACTGGGCACCTCTAGGGTGATCATGTAGTTCCTGCGGAAGAAGATCATGCCGAACTGGGCGCCCTTTCTAGCTGCAGCCAAGGCTGTCCCGACTCCCACCAGCCCAAAGCCAGCCCCAAAGTAAGGGTTGTCTTTGAGGGCATCAAAAACATCTGACAGCGGCATGATGTATACGAGTGTATACACTTCATAGGATCAGGAATTCAGGGTTCTCTTTCTGTCGGCAAGCCCCAACCTAAAACAAAAAAACATTTTCATCAACTACATCTGTGTGACACTTGGTTGATTCTTTTGCTCTGGTTAGCTGGCCAGCTGTCTGGACTGAGATGTGTGTAACGTTAACGCGTTTATGTAGCCACAACCACTAACCACATACGTTGTTTTGGTGAACATCCCACTCCTTCCCATCTTCTCGCCATATCACTTTTGTCGAACAACTCCCATCAGAGGCATGCCACTATTAATGCAACATGCATGTTTCACTTCAACGGCAAGTTTGGTCAATCGATGTACTTTATTAAGAGAGGTTTGGTCTAGTGCCTCCTGCATCTATTTCGTCCATGCCTTCGTCCGTTGACAAATCATGCGGCGACCTCTGCCACACTTCCGTTGTTCGGTGAAAATATTTCCGATTATGATTTTTCTCTGTGGTCGGATAATTAGTTCCTATCTAGAACTTTATCACAATTACATTAGATTGCTGGCTACTTTCAATGATAGTTGGGGTTACATAGCTCACACTGTTTAGTTATGTAGCCTACCGGTCCATGCAGAATTGTGTAATGAAGAGATTCAGAATTGTTTAACCAAAACAAACATGGCGACGCTCACCGACGAATATGTAAGTAACAAAAAATCAACAACAGCAATTTTCTACACGAACATCAAACATTTTGCTGAACCCTATCTTCCTTCAAAAATGCTGTAGAATTCTGTAGCCTAATATTGTGATTAATGTTGCGTATGCTTACTGCTTACATATTACCCCGTAATATAGGCGTAACGTTACAGTGATGACTATGATACAATGAAACCACGTAGCTAGGTTCTAGACAGCTGTTTTGCAAGTAACGTTACTGCAGTTTTTTCAGTTGAATTGCACGTGTGTGTTTAACAAAAGTATAGCTACTGTTGGCTATTGCAAGTGAAAATTACACTGCAGTGGGAAATATTTAGCAAAAAGCATTTGTATGAGGCATTTGTCTTTAGGCAGCAAGTGGATCATCATCCATTCAGTTTGGGGGCTAGCAAGTGGATCATCCAGTCAGTTTTGGGGGCTCTGTCTATCTCAACAGTCTCCACTATAACATTCACTATCTGTCTGCACTTTCTCAACAGGTGCCAATGGAGACTGAGGGGTGTTATGAGAAAAGCAGGGAGACCTTTTCCAACAATGCCGTTTTTGCCTCTCACCTATGTAATGATTTGACATCAGAGAACACGGTTAACGGCCAGTTGGTCAGGTACAAGTGTCCTTTGTGTGACGAGGTCTTTCCTATGCCAGGAGCCATGAAGCTTCACTTCCGAATACATGAGAATGAACCCAAAGGACCATTTAATTGCACCGAACAGGGTTGTCAGTTCAGCACCCCAGACCGACAGATATACCAGGATCATTTGTCCACCGAGCATGCATTCTCTCTCATTCCATGCACGTTCCGCTCCTGCAGTCTAGCATTTTGCTCTCGGGGTGAGATGGAGCAGCATTGGCGCAACCATATGCCGTTCCACTGCCCTGACTGCCAGTTTGCGACCAGCCATGCAAAGACTTTGAGTGCTCACTGTCTGGAACATGGCCAGCGAGGTAAGATAGACATTTTCATGTTAATTTGCTTAAAGGTTTATGGATGTCATTATTTACAAGAAATAACAATACCAATCAATAATTTACATGAGAAAATAATATCAATACAGCAATTCAAACAAAACACGTACAATCCCACACAGTATGGTCCAGTTGCACTTTACTTTGTAGAGTGCTCCATGGTTTTGGTGCATTAAAGTTTTGGTGCATTAAAGTAAGACAGTACTCCCCTAAAGTTTAGGCAACATATCAGTATCATACATAGTAATGGGGGCAAAATGCATCCCCAGTGATAAATCTAAGGGCACTATGGGAAACCCTACTATGGGAGTCCAAGAGAAGGTAGTAATAGAAACTGCAGGCATAGAAGATAATATCGCAATAGGCAAGGCCAGTTGGACAATCCCTTTTCCTACTGTGAAAGATAAAGCAGGAATTATTCCTGTGGAAAACCCCAAGATCTTAAAGGAGTAGTAAAGAGAAAATGCATGTTTAGCCCTGTTTTAAGGTTACTTATAATCATATACAATTGTTCAGATCAAAACGTTGACAAAACTAGCACTTTTGAGAAAGTCTGATAATTGCTCTACCACCGTTTAGGTCATACAATGGATGTGGATGGGCACCTTAAAAAATCATTCAAAAACATGTTAAACTCTCGATTTCAAAGACAAGAAGCTCACCGAGGGGGTAATTGGTGTCCGTTGGTGTTCTGACATCAAATTCGCTGCAAAGTATGAATCCTGTAGGGTTTTATTGATCATTTTATGAAATCCATTGACTTGTTTTGAAGCGACCATTGTAGATGTGTAGATCAATCCGCCAAGGGGATTCAGGAAGCGGAACTACTTACGGTAGCTATTGTTATTTTTTATGTTGCTCGGCTACCTAGTTTGCGGAAGTTTACACACGTATGTGCTGCGACTAAATAGTTATATGCTAAATATTTAAAAAAGCCTTTCCAGATGAACTAGAATCTTACTTTATGGCGAATTATATGTCAGAATGACATATAATTCATTCAAGGTGCCCACCCACATCCATTGTATGACCAAAACGGTGGTAGAGCAATTATCAGACTTTCTCAAAAGTGCTAGTTTTGTCAACGTTTTGATCTGAACCATTGTATATGATCATAATTAACCTTAAAACAGGGATAAACATGCATTTTCCCTTTACTACTCCTTTAAGCTTTTTGGTTAAATGCTCATCGTGTATTATATCTATCCAGAACCTCAAGTACTTCTAAATAGGGACTCAAAATAGGTACCAATGCCATCCCTAGTGAATCGATCTGAGGATATTTAGTAAAATAGATTAGTAAAAATAGTAAAAGTAGATTTAGTTTGATTTGTGCTTAGGACCAACGTAAGGTTTTTAGCGTATTTTGCCATTAACAAAGGCATAATGTAGGCTAAGTAATTTACAGTCTGTTGAATCGGGGGTGTAGTTTTAACATTTTCACAGAGGAGCCAGTGTTATTGATATAGTGACGTGTGATTTATTTGATGGTGTTCAATCTGAATATGTAGAATGGTCGAAGTAGAATATGCATCATTTTTCGGAATATTTTTATGCACAGGTAAAAAGGCGCAGCCCGCGACAACTGGTCTAGATGGAGGCAGCCAATCCAGTCCAGAGACCGGCTCAAGTAGGCCAAGAAGGGCGTGCAAACCCAACCCAGCTTATAAGTCATCCTCACAAGAAGAAGGTGATGAAGAAGAGGCAGAGAGGAAACGGCTCAAAAAAAGAGCTGCGAAGCAGATGCAAAAAGACAAGTCATTTGCTGTTACAAGCAATAACAAATTGCCCTCTAAAGGTGGGTGTACTTTGCTGGGCTCTAGTTTTACTCAGCTGGTGTTCAGACTTTTCACCATGGCCGTCACATGCTCTTCTCTTTATCTGCTGTAACACCCTGCCGGGCACCCGTGACTGTTCATTTAAACTACAGTAGGAGTTGTGTGCACTCTTACGTTTAACCCTACGTCACTATGGACGGGCGTTAGGGGACCTGGCCCACCCCCAAAAGTGCTAGTGCCCCCCACTGGCATCCATAGTTTGAAAATTTATTAAATTTTATATTAATTATTGTATTTTTCTGTTAAATTAAAAATATTAACTTTATATATTCCTTATATATGAAGAATTTAAAATAGAGAAATAATGGCATATTTTTGTTTGACACGGCTCTGTTATGTGACTCGTCTACATCTCCTATGGGACATAAGGCT
The DNA here is from genome assembly GCF_949987555.1 of Borostomias antarcticus. Taxonomy (NCBI): domain Eukaryota; kingdom Metazoa; phylum Chordata; class Actinopteri; order Stomiiformes; family Stomiidae; genus Borostomias; species Borostomias antarcticus. Next base: position 7,109,866 of record NC_140235.1, read on the forward strand.
TTAATGAGCTCTCTTCATTGCATTATGTTATGTGAGCAACAGTGTATCTCTGGCCAGAGGTGACCGCCGTACTGAAAAAGGAAGTTATGCCAATCTAGCGGTTACCACACATGCGATTTCAGTCAAGCTGAGGTGTGCACTCCGGGCCATGCTGACTGTCATCACAGCTTATACCCTTGCCCTAACTTTGAGGACATGTAGGCCTACCGTAATGTGTAAAAACTCATTTTCAACACTTATAAACATTTTCTATGAGCATCAGCATAATATGGTGCACAAACAGAAGGCTCAGCTTGTTCAGCTTACCTTTGAAAATGATCTCACTCACAAGTTCAATGATGAATGGAAGGACATTTCGATGAGAAGATTCACTCAGAAAACACTCAGAAAAGTCTCATTCGACTTTACTGTCACAGGGAGAACGAGAGAGCTCAGTATAATTACTGTGCGTCAGTGCTGCACAAATACAATAGCATATTGTATAATCAAACATTTTGCCCCGTCATGCCGTTCATGCGCCCCCCTTAAGACTGAGCCGTAGAGACGGCTCGGCCTTTCACAGTGTATGTGATGAACAACCGTATGCAATTTCAATGTTTCGTTTTGCTCTTAGAAGGCATAACTACAGAACCAGTACCATCATAATAAATTAAGAGAGCGACTGTTTTATGTGTTCTGTAGGAGCCATTCATTTGTTAATTTATTAATTAATTTATGTTTAGCATTAAAAGCATCATTCACACATACAAACATATTCAAGTTAAAATCATAATGTTATTTTTCCATGTATTTATTGTCTGCTGACCTGTTTTTACCACTACTTGTTCTCTTTACTCTGAAGGTCATATGCATGTTTTATGTGTTCTCTTCACTCTGAAGGTCATATTATTTATGTTTTATGTGTTCTCTTTACTCTGAAGGTCGTATTATGGAGGGCACAGAGCACATGTACCACACTCACATCTGCCCCGAGTGCCATCGCTGCTTCAAGATGCGCTCACACCTGTTGGAGCACCTTCACCTGCACTTCCCCGACCCCGGCCTCCAGTGTCCCACCTGCAAGCACTTCTTCACCAGCAAGAGCAAACTGCGCGTCCACATGCTCCGCGAGGCCGGCCAGAAAGTCCACCGCTGCCATCTGTGCGAGTACGCAGCTGTGGAGCGCAACTCTCTCCGTCGCCATCTGGTCAGCGTGCACGATGAGGAAGGAGCGGACAGTTGTGCGGAAGTCTACCCTTGTCCCACTTGCGGCCAGAGCTTCCGTCAGAGCCGGGCTCTCAAGTCTCACATGAAATCTCACCGCACGTCGCAGGACGGAAAGCCACTGACCTGCTTCCAGGAGGGCTGTCCTTTCCAGAGCTCGGACAAGAAGCAGCTCCTGAAACACGCGGCCGACGTCCACGGCATCGAGGCTGTGGAATGCCGCCATCACGCCTGCAACGCCGTCTTCGGGAGCCGGAAGGACATGGAGGCCCACCGACGGACACACCTGGCCTTCCACTGTTCACAGTGCGACTACTCCTGCTCAAACAAGACCCTCTTTCAGCAGCATAAACGACAAGGCCACGCCGGGGATGAGGAACTGAGCTGTGACTTTTGCCCCTTCACCTCTTTTAACCCCGTGGAGTTCCATCAGCATGTTGGACATTTCCACGCTAATGAGAAGATCCATCGCTGTCCGCAGTGCAGCTTTGTCACGGCACACAAAAGGGTCCTCGGACGACACATGCTGATGCACAGCGGTGAGAAGAACGATTTTGATTTCACTGGTTGACTGAAAACATGCGTTCAGTACATCAAACGGCTTTGCCCTGAGGTTTTTCAAAGGCAACAAAGTAGAGCATGTTCCCACAGGCTTCAATTAATTTAACCCTTACCCTGAACCAAAATAGCATAATCAAAATATATGTTATTAGGTGCCTCACAATTTGACACTTAGAGTATGAAGCAATGTTGAATGTAAAAGTAGCTTCAAAGCAACATTCATTGTTGAGTTGACCCCCTCCATGTTTTTTTCTTCAGGTGAGAAGCCCCACAAGTGTAAGCTGTGTGACTTCAGGTGCCGGGATGAGACATACCTCTCAAAACATATGCTCACTCACTCAGACGACAAGAACCATATGTGTTCGGAGTGCGGTTACGTCACCAAGTGGAAACATTACCTAAATGTGCACATGAGGAAACATGCTGGTGATCTTAGGTAGGTGATCTCTGGGGAATGTAAGTGGGCATTGTGTCTGGTAATATTGTTTTAGTCGGGGCAATATATGTTTGCACTTTATGTATGATCTATGTTGTAACTCTGAAGGAAAGAAACAGTTGTTAAGGCCAGGCAAAGGGGGTGGTCTTAATTACAACTATCGTGTGTCTTTACTTTTTACCCCCTCCTAGGTACCAGTGTGACCAATGCTCCTACCGTTGTCACCGCACAGACCAGCTGAACAGCCACAAGCTCCGACATCAGGCCAAGTCACTCATTTGTGAGGTCTGTGCGTACTCCTGCAAGCGCAAGTATGAGCTTCGCCGGCACATGCTTCTCAAGCACTCTCAGGGGGAGGGGCATAAGCCGCCTACTTTCCAGTGCAAATACTGTCCTTACCACACATGTTATCGACAAGCCCTGCTCAACCACGAGAACTGCAAACACACCAGGACCAGAGAGTTCCGCTGTGCCCTCTGCCCCTACTCCACGTACAGCGGAACAAGCCTCTTTCTGCACAAGAGGAAGATTCACGGGTATGTGCCTGGGGATAAGGAGTGGCTAGAGAAGTATGCTACAAAGGAGAGAGAGAACGATGCCATCGACTTCCTTCAGGATTTCTTTAGGGCCCCTGTGGCAACTCAGGACCTAGCCAAAAAATGTGCTGAAGAAGGTCCTGTTGAGAGCCTAAGGGAACAAGCTCATGTTACTGACTCCGTAGTTCAGAGCAGATGCAACAGAGAAACTTTACCTGGTTTAGAAACATTAGAAATGGAAAACAACATTGTCGCTCAGGAGATGGTTGACCAAGGGATTTCAGTGGATGACTCTTCAGCAAATGATCCCGAACAGTGCTGTACGTTGGTTCTAACCGCAATATCAAACACTGAGTGCATCGAGACAACTTTCTTGGAAAGTGTGACAGATACGAGCAGAGACTTAACTCACCAGAAGCCCAAGATAGACAGTCAAGGATCTGAATCTCCAAAGCCATTGGCTCCATCTGGGAACGATGCGGAGGACGAAGATGTCATGGAGGACTGTGAAGACGACCTGAGTGATTTAGATGACAATGATACCCCTCTGGCTTCTAAATGTCAACAAGAGGAGGCTGCAGATGAGGCTGCGAAGGAAACCCACACTACTGAGACGACAGAAGCTTGTTTAGTGAGCAGTGGCCCCTCTGAACCGTCATCGCAAAATGACAGCACAGAAACCGAGGTCCGTCTCAAAGCCATGAGGAAGCATGACAGAGACCAGGCGGAGGCTCTGGTCTTGGAAGGTCGCGTGCAGATGCTGGTGGTGCGAAAGCGAGAAAACGAGACGGTGTATCGGTGTGACCATTGCTCCTATGTGAGTTGCAAGCAAAATTCTCTCAAGCACCACTGCAGATCAGCATGCCAGGCGAGGTGGAAGGGACTGAAATGCCAGGCGTGCGGGGCACAGTTCAAACAGAAGCGAGGGTTGGACACCCACTGCCTTAGGAAGTGCCCAGCCCGTCAAAAGACCAAGAGGGTTGTTCGCAAGCCTTCTGCTAATTTGCCTGCGGGAGAGGAATCAGGGTGTGGTGAGAATGGATTCAATCAACCTGATCAAATCACAACCTCTGATACCTCTGAGATCCCAGCTGGGGAAAATGAGATGACCAGACGGTTAGTAGACGTTCTGTCAGTAGATGCTCTGCCAGAGCAAAGAGTCGAGGAAGGAAACGCGTGCGATTCAGCCAATCCCTCTGCTGAGAAGGCTCCTAACTCTGGTCGACGAAACATCCAAAGACGTAAAAGTGAAAAGACAAAGGGGAATACGAAGGTATGGATGGTCAAAAAAGGGAACATCTTTAAGAAAGACAAAGCTTCTTCTGCAAAATCTGAAATGAATAACACACACGGCTACACAACAGTCGATGGGAAATTCACATGCAAGCTCTGCAGTTTTACATCCAGCAGGCTTGCAACTGTTGAGCGCCACTGCTCGAGGTGTAGAGGGAAGACTCCATCGAAGAAGCCCGCTGGAAGCTCACGGGATCTGGAAGTCGAAGACGGCAACGAGGAGCTGCAAGTGGGTGAGGAGGTGGAAGAGGATAGTGATTTTGGTGAAGCTGTTGAAAAGGTTTCAAAGTCGAGCCATAGGTTCTCTTGTCCCAGCTGTCCTTTCATGTGCCATCAGAAGAGAGCTTTGGACACTCACGAGAAGAGAGGCTGCTTGAAGCCGGATGAGGTGCAGTGCCAGCTCTGTTCGTTTGTGGCCAAGTCCCAGAAGGCGCTGACCAACCATGTGCTAGTCCATCAGAGAGACAAGCCATCATCCTCCAAACTGTATAAGAAGGATATCTTGCATTGTGAGCAATGTCCCTTCATTTGTAAACAAGAGCGCTGCATGACTCAGCATGTCTCACTCAAACATGACGGCGCCAGACCTCACCGATGTAGCTTCTGTCCGTTCAGCACCACTCGGCGCTATCGCCTAGAAGCGCACAAATCTCTCCACACCGGTCTGGGCCGCCACATCTGTCACGCCTGTAACCGAACCTTCGGCACATCTTCCAAGCTCCAGCAGCACCGGAGGCGTGTCCACGACAAGCGGCCCTCCCACTTCTGCTCTCTCTGCGACTTCAGCGGCTACTCGCTCAGTGACATCGGCCGTCACACACTCAGCTGCCACACGGGGGAGCTAAAGCACACATGTAGTCAATGCCAGTCCTGCTTCAGCTCGGAAGCAGCACTCAAGCAGCACTGTAACCGGCAGCACAGCAGCTTTTCCTGCCCGCATTGTAGTTTTACCTGCTGCAGTCAGGCCACACTGAAGACTCACCAACAGAGCAAGCACCCTCAGCTGGAATGCACCCTCTGTCAGGAGGCTTTCCACACCCAAGAAAGCCTCGAGACGCACCGGAGAACCCACCTTACACAACAGTGCCCATTGTGCACCTTTGCTACTCGAAGGAGGCAGCTGCTAGCCCAGCACCTTCTGGACGAACACGAGAGAGGCCCCCCGGAGGCCAACCCGCTGAAGTGCGCCCTTTGCGGGTTCACATGCAGCCACCAGCTGGTGTTAGAGCAGCACGCTCGCTCGCACGGAGCCACTCATTTCTACAAGTGCGCAGATTGCCAGTACTCGACCCGGAACAAGCAGAAGATCACGTGGCACAGTCGCATCCACACTGGGGAGAAACCGTATCACTGTGAGCAGTGCAGCTACACCTGCGCCGATCCTTCAAGGTTAAAGGTGAGCTGGGAATTCTTGGGAAGCATTCAGTTTGCATAAAAACAGAAATTAAATACATCTGCTTCTGCACAAGACACAATGTTGATGGATGGATGGATGGATGGATGGATGGATGGATGGGTGGGTGGGTGGGTGGGTGGGTGGATGGATGGATGGATGGATGGATGGATGGATGGATGGATGGATGGAAGGAATTGAAATTGTTGATAAATTCTGGGCTTTGTGTGTACTGTTTTGTAGTTCTGTTGCTGATGCTTGTGTAATCGGCTTGTAATAAACTGTGTTTGTTTTAGAGGTTTATTTGATTTTCTAATGCTAACCTTCACTTTACTTGAAGTATCACATGAGGATCCACCAGGAGGAAAAGAAATACCTCTGCCCTGAATGTGGCTATAAATGCAAGTGGATGAGCCAGCTGAAGTACCACATGACAAAACATACAGGTGCGTCCATCACATAGAAATTAGCACTGTTTCAATGTATATAAGCTCTGGTTAATAATATTTCTCGGTATCAAGAAAATAAACTCAAACGTAGTATCCCTTTCTCCTTAGGAGATAAGCCTTATGCTTGTGACGAGTGTGAGTACCGCACCAACAGAGGGGATTCCCTTCGTATTCACCAAGACACACAGCATCGCGACACACGCTCCTACATCTGCGAGAAGTGCGGCAAGGGTTTCAAGACGCGGTTCCTTCTGAAGACCCACCAGCGCAAGCACAGCGAGGAGAAGCCGTACGCGTGCGGCCGGTGTGAGAAGAGCTTCCGCTGGCCCGCAGGCCTCCGGCACCACTACCTCACACACAGCAACCAGCAGGCCTTCCTCTGCCGCCACTGCCCCTACCGCGCCAAACACAGGTTCCAGGTGGTCAAGCACCTGCGGAGGCACCATCCGCAGCTGCCCGTGGAGCAGGGCGTGGCCAAGGACCCGAGCTTCCCCGGCTTGAGCTTGCAGGAGGCCCGCCTGGGAGCGCTGGAGGAGGTGGGAGAGGAGGAGAGACAGGAGGGAGCACAGGGGGAGGCAGAAGCTGAGGCCCATGGAAGGACAGAGAACGATACACAAATGGAGGCAGACAGCGTGACACTGGAGGTCAAAGTAGTTCAGACAAAAAAGACGTACGCTTCTAAATAGAATACAAGTTTATTAAGACAGTGGCAGAGGGACTACTGATATTTCTGTCAATGCTTTGAAACATCAAGTTGCCTTTTTAATGTTTTGAACATGAGCATAAAACAATGACAGATAGGCTACTGTTACAGATGTGTAAATCTTAAAAAAAGAATACATTTCAATACTGTACAAAATGTTGATTAATATGGAAGTTTATGCATTTTAAAACAATTATGATTTTGATCTCCTTCAGGGTGATATTCCTTTTCCTGTTTTGCTTGTGTATGCTTTCAAAACAATAGGTATATTATTTATTTACTGTGTATTCACATAAATACATTTCCAATGTATAATTACTGTACATGCTGAATGCAAAAATAATTGCATTTATTTCGCCAAACCCTTTATTTGAAGGGTTGTGCATATGACATGAGACTGTCATAACCATGACATGACATGAATGAATCTTATGATATGGAAATATGGTAGTGCACAAACAGGCACCAAAACAGTCTTGATCATCATGGACTCACACACTCTCAAAAATAACGGTCGCATATGCAACCATTTTGGTCTCGTAGGCAGAATTCGCAGGTGTTCGCGTTTTGCCTCACACACAAAAAAAGTGTCTTGTCAGTCTTATGCACACCCCTGCAAATAAATTGTTAGCTTAGTTACTTAATAACTACTGTACTTCATTCACGCAGTTTATTGTACAAGCACACGATGCAGTCCATGGAAGTAAAAATGTTGATTTATATGGATTTAAAAAGTTCATTGAAATGGAAAACAACTATGAATTTGATCTCCTTCGGGGTGTTCAACCAGTTTTCCAAGATAGCTAGGTATTCCTTTGCCTGTTTTGCCTGTGTATGCTTTCAAAACAACAGGTATATTGTGGTATAATCGCGTGCAAAGTAATTGCATTAAGTTAGTTTCTTATGAACTTCTTCGTTCATGCAGTTTACAAGCACTAGATGCAGTCCATGGAAGTAGTTATTGGTAATGATGCACTGAAATAAAACATCAACAAGGAGGAGATGACAAACGTGCCAGGTAGCTAATGGTTGTCCACCTACATATTTTAGATGCAAGGGAAAGTAAGCATTAAATAGGGCTTTGAAGACATCTTGTCTTCTAAGACTGCAACTGCAGTATTCTACCAGTGCAATTGAATGAGCCGTAAATAAACAATATGCAGTTCATTCTACAGTGAACTTCAAGTATTTCAATAGTGACACATATTTGTTTTGGCACTGTGTTGCACCACCTTGGAGTCGATGACCATGACGTTTTTTACAGCACCTTTGTACCTCGAAACAATGAGGTAATAAAATAGATCAGGATGTGGAGTGTCTGGACAGAGGAAAGATAAAAAAGCAACTGCCCGCAAAGCATAATCGATCCTTTGTAAGCGTGACAGAGGTAATGGATAGTGTTATGGCGTGGGCATGTATGGCTGTCAGTGGAGCTGGCTCACATGTCTTCATTGATAATGTCATCTGTGACAGCGACAGCAGCAGGATGAATTCTGAAGTGAACGAAATCCTCTGCTCATATACAACCAAATGCCTCCAAACTCATTGGGGGTCTTCATCGTGCAGCAAGACAATCTCCCCAGACATTCTACAACAGGGGTGCCCACACTTTTTGGGTAACTTCAACACGCATCATCAAGTCGCCTTTTAATGGCTTTTATTTTGAATGGCTGGAGATCTACCAGCATAGAGATCTACCAGCATAGAGATCTACCAACATAGAGATCTACCAGCATAACCTCTGAGATCTACTGGTCGATCGCGATCGACGTATTGGGCACTCCTGTTCTACAAGAGCAACACTTTTTTCATGGCCCAAATATGAAACAAGTAAATAACCTGATCTGAATCCAGTCATCTGAAAGCCCCAAACATGCAGTAACTGATGATGACTGCCATGCAGCCCAGAAGAGTATCTCCAGAGAAGATACTCAACACTGGATGATGTTGGTTACAGACTTAAGGCAGTAATTGGATACAAAGGATAAGCACCCAAGTACTGAACATGACTACGTACTTTATTGTACTTAGAGTAATGTTAATCTGTCCAAAATCCGTTGGGACCCAAAATGGGGAGACTACAGTAGGTACAGAAAGTTGTTTTTTCTAAATGGCCAAAATCCAAAATGGATCATAACCTCAAATTAAAGATAGTAGTCTGCGCTTTAACTCCATAGTGATTGTATCATTGAAATGCAGTGTAGTAATAGTGATCTTGAGGTAATGTTGGAACCTGCCATCATATGCTACATGTCTTCTCCATCCTGTTCATGTAAGCGCCGAGATCTTGATGTTTACGAACAGAGAGGATGGCGGGATACCTGTTCCATCTTTTGACTGAAGGTGAATGTGGCGATACCCTTGGAGGAATAGATAAAAGAACAAAATCACAGTGGTTTCAAGTCACTGAATAAAAAGCAAATGTAAAGTTCAATTGCAATATTATGATATTATTTTTCCCAATTAACAAACTATATACAGACATTCATCATAGTTCATTAGGTTGTTGCATATCTGAATAACTTTCAATATCGTTATATATAATATAGATGAGTACCTGACTGTATGCATGTGAATGGTAGAGTGAACTGGCCCATGAAGTCGTTCCTGGAGGTCTTGTCATAGTCCTCAACAACAAAGCGCACCAGGGCCAGCTCAGGAGAGTGGAGGATGAAATTAAGACTCTCGTTCCACAGTGGGTTAAAACCTACAGGAAGAGGGCAGCAAAAAGCAAGTTCTGAATTTGGACCCATACACAGGCTGCTGGAGTGGAGATTAGAATACATTTCTCATTTGATCAATCAGACCCACTGGACCCTGACCGTTGTTGTTGATGTAAGTGGTCTCTTGCTTTGCCTGGTCCTGTGACACTCCATAAATCTCCACTCGAACCAGAGGGTCCACTATAGAGCCCTCCTTCTGATTCACTTTAGGGAGCTGCTGTCCACTGATAACCTGACAGACACACACACACACAAACACAATAAGACCTAAACAGACATACAAATGCAAAAAACAGACACACAAATAAAAGGTGCACACTTAACAAACGCTTAAATGTCTGATTTGTGTGTGATACAGCATTTGTTATTGTTTATGAACCTTAATGGACAGGCGGAGTGGTCTGTAGCCCGCCCAGTCCTGCGGTCTCTCTGGGTCGAAGGTACTGTCACTGTTCCTCATGAAGTCGGGTTTGAGGACGTAGCCACAGCAGCCGTTCTGCCTGAAGAGCCCGTCGTTCAGGTCCATCTCCAGCCCGGCGGTCTGGAAGTTCAGCGCCACTTGGGGAACAATTAGGAAACAGTTTTTTCACATTGTATCTGTAATGTTTTCACTCACTCACTCACTCACTCACTCACTCACTCACTCACTCACTCACTCACTCGCTGCCCTCTTGAGCATCTGTTTCAAATATATCTAATTCCCCAAAAGCATACACAATGAATTTACTTAATTTTAAAAGTCAGATTTCATGAAAGCAAAGAGCTATGTACAATCATCATCTAGAGGTGGCATTCCTTGCTGGTTACCCTTACCAATCTGGCAACCCACATTCCATAACTCCTGGGGGTTGTAATTCGAGGAGTCGGTCCGCATCCCGCTTGGGTACACTCTGCTCAGCTGTCTGGTATTGTGCTGCACAAATTCTGTCCCTGCGGAAGACAAATTAATAGTAAAGTACTGAAAGATATCTCCATTAATGAATATTAATTGAAGTCGTTGAGGTTTGGCTTTCAATTTGCCCCTTTTCATAACAAATGTTGATCGTTCTTTATGTCTTTTAAGTAATTTGCTCCCATAACAGCTGTTATTCTCATGAACTCAGCTGAGGATAAATAAATTATCTACAAAGATACATTATTATAGCCTACAGTAGCCTATCATTGACGTTTTACTGTATATTGAGCTAATCTCAACAAGACTTGAGAGAGTTGGTTCTATAAGACTTAATTGTAATTTAATTTTCTGGCACACCTGTGCCCTTGCTGAGTTTCCTGGCTTTGGATTCAGAGAAGGAGGACATCTCATAACACTTGGAGTGCAGGCGAGAGTGTTGGAAGCCGTGAAAATGGACACTCTTACAGTACACCACCAGGTCAGAGAGCTCCCTGGAGAGATTGGACATCTGAGGGAAAGACAGAAAGTGCAAGTACCAATAAATTCTAATAATCCTGTTGTTTTGTCTATGGTAAGTAAGTAAAAAGCTTACTGGTAACCATTATCCACCATTTACCTCCATCCTACCTTCTCATTGAGGCACAGCTTGCCTGCTGATAGGTCCTCCGCAAACTCCGCCTCCTCGTCATCACTGACCTCATCCAACGTAGTTTCATCCCCCTCGCTGGTACAACTCTCCTCCAGGCCGCTTATCTTCTTTGCTTTTAGCAAAATCTTTCCCATGAGCTCCTATTGAAATCAGAACAAGATGCTTTTGTTCTTATGTCCTCAAAGCGCGCAGGAAAAATACACAGACCAGTAAGGGTCAAGGCTACACAATTGAAATATGTCTTTGTCTATTTAGTTTGCACATTGTTTTGGGATTGTTGAGGAATTGAATGTATCCACCCACCAACAATGTAACGATTAGTAGTTGAGTAGTACTGGATTAGTTCAGTCACCTCCTCCTCTGCCAAATGTTGCTTCTCTGCAGCTACATCATGTATCCATGGTTTCACTTTGAATTTCTCTTACTGTAATCCCTCAGATGGCCATTGAAGCAATGTGACAAAGACTGACCGAGAAGTACAATAAACCAAACAATTAACTTTGTTTCACGTTTTCTAATTTCTGCCTAGGATCTGCCTGCCATTTATACTGATTCACATGAGCATCGATAACCTACTGAGTGCTTTGACTGGAAAAGGAGCACGAAAACCATTCTGAATACTGTCTCTATTGACGTTGCCTCAATCACTGTCATTGTTTTTTAATACATCATGTTAATGGAACTACTGCACCAAGACAACTAGAGATGTAACGGTATAAACATTTCACGTCATGATTATAGTGACCAAAATGATCACGGTTATCAGTATTATCGTGGTATTGTTAAAATGTGCTGAAAATGATTTTAAAAAAAAACTACTGATACACACACTAAAATCATAAAACTGACTGAAAACCACAAATAATTAGCAGCACTATGCACTTTTTGTTTGCATAAACATTAAAACAATATGTCTTGGAGACTGTTACTAACTTTGGTTAATGCTGGAGAGTATTTACAGTGAGTTTTTCAAAGTGCAGAAATCAAACACTGTTTTAGTGATGATTTTATCGCGATAAATTTAATCGTATTTTGTCACGGTTTATCATTATAACGGTTATTGTTACATCCCTACTGTGAAGAAGGGCGTTAGGTTGAACCTGCGGTGAGGGCAGGTGCTGTGGACTCTGTCCATCCAGGGGGGCTCGCAGCAGCGCATCACCCAGGATGTGGTCCAGGTGTTGGGCCATGATGGTCTGCTGCTCAACACTGCAGTGGTTCTCCAGGGACAGGATGACAGGAAACTCAGACGCCTGACATACAGGAAGAGTGGGACGTTCAGACTGACTAAAACTGCTTTCTTCAGGCATTGGATAATAAATACCACACAGTGTTTATAAAGTTGCAATTTTTTGGTGAAGCTATAGTATCCAGTTTAGTATAAAACTATTTTAGATAGTATTTGGGTTTATACATGTAGATATTTAATTTAGAAATAGTAAGCTATTCAACAGTTATAGGCCTACTTGTAGTCAACTAATGCTCCAATTAGATAAAGGAGAGATTATCCACCTTAAAGGCATATTCCCCCAGCGTGGAGATGGCATCTTTAAAAAGGATCTTGGAGGTGAGGGTGTGGCCGTGGTACACCACCGGCTCGCCATTGGGTCCGTCCCAGCAGTCCACCTCCACACAGCGGCACCCCCGCTTCAGGGCCCTAATCACACACACCATCACACACTCAATAGATACACGTAGTAGAATACTTTGAGACCCCCTGTGTTACGCTGATGTTCCGGGAAAGTTGACCAGTAAGCTGATCAATATGTTGCCTGATCACATTTAAGAAGATTACGTACACATTGAGGAACAGGCATAATGTGTTTGAAGAAATCTGGAAACCTTTTGTTGCTTTTCTGAGAAATAGGACGGCATTTGTATAGCACACACAAGTGTCACCTTTGAGATTAGAACTGTACTGAAACCTCACCATTGTTATTGTCTTTGTTTGTTTGTTTTTAATTTTTGTCTTCATCTACTGTAATGTCTTCACCTTTATCCTGTTTTTGCGCGTTGTGCCAATGTAGTTGTATTTGTTTGTGTTACTTTTAGTTGGTGTTAGGTTTTGTCATGTGGTATTGTACTGTTGGGGGGGAGGGGGGATCGTGGATATTATTGTAATAGATAATAATATAGTTCAATAAAAACACAAAAACAACAAAAATATGTTGCCTGATCAGGGCCTACTGGTCGACTGGCTGTCCACCACACTAGGCTCAAGACAAACGGCGAACGAGCCCTTGAATCTGTGGCGCCTAATCTGTGGAATGTCCTCCCACAGGATTTAAGAACCGCAGCCTCTGTGAGCATTTTTAAAAGGCAGCTAAAGACCCCTCTATTTAGACAGGCATTTGCCTAGCCGTGTGTGTCCATATTTCTATGTTTATGTCCTGTCTCTGTAATTCATTGTACTTTTTTTCTGTCTGTTTTGGGACCCCCTCGAAAACGAGTTGGGACAACTCAATGGGTTTTATCCTACTAATAAAACAAACTTCATCGCTGAAACTAAAACTATTTTTGGTCTTACTGGATGTAGGCCTCCAGGCTGCTCTGGCCCCGGAGCTGGTCCTCCAGGAGGTAGGTGTTGTGGGAGGAGGAGATGAAGTAGTGGCTGAGAGGCTGACTCATGTCCTGGTGGAGGCCCAGCCGTCGGGGATCCATGATGGCGCCCTCTAAGGAGCACAGGTATGTCTGGAAGCCATCTATTGACATGACACCTTTCTTCTTGTCTGAAGAGAGACACAGTTCAAACTGACGTCAGAGGCCCCAAGGCATAAGTAGCTCATCATGGTATTCTGTTCTGATCATGATACAGTAGGAACTGTTGAGGCTCCTTGATTTTTTTGGGGGGGGGGTTTCTGTGAACAATAACAGTTGCCTGGAAACCTAGATAAATTAGAGCGTCATCCTTGCTTGAGGTGACTCTGGGGCTTACCGGTTTTTATCCAGAATTAATGGGTAAATTAAGCAAGAGGATTTCACCATCTTGCTGCCTATAGACATCAACTGGTAGACAAGTCTGATCTCATGAGCTCACATTCTGATAACTTCATGGATCAGTCTGGCCTCCCACTGAACCACCGCATAGAATAGGAAAACTACTGGCCAGATAATCACTGTGCCCTGATGTACTATGTGGCTGGTCAAGTTGAGACATGTGGTTCACTCTGGTTCACAATGGTTTGTTGTTCTGATTAATTTGATGTTGATCCAATCGCCTGTGGTTTAATTCTGGTACGCCCATCAGCAATTTTGAGAATACCTCATGGGAATCCATAACGCTCATAAAGGCAATTTACTGGGACACAGTTAGCTCTGGTTCAGAGTGGTCTTTACCCGTATCGGAGGGCTCATAGCGGTCAATCAGCTCCTGGGCGTGCTGTTGACTGCTCTCTACTTCCTGCTGCTCCCTTAAGAAGTCCTCCAGCTCACTGAGGGTTAATGTCTGCCCATCGCCAGAGTAGTCCTGGAAGACCTGCCATATGTCCTCTCTCTCTGTCAACATCTTATAAAACTGGACAAACTCCTTCATCTCCAAAGATTCAGATTGAGACTTATCAGCCATCTGTTGGAAAAGTCAAACAGTAATTAACCTTAATAAAAAATAAAGGCTTTTTAACTTTTTCCCAGAACAAGAGTGCTTTGGCTCCTCTCTTTTTGGTCTAGCTGTTTACCTCTTTCCAAAGAGCACCTTGTTTTCTGGTATTACTATACATCCCACAGAAGCGCTCCCCACCAGTGCTGTCTACAGTAATTAACCTTATCTTCAACCTGTCAATAATCTAGTCTCTCTTTTGTTAAGAGTTGCCTGCAGAAAATGTATCTGAGGACTTTTGGATGTTAGGGGATGGCGGGATGTTCTAGCGGGGAACTCGTATGGATCTCACCGTGAAGAGACGGAGAATATACTCCTCATGCATGTCCACGTTCATCATCTTCAGCAGTTTGCACACCTCCTTGAAGTTAATCCTTCCATCATTGTTTTTATCCGCCTTCTGAAACCAGTCCCAGATCCATCTGAAGGAAGGGGTTCGTTTAAGGGAAACACTAGCAAGGGATAGACACACAGAATAATGATGCATATTTTATAATGTATCACAATGCAGTCGATAGTGCACTGTAATACTATATGTCAATATGTCAAAACTATGTCGAATATTTGTAACTGCTATCAAGTCACTTTGAAGGGGCCTTCCTGCTCTAGTGAAGAATAGAATTGGATGGATCCCCAGGGTGAACTCTAGTTAGGGGGGGGGGGTGTCCATGTGTAGTCTGGGGTCGATATCCTGATCACATGAGCTCACATTCTGATTCCCTCCACAGATCAGTCTGGTCACGCTTTGATTCAGCCTGATTTCCACCCGTCAGATATTTACCGGGCCAATCACAACCATTTATCTAATATAGGGTGGGTTTGATACGATGACTGTACCCACTTGATGATATGATGACACAATGACTAACACACGTTGCATTGCTCTGATTGGTTGTAGGTCCAGTTGCGTCCGGAGGCATTTGGTCTGCAACCATTGAGAACTGCCCTTGGAAATCAAAAATAAACAGCAGTTTCAGACCATTGACATTTTTGCGAGTTGGGTCTGGTGAAGCCAGACTAGACAATGTGGGAATCTGATGGAATCAAGGGTTGGTGCTCCTGTGATAAGTGGGATAAATTTGTATGAAAGGAAGCAGCACTGACACCAATAATTTAATTTCTGTTTGTGGTTGTTCCTCGTGTTCCTCTGATTTAATGGTAACTAATCATGTTACTAGTGACACAGTTGCTCATTTAAAACCTTTTCGCAGACCTACATGGCCTCTGGGCCTCATCCCTGGGCCAACTTCCACTGGACTATTTCTTGTTATTTTGTTAGCAAACCTGTATATACTGTAGGCTACCATAGCCTAGATCAAAATTCCTTGACATCCAAGATGTTGCTAGTTTTGGCAGTGTCAGTGTGCATCAAAGCCCTTAGTCCCCAAAGCTGCCTCCTACAGTATAGATATGTGAAGGATACTGATCCAGCTTCTCCTTGTCATCCATGCTCTGCGTGGTGTGGATGAGTTTGCGCATGCCCCGAACCCAGGCCTTCGCTGCCTCCGCCGTTTCTGCCACCAGATCCAGGTTGCCCTGGCGACCCTGGAACACCAGGGTGAAGCAGCGTTCCGGCGGGAAATCGTCCGCGATGCTCAGCAGCGTCTCTGACTGGTGACCCTCGCGCACTGCCTGCACGTCACTCACTGAGACTGCGCGTCAACATTTTAAGAGAGGAAATAAATTCTATATGAATCTGGTGTAATTACCGTCTCAAATTATGACATTGTGTTATGCCTTTTTTTTAAGAGAGCATATGATAGACTAAAGAGGCAATGCCAGCCAGTGCCAAGTGCAGTTTGTTGGGACACACTCCCGTTATACTTACAGGTAGAGTGGCCTCTCCTTGCCCACCTAGACTTGTACCAGATCGTTAGGCCGTCCTCCATCAGGCGGAACTGTCGCTTGTTCTTTGATGTCCGGCATTTGACCTTCCTCATCGTTGACCCTGCCATCATCACCTGGATATCTTGATCACTCTGGAGACCTGCGCAGGGTCAAATATCATTTTCAAAACCAGTGTACTGAGACTTATTCCATTCAAATTATATTTAATTTATGTACACCACTGTGAACAGCTGTGCTCCGTTTATTTAAATATACAGTTCATTTGACAAATGTTCTCATTCCCTCCTTTTTTCATACAGTATGTACAGTGCATGTTTTGTGTCAGTTGATCAAACTTACGCAAGCTTTGGGGAGATTCCATTGCTATCCTTGACACATACAGTCACCAAGGGATTGGCTATGAAACAAATAGATGACAAACTGTTTTTCATGGGTCAACTATATCATTATTCCAAACACTATTTTCACTCCTAGAGTGAATTTTCTTTTCTTTTGATTATTATAAAATATATTGTCTGTTGAGATAATCCAAATACATAATGTACAAAATGGTCAAATAAGGGTGATAATCAATTACGTTTTCCACATTTTCATAACTTAAATTTGCACTCACAAACGTTTTACAGTTATAATAAAAAGCACATTTCCAGCCTGGACATACAGTACATGTACAGTTAGAAAAGACCCAACTGACCCGACCCCTATTACTCAGTCACTGTTGTCTGACTGCTCCTAGATGTACAAACTGGACAATACTTTTATTTGAGTGGAACTCCTAAAGTATATGGGTTATATACTGGATAGTGGATATAATGAAGAAATGGAAGTCCAAGTCAACTCTTAAAATTAACTAGAAATGGTGGTCAGAGAGCACAGACCTCCACCCATGAATGTATTTTGAGAGAGAGACAATGGACAAGCAGACGATGCCTTCGTCATCCAGCAGGCTGAAATGTGTTTGTTCATTGTCTGCTGTATATATGTATTAAAAGCAATTATACAACGGTATAGACCCGGTCCATTGTCTCTATTGGTCAGTTTGCATTCCAGCCTATACCGTTGTATAATTGCTTTTAATACATATATACAGCAGACAATGAACAAACACATTGTGGCCTTCTGGATGACGAAGGCATCGTCTGCTTGTCCATCGTCTCTATTGGTCAGTTTGCATTCCAGCCGTGGCGATAACCACGATGGCCCCACGCTAAAATGGAATGTTCGCACATCTTTTAATATCCACTTATTATTCACCTCTTATTATTAGCCTATACAGTGGTTATCGCCACGGCTGGAATGCAAACAGACCAACAGAGACAATGAACCGGATCTATACCGTTGTATAAAAATGAATGAATGAACAAACAAACCAATAAACACACGCCATCAAAAACATGACCTCTCACCCTGTGCTGTCACTGGGGCCGAGGTCACAGTAGCCTACAAATGTTAACAGGACACGTTTATTTACAGAAACACTATATTAAAGTTCACACAATGCGGATATATCGACAAAACCAGCACACATTTCTAGTCACTTTGCTAGCTTTTCCGATAAAAAAGTCTACGATCTAAGGTTGAAAGTTAACTATACAGCATCCAAGCACAGTACTGTGCAATTGATTGAAATTGAAAACATTATGAGTGACAAATCAGACGATGCAGCAGACGATCAGACGATGAACGGATGCGTCTCAGACCTCCGGCCTTCGTCATCCAGACGGCTGAAATGTGTTTGTTCATTGTCTGCTGTATATATGTATTAAAAGCAATTAACACTTATTTGAGAGTGTGATTTCCCTCCCCTTTTATTATAAAGATTATTTCAAGCACATGTACAGCATGCTATAATGGAAGGGGGACGCAACTATGTCATAGCACGTGTATGGACGGGCACTTTGCACTAGTTTCAATGAGTGTCAGATTCCTATTACATCTGGCTTGCTTGCTCTAGTTGGCCTGGTGTAAATGACCAATGGTTTAGTTCCAGTGTAAAACATGTAGCTTATCCTGAGACTGAAAATTAAATTAAATGGTACCGGGAAAATTATGTCACTCTACATTTTTATCTTAATATGATCCCTTCTTCAGTCTACAATAGCAGACTCTGTCCTCATTTCCAGGAAGGAGTGCAAAAGATGTTTCCTGCGGGGTCAAGGCTCCACAGTTCAAAAACCACATGTTAGTTCAGAGAGCACAGACCTCCGCCCCTGAATGCATTTCGTGGCTCTGTGCGCGTCAACATCGAATGGGTTCTAAATTGGCCCATGCTACACTCCTCCACCGAGTTACATGAAGAGCGCCCCCCTGGGATCACAGGTGGCGGTGCACTCTGGGCTCTCCTTCCGCAGACCCCAGTCCAAAACCCGTGTCTCTAGCACTCTCACACAGCTAGCTGGCTTCGTTCTAAATTTAGTTTTAATTTTGTGTAATCCTAGTCCAAAAAAAGACTGGGGGTGAATGGGTGGCTGTATTTGGCCGGCTCTGTGGCGCCCCCCTCGGGTCACAGCCAGTGGGGGGCAGTGCGGTGCACTCCGGGCTCTCCCCCCGCACCCCCAAGTCCAAACCCCGTGTCTCTAGCACCCCCACACAGGGAGCTGGCTTCGTTCTATTTTTGTATTATGTATTTGTGGATCCGGCCCGTGACTCGAATCTGCTCCAAAATGTAATGGTTCTAAGGCAGCCCATGATACAGCCCTCCACTGAGTTTCATAAAAAATCTATTTGATCGTTTCTGCGTAATCCAAAAAGTCCAAAAAATGAATGGAGGTGAATGGGCAGTCCGGCTGTGTTTGGGCGGCCCATGGACCTGCCCTTTGAGTCGGATCTGCTCCAAAATGTAGCGGACTGTAAGTTGGCCCATGCTACACCCCTCCACTGAGTCAGGTAGTTTTTGCATAATCCTGGTTCAAAAAATGAATGGAGATGATAGATGGAGATGTTTGGGCAGCTCATGGTCCCTCCCCGTGCTTTGGATCCGCTCCAAAATGTAACACAACTAGAGGATTTTTTAAATCCTAACCGATTTCAAAATCGGGTTGTATCACACACATAAGGAGAATCATAACAGATGTTCTTCTCGAGAATCTCAAATAAGCGCACGCTACAAGAGTTGAAAATAACGGCTCATCACACACTACAGGATATTATCGTATCCGAGGTAGCAATGAATGGGCTGCCAGCCAATTGGATCTGTAAACCCCTCACATTACAAGATCATCTGGGCTGAACATCGGTACCGACCAACGTTCCAGACCAGACTTCCTCCGATTCTCGGGACGGGGGAATCTGGGATAAATCGGCCCCCAAATCCTCTAGTGTTAGCCTGACATAAGTCGGACCATGCTACACCCTTCCACCAAGTTTCGTGAAAATCGGTCCATTAATTTTTGCGTAGTCCTGCTAACAGATAAATGCAGGCACACACGCACACGCAAATGCATGAACGTACCCATACACGCCACCGAAAACATTACCCATCGCCCTACGCTGTCGCTGGGGTGGAGGTAACCAGAGAGCGACACCCCTCTCAATAGCAGCGGTCATCCCCACTACACTCACACCACAAAGCACAGCATGAGCAGCCCATAGATAAAATGTCTGTTTATTTATGAGCTGAGTCTATCAAGTGATTCTATTTTAAGTGGGCCATGTGGCAAGATGATTCACTGTCCAGCGCGCGCGCACACACACACACACACACACACACACACACACACACACACACACACACACACACACACAGAGAGAGAGAGAGAGAGAGAGAGAGAGAGAGATGAGCAGATTATCATGACTCATGGGTAGACACATTAAAGGCGTGTCTGGAAAACAATCGTATTCTTGAGCGTACTGAAACACTCTTGACCGCCTCATCATATATAATGTATCAGCGCATCTCTCTCCAGTATGCAATGAATCCCATTAATGTCAGTTCCTATTACATATCTGCAATCTCCACAGGAATGTTCCATTTCCTCTTGTTTGTCCTGCATTCACAGAGCTATTTCTCTAGAGCTATTTCTACAGTTTCATTGCTCACATGCCTATGGTAATACCAGTCAGTCCCTGGCTTTTCCATAGGTATTTGTACAATGAAACTGTTTGGCTTGAGTTCTTAACTGAGGACAACAAAGTGGAACCAGATGCTGTAACATGAGACAGCAACCGTGGCCTAGATTAAAAACGCATCAGCAAAAACACTAGGAGGAAATCGATCACAAAGACAGATACATCTTGGAGAGGTCATCCAAAAAATAAAATCTTAACAAAAGTAAGGACCACTCCCCTGAATACTCACCCTAGTGCAACTGCGTTGGGGTGCTCCAGAGGGGGAAGTGTCTGGAGCTGGTCCAGCTGTTTTGGGTGAGACCCCAAAATCGAGTGTTTCTGCACTGAAGGATCTCCAGAGATGTGTGAATCCTAAGGAGAGGTCCCGAGGCAGAGGGGCTGTTCAGAAAACGCCGGTCCAACGCAGCGCTCGGGACACAGGGAGTGTCCGGGGGAAAATCAGTATCACCCTCTATCCTCCTGACTCCCACCGGTCTGGGAAAACTGATCTCCAGGCAACACTGGCATACACTGGTACACTCCTCCCCCATCCCCTCCCCCACCCCCCTCTTTCCTTCCTTCCTTCAACACCACACCCTCTCTTTCCCCTAGCATTACAGAATATTAGTGCATTATTTCAGACAGAAGTTTCTTAGCTGCTGAAGTTTCTTGTCTAATCCCTGCTCTAACTTTTCAAATAAGCTTCCTCTCACTATAAATGTCTCCCTGTCTCATGCCATCTCTATCCCATCAGCTGACTGTGACTCTTCTGAAGAGATTTGAGGTCAACACTTGAGGCAGTGTTTGCATCAGCAAGGTTTTCAGATACCAGTCTGGGAAGGGTTGCCTGTGAAAGTAAATAAACATGTATAAGCATGTTATTCCAGGAAATGGACATTCATTTTGCTATTCTTGTCCTATAAAGGTATTTTCTTGTCTGTGTCAGTAACTATGACTTGCAGATTGCTTATTACTCCACGTTTTACAGTTAAGCATATTGTACTTACAGTTAAGCATAAGTAGTAAGTAGCCTTGAGAGCCAGTGTTCTCCAGCCTAGTGGCCCACAGGACATGGATTTATTAGCGTGAAGTAGCTTGATGTACAAGTGCACCACACCACCTCGCAATCTCAGGGCGGACACTCTAACCACAAGGCCACTGAGCTGGTGTACACAGTTACAGTAAGCATATTAGTACTTATTTTCTCCATTCCTATCCTGTCGCTACACATTTTGGATAATTTCAAGATCTAACACAGTACACTTAAGGATAATGTCACTCTGAATTGATTTGTAGTTAGTATAGGCAGGCAAAATATCTGAGAACAGGGGGGAAATGGGTCTGGAAAAGTAAGTAAGAGAGAACCTACTGTAACTGGTCAAGGCTATCACATTTGGCTCTGTGCCATGCACTGCAGAGCAATTTGTAGATTGTGCAATGTGTGCAGCTTTCTCAGCACCACATATCACTCTAATCAGTTTTCCCTCTTCAGCGATCTCAATCGAACATATCAGCATACAGAAGCTCAAAATACCCCAAAATGAATATCTATGGGTAGTTTGTTCAAAATTCAAGATAGAGACTCAGTTCAAACCTTGAAATATAGAACAACAAGCTTATTATTGGCCACACTAAAGGATAGGTTCACTATTTTGGAGTTTAGGGCCTATTCTCAGTCTGTCTTGAGTGAACTTGACACATAAGAGACTATCATTTCCCTGATCACCTCAGTATTGAGCTAGCTACAGTTGTTCTGCAGGCGCACAAGTTAGAGATAGATACACTATATGGACAAAAGTATTCGGACAGCTACACATTACACCTACAGGAGCTTTTATGACATCCCATTCTAAATTCATAGACATTAATATGGAGTTGGTCCCTCCTTTGTAGCTATAACAGCTTCAACTCATCTGGGAAGAATTTCTACAAGATTTTGGAGTGCGTCTGTGTGGATTTTTGCCCATTCATCCAGAAGAGCATTTGTGAGGTCAGACCCTGATGTTGGACGAGAGGACCTGGCTCGCAATCTCCGTTCTAGTTCATCCCAAAGGTGTTTGATGGGGTTGAGGTCAGGGCTCTGTGAGGGTCAGTCAAGTTCTTCCACACAGACCTCACCCAACCACGCCTTTATGGATGTCCATTAACAACACCTTTGGGATGAACTAGAACGGAGTTGCTGTGGTTCCTAAAGATTCCCACTTGAAATAATATCATTTACAGTTGATCGTGGAATATCTAGGAGGTAAGAAATTTCCAGAACTGACTTGTTGCAACAGTGGAATCATATTACAGTACCACACTGGAATTCAGTGAGCTCTTTAGAACTACCTATTCATTCACAAATGTTTGTAGAGGCAGAGTGCACGGCTAGGTGCTTGATTTCATACACCTGTGAGACTGCATGAAACACCTGTTCAATGATTAAGAGCAGGGGTGCCCACACTTTTTGGGCGGTGAGCTACTTTTAAAATGACCAGCTCATCAAGATCTACCACCCAAACCCCGCCCCCCGGCGGGCCCCCGCCTCACACCTCCGGAACCCCCTCCCTTCTATCACTGGTCACTTAACATTGGCTAGGTTTTAATTCATGTGTCATTAAAGTCATATCTTAAAAGAAAAAATAATCCCATACTGAAAATAACATAACATTAATTAAAACCTCTTGTGGTGCCAACAGAGAAATGCATGTAGGGAGGGAGTGATAACTGGTCAAACGCTATTCTAGGTGCGCTGGCCTACAGCCATGCACAAAAAACCACTGCCTCTTGTGGTAGCAACATAGAACTGCAGGTCAACAACCCGACGGAGGGAGGGAGGGAGTGAGTGACAACTGGATATTTGCCATCTTTGGTGCGTCGCCACGCACAAAAATAACAACATACAACCGAAATAACAACATACGGCTACTGTTTCAAAATCAATTATTATTAATTATTAATCAAGCTACCAATTACTTCACACTGGAAGTGGAACGTTAACTTTGTTGTATATATGCCTTGCACAATCTTAACAGGTAACAATCTAGTGGTCAGAACAGAGTGTCTTTAGCCTGCTTACATGACTCAATCACAGCACAATACACTCTGCTGACTTGCACTGAATGGATCAGTCAGGGTTGCAGAATTCGGGCTTTTTTGAGTTTCTGATTGATTTTGCTGGGCTACTATCAGCTGTCAGCTACACATACAAGACTAAACAATGATGAAATCAGCCCACACATGATTAAATCATTAAAACGCTCAGCTAAACTGCAGGTCACCCTTGTAATCTACAAAGTAGCAGGAGGAAAAAGTTGCTCATTTGGACAAAAAGAGAGATGATGAGACTGCTTATCTCTGCACACGCATCATCAAGTCGCCTTTTAATGGCTTTTCTTTTGAATGGTGTTATAGAATTTACATCCAAACACCTTAAACCTTTTGTTCTCTCTCTCCTTTTGTAATTCACCACCTCCCTCAACCGTTTCACAAAGACGGTAGCCTCCAGGAGGTCCACACACCTAGATTCTGTCTACAACAGAATAACCATCCTTTGTCATCCTTTGTTACTCTTGGCCACGCCTGCCATTTCATATGACGTACAATGGAGTAGCCAATCACATCCTGGAAGCACCGTACCTGTGTTTTGATTGCATATAAGGCAGAGCAAGACCCAGGGGCGGCACTTCGCTGGATAAACCACTCTTGTTGCGTTGTTCAGGAAGTCCTTGCGCTCGTATGTTTTCACAATAAACCAGACTTAACCTTTTGAGCGAATCTTGGTAAATCCTTTTTTACTAGATCAGTAATTCCATTACAATGGCTGGAGATCTACCAGCATAGAGATCTACCAGCATAGAGATCTACCAACATAGAGATCTACCAGCATAACCTCTGAGATCTACTGGTCGATCGCGATCGACGTATTGGGCACCCCTTATTAAGAGAAACCCATGTCCCAATACTTTAGTCCTTATAGTGTACGTTTCAAGTGAGCATATTGTTGTACTGGTAAATATGGCAAACAAACATGCTTGAATACCTCGATCGTTCTGTGGGCTGAGCTTTGTTTTTTGTATCGTTCCACACAAAGACATGGATGTCAAGGTGGTTCTCACTTCAACAAAATATGTATTATAATGTACTTGTCCTGTTGTCAACAGATTCAAATTTCAAAGGAGCATTTCAGAGAAATGGATTAGGTGAAGATAGTAATTGGTTTAGAAGGCACTTTCCTGACTAGAAAGCTGCAAGGCAACTAAGAACACCTTTCAGCATACACTCTGGGGATCAGACTGAATCTACTAATCTCCTGTTGCAAATCGTTTCTGTTTCACAATATCCAAATTACAAAACATGTTGTTTCGATAATGGAACCTTTAAAGGAAATGAATAGCAAAACGTATCAAACATAACATTTATTGGGAAACTTCAAAACATGAACAAACTTTTATGTAAACATTTAGTGAAACTTCGTTGGGGAAGGTTACCATACATCTCATACCTAGAGGCTGGAGCCAAAAACCAAGTAGAAGAAAGCAACATAAACAGTCGATGTGTGGGGGAAATAATTACATTTTAAGTCACACAAAGTCTCTGTGTATAAATGGATCCTGGGTAGGAAGGTTACAACTGTCTTGGAGATTTTTGCCAATATTTGACACCAAAGCAAATATCCTATTTTGTGTCTTTGCTAGAATATAACAAGTAACTTCATGCTAAACGTATGCCACGTTTTAAGTCGCAGGGTGAAATGTCTTGAGACACAAACAGATGGACCGCACAGTTTGAGGCTCCTACTGAACCTTTCTCTCCTGGACCTGTGTGTGTCCTCATATAGGTGTGCCTGTGTGGTTGTGTGGGCATCACTGGGCAGACAGAGGGATGCCCATGGTGTCCGTCACCTGACCCTCCTGGAGGTTCTTCACCAGCTGTGCCAGCCAGCGCTTGGTGGTGGTGTCGTCCTTCAGCACCTGGGCAAAGGTGCTATCCTTCAGCTGATCAGGTAAGCACTGGCGCAGCGCCTCTCGTGCTCTGAGGGTCAAACGTTATACACCAGAAGGGGAAAAAATAGTTCAGCCCATCAATCCCATTTCAGCTCTTTTTGCCTAATATTTTAGGTGATTGAGTCAAAGAACAGATGGGAGTTGAATTTGAACACAGAAGTCAGATTCTAGATGGGTTCTAGATAGACAGGATATACAATACAAGGCCTGTATATTTTGACAGCCCATTCCTCCCCGGCCTAGACCCCAATCTTGAGAGTAACAGGTCTTAACAGACATGATAGGGAAAAGCCAAATGATAGGAGGCACCCCCATGTTTCTTGCACCCCTGTACTGTATAAGCATGAGCTGTTCCTGCTACTCTACTGTCCTCGATGTAGCGTCCATATCCGTTTCATTTTGGGCCAATATTCAGACTGTCAATGCAGAGGATAATAATCACTTTTATTAGACTAACTACAGACAATTGTTGCAGTTCTTTGAATATGTGAGCAGTGATAATGCACCTCCAAGTGGACAGTGTGAGACATTGCACCTTCAGATACTTTATTTGTAGGCAGGCCACACACTTTCCTACCTTGGATTATCAGAAAGCCGAAGGTAACAGCGTACAACGTGTTTGAGTAGACGTGCGGAGGGTTCTTTAGAGAGCTGGAGCACCATTTTCCCCTGAAAACAAAGAGGGTAGTAGAAAACAAAGTCAGTACCTCTGGTGTGATACAGTTCAACCACGGCCTTGGCCGTGTCAATCATGCATCACCTGGTTTCATACCCTTGAGCCATGACATCACCACTTTTAATTCTATTCCACAAATTCAAGCCCTTAACAGTTTTGCTAACTGATAATCTAAACCAAAATCATAGATGTGTATTATTTCTATGAAAGAGGGGAGCTACAAGGAGTTTAAAAGCCACAATGTTTCATTTTGCCATGGTAGGACAGTACTTTCCCTGAATGTCTATGGAGGAATATAGAAACATCACTTTTAATAGTGTGTTGTTCTTATTAAAAAGAGAAACCGTTGTTGTTCAGAGAAATGCCCGGAATTGCATCCTTACCAGAATCATTGCCACATGAGAGAAACGTTCATATGTCTGGCAAATGTAAGCTAGTCCTGTGTCATCAAGTAGGATCTTCTGCAGTATGAAAGTAGCAACCTGTCAGTGAAGACCGAGAGAAGAGTCAGTGATGAAGGTTACACATTCGACTGCTTCTTCTATGCTAAATCTCTGAGATAGAACAAGAGAAAGGCTCTTGGCCACAGATCTGGGGTCTGATGACCAGAGAGGGGAGGAACATTTCACTAAGTCATTGAAGAGAAATAAGGACTGGTCATCTATTCTAATATCAGGGCGGCCAGCTTAAAGATGATCAGGTTAAATATCAAGTGGGGCAAGGGTCAAGACTACTTCAGATCCATTCGACATCCATAGCGCAAAGAACAATTAGTTGGATGAAATGTCGTATTCTCAGAGGACTGCAGCCAGGTGAAGAAACAGAGGTGTGTACTGTTTTGGAGAGTTCACTTCCTGACTCCATAATGCGCAGACACAGAGGGATGATCTCCGTGGTGAGGAGGAAGTTGATCACCTCCTGCTCATCCGTTTTGACGAGGGCACCTGAAGTGAAGACAAACGCCCCGGTAAATATTATTATCTCTAATACATCTTATTAATATCATTACATCTCTATTACATCTCATTAATATTATTACATCTCTATTACAGTACATCTTATTAGTATTATTGCATCTCTATTACTGTACATCTTATTAATATTATTGCATCTCTATTACATCTTATTAATATCATTACATTTCTATTACATCTCATTAATATTATTACATCTCTATTACATCTTATTAATATTATTACATCTCTATTACATCTCATTAATATTATTACCTCTCTATTACATCTTATTAATATTATTACATCTCTATTACATCTTATTAATATTATTACATCTCTATTACATCTTATTAATATTATTACATCTCTATTATCTCATTCAGAATTCACTCCAAAAGGGCATCTATTTTCTTCTTCTTCAGTACACTGAATCAATCAGCCCAACAGACTATTTATGCAGAAAGAAAATTGAAAGGCACCTCCCAATAGGGATATTGAGAATATCCATCTATGTTGTAAAGGTGACCATTAGTGATGGCACTCATTTAAATTCTACATCTGTAGGTCTAGAAAGTGTGGACCTACACACACTATACAGGAGGTGCACATAGTAGTAGTAGTAGTAGGAGGAGGAGGAGGAGGAGGAGGAGGAGGAGGAGGAGGAGGAGGTACCTCCCATACCAATACCCAGGGGAGCTAGGATTTTGGACTCGGTCATAGCCGTGTGTGTCAATATGTCTGGTCTTGGCTTATGTAGAAAAAGCCAGGTGGAGACAGGTTTTTACCTATAACTCCAAGGCTTGTGAGGCGCAGGTACTCAAAAGGCCGTGTTTTGCTCACAGTGTGAAGGAACGGATAAAGGAAAAGAGGAATATGCGCTGCCAAAAACGCAGACCTGGAAAAGAAGACTATGATTATGACCAATTAGCACAGGCATGGTGAGGGTCAAGACAAATGAGTTGAAGAAGTCAAGGCAGATCTGAATTCTGCTATTGATGATGGCTGCATTATAATATCAAATGATGAAAACGTTCAAGTGGCTGGGGCCTATTACCGTGTCTCTGGATGTGAGGCGACACACTGTAAGAGTGCCAGGGCATTGCATACCCTGTTTGACTGGTGTGCTGTTAGTATTGGTGGATTTATAGAGGGGTATATGTTTACAATTTCCTGGAGAAAAAGGAAAACAAAAAGGTATTTCTATTCCATATTTTTTTCTGTTTAGGAGTGAGATTTTTGTCAAAACTCGATAGACTGATGGCAATTTAGAACAGACTTTCATTTGAGTAAAACAATTTGTAATATACCAGCATTTACATATTTTAAATAAGGTTTTGGGCAGAAAAATACACTGTAGGCTGTTTTTCATTTTTAATGTGTGCTGCTTTTGGCACACAAAATGAAAAATGTGCAGTATCATCCATACTGAAATATTTTCTTGGGGCAAAACTATGTAGCTATTATTAAGTAATAGTTACCTGTAAGAGGGCGGAAATCGTTCCACAAGAGTGCCAGAGCATGGGTGCGAGGTCAGGCACTGATTCCCGTTTTTTGCTGAGCTCCAAGAGGGCATTCTCCCTGGTCTCAGGGCTGGACAGCTCATTGATCCACTGGTAAATCTTCTCCCTATCCACCTGTGCCAGGGCTGTGGTCACTGCCTGTGGAACAAAGGGGAGACTGAACTTGGCCCATCTAACCTCTCAAAGATCTAACCGCCTCTAAGACCGGACTTATCAGTACTTCTCTTTACCTCCATGAAACAGTTGAAGCGATGCATTAGACAAACGCACAGACTTGTTAGCCCCAATTGTGACACCTACTTGACAAAATGTTCTGAAACTGTTCCGTGAGAAACCACCTGCATTGTGGGATGCTTTCTCCTGGTTCCAGCATGTCCACAGACTGAGAATAACCTGGCTGCCTGTAGTAAATGCAATTCACTGTCTCAGGGTGAGCTATCTAGCGTTAGCTAGTCAATGATAGTTGGTCACATACTGCTCCTGTAGCCAGCATCCTCTGCAGCGCCTGGGTGTACTCTCCCCGATCAGGTTGAGACCCTTTATTGTAAAGGTGACCAGATTTCTGAAATGAAAAACAGGGACATGCATAGTTCAGCAATACATATTTTAATACAATACCCAATGTTATTATTTCTGAAATAAAAATGGGGGACATTTTTACCATTGCACCTATGGATCCATTGAGTGGGTTAGCGGTTACAGGCTATATCTCTAGAGTGCACCGTTTGACGAAACTTTGATATTGGCCGTTGTATATGATTGTAAGTAACCTTATAACATGGCTTATAATGCTAAATTCCGAACCTGTCCTTTAACTCTTGACATGGGAGTTGTTGACAGTTGCAACAAATTTCTTAGTGACATCATTCATAATAATATGTGGGTCTTTAATTCACCACACGGCAATTGATAGATTTACACATGTGAGGGCGATACATCACACAACACACACATGCAATCAGGGGTCGCCGGTGGAAAGCGTTTCCTGCATTTATCCCATCCAATGCCGTCTTCCTCCAGGGGCAGCCAGCAGCAGAGGGCAGTCATTGTTCATTGCGCTCAGGGACCAAGTCCAACTGCTCAGTCCAGGTCTTGGTCAGGGACCAGACTGAAGAGCATGTGCTCTTCTGCATGCTTTTCGTATTGGGTTCTTTGGGAGGAAACCCTTGCAAACTCTGCACCGAAAGGCCCGAAAGACAGAAAGACCTTCTTATTGTGAGGTGACAGTATTAAGTACTGCACCACCATGCTGGACGTGAGCGATTTTGGGGTCTTGCTCAAGGACACTTCGGTACAATGCCGGGATCTGGGATCAAACCGGGGCGCTCTACCTCCCCGCCCCTTCATTCATGTAGGAGTAGACTCTCGACTGGTACATTGCTCCCAGGTAAGCACATGACAGTGGACGCAAATCTGGCCAGGTTGATATGTGGAATTTCATTGTCACTAAAATGATTAGCCACTGTACTCCATCTTTCACAAGGTATTGTCATTTGTTTTCCATTCATTTTCCCCTTCAGGAACTCTTACAGGCTTGTCACCTCGTCAAAGGGTGCATCTTCATCGATGGTGACATTGGGACATTTCTCCTGCGATTTAATATTATAATACCCAATCCATTGTATTGTGTAATTACATTTAAATCTATCTAATTTCCCAAATTATGTGTGCACATTTCCCAAATTATGTGTGCAACTGTGCACATTTTGCTAACATGCGTTAACTCTAGCTATAGCAGACAGACCGACAACGTCAACAAATTGAGCAGAGGGCTCGGGACAGTGACAAAAGTTTTTTTTTGCCGCTAAAAGAAAGGGAATTCATGTTGTAATCTATTTGCTTACCTTGAAAATACGACCGGCGAACTGCGACGGAGTTGAAGCTATCCAGGCTTGCTAATTATATTCTGATGATAGGTGCGACAAGTAGCGTGAGGTAGCCTACATAGCAAATGAGAGAACTAAGATTGGAATAACGTTAGCTAGTGCTAGCCTAACCTAAAACTAGGCTCGCTAGTAGTTCTCCCGTATGTGTATAATATTCAATCACGGTCTTTACTTGTAGCGGTTAGATACTCTGGTTAGTTGGCTGTGGTGGACAGTAGGGTCACAGACTTTCTTAACTACGTAAAACCAAATAGGATTCTTTCTTATTTCTGGCAAAGACGATTAGATGAACCCGGTGAACTGAAACCAAAGCCATTTTGAAACGTTCGTGTATGTTTGTGTGACCGGAACCGGAAACCCCGTACCCGGTGGGTGCGCTCGTATCGGGCATAATAATATTATTAAGAAGTAAGACATAACCGCAAGCCTTGAAATTGGTTTTACTACTCCGAAAAAAATCCATGTCGTTAGTTTAAATGGTATGGTTAAATGGTTCGGTATTGAAGTGCAAGTATAATTTATTTTCACAGTCGCTCTGCTGAGTTGTCGCGAGAAAAAGTATCATCCCGAATATAATTTCCGCTGTGAATTTTCACGTTCCCGCCATCATTGAAGACCACAGCGAGGCGTCGTGTGAACCTGTAAACAGCATATATACTGAAATGCCGGCAAAACCAACTTACTTCTCTCTAAGGATTTTTGTTAAGGGTAGAATAATTTAAACATTTTGAGAAGAACATTGCTCACTGAGAGGTAAGCAGGCATTGTGTTGCAATTCAGTCTACGCTATGTTTTCACCACCAAATGACAACCAAGCAAATGTTAGCTAGCTGATTTTAGGTGGCTAACGTTAGCTAGCTAAGTGTCATTGCTGAGTGTTTAGGCCTGCGCGCTAGGAATGGAAGCTAACTAGGCTAACAACATTAGCTAGCTGCGAACGCGCTGCAGATACAATCCGTATCTTCACTAGCGGCAAGCTAGCTAACATGGGTATCTTAAGTAGTAGGGTGGTGTTACCTAGCTACATATCTACTCGTCTCGTTGCTAGTGTCAATACAATCATTTGCCTACGGTTTAGCTAGCTATCGCTAACGTCCTAGCTTGTGAACCTGCACGGTGGCAGGCAGTAGCTAGTCGTGTAGCTACCGCCACCCGCGTGGGTTGATGGTTGGCCTTGAAGACAGCCAAGCCAGGATCAACGCTATCTAGCGGTCTGTGGACAGCACACCCCCTTGTCACGTACGCTAGGAAACACCTATCTAGCCCCTGTTCTAGACTAACATTAACTTAAGGTAGTCACATGACAACTTTAGCAAGCTAGAACGTTAGCCTGCCGGACTATCTAATTTATATCCCTGCACTTATCTTATGAAGTTACTGTAGTATAGAGCTAGCCATTTCCGTTTGGTTAGTTTGCGTAGGTAGTGTATACCCACGTAGCAAGTAACTGCATGCAAGTTACATTATGCATTGATGAGGATTGCACTTGTTCTTCATTCATGTTTAGGTTGACTTCACTTTGTATTTGTGCTGCTTTGCTTGAGGAAAAGTCACCATGTTACCGTCAGTGGTGACTTCCTTTGCCACTTCCAACAATCGTGTATCTCTTTTAGTCATGCTATATACATTTGTGTAATTTTCAAGGTTAGGTTGGCTATTGAGTCTTTATTTCCAACCACAGGCACAGAGAGCTCTATTCTGACCAAGGAGGTTAGATCCTGTCCCACATGGCGGCCGCAGTGCCCAAGCTCTCCAGCAGTGGTGCGGTTAAAATCCGCTTCAACAGCTTAGACCTGGGGACCACCAGGTGGAAAGAAGGCACTTTTGAGATCCTCGAGAAGGACAACAAAGTCAACCTCTGTATCAGATTCAATAGTGGTGGTCCAACAAGAAATTTCCAGGTATTGTACAGTAGCTTTTCTATCTTCGGCACTTCACATATCACTACATTTTGAAGAGAGCTTTCTAATTTGTGTGTCTATATTGTGTCCTTGCCCTCAGCTCAACGGTAACATAAAGAATGTGGCGTTTAATCAAAACCGACTAATGGTGACTTTGAAGGATTGCAGTATTGTTACGCTTGACAACATCACCCCAACCTTGGGTCAGAAAATGAAGGAGTACCTTGAGAAGATGAAGCAGGGCAAATCAACTGGTAAGGACACATGTAGATGATATCTTGTTGAGAATGGACTGTCTTTATGTAGCACTTTCACTACTAGGGTTAGGAGCTTGATTTTAGTAGGACCCTCCCATACTAACAATGAAATACACTCACTCGCTGGTTCACTTTCAATGTTGTTCTTTTCTCGTAGTTCTAAAGACATCCCAGGGAAGTGCCAGTTTTAGTATTCTCGGGAATCGCTCAGTAAAGAACGAGTCCAGCCCCTCTGGAGAACGACAGG
Source organism: Borostomias antarcticus (assembly GCF_949987555.1). Lineage (NCBI taxonomy): Eukaryota > Metazoa > Chordata > Actinopteri > Stomiiformes > Stomiidae > Borostomias > Borostomias antarcticus. The sequence goes on from NC_140235.1 coordinate 7,142,628, forward strand.
TATGGAATTGCATGAATGATATGTTAACCATTACAATCACCTCCATCAGTAATATGTGCCCTTACAACAAGCTCACGCACAAACTCTGGATTTCTTCTTCTTTCTGTACTGTAATTATTTTATCACGTTTTATGTTATCTTACATGATTATATATTTGTAATACATTCTTATTTTAATGTTCTATTGTGTATAATGTCTTTTTATTATTTAACCCTTTTAACCCTGAAAATACATTTAGAATATTAATTGGATTTTCCTTATACTTATACACTTTCAGCAAGTGTTGGAGTGAAGAATGTTTTATATTTGTTAGATATTTTTTTTATATTATTAAATATTTGTTAGATATTTTTTTAAATGTTGCCGGTGACGTGGTCGTATTAAAAGGGTTAGGCACATTGAGTCTGTGCTTGTCATGAAATGTACTCTATCAAATAAACTTGACTTGACTTGTTGTCAGGGCACTTTGAGACGGCAGAGTGTGGATAGAGAGGAGACCACACCACGCAAACCCCTGGGAAGCCCCAGCAGAGTCACCTCCACCCCTGCCCGTGGTGGACTCTCTGACAGCAGGTATGGACGTCCTCCGCTCACCCTTCCTCAGCCCACAACCCATCCCCAACACCAGTCTTTGGTCCAGCTAACACCCCCAGCAGAGTAACGTCCACTTCTGCCTGCCGTGGGCCTCCCAGTTCACCATTGCTCCACTACACCACACCGCACCCTGCTAACTCTAACCAATGGCACTCCTTGACGAAATGAACATACGACAGAAAACTGTGTGTATGGTCATTTCCATGCAAAGCTCGCCATTGGAGGGGGGCGGAGACTACGCTCAAATCTCAGGTGAAGTCTCAGCTCAGTTTGTTTACACAAGAGAATTGTCACAAGACTGACTGGCATCTAAACATGTATGCAGCCACATATTCAGCACTTAAAAATATGTATCTTATGGCAAAATATTCTATTATTAAGGGCTTGACTGTGTCATATATCCCTAAAATAAAAATGTGAAAGTATTTTCCCATTGTTTGCAATTAACAGGTAAAAATTTTTTGGTGTAAGATTAAGTTTGCTTTCATTTGGAGCCAGTCTACTTGTCAGGCTATGGCTACTGGTGATATAATTACAAGCAATCAAAATCGACGAAATGAAAAGCAATGTGTAGGCTAACGGATTTGCAATGTGTTATTCAGTGACTTATTTAAATATGAGCTTTGACAGTCATCAAATCTTGGTAGAGTAATGCCAGATCAGGCTCTTTAGAAGACCTCCACGTGCCCGCCCTACTGTATACTGATGAAACAGGCTGTTATGGGATGAAATTCAAACAGGTCTAGGCTCTAATTTGAGATTTATTGTCAGAATAAATCCTCAAATTGACAGCTATTCATGTGCAATGGTTTTTATATAGGCTGCTACACAATTAAACAAATCTCTGCCCAGCTTGCACGCTGTCCTTCATTCAGGATGAAACACACGCATGTAAGACGCAAGGGTTTTCCAGGACAGCGGGGATGTTTTCAGGGAGAGTGGCGAGTGGCTGTTGGACTAGAGGTCTGAGAAGTTCCTCTTGGCTGTGTTCGCATCTCCATGTCAAACTGTAGGGGCCAGGTCAGAGTATGTAGGACGATGTGTTGGGGATATTTAAGTGACAAGTGTTTTCAGCCGCGCCACATTATCAATGTCCGATCATTCATATGCTGTGATTGGCGAGATGGCAAGGTTTCATGAATCACATGTGAACTCTGTGGTACAATCATTTCTGAGCTCGGATCTGTGCTGGTTTCTATGTTCGATTGATAAATTAGTTTTTAAATGAGGATCTCACTGTCCTCACCTCATCATTTTGATAGATGGTGAGCCCTATACCCTTCCTTAACCAATCGTCCTTAACCAAGAATCAATGCAAAGAACCAATTCCCCAAACCAACATCCCCTTACATTTTTCCTTCCTATGTGTATCCTGTAAAGTACGATACCCACACCCACACCTTTCCCTCACTCTTGCTTGAACCCCGTCAGGAGTGAGAAGAGGAAGAGACTCCTCAACTCGGACAGTGACCTGGTTGAAGACTACCCCAAGGAAAATGACTCATCCAGGTAGGAGACCCCCCCCCCCCCCACACACACACCTATGTGTGAGTACAGACTGATGGCAAGTCAATTTCTTGTTGTCAATGCAGCAGCCTTTGTAGAATTGATCTGTGACAAATATCATCTTAACATTCTTACCTCAGCAACAATAAAGCAACCTCAGACCCCTCCCGGAAATTTCTGCAGAGCTGTAAAGACAAGCTGAAACAGGCAGAGGAGAATCGAAGCCCAGGTAGGGGTGCTGTTCAACTGGCACATGTATCCAGCAAGATGTTAGACTAGTCGTCTTTTGATTATTTTTTTTTATTTTTTTCCATCAGTTTCCTTAACTCCGGCACCTCTACAAGCAACTTCATTTTATGGTAGCAGATCGGTGACCAAAGACTATAGCCAGAACCACTCGTTTCTGGACAGGTAAGAGCATCTATAGTGGTTTTTGATCCTATGTAGAGGAGGCATCTACTGCGCACTCAAGTAGATTTTAATAAGGTCCTGGAGGTCAAGAACGTAGATCAATAGTATAAAAAAGGGGAGAACTCTCAGGTGCTTGATGTTTAATTCTCACATTTATTATGTGGCTTTCTTTTTTTCCATCCACTCCACAGGCCCACCAGTTCAACCCAGACCCCCTCTGCTAAAAGAAGTCTCATGTTGCCCAATCACACAACCCCCGTTAAGAAAGTGCGTCCTTCTGGGGATTATGGGGGCTGGAACAGGCCCAGACCGTCCACTCTGGCCCAAGCCCAGCCGCCTTTGCAAGGGTAGGGAGATCTCACACAGGGACACTTTGAATTCTAACCATCATAGTTGACTACTTATTAGTAGCTTGGGACAGTCATAACAGTCTAGATTGTTTTTAAATGTGGTTTGCACTTAACCCCCATAAAAACCTTGTATATCGACTACGATGATGGATATGATATTTAATAATGTTTACTAATAACAATTGCTATTATAAACAATGTATTCAGTATACCTTTTCCTTTGTGCAATTCTGCTCATAGTTTAAAATAACATTTGTTCTCCCTTGCTGCAGATTCTCTAACCTGGGAAACACGTGCTACATGAACGCCATTCTGCAGTCTCTCTTTAGCCTGCCATCCTTCTCCAACGACCTGCTGAAGCAGGGGATCCCATGGAAGAAAGTCCCAATGAACGCACTGCTCAGGTAACTGCATCAGTCACCCTCTCCAGGGGATTTTGGCACATGTTTGTGGGGTGCTACCCACACGTGTAGCTGTGTTGCTCATTCCATGAATGCATGATCCTTACAAGTTGTACCTTGTTGTAAAGGTGACTAATCAGGCTTTACAATGATATCAAATACAATAACTATTATTAAAGGGGAGAAATAATCAACCGAAATAACGTTTCTGAACCTTTTTTGAGGAGTGTGTGTGTATGTGTATATCAATGGACAATATAAACTTTCACCCCCTCCCCTCTTCAATGTGTTTGCAGGCGCTTTGCCTTCCTGCTGGCCAAAAAGGACGTTGCCTGTCCTGAGACGAAGAAGGAACTGCTGAGGAGGGTGAAGAGCGCCATCTCCTCCACAGCAGAGCGCTTCTCTGGATACATGCAGAACGTAAGACTCTGCTCCACCCCCCCCCCCCCCCCCCACTCTGCCCCTCCCATTCTGCGGGGGGCTGCCATCCTGTTGGGGGGGGGGGGGGGGGGGGGGGGTCAATGGAACTGGCAGCCACCCTGACGCACACAGAGAGTTTCTCGGTCAAGAGTCAGCACAGTCTCTCAAAACAGAGTATAAGATCTTACATAGCGTAGCAGTCCAAGGCAGGGTCATCAACACGTTCCCTATCTGTATTTACGACCCTGGGACCAGGGTGACCGAATTCCTTGACCGAACAGACAAGATAATATGCAAAGATTTCTGCATCGTTATATATGTAGGTCATGATAGGGCATGCGTCTAAAGGCATGATTTATAATGTCTAGGTCCCCAGGCCCTTTTAGCTTTGGTTGACCAAGGTGTTAACAGTTCATGTCAGGCTTTTAGTAAAGTGGGACCCATAGTGTCACACCTGTGGTAGGCTACTGGAGGACCTGACCCATAAAATATCAGTGGGACCCCCAATCATCTCTCCCATAGTAGACATGGGAAGACCTTTGCCATTACCCATGCCACGGTCCCACACAGTCCCCGAAACATTTGACATGAAGGCCTGAGTGCTGAGCTGGCACCAGTTTTGCTCCTAGATCAGCACACCTACTCCTAAAGAAGCTTTGTGAAAACAGGCCCTGAAGGCTCAGCAGAATTGAGCTCCCCGTTTCTGGTTCTTTGAGTGGACTCATTGACTTCCAGATCCCAGCGTCTCACGTGATCCCCCCCTCCCTCCTCTCTCTAGGACGCCCACGAGTTCCTGAGCCAGTGTCTCGACCAGCTGAAGGAGGACGTGGAGAAGATCAACAAGAGCTGTAAGAGCGAGCCGGCGGCGGCCGCAGTGTGGGAGGAGCCTCAGCAGGCAGCGGCGCGGCCCGGAGAGGAGGCCGACACCTCCCGCATCTACACGTGCCCCGTGGTAGTCAACATGGAGTTTGAGGTGCAGCACACCATCACCTGCAAAGGGTGAGCGCTGACCGATGTCGCAACTGTAAACTATACATTTGAAATTCAAAGTAGTAGTGTATTTACTAAACTGTTCACTTTGTGTATATATATTTTTGGCATTATGTTGTTGGGATCTATAGAACAGCTCTGGGAAGTAACTCTTGGAATGTGTGTGCGTGCGTGTGTGAATCCTCAGAGAAAGGCCTAGTCTTAATTACTTGTAAACACATACTAATGCTGTGCCTCTTGTCTGCAGTTGTGGAGAAGTGGTCACCAAGCGAGAGCAGTTCAACGACCTGTCTATCGACCTCCCACGCCGGAAAAAGACTCTTCCTCTGAGATCCATCCAGGATTCTCTGGACTTATTTTTTAGGGTCAGTGCCCCCCCACAGACCACCATGCGAGGTCAAATCCACCAATCATATCACACCTAGCAATGAAGTGATTTAATTGAATTATTCCCATGTATTTTTCCAGGTGGAGGAAATTGAGTACTCGTGTGAGAAGTGCAGTGGGAAAGCTGCGACAGTGACCCACAAATTCAGCCGCCTGCCGAGGTATACAACACTGTTTTATCACGGAGGCTCCGCCCTCAAAAGGCATTTTAAGGGTTAAAACTCATCTTTGTGCCCCAGATGGCATCCTCTTTTCTTTCGGCAGACTCCCAAAGACTTCTCAATGACTCCCGATGACGGAGTCCCATCTTTATCTAACACACACTTGGCTAATGTGATGAGAAGGTGACACGCCTCCTATGTCCTTGTTCACTACCCATCCAGAGTGCTGATCCTCCATCTGAAGCGCTACAGCTTCAACGCCCAGCTGTCTCTGAACAGCAAGCTGGGCCAGCAGGTGCTGATCCCCCGGTACCTCACCCTGCAGGCGCACTGCGCCGAATTCACGCGGCCCCCCCTGACCTTGGGCTGGAGCGCCCACACCGCCATGTAAGACCCTCGCCAACAAACGCAGGGGGCAGCGCAGACGTTTACATGACTATCATCAGCCCAACGTGCACTTGGTACCATTACGCATAACAAGGGTTCATACCAATATCAAATAAATTTCCTTTACTGTATGGGTTTATAGTGATTAAGCCAATTCTAACCATGCACTGAATTTAAGTTAACTTTCTAAAAATAAATGTAAAAAAATAAATAAATCTCAATGTGGCAAAAGACGCCTGTGGTGTGCTTTACCTGGTTCAGAACAATGAGTTCAAAAAATAGCTTGGTCTGGACTCAAAGCTGATGATCTTGGAATGTGAGAGGGGAGGATGTGTGTTCATTTCTAAGCCCTTTGATCAAGTCTTAAGGCTGTCTGGAATGTTCTGATAGATTTTAGCGGAACAATATTGGAGTGGCTTTGTAGTGCATATATCTATGAAACTACACTTTCTTGCAAGAGATATTGCACTGATTGGCGGGAAGTTGAATATCCGAAAAATCAAGTGGAGTTGGTTGTAAACTTGTCAACCTCTCTGGTGTTTTGCAAGTCGTGTAGTGTTCCGTGGCATGAATTGTAAATAAATATTGAATGATATGTTCAATTTTTAATGTTCACAGATGTTTGATCTAACCTAATTTTGTCTCTTAGGTCACGAACACTGAAGGCCTCCCAGTTAGTGAATTCCTCGTCCTCCCTTCTCAGGTACCCTATAATGATTAACCCTATAATTTCAGAGCACCGTATTAACCCTATAATATCTGAGCACAGCGTTAACCCTATAATGTCTGAGCACAGCGTTAACCCTATAATGTCTGAGCACAGCGTTAACCCTATAATGTCTGAGCACGGCATTAACCCTTTCAGTACAGCAAGTACAGTGCCAACATTACCAATATTAATTGGATTTTCCCTATATTACTGGAAAGCGCCAAAGGACTGCTCGTTTTTGACAACCTGGACCTTATTTACGACATATTATAAGAAGTTTGACTTACCGAGATCACTTTTGTGTAGTTCGGAGGCCTGTAGAAGAAATTTAAAATCCAGCGCGAGCCAGTATATCCATGTAATGGCGGTGATCGGGGCAACGAGAATGCAGTTTCTCAAAATCTATTTTCGACCGCAAAACGGTTGTTTTCATCAATCAGATTGGATGAATCGACAGTTGAGATTCCTCAAAGCGAGGCATTGTTGTGGTTTTCAAATATGGGGTCTTTAGCCTCTGTAATATGATCTTTACACGCCTTTCCCCACAGGCCAGCGCGCAGACTGGCTATTCTCCGGCTACACTCGCGGCTCAAAACGATATGGACGTCCGTCATATTCTAATTCATTTTCTAGATCCTCTAAATCTGACAAATATTCAGCCATATCGCACACAATATTCTAGGCACCAACAATCCGATCGTAGCGCAGAGAATGTGAGCCGCGAGTGTAGCCGGAGAATAGCCAGTCTGCGCGCTGGCCTGTGCGCATGCGTGCTGGAGCAAGTGGGGAAAGGCGTGTAAAGATCATATTACAGAGGCTTAAGACCCCGTATTTGAAAACCACAACAATGCCTCGCTTTGAGGAATCTCAACTGTCGATTCATCCAATCTGATTGAGGAAAACAACCGTTTAGCGGCCGAAAATAGATTTTGAGAAACTGCATTCTCGTTGCCCCGATCACCGCCATTACATGGATATACTGGCTCGCGCTGGATTTTAAATTTCTTCTACAGGCCTCCGAACTACACAAAAGTGATCTCGGTGAGTCAAACTTCTTAAAATATGTCGTAAATAAGGTCCAGGTTGTCAAAAACGAGCATTGTCCTTTAAGGTTGGAATTTGTTTTTTTTGTTTTTTTTTTGCCAGCAAGACCGTCATAATCAAAGGGTTAAGATATGAAGTGTGGGACATTTTATTTCATTCATTTGTCCATCAGGCTGTATCCCAGTGACTCATTGTGTTGTGTGTCAGTGTCCCCAGGCGAGGCTGTGTGAAGGCGGGCAGCTCCAGCAGCACCCTGGTGGACTCTGACGGCGAGGAGGAGCTGACCAGGAAGGTGTTCAGCCGCAAGCCGGACGATGACCGGGCAGACGAGGTGGGTGTCAAGAGAAAGACATGGAACAAGAAAACACACATGTTCAGGACTTTGTTAAAGGAGTAGTAAAGGGAAAATGCATGTTTAGCCCTGTTTTAAGGTTACTTATGATCATATACAATGGTTCAGATCAAAACGTTGACAAAACTAGCACTTTTGAGAAAGTCTGATCTGAACCATTGTATATGATCATAAGTAACCTTAAAACGGGGCTAAACATGCATTTTCCCTTTACTACTCCTTTAAGAATTTAGGTCATTGATAACACGACAGAAGAAAAGCACTAAAAAAAAAAAAAATCTCTTTTTTTTTTCAATGCAACCCAGCATTGAAGGATATTTGTACAATTAATACTCTCTGAAAGTGTGTTAGTAGTGACATGGGGCCATGCCACTTTGTTACTTTACTCATGCCTCCATGTTTTGGTGGTTCAACATTTTTAACATTTATCTTGCATTTCTAATCTACATCTACTGATCCATCCAAACCTTGATCATATGTTTACATTTGTTAGCAAGAATGTACAAGAGCAACCTTTTTACATATCGATTTGGACTTGCTTTGATGTAAATGGTGATTTTCAGAGAGGATGCTAGTGGCCCCATTAACCTCCACTAGCATTGCTAATATCTATATTTTTGCTGCCCGGTTTTGCGCTCACTGACTTCACTCTACAATGCGGTGCCACATGTAAATAGGCTAAACATGGTCTGTCACATCACTATGTCCTCATCCATCTATGATGGCTGTCAGTCATTGTGAAGGGACGATGCCTTCGTCCGACTCCTATAGCCCAACCCTAATCCGCAGTGGTCTGGATGACCGGAAAAGCAGCCTAATGTTGAACTACTTCTCGAACTGTCCAGTAAATAACACGGTGTACATCATGCGTTTATAGATTCAGCGGGGCGTCAGCGACCCAGCAGACTTCAACGGGATCAACGATGACGAGATGCTGGCCGCGGTGCTGGAGATGAGTCGCCATGACGCCGGCCTCTCGCCGCCGCCCCCGGACGACGGGCGTTCCAGCAGCCCGGACACCGGCTTCGGGGACACCGACGCTCAGGAGCTGACCTATCACACGGAGCTTCTGGACGCAGACAACAAACCATCCGCAGGTAAACACAGCCCCACACAGGGGCGAGGGGATGTGGAGACAAAACACGTTAGGAAAGCATGTATGCTTGTTACATTCTTCTAGTTTGAATTGATTTATCACCAATCAAGTAAAGTAGTGATTGTATTTGTTACTTCCAGAAGATTTTAGTTGACTAACAAATCGTGACTAACAAATAGAAAAGGGTTGATGGCAAGTTCATGAGTTCAGTATGGTAAGATTTAGGTCAGTGTTTTTTCAGTATTTAACTTCTTTTTTTGGGGGGTTATTTCTAATGGTTTAATAGAATTTTGTCTACAAGTGGATATAAACTAGGGCAGTGTCTTTCTACAATGCTCACATAATACCACTGAATAGACTGGTACACAAAGTGGACAAGATGGAAAGGAGTAGTAGTAAAGGCGCTATTGGGTAGGGCTGTCCTGAATACCATTTTATAGGCTTCAAATACTCTTTGGTGGAAACAAACGAATATCGAATACTATTCATTCTCAACCCCTAGGTGGCAGCGTCGCATAGTCTATTTACCAGTGACACGCTGAGCAATGCTAGCAAGCTAGTATGCTGGGTTAGGGCTGTCAATTTAAGAAGCATTTTCGCTTCTTTCGTGTGTGGCAGCGTGTGTGGCAGCGTGTGTGGCAGCACAAGAGAGGAGACGGAGGCAAAATCTGTCTTAAGTTGACGGCCCTAACCAGAGACCTGCATAGAGTGTTTTGAGGGAGAAAACACAAGCATGAAATCCGCTTCTGTTCAGTTGCACTTTAGCGAATCACTGTAACGTTATGATTCACTGTGTGATGCTATGACATTGGTATCAGCTTGGCGTATCGGGACAACAACAACAAAAAGCTGGTTCAGGTTGATGATGCCCAGTCGTATGTCCTCTAGACGTGCTGGACTCCCTGGACCTGACCATGGACGAGAACAAGGAGAACCAGACCCCCGAGGGAGTTCAGGGAGAACTGGACTGGGTTCAGCAGTACAGCCTGGATCAGGAGAGGGAGGAGCAGGAGTTACAGCAGGCCCTGGCCCAGAGCCTCCAGGAGCACGTAAGACTCTCCTCCATTGGCGTTTTGCATCGTAGGGCCATTAGTACCAGGGGTACTCGACTTGAATTGCACACATTTCCTAGCTGGCAGAGGCCAGAGATTTCATTCTGGATTTTGAATCCTGAAGCCGTGACTCAGGGAGATCATGCTGATTTGGAGGGAAGGGGGGTGGTCTTGAATGGATCAGGTCCAGGTATTGAGGATTCCTGGTGTAGAAACTTTATAAAGTGCAAATTTACATGTTTCTGTTGGTTCAAAAAGGTCTTATTACATATTTTCAATAAGTATCACTTGATAATATACCATCTTGTCTTGATATACCATCTCTTCTTGATATGTGTTACTTGTGCTACACAGGAAGCCCAGGAGATGAGGGAGGATGACGACCTCAAGAGAGCCACTGAGCTCAGCCTGCAAGGTACGACATACTGTACTAGTTAGCTGCTATCAAACCCCACATTTCTGATGTTCACCTTCACTGAAGCACAGATGTCATTAAAGGTGCAGTACGCGGTTTGGTACTGCACCTTTAATCAGCATACATTATAATACATTCCAACAGCAATCGATAAAGTGCTCTGACGTGAAATCCGTAATCTGTGGGAGTCGCAGGACTGTAATAAGTGTATCCAGTCATGTTGAGTTGCCAACAAGAAATGATTGGATGGCTTACCTGCCCATCAACCTACCCACCTACCTGCCTAGCGAGTGTCTTTTGTTTCCCCCCGTTTTGGTTGGAGGCCTAAAGGGAGGTGTGGAGATTTTGTCCGTTGCATTTTTCAAACTCTTAATTAAATTTAAAAAGTAACAGGAAATCACAAACTGCATACGGAACCTTTAACCCTTCACTTGCTTTACCCTCACTTTTCATAGCAAGATGAGTTGGTTTTGTACCAATTATTGTATTTCTTTCCAGTGTGATTAAATCCCTGTCTTGTTCCCTGACCTCTCAGAGTTCAACAACTACTCTTTGCCGGAGCTGCTGTGCTCTGACGAGGATTCTGGGAACGAGGACATGCTGGACATGGAGTACAGCGAGGTTGAAGCAGAGAACCTGAAGAGGAACGCAGAGGTATAGAGCCCCAACTCTCCTCACAGCAACCTGGAGCATTTACTACAGCAGTTACCACCAAAAACTAGTCCTTGTCAGTTATCAATTATGGTCCCAGAGAGATCGAGGTGTGCAGGTTTTTTTGTTTTACAGTCCAGCACCAACAGAGGGCCAACTGATTCAGTTGTTCATGGGTTCACTTATTTAAAATTAAACACACTGAAGCAGGTGTGAGTACCTGGCTGGAAAACATGTCTGCACACCCTGTTGATCTATGGGACGGTCCATTCACATTCAACTGCCAAGAAAACAAAATCAATGGAACTGATTTGACAGAAGGGCTTCGTTGTGAATGGGTGCTTCTGGTTGCGGTCACTGAATGGAGCCAACTAGCCAGCATGGGTTTATGAAACTCTCCGTTCTCATCTACAGAGTGGAGACCTGGCCAATTCTTTTCGACTCATCAGTGTGGTCAGTCATATTGGGAGCAGCTCGTCTTCCGGTAAGCATAACACGGAATATACACAGTGTAGGTTCGTAGAGATCTAACGGTGTGAAACTTTTATATCACGATTATAGTGACCAAAATTATCACGGTTATCAGTATTATAGCGGTATTGTAAAATCTGCAGAAATTTTTCTAAAACTACCGATACACATGCTGAAATAATTTCACCGAGTTTTATATTAAAAACCACAAATAAAATTAGCAGCACTGCACTTTTTTTTGGGGCATAAACACTAAAATAATGTGTCTTTGAGACTGTAGCTAGGTTTGGCTGATGCTGGACAGTATTTACATTGAGTTTTTCAAAAGCGGGGCAATCAAACACGGTTTTAATGATGATAATTTTAGCACGATAAATGTAATCAAATTTAATCACGGTTTATCATTATACCGGTTATCGTTACATCCCTATAAGTTCGTTAACTGGCGGCCACCTCAATTTGGTGTGAAGACCATGTCGGCGTTGGAGCTGAATCAGAGATGTTGGATGCAAACATGGCTGCCCATTCACCTCCAGTCATTTTTTTACCCCCCGTCTCGCTCAGGAATGCTCAATTCTCCAGGGTAAAAATAAGCAGGGGAACTCCGCCGATTTGGGCTCCATCGTCAATGGTGGGGGGGGAGGGACAATCGGTTTTGACTTGCATAAAGCTCTCGATCTAACGATTGCAGTAGGGCTGCCCCCTGAAAGTCGACGAGTTGAATCATCAGTCGACTGAGAGCAGTCTTTTTTCCCCCTCTAGTGTCAAGATGCGCTGGTGGGCTAAGATCACTCATCTGCCTTGTGATTTATATGGGACAGACCAATCATTCGTTTTCGACCGAGGTTATTACCGCTATTAGCCATTTGTTGTGGCTCAGGGCGGGGGGGCTGTGGCTCGGTGGTAGAGCGGGTCGTCCGATGATCGTAGGGTCAGCAGTTCGCATCCCACATCCTCCTGTCCATATGTCAAACTGTCCTTTTGCAAAACACTGAACCCCAAATTGCTCCCAATGAGCAGGCTAGCACCTTGCATGGCAGCTGCCGCCATCGGTGTGTGTGAATGGGTGAATGAGACGCCATGGTAAAGCGCTTTGGATAAAAGTGCTATATAAATACAGTCCATTTACCATGTGTGCAGTAAAAGGAGACTTACACTGATACAGTGGAGGGAAGAAGGCAGGCACCCCCTCTGCTCTGCTGTAGTCTAGCCTACTATGTTCCAGCAATCTAGCGCATTTCCCAAACGGAATATCACAACAGAAAACTGCTTTCCTAAATCAGTCATGTATTAACTATCTGCTGGATTTCTTTCCCCATAGATTAAGCTCTAACGTCCGCGAAAATGCTTTAGTGACAGCCAAAACATTTCCTTGTTTACTGCTACCCAACGCATGAGCATATTCGCGCACGCTTTGAAATGTGCAGTTGAGGAGACTATTGTCAAATTGCCCAACAGCAGGCTATAGGAAACACTGCATAAAACATGGGGGCATCTGAAGTACATGGACAATGTGGGCTAGATGATTCATGTTTAGCAATAAAAATAGGCGTCTTTTATTGTGCTGCCTGCGAGTTTGAGTTTAAAGTTTGACAGCTGTCCCGACTCCCGCGGTCTCACCTAATTTTATAAAGGAAAAAAAAAGGAGGAACGAATCGTCAAATCTCTGGTTTGAACAGGCAAATCTGTATAATAAATGGAATCCAATAAATGTATCCCGTCATCTTCCTCCATCCCTTCTCCTCAGGTCATTACATAAGCGACGTGTACGACATGAGGAAGCAGTCATGGTTGACCTACAACGACCTGGACGTGTCCCGCACTCTGGAGTCCACTGTGCAGAGGGACAGGGATCGCAGCGGCTACATCTTCTTCTACATGCACAAGTGAGTTCACCTGGGATTAGGGTTGCAAATTAAGGAATTTAATTAATAGATAACTGTTAACCTTAACAAACAATAGTTGATTAATTGATAAGAATGTCCCGTGCTGGACTGCGCTTTGCTCGCTTCATTTTTGTCTTCCGCTGTGTCGTTTAAATTTCTTGCCATCCCAATTAGCCTTCACTACATGGTGTGGTGCCCTCATGTGCAGTCAGACCTTAAATCATGATTACATTTCTCGTAAACTCCCATTGATAATGTTCGTTCCCCAAAAAAAGTTCTGTTCCATTAACAAACAATTAATCGAATAAACAAATCTTACTCAAGTAAATTCTTATTGGCAATTAATCAATAGTCGATTAACTTAACATCCCTACCTGGGATGTCTTCAAAAGATCTTCCTTGGTTCAAGGAATGTATTTGATCCTTGGTTCAGTAAACGGGAGTAGGATGGTTCCAAGCTTGGGGCATGTCATAGTATGGAGCTCACTAGAGCTGGCTTTCACATTGGTGTGTATTGATTGCTAATAGTCCTGTGTGTGTGACCCATGTGAGCTTTACTAACTTCATATTCATGTGCATGCATGGGGGTGCAGCACGTGTTTGAGCTATTGTGAACTTGTATCCCTTCCCTCAGGGATGTGTTTGAGGAGCTGTCTGAGCTGGAGAGGGCCGGGGGGAGCCTGTCTGAAGCAGGGAGGAGCGTCCTGCAGCCCCTCTAGAGACCGCAGGACGCTGGACACATCAAACACTCCTGGGTCCTGATGGACCGAGCGCTCAACGACTCCTCTGAATGACTCTGTTTGAGTCGGGGGTAAAAGAGAGAAGTCCGCTCCCGTACTACTGATCACCGTCCATAATGGCCCTCTTCCCCTTTTCTAGAACAATAAAAAACCAGTATCTTCTGTTACGGACATGTTGAAACTTCACCAGAGACAGTCATTGTGGGGTGGGGGGGGGGGGGTTGTTTGTATATAATTCAGTCGTGGCTTCTGGGGCTCAACCTTTTCTTTGATTTGTTTAACAACTCCTTGTAAGAGTCCTCGGGATTCTCCTATACTGTTATGTATTCTCAGAACTTTATAGAGAGTGTTAGATGCTGGTGCTCCTTGGATTGTATGGTTTTCTGAAATTTTGTTTCCCATATAATCTAATAGAGATCTATTCTTCTATGTGTTTGAGTACAATCTAACTTGGCTAGGAGGGTCTATTTTTGCTTCTATATGCAGCAGACAAGTGGTGCAATATTTATTCTATGGCATAGATTTGCCAGTTTTGCTTATGTGTTTCAAGTCTGCTCTATAGGGTTGAATGGGGTGTTTTACAGTTTCTATGCTTTACTTACGGACTATGAGTTTGTTTTATTCATGTTTTATAAATCTGAATATAAAAGTAAACAAGCTAATATGAATACGGTAAATTGTCTTTTATATGTTCACACTCCTAGGGGTTCGTTCTCTAGTGCCTCCCAGGAAAGAACCAATAGATTTTATTTCTACAGAGCTTTACTGTGAAAGTTGCACAACAACTTTTAGATTCTTCAAACCTTTGAAAACGATGCAGAAATCTGTTCCAAATGTGAAAGCTAGGGATAGGTTTTGCCTGTATTAAGGCCAACAGATTTTACTATTTATTTTTGCGAAGGTGTTTTCCCATCTAAAGGCCAGTATTCAGAACTTTTAAACTTCCCTTTGCTAACAATCTGATAGGCTAGCTTGTTTGAGTCTGTGTAGTGAGTAAGGATATTGGGGCTGTTTCAGGAAGGTGCAACTAACTTTCTGCAGTTAGAAAAAAATTATCTTGCAAGAAAGAATCTAACTCAATGAGACTTTATAAATAATTTATAAATTACATACGCATAAAACCTTTCTGAACGTTTTTGTTATAACTGTCAGGAATCTCATCCCTGAATCTAGCAGAGAAATAAGTCATGTGAGCTGACATGATCTGTAATATATCAAAGCATGCAAAACCGTGATCATCCTTCTGTCTGGGCAGTCCTTGAAGTTGCACCTTCCTGAAAATGCCCCAGTTAAAAAGAACCTGTCTGTGATGCAAAGTGGAGTAGTAGAGTGGACAGTACTTACTCAGCGTCCCAATATTTGACTTAATAAAGCGCATTTTAAATAAAATATTACTGAAAAATGTATTTTGTTTTAATTTGTCACAAATGTCAAGTTGCAAAAAAAAGTAAAAGTATTATGAACAGTAGTGTTAAGTTGATTGTGGAAACGCTGTAGTTATCCTTTCATTCGTCTAGAGGCAACTATGTATGTGACGTGGTCCACAATCGTCGCCTTTGGAAAACAATGTCCTCGTTAAAATCCAGTCATTGAGGTAGTTTGGTGGTCACCTGTCTTGGGTGCCTTTCTTGGTCAGAGGTTCCAGATATCTGCCGGTGAGTCTGTTGAACTCGCTCAAAATGTAGCTTTCCTTCTGCAGCATCTATCAGTAAACATAAGGCTGTTAAGTTGGTTGGTTTTCAATTCCTTGAATGCTGAGAATTTGCTAAATCTGATTCAAAACCAGATGCAGTCCTATGCTCCCATCGTGTTCATTGCACTTGACTAGTGTTATCCTTACCTCTGTCCACTCCTCCTCGGTTTCATGTCTATAGCCCAGCAAGTGGCAGATCCCATGAGCAGTGACCACCTGGGAAACGGGGTAGAAAATGTAGGCTATTTGTAGCATACTGTTCCTGGGAGATGCTGTCAAACGTTTGGACCTTGAAGAGTCATAAAACATGACAAATGCATCATGATGCTCAAGGATTTCACTAATGTTGACCGATGGATGTGATACTAGCATTTACTCACTGTGAGAACTTCATGAATATCCTGAGATTCCTCCTGGCACTGTTTCATCAAGTACTCAACCCCCAAGAAAATGTCCCCAAGGTTCAGCTCGTCTCTGTGAAGAGGACAGGGCAGCTTCCCGGGTCTCAGGTCCTTCAATCAAAAACAGGCAGTGGGCACTGAAAACATGGCCCCATAGATGCTTTACAGCAAAAAGGAACCGATTGAAACGGCTTTCCCAAGTGGCATCTAACACCAAACCCACGTGTAATACGGCGTATGAAACATTAAGTTTACCTACCTCGTAGAAAGGAAATGAGAGGACATCTGTAGGCATATTCTTTTTCCTATAAATGTTATTAATGCGTTGAATCTTGCGGTTGTCCACACAAATGATACCCATGTCAAATTTTTGAATACCTAGTATGTGTCTCAAAGTGTCTACATCTTTACGTAGTCTAGCACGTCGCAGCGGAACGACCTTCTGCAGATTCCGAAGAACTACACCCATTATAAAAGTGAAAATCACAAGAATAAATTTCAGGGAAAAGGGTGAATTTCAAGTAGCTAACCAGCGCGCGACTGCTCTTTCGTTTCATTCAAGTCAAGGTGACTCCGTCAGTAACGTACGTTATACAGTTCTCATTTCGATGTGAAAGACTGAAAAGTTGTTGCTCATACCAGTTGCTTTATTTGGGTGTAGATCTAAAAATGCCCCTGACAATTATTGTTCGATTGTAAAGGGTAGCTATCGGCAAACTAGCGAGGGAACTACCAGACCAGAGTTCGCGTGGAACCTTCCTGTTTCGGTGTTTGTCAAAGTCGGGAAACAGAATCAGAAGGACCGGAACCGGAAGCCTTATCTTTTGAAATGCAAGATAGCTAACGTTAAATTAGCAAAGTGGTACTCATAATAACCAAAGTAAGTAATAATTCTATTTGTCAACTTTACTTTCGATAGGAATATCATGTTGATGCAGCTGCATATGTAACCGCTGTCGAGGTTTTGCAATCAAACAAGCCAGCTAGAGTTCGCCTGTAGTACATACCCAGCTAGCTAACGCTATGCTAGCTAGTTCTGCATACATTTGTCTCAAAAAGATTTTCATCGTTTTTATGTTAGCTACCTATTTCAATTGATACGCTTGCTAGACTAACATTAAGTTGAAAACCAGATGGTGTTAGCTATTAAACGAGGTAACGTTAGCTTTGGCTGTGCTTGGCATGGCGGTGATTGCAAGGTAGGCTATCGTTACCACTGGCGAGGTAAAATGCATCGAATAGCAACAATATCTAACTAGCTAACGTTAGAGATGATCGTGGATATGGAATTTACTTATTTTTAAATAAGATCATTGTTTGTATGTTCCGTATTCCCAGGCTCAAGGATGTTGCACTGAAGAGTCACAGAAATTGAGGAAATCTCATATAAATGCCTAACCTGACTCGCAGGACATTTTTGTTGGCTTAATACTGAAAGGGGTGACGACCTTTGAGGGCCCTAATTAACTGGGGGAAATGCAAGAATACTGACATTGCCATTATGGATTCCAACAATCTGTTTGGTAGGCCACAAGGTGGAGCTTTCCAAGCCCCTAGCGACACTAACAAGGCTGGCATGTTCCAGTCCTTTGGGCAGCAGTCCAGTAACCCCCCTCAGACTGCAGGGTTTGGGCAAACGGTGACATTTGGGCAACCGTCTGCCTTCAGTCAGCCTTCAGCCTTTGGTCAAACCACAGGACAGACCTCCATGTTTGGGCAATCGGCAGCCTTTGGGCAGGCACCATCCCTTGGACAGGGCTCCGTATTTGGGCAAAGTGGAGGGCTTGGCCAGACCTCGACACCATCCTCTACATTCTCCACAATGAGTCAACCTCCAGCTTTTGGTCAGATCTCATTGGGACAGAGTAGCACCGGATTTAACGCTCCTCCACCATCATATGGACAGGCAACTGGAAAGAGTCAGAGTTCTCTGTTTGGACAGACACCGGCATTTGGACAGGCCTCGGCTTTCGGGCAGCCCGCTGGGTTCGGGCAGCGGACCCAAGGATTCTCCCTCCCATCCGGAATCTCCCAGGCATCGTCCGGTGCTCCCACCACGTCCGGGTCAGAGCAGCCTATGAGCTGTCAGTCGCACTTCAGCCAGCAGCTTCCCACCTCCACACCCAGCTCCTTCGGTGCAGCTCAGAGTGTCGTCCAGAGCAGAGGATTCGGGATGTCAGAGTTCAGCTTCAAACCATCCAGCGAGGCGTTCTTCAAACCCATCTTCAGTGTCAGCCCTGAGCCTGCCAACCCCCAGCCTAAACCTGCATCAGAACAGTCCTTTGACAGTGCTTCCCAGCCAGCCTCCAGTATGGACAGCAGTGGGTCCACCAGCTCTGCCTTCCCCCTCATATCCGCGGTCAAGAGCAGCGGTCCTCTGGGTTTCAGCTTCTCTCAGCCAGCGGCCGCTCCATCCATCTCTGCCCCCAGCGCCAGTATAGGCCAGAATGACCCCCTCACCTCCACCACTGGCTCTACCAGAACCCTGCAATTCACCTTCTCCCAACCAGCGGCCCCCACCAGCACCAGTGTGAGTGCAGCCAGTACTGCCCCCCAGCCGGCCGCTGTCCCCAGCAGCCCGTCCTCCTTCAGCTTCGCCCCTAAAGTCCTCCAGCCCCAGCCTGCGCCCCCCATGGCCCTGTTTGGCTTTAGCAAGACCCCAGCGTTCGGTGACCCCAAAACCAAAACTGAGGCCCCGGTCAGTACTGAGGAGGGGAGTGGTGAACAGGAAACTACCGGGGAGGTGACTGTGTTCAGCAGGCTGGGGAAAGGGACCAAGCGTAAGGAGGAGCCGGTGGAAGCCAGCACCACTCCAGGGAACCCAGCCAGGGAGGAGGCTCCCCAGGCAGGTGCTGATGAGTCCAGACACCCCCCCAAGAGACCCCTCCTGAGGTCCCGCGGTCCAATGGGTGCGCTCTTCCGCAGCGCTATGTCCGGGCTGATCAAGTCCACGGCTAATCCGGCGCAGAGAGAGGCGTTGAAGCAGGAGGAGCCACAGCAACCTGAGTTGAGGGAGACAGAGATAGCTGACGTACCGCCCCCGAGCGCCCAGCACTCTGCTGCTCCGCCAAGGACCCCAGCCCCCGTCAGAGAGGGCATGGAGAAAGCAGAAGAGACAGGTGAGCACTAGTCAACCTTTTTCTATTATTTTGAATTTGGTTTGTCTTCACTATCATTTTTTCTGTCACGTAGCCAAGCCTACCATACAGTAACGGTACATGTGTATTCATTTGCTCTCACTGAATGTAAAACCTATATTTGATCTTGAGTAAAGATAGATTCCCTAGTCCCTTTGGCCTATTTCAAACGGATGGTGTCGGAACTGATTTCTGAAGAATGTAACTACTTTGAGTTTTGACTTGACTCTTATCTGTCTTAAATTTCTTTCGCATAGACAGCTGTAATGTATTATTTATCAACATTTTCAATGTCTGTACAATTTGTGATTCATGTCTATGTAAATTATTTCTGTATTTGTATTTATACCTATTTATGCAGGTTTGTCTCATTGAGATTTGCTTCTCAACTTATATTTGATCTATTATATTTGATCTCTTTTGCATAGCCAGCTGTAATGTTTTATTTTGTCTTTACAATTTCTATTACTTGTCTGTAAATCATGTCAGTTTTTTTAAGTTCTACCTATTTATGCAGGTTTGTCTCATTGAGATTTGCTTCAATTTTCCAAGAGAGACCTGTTCAGGAATAACAGGGCTTAACATGTAAATGAGCAATGGACAAAACACATTACAATACACACAGCCTATACAACACATATAGCATATACACATTGTAATACGTAATAATTTGAATTGGACACAATATTTACAAGATTTAGCACATTTTTTGTTTATTTAATTGTTTATTCCAGGTTTTAGAAGCAGGATAAAGCGGTTTTCCTAATGTACTGTGACAATGAAGAATTTCAAAAAGTAACTTCATCACATAGTAATTGTGTCATAATATAGCCTAGTTCTGGGTAAAATGGATGCCAATAATGGCACCTGCGAACAGCTAATGAGGTCCAGTCTACTTAATACAGAATCAGATTGCAGACATATGTGTAATTTGGGATTATGAATCGGAGGGCACAGTGACAAACAGTATCTAGAACATGTAAGTCGGAGGCAGCAGCATGTACAGTATAGTATCCCCATTGGAGCACGTAGAAAATCAGCTTGTACTATTATCCTTTTACAACAAGACTTCTGCCTCAGTTTCTTGGCAATGTTTACATGCAGTGACACCTGCAGGCAGGCAACATGCCGCTAGTATCCATCGTTCAAGAGTCTGGTTGCCTGATGATAAAACAGTTTACAACTCCAAATATAAATAGCATAATGGGGTCTCTATACCTTCAAGGTGTTTTTTTTTCTTCAGAAATTAATAGACCTAAGGGTTAATGGAAAAAAAACGATCTTTATATCAAACATAATGTTTTCCTCTTTTTTTCCAGGGTCAGTGGAAGCCCATGACCCAGTGCCTGAAACCAAGACACCTGGAAGACGCACCCAGCGTGGGGAGAGCAGTGATAGTCTGGGGGGCATGTCGCCCACAGACGCCACCGTCATCCAGTGCAAGAATGTCCCAGCCAACCTGAACAAGAAGGACGTCATCGAGAAGCACTTTGGCCGTTTCGGCAAAGTCCGTAAGGTCATGTGTCGCCCTCACAAGAACCTGGTGATCGTGCACTTCCAAGATCATGTGAGAACACTTTTCCCTCTCAGCTAACAACTCACTCACCCCTATTTGGTGATATTACCTCTCTATCTTTTTCAATTTTACTGAATATTACTTTTATTTTTGCAATATTACATCTTATGGACATGTTTTGATGTGGTGGACGTCAAAAAAAAAAGATGGCTGCCACGCGTCTCCTGCGTTCCCTGGAGGGTTAGGGTTAGTTGGCTGTGCAGGTCCTCAGAAATAAACGTGTTGCAAAATACAAGCTGTCTATGCATTGTTAAACAGAAAGTATACCGCAGGTTTAAGAATAGTAGGGCATTCTCTTCCACCCCAAGCCATAGAAACTGCACAGCTTTTATCAACATTCAAGAACACATGCTTAATCATTTTGCTTGACTGTTTTTACTTGATAAAGGAAAACTTGAAACTGATGTTATTTGATAAAAGGATAATAGTTTGGAATTTTGGACATGGGGCCTAATTTTGGACTTACCTATTATGTTGTTGATTGATTGAGAACATTTTCAGCTGCTTCCATGCTGTCCCTTGTTTGAGTATTGCTACTGCTAGTGCAATGCAATGGTACCGGCTAGCATCCAGTACCAAACTCACTTAAACACTCCACAGTGCACCCAAAGCAAATACAATATGAGAACAGTGACAGAGACAATGACTTCAAAAACAGGACAGTTTTTCTTTAGTGTTTTACAAAACTTCTGCGTTCACACAACAGTATTGTGATAGCAATCCCCGGTCACATGGATCTGCAGAAATGATTGAAAACGCTGTAGTAGGCTGTGCATGCCAGGCCAGCAGGCAACAGGCTTTAGACATACGGAAGTTTCCTTCCATCCATGCTCGGGCCATTGTCGTGTAAACTAGGCCTGATTTGAGTGATCACTCGTGAGTTTCCTGTCTTTGAAAACAAGAGTTTATGGTGTTTTTGAGGGATTCTGTCTATGCACCTATGGATCCATTGAGCATGTTAGCAGTGATGGGATATATCTCGAGAGTGCACCTTTTGACAAAACTTTATCAGCTGTATTTGATCGTAAATAACCTTATAACATGGCTTATAATGCTAAATTCCGAACCTGTCCATTACGTTGTTAAAATTTGTTAACATTTTGTTTATCAATGCCTTTATGAACCCTGTGACTTGTCTTAAGATGAAAAACCCCAGATTACAGTTATTAATAATATATTATGACTATAATTTCTATGAAATGTGTTGTAGTATGTCCCTTTGGTTTAAAAAGTCACCAGAGTTCTTCCTGAGCAATTTATAACCTGTTCAGTGTTCACGATTGTCTTTCAGGCATCTGCAGCAAAGGCAAAAAAAAGGGGCAAACTACTGCAAGGACAGGAACTACTTATTTTCTGGCAAAAAAAGAAGCAGAGTAAGTCCTAATGTTCCTTCTATTGCATTTTGTTCAAGCTAAAATCACATAGAAACAAATAGCTTACTAACTTGATGTCCCGATACCACTTTTTCACTTCCCATACCTGGGTTTGGGTATCTGCGATACAGATATCAAAATGTCAAGATGTGTATACAGGGGTGCAGACTTGTCACCTTTAAGTGAAAGGCCGGTTTCAATCCAAAATAGGTCATTTGTTTGATCTGCGTATGTATGGGCTTGTATGTTTGTCACCTTTTTCACCTGTGATCGGTTTGTACCTCTGATATATATTTATTTACTCTTGACTAATAATAGGGCTGTACCCGGCTCTTAATTTTGTCAGTCAAATCAGATTTGCCTGTTCAAATCAGAGATTTCACAATTGAAACCTACAGACGAATAACCATGTCACATTTACAGTTACTGTTTTATAATCTGTCTTCTGACTTTTACATCAGAAGAGGGCTATATGCATAGCACTACAGTACATAGAAAACATTGTGCACTTGCAAGTAATGTATATCATTACTCAAAATATTATACATCTATTGTACATCTGTTACTGATCAAGCTCTTCCCAAAACCAGGGCTATCTAGTTTTTTTCTAGTCAACTAGGGCTGTCTCATTTTTTTCTAGTCTATCTACTTCGGATGCCTTGTTATGCATTGTTTCCCATAGCCTGCTAGCCTTGTGAGACCATCCTGATTTCACGAGCTCGCATTCTGTTTCTCTCGCAAATCACTCTCCATAGAGATCCTTTTGAGCCAGATCAGAAAATGATCTTGCCAATCAGCGTTGGTTCTGAAATACTAACAGCTACACTAGGTGGGTTTAGGACGGCGAGGAGCGGTTGAAGTTAGAGCATGATCAACCTTTTCAGATTTTTTTTTTTCAGATTGTTTATCCAATCATCTGCCAAGTAGTTTTTAAAGTGCCTTCCGTTTTCCAGACAGATTCCAACAGAGTTCCCAGATGGTTATGCGAAGCAAACCATCTGGTGCGTCAGGTTAACAGCCTACATTAGGGTTGGGCGATTTGACGAATATAGTAAGTCTGTCTCCTCAACTGCGTATTTTTGCAGATATTAGAGCTCAATGTATGGGAAAAATATTTTTTCCAGTGGATCTCTCAGTTAATACAGGATTGATCTAAGGAAGCAGTTTTGTGTTGTGATATTTGGGCTATTCCGCTTGGGAAATGCACGTGACTGAGGCGCATAGTAGACTATAGGAACGGGGGGAAGGAGACGGGTTTGGCCTACTATGGTAGCCCTAACCCAAAACGAATGATTGGCCTGTCCTATATAAATCACAAGGCATTCCTGGTGTTACTCCTTGTGATGTTTTTCCAAATGTTTGATTAAGTTTGTGGTGTTAAACCGAGGAATACGAGACTGGCTACTACTGTTATGACATAAGTGACATGCTGCACGGATTAGAGCCTGTTTTCTTCTCTCCTCCGATCTCCGATCCAGCATTCTGGGCCAGTATCAGGCCAATACCGATGCCATGGATTGGATCAGGACTTCCCTACTCACCTACATCCCTACTTCTTAGCTGTTTTTAGCAGTTCAGTAGTTACAAGGGCAGTAAACTGACTTCAAGTGAAATATGTAGGGGTGGGACCTATGCCCACCTCCCTTGTTCTCTGTAAAGCGCATTGTGTTACCTCTGTGTATGAAATATGCTATACAAATAAAGCTTTGATTGATTGAAGAAGCCCAACACTCCCTCCCTGCTCCTCAGTTGTGAGTATCTTGTTCTGAGCTTGTGTTGCGCTGTTGTTTCAGGTCCAGGAGAGAAGAGAGGGAGACCGCTAGAGGGAGAGGTGGAGGACAGGGAGAACCAGGCCACCGACTCCAGACAGGGGGGCTTCCAGCAATCCCCTCTGAGAAGACCCTCTCCAAGAGCCCCCGCTGTGAGCAGCTTGGTCTCCATCAGCCGCAGGTAACCACAAACACCTCTCACTTAAAGGCAAGGTTAAGACAAACACCTCTCACTTAAAGGCAAGGTAAACACAAACACCTCTCACTTAAAGGCAAGGTAACCACAAACACCTCTCACTTAAAGGCAAGGCAAACACAAACACCTCTCACTTAAAGGCAAGGTAAACACAAACACCTCTCACTTAAAGGCAAGGTAAACACAAACACCTCTCACTTAAAGGCAAGGTAAACACAAACACCTCTCACTTAAAGGCAAGGTAAACACAAACACCTCTCACTTAAAGGCAAGGTAACCACAAACACCTCTCACTTAAAGGCAAGGTAACCACAAACACCTCTCACTTAAAGGCAATATACATATAAAGGTCATATACAACAAAATGCAAAAAAGGACATTTTAAAACAAAATGCTGGAAAAATAAAATACAGGAATAAAAGTTAGTGCAGTGTGTGAATAAATAATTATTTGAATTAATAAAAAGCAGCTGCAAAAAGAAAAGTCTTCAGTCTTGATTTAGAAGAACTGAGAGTTGCAGCAGACGAGCTGTGACAGACGAGGGTTAGGGTTAGGTCTGGATGGTTCATAACGTAGCAGCAGATCAGAAATATATTTTGGCCCTAAACCATTCAGTGCTTTCTTGTTCTTTTAAAAGAGAGAGAGAGAGAGAGAGAGCTTGAGTAAGGGTTGTTTTGTGTGAAGTTAATTTTAATGCCCAGGATTAGATCTGTCGCTACCTATGCATGCATGTATCAAGATACAGGTCATCAAAGAGGTTACAGTAATTATTAGACATGAGTCAGCAGCCATAACTACTGTCACCAGTTAATTGTGAAGCAGCGTTACCTCCAGAATAGACCTTTCCGACCTATCAATCATGCGAAGAATAATAACCAATAAGGTTGCTTGATTTCTTAAGACCACGCCTCTGATGTCCCACAAACAAAGCTTGTCCTGCGTTGTGTTCATAGATAAAACATTTGAAGGAAATAGTTCTTACAACATACAGAAAACTGGCCTGCAGGCTGCTGTACCGTAATGGTATAAGAAAACAAGCTGTACGATACTCCACACCTCCAGTTTACAGCAGCGCCAACACAAAAAGCTGTAACGTTAGGTGCTTGATGTACAGTAGCTAATTAGTCCATAGCTAGTAGTTAACAGATCATTCTCACAGGCTTATTTTCTACAAATGGATGCCACTTACTCACTTACAACTTACTCACCCTGCTTGACGCGCAGTTAGACTCCTCGATTTTGTCCTGATGGATTTCAATCTGGAGTTTGAGGCATCTGTGCCTTCTGCATAGATCACCAACACCTAGCATCGACTTGTATGTTGTCACCTGCTACGTCCGAAATCCAAATCTCATGGATATATCCTTGTGTAAAATATTTAAGGCCTTTCTGTAGAACTCTCTTAGAGTAAGTAGTGGCATTTGGCGAATAACATCGGCTAAAGCAATATTGTCAGGAATCCTTGAGAGAATGATCAGGTATGTGCTGTTCAGTGGACATTTTATTAACTTGCTCCAAAGCTTGTGGGGCATAGCAACAGTAACTAGGGGGGCGGAACTTGCTGGCTGAATAGGAAAGGTCTATTGTGTTGTACCGGCTTGGGGTCCTGATTCTCCTTGTAGAGAACATTTTGTTTAAACTTAAGAGTTTGTACAGCTGTCAGGCGGTCATTAATGGTGACATTTTGGATGCATTGGCGGGTCAATTCAAAGCTATTAGCTAATTCTGTCAGTAGTAGCCTACACATGGCAGCTGGTGAGCGGTAAAAATAACTGCATGTTGCCAGATAATTAATAGTTGCTATAACATTATATACGGTGAATGGTAATCATCTGAACACTTTACGGGCAACTCGAATATTACCATGGAGTGAATGCTGACATGAACATGGAGGTATGGCCCAGCATGTGAAGGAAACATTTGTTGTACAGCATCTTTGTACAACACTTGCTTTCAAAGTCTGCTATGTTTTCTGTCTAGCTCACCGGTGAAGAAACCCTCCGTTGCCAAGTCTCTCCAGTTCGACAGTGAGTGGCAGCAGGAGCCCGGCGCCGAGGGCCTGAGCTCCGACCGCCCCGTCCCCTCCTCTCTCCTTCCCCTGGTGGGCCAGCTGGCAGAGACGGCTGAGGAGAAGTACCGCCTCCTGGAGCAGAGGGACAAAATCCTGCGCCAAGGTAAAGCCCTCCATCTATGCATCCATCCATCCATCCATCCATCATCATCCGCTTATCCGGGGTCGGGTCGCGGAGGCAGCAGTTCCAGCAAGGGGCCCCAGACATCCCTTTCATAGCAGCGTCAGCATCTATCTATGCAGTTCTACAAATACTATTTTGATCACAAGCTTGTAGTTGATACTACTAGACACTTTTAGATCACCTATTCTCTTTTTAGGGATGGTTGGTTCACTCCAATCTGGCCACTCCAGGTGGTGTGTGATGTGACTGTAGTCATGACTGTAGACTAGCTTTTTGTATGAGAACATAGTTGGGAACATTTGGGGACCATCCCTAAAGTTTGTATACGGCCGCATGTACACTGTGCGATAAAACCCACGATTCTGAGGTCGTAAGGTGGTCGTCGGTTGTCGCAGACAATCGTAGCTCATCGTATGCAAAATCGGGACTCGCAAGTCACAGTGTGAGAAGGTGTACGATCTGCGATTCATTGCTACAACGTTCTACGATGAGGCTACGACCTCCCGACAAAATATCTGGCATGTCAGATATTTTCGTCGTAGATCACAGATCACATAGAACTCTAGCCAAGATTAATCGTGGGCATAATCGTGGCTGACAGAAATCGTATAGTGTGAATACAAATCGCATAGTGTGAATACACACGTCGTATGGTCTTGAGACAGAGTCCCGGTCGTACAGTGGGAAGGGATCCCCGATCTAAGATATTTTCAGTCGTACAGTGTACAGAAGGCTTAAGGGAATAAAGGCCTGTCAAATGTTTATGAATGAAAGCATCTTGGCTTAATGGGTCCTAATCATTGGTCATGGAGTCAGAACGCATTTTCAATGAAGGCAGGCAAGTGAATGCATGGGTGGTGCATGATGGGATATGTGGCAAAGCAAATATTTTCCTGAAGGCAAAGAAAACGTTGAACCCAAGTCTACTTCATGGAAATACAAGGTGAACATTGCTGGGGCTGTGATCAGTCGGAAAAGAATGCGATTTGCCATTTGTTTAGCATATGGAGTGTCCATGAAGAGATGGATGGACACATACAGTAAGCCTTTGTGACCAGTGGACAGGGCCCATTAGAGCGGACCGAAGACGTTGTGGCCGATTCCTTCTGAGTGACTGTGTTGTGATCCAGGTCGACCCAAGCGGACGGACCTGGACCTGTCCAAGGTGTTTGTGGGGACGTGTCCAGACATGTGTCCAGAGAAGGAGCGCTATATGAGGGAAACACGCAACCAGCTGAGCGCCTTCGAGCTCGTCCCCAACACGGAGATGGTGAGGTTTGACTCGCCACCAGTCCGATAGAAGTGTTATAACATAGATCTATATCCACTGAGTATTTAATCTGAGTGTGCGCACACAGCATTAGTTGCCTAGCTAAAAATAAACTGGTGTAGTATGATCAATTTATATCTATCTTGCTTTGCTCAAGTTACATTCTTCACTTAACCACAAGGGATTATGGTAGTTTATATTCTCTAAAAGGGGAGTAGACTAGAGCACACAGTTCACTTTAAGAAGACTTTTATTGGTGCACAAGATTACCCACTAACATTTCGACGAGCGTCTTCTTCAGAGTGAACGAAGAAGACGACAACACTGTTGTCGAAACGTTAGTGGGTAATCGTGTGCACCAATAAAAATGTTCTTAAAAATTATCCTTGTGCTCCAGTTAGGGGTGTAACGATACACTAATCATACGATACGATACACGATTTGGGGTTGACGATAACAATACGATACGATACACTAAGGGCAGGTGTGAAGCGTTGCAGTAGCGCTGCTGTTCACACCAATAGTGCATTTCTCCACTTTTCTACTCCACTACACTTTGTGAATTTAGAGTTTAACTGTTAGGATATCATGGATAGGCCTAGAGACAAAAGATGTGTTTGTTACCAGCGTTGTATAGCCAGCGTTCACTGATATACAATAAACATATTACGATATTGTTTTCACCTTGACGTATTGTGACGTTTCTGTATCGCGATATATTGTGGCACGATATATTGTTACACCCCTAACTCCAGTCCACTCTCTTTTTGGAAACTGCTGGTCCTTAACTGAGAGCACCAGTCCTTATCTCAAGAAGGTTTTAGTGCGTGAACTTTCACAAATTTGGGTATATATATTCTCTTTAATAATGATAATAATGACACATTTATATAGGGGAGGAGGGGATTATGTGCAGCACCTACTTGGATGATGCTCAGACGTCAGTGTAGCTGCTAAAGCAATCACCATAGTAATACCAGTTGGAATTTGGGGTTTTTCTAATTAGGTGCTCATATAATGGTATTGTATGTATCTCTGAATCAGACGGCCATCTCACACATACCTACTTACCCCTGACCAGGTGGACCATGTGGCAGCCATCAAGGAGTACAGCAGGTCGTCAGCTGACCAGGAGGAGCCCCTCCCCCATGAGCTGCGCCCCCTCCCGGTCCTCAGCATGACCATGGACTACCTGGTCACCCAGGTCATGGACCACGGCCAGGACAACTACCGCGACTGGTATGACTTTGTGTGGAACAGGACCCGCGGTATCCGCAAGGTAAACACACACTTCAAGCAAAACCAGGCTTTAATATCTAGCCCAGGGACTGCAGCTGAACATTAGCAACCCTGCTAATACTGGCATATTTACAGTTTTATTCATGCTTCATGTCTATGCACTGTCCCTGCTCAAATAAACTCAATAAAGTAAAGTAAAACTTGTCTTATGGTACACATGTTGTTAAAGAAATTGCACAATCAATCTGTTGGTGATGTATATCTATAGGGCCAACTCCCTGTCTCTGCAGGCAAAAATGTTTAAATGGTTATGGATACATTTTTGAAATATCAAAAGTACGCTCGAAAGCATGCAAGTAAAGAAAAACAGCAATATGGTGGGAGTGTTATTCACTGTTAATGAACCTTTGTAGACCGGTTGATCTCTGCTCAATCTTCCCACTTCGTGTATCAATTATTACAATGTATCATTTATCGCAAAATTCTTTCTCCCAACCTGCTTCAGGATATTACCCAGCAGCACTTGTGCGATCCTCTGACCGTGTCTCTGATGGAGAAGTGCGCCCGCTTCCATGTCCACTGCGCCCACCACCTGTGCGAGGAGCCTATGATGTCCTTCGACGCCAAGATCAACAATGAAAACCTAACCAAGTGTATGCAGAGTCTGAAGGAGATGTACCTGGACCTCGCAAATAGGGGCGTCTACTGCCCCCAGGAGGCCGAGTTCCGCCAGTACACCGTTCTGCTAAAACTGAACGACGGAGACATCCTCAGGTCAGTCATGAGAGGCACAACATAATTTAGGGTGACGGGTTTCATGGTTGCACTGTGTGTGGTTGGCCAAAAGCAGGGCAAACCTAACGTGGGAAATGCATTCAGACAAAACCGCCGAGCTATTTTCTTAAGAGATCGTTTGACTGAGAAGTACAGCATAGTGAGCACACCATTCTGAAGTAGCAACATTTATTTTTTAAACCTGCCATTTTCTGCGCCATCTTTGAGAGCGTTGTCATAATGCATGCTAGATTTGATGCCTTGTTATGCCTCTTCACAAAGGGAGGTGCAGCAGTTCCGTGACGAAATACGCAACTCCCCAGAGGTGAAGTTTGCAGTGCAGGCCTTCTCCGCACTCAACAGTAACAACTTTGTGCGCTTCTTCAAGCTGGTGAAAGCTGCCTCTTACCTGGCTGGTTGCCTCCTCCATGGATACTTCAACCAGGTCAGTACCAAGCATCGTTTTCTCATATGTTTTTTTTTTTGATAAGCTAGAGGGCCATACACTGTCATGTTATGAGCATAAAGGTCACATCAGAACAAACCTTTGCTATATGGTATTTACTTCACTCGGTGTTAGAGATAAGGAGAGGTGTGATCACTAATAATTTAGTGAAGGTGTGCCATTCTCCAGGCCAGTCATTATATCTCTACATAAAACAAGGAGCATGTGCTACTTGAAAGTATTCGGACCTTTCACCGTTTCCACATTTTGTTATGTTATATTCTTATTCTAAAATAAAGAAATCTCATCAATCTACAAACAATAGCCCATAATGACAAAGCAAAAGCAGATTTTTTGAAATGTTTGCATATTTATAAATAACAACAAAAACAACAACAACTGAAATATAACTTGCATAAGTATTCAGATCCTTTCCTCAGTACTTTGCTGAGGCAACTTTGGCAGCGATTACAGCCTCCAGTGTTCTTGGGTATGAAGATACAAGCCCGGCTCATCTTCTCAAGCTCTGCCAGGCTGGATGGGGAGTGTCTCTGCCCAGCTATTGTCAGGTCTTTCAGAGATGCCATTCCAGGACATTCACAGGCTTGTCTCTGAGCCACGCCTGCTTTGTCTTGGCTGTGTGCTTAGGGTCGTTGTCCTGTTGGAAGGTGAACCTTCGCCCCAGTCTGAGGTCCAGAGTGCTCTGGAGCAGGTTTTCATCAAGGATCTCTCTGTACTTTGCTCTGTTCAACTTTCCCTCGATCCTGACTAGTCCCCCAGTTCCTGCTGCTAAAAAACATCCCCACAGCGTGATGCTGCTAGCCTGGTAAACCAGACTCATTGCGATTTTTTTTAACGTTTTTACAAAAAGTCTGGACTTCCAGCCACCCAGAACGATTTGAGTGAGCGGGGTATTTACCTTGACAGATGAGCTCCTTCAGCCAACCAGCATAACAAAACAGAGATAAAAAAAGTCAGAGGAACGGCAAAAATGTGTTTTCCGTTGAGAAACTCTACTAGTGCATACTTCTTCTTGAATTGTTATTTCCATTTCTGCAATAACTGCACTTATGTTTGTGTTTATTCCTTTAAGTTAACGTTAGCGCTTGCTGCTTCATTCTACTAGCGGACCCCTGTTGTATTTTTTACTGAGAGGCCACCTTCCGTCTGGCCACTCTACCATAAAGGCCTGATTGGTGGAGTGCTGATATGGTGGTCCTTCTGGAAGGTTCTCCCCTCTCCACAGAGGAACTATGGAGATATGGAGCTCCCGACTGCTCACTTGGGCTGGGCGGCCAGCCCTAGGAAGAGTCCTGGTGGCTCCACACTTCTTCCATTTCAGAATGATGTTGGCCACGGTGTTCTTCAGGACCTTCAATGCTCCACACATTTTACGTACCCATCCCCAGATCTGGGCCTCGACACAAACTTGCATCTGAGGTCTACGGACAATTCCTTCGACTTCCTGGTTTGGTCTTTGCTCTGACATGCACTGCCAACTGTGAGACCTTATATAGACGGGTGTCAATCAGTCAGAATAAGGCGGTAACGTAACAAAATGTGGAAACGATTTTTTGAATACGTTCTGAATGCTCTGTATGGTGGTCATTGTAACAAATGCAAATTCAATAAAGTATTTGAAATGTAGTCCAGACTTCACAGCAACACACCCCAGCGTTTTGGAAAATGTTAATTGAGTGATTTCTAGGTGAGGACTAAGGCCCTGTGGATCCTGAACATCGCCCACACTGTGGGCTCCCAGAGATCCACCGTCTTCCCCATCGAGGACATGGTGAGGATGCTCATGTTCCACAACACCGCCGAGGCCACAGACTTCATCCAGCAGTATGGGCTGAGCATTAGTGACGGGTCAGTACCTACACACATACACACACTGTACACAGTACACACACACACACACTGTACACACAGTACACACACACACTGTACACATAGTACACACACACACTGTACACAGTACACACACACACTCTGTACACACACACACACTGTACACATAGTACACACACACTGTACACACACTGTACACACAGTACATACACACACTGTACACAGTACACACACACTGTACACAGAGTACATACACACACTGTACACAGTACACACACACTGTACACACATACAGTAGTACACACACATATAGTGCACTCTTCTCTGCACTCTTCTCTGTTGAGATGTTAAATGAAAAGATGTGATTCTCGTGTGAAACCCCAGCATGGTGGAGCTGAGCCGGACAGCCTACCAGGGCCCGGACCTGCCCCTGCCCCAGAGGAAGTCGAAGGCCATCGTTGTGAAGAGGACTGTGCTGATGGGGGAAGTGGTGAACGGAGGTCCGCTCCCTAATCCTCCCCAGCACACCCCCGTCTGCAGCTTCGACTCCCAAAACAAGTACCGTGGCACCGGACTGTTGACCGAACCCCCTCCCTCCACCCTCACGGCCAGCTCCATGGGGGCAGCAGGTAAGGGTTCCATGCTAATCGTAGACTAGCCCTGTAAATTCCTGTGGTCCATATAGAAAAGTGAAACTAGAAATGGCATGATTTTGTGGCTCTGTGCGTGCCAAAATTGAATGGGTTCTAAATTGTCTCATGCTACTATCCACTCCAGAATTTAGTGGCTTGTTAGTTGACCCATGCTACATCCCACCAAGTTTCACGAAAACCAGTCTGGTAGTTTTAACTTAAACCTGGTCTAAAAAATGAATGGAGGTGAATAGCCGGCCGTATTTCTGCGGCTGGTGGACCCGCCCTGTGATTCGTATCCACTCCAAAATTTAATGGGTTCTAATTTGGCCGATTCTACACCCTTCCACCGAGTTTCAGGAAATCTGGTGTGGTAATTTTTTAGTAATCCTGCAAACAAACGCACACACAAATACACGCCACCTGCGCTATCGCTGGGGTGGAGGTAATAATTATACAATTATTACAAGAGTTTAGTTTAAAGGTAGCACAATCACACTGTTATTTGCCACGTATATTCATTGTTCATGGAATACTAAAGAAAAAAGCGTTCAATATACAGTCTCCCCTCACTACTACCTTAGAGTAGATGTTGATGTTTAATTCAGTCCAAAGGATCAAATAGTTTTTTGCACGAGGAACATGGTCAGTTTTCCTACTGTGACCCCATGGTTGTTTGGCAGTACCAGCCTTCACTCTGAAGCCAGAGATGAAGGCTCAGCTGGAGGTTGAGGCCAGACCACAGATGAAGCCCGCTAAGCTGCTGGCGGAGCCCAGGTTGTTTGGGGACCCCCAGGCCATGGCCGAGCCCACCGGGCCTGCGGTCATCGACGAGACCGGGGAGCCCGCTGAGCCCAGCGCAGCATCCCACCCTGCAGAACCCCAGCAGCTGTTCCAGCCCGTCGCCCGGCTGCAGCCCATAAGACCCCCGTCACCCCCACCCAAACCAGAACCCATGTACTCTGATGAGGTAAGACGAGACTCCAGTGGATTTTCTTGTTCTTCTCCAGTAGTTAGTCTGTTTTCCATGATTTTGAAGCTGTTACTATCTCACTTGTCCAGGACCTCCAGGCGGAGCTGGAGTGTGTGGTGGAGGAGGTGCTGGAGGAGGTTCTGTGTGAGGTAGCCAGAGCAGGGGCTGACTACGCCATATCAGCTCTCAGGTAAGAGCATTGTGTTTCTTACAACTTTTCATTGACTCTTGTTTTTTTTCATGTATATCATCGTCAACAAATAAAAACTACATGAAAATGTTAGGGTAGGGCAATTTGGGAAGCATCCAATCAGAATGCTTTGGGAAGCATCCAATCAGGCTGTGAGACATGAATGAGACGATTAAGTGAAAAAATATTAAATTAGCATTGATTGACCTAACACTTGTGAAGTCTGATAACTTGATCAATAGATTCCGTCAAGTTTTTACTTGGTTATCGTCTCGTGACTATAACTAATTAAAGGTTGTTAATGAATCATTTGTCATAGTTTTCTTCAATGAAATTAACACTGGATCAGAGCCCACGCGACAGCAAACTTAACGTTAATGATTAGTTTTCATAGTTTCTGATCCAGCTTCACTTCATTCTCTGCATCAGGAACCCAAAAATTCAGACTTGACTTCGCCTGATAATGCGTTAATCCTACTTTGTGGAATACTCCCACGTTAACCTTTCTTCCTGACATTTGTGTTGATCTATGGTTGCAGTGAAAGCAGTGGCCAGATGGAGGCGCTGGTGAGTGAGGTGGTGGAGCAGGTGGTCAGAGAAGTAACTACATCTGAGATCCAGGTGGAACAACAGATAATCGCAGCGGAGAAACGCAAGATCGAGGAAGCCAGGTTGGAGACCTAAACACTTCATTTTGTATCACACTATCCACAGTATCCATGTTCCTACTAGTTACACTAAACTGATTTGTGAATTTAGGCTGAATTCCATTTCTCATTTTTACCCATACCCCTTACCCCTCAGAACAGAGTGTCAAGGGCTAGTGGGTTGAAATCTTCCTCTATGAAATGGGACAACCCTTATAGACCGATACGTCATCAGTATGTCTAGTCTAATCTGCCGGTCCACACAGAGCGGTAACAAGTGCAGCAACTTTGCTGCTGGACTTCATTTAAATTTCGAGTGTCACTCATATGCTATCAAAGGGAAGACACTTGGGGACACTTGACACCCTCGATAAATAGGACGACCCTACCCCTAAAGTAAACTCGCAAAATGAAGTGTTTGGAGCAAGAGGTAGGGCCAAAAGGGTTAAGTTTGGTCAGGGACCAATGGTAAACACTTTCTAAGATTGGGCTTAATCTCTGTGTAATTCTATTAAAAATGAAATAAAGAATATTTAACTTGTGTCTCATTGAAGTTTCATAACCTCCCTCTCAGGAGAAAGCAGGAGCATGAGGCCTTCCTCACCCAGTTCAGCGCCTCCCTCTGTTCTGAGATCAGCCAAGAGGTCCTGATGGAATGTGTCCAGGAGACCGCTGCCTCTGAGATAAAGTAAGCTACGTCCCCACCCAGCTCAAACTGACCTCCAACCAGCCACTCCCAGAGGCATTTACTGAAGACCAAGGGAGAGGGGGGTTATAAGGCCTGAGAAATATTCATTATGTAGCTTGTCAGTACCCGCCGTTGGAGTTACATACAGAACTAGGTTAGTGGTGACTAAGCCTTGCAAAAACACCCCAGCAAACTCAGATTCCACAAGCTGCTTCACCTGACTTTGCATCTGATGATATGGAAGAAAAATTTTATTAATTGAGATTTTATTGAAATAAAATTAGGGCTGTGCAATAAAATGAATACAGCAATATTGCAATATTATTCCCGCAGTACTGTATTGATTTTCCACAGTACAGTATTGATACACTATTTTTATTTTTATTTTTAAAGGCACAAGGAAAATATACAGAATCAGACAGAGATATATAAAATGAAGGATAGATTTTAATCATTGATACATTATTCGTGTTTTAAATGGATTTAAAATGTCCTTATATTCTCTCTGCCCTCAGGATCACCTCCGAGGAGCGGGG
The DNA here is from genome assembly GCF_949987555.1 of Borostomias antarcticus. Taxonomy (NCBI): domain Eukaryota; kingdom Metazoa; phylum Chordata; class Actinopteri; order Stomiiformes; family Stomiidae; genus Borostomias; species Borostomias antarcticus. The sequence continues at coordinate 7,178,237 of NC_140235.1, forward strand.
GATGGAGTTATATTTTAAGCTGTATTTTTACATTTTCAGTAAATTATGTAGAGTATCGCAATGTATCGCAATATGTATTGTATCGTGACACATCATACGTATCACGATACGTATCATATCGTGAGGTCCTTGCCAATACCCAGCCTTAAATCAAAACATCTCCTGGGATACCTGTGACAGGCTAGCGCTGGAGGAGAAAGCGGAGCACTTTGCTCGCTGCTCAGAAGAGGAGTGCGCCGGTCTGGTGGAGGAGACTCTGGATGGCGAGATGGCTCTTCTGGCGGAGGACATTCTGGAGGTGGAGCTGCAGCGCATACACAAGTACATCAAAAGGTACCAAAATCTGATTGATAAGGACTGGAGAAGCTATGTTACTCCACAGTAACACCTCTCCCCCTTTAGGGTTAATGGACAAAGTATGGACAGAGTAACCCACAAAGCAAAGCTACATGTAATTGCTCAGGATAAGTTAAAACTGTGATACCCATGATGACCTGTGTTGTTTTTTTGTTTTTTGTTTTGTGTTCATGTAAAAGCTATTCTCAAAAAAAGTATAGAAAAAATCATTTTAAAAAGTACCAAAATCTGAAGGCTGTTGAATTGACAGGTGTCTTTGTCACACTTTTGTTTAGTTTGACTGTTGAAGATTTGAGATGTTAAGATTTCAGTACTTTATTTGTATCCCGCAGACCTTTTTTTTTTTTTTCTTCATTTTTCCCTGACCTATTGCAACCTTTCTCCACATCTCTGGCTCAGGTGGCGTGATGTGGTCGCTGTGCGCAGGCAGCTGAAGAGGCAGATGCGCAGCTTCCCTGCGGCCCCATGCGGCGTGGACCCTCGCTTCAAACTCCAGGCCTTGGCCCCCAGCGCCCCCTCCCAGCCCTCCCTGGAGGTGCTGGCCAGAGGCATGGTCAACCTGGGCAACACCGGCAACGTGGCCTTGTCCAGCACCAGGTACCCACGGCCCTCACCCTCCATAAGATATCTCCTCTCCTACTGCCAAGGACTTGCCAGCATGCTAACTTGCATCAAGAACCTGAATTCAGATATTGGTTAACTATTTGATTACAGCTTGTGGTCGGTTAGCTAGCTAGTTGTCAGGGGACATGAGGAGACTGTAAAACCACTGCATTCTAGAATTTAGTGCTTTACAATGTATTTATTTTGACTTTGTGTCATGCTGATAGATTGTTGAAAATGAGACAGGACAATATCCATCAGATGAGAGTCCACTACCACTACCAGCAGCTGCTGAGGTAAGAGTTTATCGAGCGCAATAAAGTGACACATTTCTTTTGCAAAATTGAAAAATAAAGTTGCACTACATGTTGTATGTGTAATATGTCCATGTCCACCATCTCTGTGGTATGTTCGGTGGAGAGGTTGTCATAATTTCTATTGTATCATTGTTATTTTATTTGTCTTCCTTTGTATTTTCATGTGAACAGAAGCACATTTATTATGTCCAAAATATAATGATTTTTCCCTCTCAGTGAGTCAGTATGGACGCCATTAGACCTGCTCACGCTGGTCACTGAGAACATCCCCAACCCTCCAGAACGCATCTTCTGGAAAGCCACCCTCCTCTTGCCCAGCGACCACGAGAGCGTAACCAGCCTCGCTGACAGGTAAGTGGCGCCCACTAAGACTGTTTTGGGGTGATTTTCACGTGGCTTAACCCCACCACATTGAATGTCTTCTTTTGACATGGGTCCTGGTGAGAGGCGTCATGCTATCAGATGAGGGCTTGGTACCTCCGCCTCAGTGACAGCCTCTGTCTGTCTGTTAGCAGGATTACGTAAAAACTACCAGACTGATTTTCATGAAACTCGGTGGAGGGGTGTAGGATGGGCCAGCCCATTAAACGGAGTGGGTCAGAATCACAGGGCAGGTCTACGAATGAAAACAAAACTTAGAACGAAGCCAGCTCCCTGTATGGGGGCGCTAGAGAGCGCCCCGCCAGCTGTGTTCTGTGGGGGCGCTACAGCCACGCCCATTCACCTCCAGTTTTTGAATCACGGGGCAGGTCCACGAATGAAAACAAAACTCAGAAGGAAGCCACAGGGTTTAGACTGGGGTGTGCGGGGGCAGAGCCTGGAGTGCATTACAAACAAAGATTATACTGTTGTTTTTTGTTTTTTTAACCCTATACTAATTTTTGAACTTCAAATCCAATATGTAGAAGACCTTAGTTATGTGTACAGTATAGTCTACTACACCTGACTGTAACTGATGGCGAGTTGGGTCTGCTCGCGGCAGGATCCTGTCCGATTGGCTGGAGGTGAAGTTGGGCGGAGCTGAAGAGGCGGACGACACAGAGAAGCAGACCAGCGGTTCGCTGCGCACTCTCTATGTCAGTAATGGACTCAGGGACCGGGGACAGCAGACCCACAAAGTCCATGTCAGTGTTAAGGTAAGTCTCCAAACTCCATTTTCCTCTGCAACATAAGGTGAAACGTCTTGCATAAGAGGCTGCCGTTGCTTTCGGCCTTATGGAAGGTTGTATTTATGGTTATGGTGCTGACGATGCTTCCATTAAAGGAGTAGTAAAGGGAAAATGCATGTTTAGCCCTGTTTTAAAGTTACTTATGATCATATACAATGGTTCAGATCAAAATGTTGACAAAACTAGCACTTTTGAGAGTCTGTTAATTGCTCTACCACCGTTTTGGTCATACAATGGATGTGGGTGGGCACTGTGAAAAATCATTCAAAAAACATGTTAAACTCGCAATTTCAAAGACAAGAAACTCACCGAGGTGTTAGTTGGCGTTCTGACATATAATTCGCCATAAAGTAAGATTCTAGTTCATCTGGAAAGGCTTTTTTAGCATAGAACTATTTAGTCGCAGCACATACGTGTGTAAACTTCCGCAAACTAGGTAGCCTAGCAACATAAACAATAACAATAGCTACCGTAAGTAGTTCCGCTTCCTGAATCCCCTCTGCGGATTGATCTACACATCTACAACGGTCGCTTCAATACAAGTCAATGGATTTCATAAAATTATCAATAAACCCCTACCCTACTTTGCGGCGAATTTGATGTCAGAACACCAACGGACACCAATTACCCCCCGGTGAGCTTCTTGTCTTTGAAATCGAGAGTTTAACATGTTTTTAAAAGATTTTTGAAGGTGCCCACCCACATCCATTGTATGACCAAAACGGTGGTAGAGCAATTATCAGACTTTCTCAAAAGTGCTAGTTTTGTCAACGTTTTGATCTTAACCATTGTATATGATCATAAGTAACCTTAAAACAGGGCTAAACATGCATTTTCCCTTTACTACTCCTTTAATACTGCAATGAATGTCAAATGTTTAAAGTAACTTCATTTGCCTGGCAAGTAATTTTTAGTTTGATAGGATAGGATGTGATAGGATGTGATCTGCCCCAGGTGTCACGCGGCCCTCTGACGGAGGACGGTCTGTCCAAGATGGAGGAGCAGAGGGAGCTCCAGGGCGCAGGGGCCTTGCTCATGCTGCTGCCCGCCCTGACGGACCCCGAGCACGGCTGCCAGGACCAGGATGTGCCTCTCCTCTCTGCCCTACTGCAGCTCAAGCAGCTCCAGCAGGCCGGCCCCTGGCACTGCCTGCTGCCCCTCGTCATACTGGTGCCTGGACCACTAGGGGGTGTGAGTGACACACAGAAACTGGAGCAAGGTAGTTGGAGACGCAAGCGCTTTGCGTATTATTATTTGGCTAATAATATGGGACCTGGAATGTAAAACATATTTTTAACTGTATTAATCACAATTGACTTATTTCCTGTTCAGATCTAATGCTGCCTACTTTGGTTGAAGACGGTTTGATATCAGAGTACGTGTTCATCTATATCCCAGAAACCACCAGTGATCTTCAAGGTTCAGAACAGGTACAGCTCAGACAAACTTTTATTTTTACCAGTCATTCATGTTCATTTCTCCACTGCTGCTCCAAATATTATTGTCAACATGACCTAGTTTCTGGTTGCATAAAACTCTGTCTTTTCAATCAGAACTAGGTAAAACAAAAACATTTTGTGCTGGACTTTCATCAACCTGATTTTAAGTTTTAAAAAGATGTCATCAATAACAATATGATTAAATGCATCTCATAAATATTCTTAAAGTATGTGTTCGACATGGCAGCATTTTGATCAAATGTTAGATAGATAGATTTGTGGCATGTGGTGATGGGTCAATTTCATGTACATCTGTGGCACAATATTCACTTGATCACTTATACAATGTTTACGCATTGCCTACATTAAAGAGAAATCACTTATTGGTGGTGATACGATGAGGAAACCCTGAGAATACAATGTGTTCAATTCATTGGGGAAAAAAGAATACACTTCACCTGTTGCTTCATAGAAAAGCATAAATGGTCTACCACATAAGGGTTCAACAGTTCTTGAAATGCCTCGACGACAGTAACATCTACATAAATAGAAGCGTGGATCGAGCAAATGGCTTACAGGAAAAGATACAAGTCCACTATTGTTACCCATAATGCTTTGAATTGTAATTGTTTTTTAAAGCCTCGTATACACTAGAAAACTTTCACAATCTTAACAGATTATGAAATATACACTAGACGACTGGCTTCTGCTGATTTTTGTATGACAACTGAAAAACTGGGTATCGCACATTTAACGACTGGACGAGTTTACACTACACGACTGCGTCCAGAATCTGCTCAAAAATATCAAACATGTTTGATATGCTCCGACTCGCTCCGACTTGGGAGAAGTCTGTTCTCATCATACACTTGCCGATTTAAATCTGTACCTCTCATACACTTACAGATATCTGTGCCAAATTGCCACTGCGACTACCCCCAAATAGTGCAGACTGCTGCTGACTAGGACAGACTCGGCAGGATTGTGAATTGTGTATAAAATCGGGCATAATATCTTGTAGTGTATCCTCAGCTTTACTTGCTATTCTGTCTGGGTTGCAGCTGAGCCATGCAGTGAGCTGGCTGCTAGCCCGCGCCCCGGCCCCCTCCCTCCTCTCCTCCCAGACCCTGGTGCAGTTTGTGGAGGCCGGACTGTGTCGTGAGTTCAGCAGCAGGCTCTACCGGCACCGGCAGGAGCGGGCGGAGGCAGGACTGCCCTACCAGGACCCCGCGGCGGTCATCCATCTCTACAACGCTGTCTTGGCCTACCTAGCAGAGCTAGTGTCCTCCCAGCACCTCTCCAGCCTCTCCTGGCCCCCAGGGGAGTTTGTCCTGCCGGACACCGGTGACGTGGTGCCCCATCTGGGCTGGAACTCCGCCCAACACCTGGCCTGGCTCCGGACCGCCATCATCAGCCTGCAGATACCTGACTGGGACCTGCCGTCCGCTACAGGTGAGCAGCACACATCTATGTGTGTGTGTACAATGGGCTCTAAAATTACTGGCACCCCTGACAGGCAATGCACAAACAATATATTTAAAAAAATATATACAAACCATATAATTATAGAGAAACTCCAAATACCAGCATGTGATAAAAACTGTACTATATTAATGTTCCAGTGGAACCAACCAAAACCATTTACTGAAATTAAAGAATCAATTTCCTCCAAATCAAGGTTTCACAATTAATGTCACCCTTGAATAACATCTACCAAAATTAAACCAGGTATTAAATTCCACTTATTTAAGTTCATCTAAGTCTTAAGGAACTATATTGAGCCATTACATCTCTTACTGTTTCACTATGGTATAAAAACGAGGTAACACTCATGCAATATCAATGTCATCCAACACCACAAAGAAAACAAAAGAACTGGCAGTTCAAAAGAGACAGATGGTCGTAGACCTTCATAAATCTGGTAATGGCTGCAAGAAGATCCACAAATGATTAAATATACCATTCAGCACTGTCAGGGCAATTATTACAAATGTCAAAAGATATGGAACCATTGAAAACCTCATGGGTAGAGGATGGAACTGCATGTTGCCCCCAGGATACTGAGGAGGACGGGTGAGAGAAGCAACAAAATCACTGAAAGAACTGCAGGCCTGGGAGTCATCTTGGAGTCATCTTGGTGGCATCTTGGAGTAATCTTGGTGGCATCTTTGAGTCACCAGACTTCCAAAAGCACCATCGGGGGCCACCTCCACAACCACAGGCTCTTTAGAAGGGTTGCCAGAAGATAGCCTTTTCTGACCACAACACACAGAAGCAAGCGCTGGTCAGATCAGAGCTAAATTGAACATTTTGGCCAGATATAGCATCGGCAACGCATGTTTGGCGTGGAAACGGATGCATTACAAGGAGAGGCACCTCATACCCACGGTGAAATATGATGGTGGGTCAGTGATGTTTTAGGGCTGTTTTAATTCCAGAGGTCCAGGGGCATGTAATGAATTCCAAGAATCAGGCAATTTTGCCTGACAATCTGGTTGCCTCCACCAAAAGGCTGGAACTTGGCTGTTGGTGGACTTTCCAACATGACAATGACCCAAAGCATACCCCAAGATCCACACAGAAAGGGTTCTGTGACAACAAAATCAATGTTCTACAATGGCCGTCTCAGTCGCTAGACCTCAATCCAATAGAAAATCTGTTGGCTGAGTTGAAAAGGGCAGTTGATGAGCGCAAACCCAAGAATGTGAAGGATCTTGAAAGGATCTGACTAGAGGTATGGTCCAACATCCCTCCATGCTCCTTCACCGTGTCAAACATTACAGGGAAAGACTCCATGCTCAGCAGGAAACCGGTGTCCTGTCCGCTCCGAGTAGGAAATGAGTCCTTACCCCAAGTGAAGGAGTTCAAGTATCTGGGGGTCTTGTTCACGAGTGAGGGAACCATGGAGAGGGAGTTTGGCCGGAGAATCGGAGCAGCTGGTGCGGTTCTGCAGTCGCTTTACCGCACTGTTGTGACGAAAAGAGAGCTGAGCCAAAAGGCAAAGCTCTCAATCTACTGGTCTATCTTCGTCCCCACCCTCACCTATGCTCATGAAGGATGGGTCATGACCGAAAGAACGAGATCACGGATACAAGCGGTCGAAATGAGTTTTCTCCGGAGGGTGCTGGGGTCTCCCTGAGAGATCGGGTGAGAAGTTCAGTCATCCGGGAGTCTACAAGGACCTCCTCTCTCACTCTACTCGGGTCTTTCTTTGAATTTACGATAACATAAAACCTCTCTTCAATTAGAGATGTAACGGTATGAAAATTTCACATTACGATTACAGTGACCCAAATGATCACGCTTATCAGTATTATCGCGATATTGTTAAAATGTGCTGAACATGTTCAAAAACTACTGATACACACACACAGATCATTTCACCAAGTTTTATATAGAAAACCACAAATAAAATCAGCAGCACTGCACTTTTTGCTTGCATGAATATGCATTATTTTTTATCTTGGAAACTGTTGCTAACTTTAGTTGATGCTGGACCGTATTTACAATGAGTGCGGTAATCAAACACAGTTTTACTGATAATTTTAGCAAGATAAATGTTATCAAATTCTATCGCGGTTAATCATTATACCAGCGATCGTTCTATCCCTATCTTCATTCATATGTCATGTCCAACCACGTCCTCTCTCTCTCTCTCTCTCCCTCCCTCCCGACCAGCCTCCTGGCCCCAGCTGTGTTGGTCCATATTCCAGTACAGCTCCCAGATCCCCGCCCTGCGCCACAGCCAGCCCCTCCTCATGTCCCGCCTGGAGAACCTCCTGGAGAGAGTCCGTCTGCAGAGCCAACACACGTCCCCGTCTCCAGCCCCCGAGGAGGAGGAGGAGGAGGAGGAGGAGGAGAAACACGGCCCCTCTTTTGATCAGATCCCTTGGGACGAGGTGTTGGCCCTGTGCATCGACCATAAGCTGAAAGACTGGCAGCCCCCTGAAGACCCCGTTTGTGAAGGTACAAAGGCTCGTTTTTAATAATACAATAAATATATTTTGTCTATAGCTTTGCGTTTGCAAATTCCCGTTATTTTATGTGGGGAAAAAAGAGCTTTTGTGAAATTGGGGGTTTTCTTTTTTTATAAATGCCATTGTTAAACAGTAATGTTAATTCTTGATCTTAGGTCATGGGGTGCCGACCCAATATGGTACAGTATATTTACAGTATGGTGCCAGGCTTACCCAACCTATTATTTTTTTAGCACTGTGAGCATTGTTTTCAATGAAAGTGTGTTAAATGTAAATCCCATGTTCCATTATGTTAATGGAACTATTAATACTATTATTATTAATAGTATTAGTATTATCCTACAATTGTGGTATTGTTGTTCTGCGTAGATGCTGTGTCAGAGGACGGGGAGATCCTGGTCTACTTCCTCAGGGAGGGACTGAAGGCGTTTGAGCCCCCCGCTCAGTGGCTGGAGGCAGTCAGACGTACACATCGAGAGAAACTGACAGAGACAGAAGGGTAAGGAAGGAGCCTGGGCCTCAGCTGCTGCTTCTCTCGTGTATCGCGTTCAGACGCCCAACTCCGCTGTCATCTTACTTGATTCCCTGCAAGGCCATTTAGTCTGGTTTTATTCTGACTTGCTCTCACTCACATCTTCCTCTCTCTCTCTCACTCAAATCAAATCAAACTTTATTTGTATAGCGCATTTCATACACAGAGGCAACACAACGCGCTTTCCAGAGAGCAATGGGAGGGTGGGCATAGGTCCCACCCCTACATATTCCAGAGGGAAGAAAAAAAAAAAAAAATTCACCCGGGGGCCAGAAAAGTGAGCTGTAAAAATTCTTCCCTGACCTCTCTAAACGAGACGATCGAGCAAGCTCCTGGAAAATGTTTGTCTATCGGCTAAGAACATTTACAGAGCAGTAAACATGGGCTAGATACTTCATAAGAGAGACATGACTAACAGGAGAGTGCACAAATAGTTACAGAGAAGTTGACTACATGGTAGGCCATTATGTGTTAGCTATCCCTGTAGTCTCTAATATGATATTTGAGTGAATCATATAACGAAGCACACTCCTCTTTTGTATGTTCTCCCTCCCTCAGTGACGAGGCCGGTCCAGGAGACATGGGACTCCCAGCTGCCCCGTCACTCAGACAGAGGCTGTTCCAGAGCCTGTTGGACCAGCCTGAACCCTCCGCAGCTTCCCTGGACATCACCCACACCCCCTCTCCCCAGGAGCTCCTCCCCCTCAGGGTCCTGGAGAGCCTCAAGGAGGAAAAGGCTCAGAGCCAAAGGTAACACGTCATGACTGGATTCAAGATTTTATTACACTTTGGATTCATCTGCAATATGAATACATTTTTCCAACGTTAACATCTTGGTCAAATACATTTTTCCAAGTACTGATTTTTTTTACTCAATACAGTGAAACTAATAGAACAGTCCCAAATGTGGAAATAAATCAGACATACCTCAAATACTGATGTGTATTTGATCGTTGTTTTGTATTAGCCTGATATCAGACAGAATTGTCAACTCGTTACACTCCGCTGAGAACTCAGTCAAACGTTGCTTCCACTCTAACCCGATTTCTATGGGGAGGCAGCATCGCCATGACAACCATAGACAACATAATGATAACAGAGCTAAGTGAAACAGTAGTGTAATTATTGTAGTAAGCTACTGTACGAACAGAGGGGTAGATGTTGTGACATACTCCCAACTACTAGTCGTGCTCCTCAAGTAATCTTAGTTCCCAGAAGCTCTCACTACAGGACCTCTGAAGTCGCATTGTCAGAACCCACAGCTCCACAACGTTCAAAACAGCTTCACAGCGGCGTCGGTCCCGCCCTTGGAGCTCATTGGCTAATCGTTAGAACCCACAGCGCTGGGGTGCCCCGGTGGCTCAGTGGTTTGGGGCACGTACCATATAAAGGCTAGTCCTTACTGCAGCAGCGTGGTTTCGAATCCGGCCCACGCCCTTTGCTGCATGTCTTCCCCTCTCTCTCTCTCTCTCTCTCTCTCCCTCCCCCTCCCACCTTTCATGTCTGTCCTTGCACTGTCCTGTCCCTAATAAAGCAGAAATGCCCTAAAAAATGTCTTTAAAAAAAAAAAGAACCCACAGCGCTCATTTGTCGATTATATTTTAATCAGAGAACCAACTGTTTCACATAGCAACACCAGACCAAGAAACGGCTGGACCCAGGCTAGCTTTGTATTTGAACCAGTTCTAATCACATCTGCCTACGCTTCTCTCTGGCTAACAGTGCATTTTTCCCCTGGAAATGTACACGATTCTCATGCGTTTCCCATGTTCCTCCTAATCCTCTGCAGGTGTGTGGAGCAGCTCCAGCGCTGGCTGAAGGGGGATGATCTGGACCCCCCCTCCCTGCCCCTCTTCATGCCCTCCTCCCTGCTCTCCATGCCTGCCGTCATGGTGCCCTCACTCACAGCAGCTGGCCACGGCAAACCTGCCTCTTTTATCCAGGTACAGCACTGTTCCCAACACATACCACCCACACCACACAACATTGAAACATGTAAGACACTGAAACCCAAAGTGGCTCCCTGGACGTCGCTGGTGAGGCTGCCAACTGCTCCTAGCCTAGGGGTCAAAGGCAGAGGACACACTTCACCAGCAACTACACTGCAGTGTGGCCTATAAGGCAACTTTAACTTACTTTATTTATGTAAGATATGGATTGAAAATGACTAAAGACATGGCCAACTGTCTTCATTTTAAATCTCCTGAATTGCTTTGTTTCTAGGAGGTGGACACAGATGACCTATTAGACAAAGCAGAGCGTGGTTGTCTGCAGAGTGCCCCTCCATCCATGGCACAGCGCCTGAAGGAACTTAAAAGGCAGATTCTAGCCAGTCAAGAGGAGGATCGAGCATGCAGTCTAAAGCTAACCAGCTTACTGAACATCGTAGAGGATTGATTCATTGACCTCCTGACTAAATGTATCCACTGACAATGGACTTGTGCTTGAGGATACCTTGTGTGAGACAATTGCAATTTTTTAAAAATATATTTGTACATGTTGGTTTCACAATGAAGAAGCATCAAATAGCTTTTTCTTTTTTTAGTCATCTACAGTTTTGTAGTTTACATTAGAGTATTTAATTGCTTTCTTGTCCCTGTAACATAATTGATACTCAATGTTGCTTGACAGGCTGATACAAGATATTGTGAGTTGAGACAATTGTGTAAACTGTTACTATTTTTACATTTGTTTTTAGAATCAAAGGATTGTTCATTATGTATTATTGGCTTTCATTGGCTTCAGGTTTTGTGGAATGGCAAATTCCCAACCCAAATAAGTTGCTTTGTTTATGTTTGTGCCTTATTTTCATGTGTTAAGCTGTATGTTTCAAGCCAGAACCTTGTATAAATGTGATATTTTTCATGAAAATCTTAATAAACTAGTTTTTCTTACGATATACTGTAGTTTTTCCATTCATAACAGTGTAAAGGTCGTATCCATCTATAGGAGGTTTGCAATCACGTGACCATGACGGCACCGCAGATGCAGATTTTCTTCTGATTTGTAGAAGCTTACTATTGGTCAGACTGCACGTGGGTTGGGGCACCTCATGAAAAGTCCACCCATTTCTCCGCCCATGTAACTTCTGATTGGAGCATCGCCTGTCGGCTCATGTCTCTCCATGAGCACCGCTCAAAATAAATTGAAATGTTTGTTTCTTAGGACTAATTTAGCATTTTAAACGAATAGATTTTGTAGTGGAAATCTCCCAGAGAAGTAGGCTTACTCCTTGGAGATCAACGTAAATTGGAATGAGAATTGCATCGCGGAGGTTTTATTTAAAGTTTCAACTATGACCGATGGAACGTAAGTTAGCCGTAGGCTATAGTCGCATAATTGTTTAGTTGTGTAGACCGAAACTGAAAGTTGATTAACGGTATAATCGGAATATGTACTATGCATTTGTAATTCGTGGTGCTAAATTAACCCGAGCAGTCTCAAATTCAAGTTTATTTCTCAAATGTGAAAAATATGGGTAAAATTAGGCTTACCCAATAAAACGTTTACTTGTTGTACACCAGTTAAAAAGTAGCATAGCCTACAAAATGTAAGATGGGTGTATGGAAATAACGTTAGCAAGATATTGTCAGTGACGGGCGGACGGGGAGATCAAGGGGACGCGGAGAGGGCTGTTCAGGATCATCACAACTCAAGGGTCAAAACATGAGGTCTTTGCTCTGTAGGTCGGAGAGCTGATGCTGCTGAAGCCTTTCTTACCAGAGGGGAGAGAGACGTGTGCAGAGTGGCTTTTGTCCTTGATGATGCTGCTTTCTTTTTTGTTTTAATGCTTTTAATGTCTCATGTAAAGCACCTTGAATTGCCCTGTGGCTGAAATGTGCTATATAAGTAAACTTGCTTTGCCTTGCCTTGCCTTTCTTCATGGACACATCTTTTTTGTGATCAAATATAACACAAAATATATTGAGTTCTCGAGTTGTTGTAATTAACCAATTATTCAGGACATAGCATTTACCGCTAGGCAAAAGTAGTCTTTACATTCGCGTTTATCTGCAAAGGTGTCTGCGGAGACGGGGGGGACCCTACAAGACGGAGCCGGCCACCGACCTGAGTCGCTGGAGACTGAGTAACGTGGAGGGAAGGCAGGCTTGGCGCTATGAGGAGGACGATGCTTCCGACAGAGAACAGACGATGCTGGAAGCCCACTCCCTGGGTTTATCTACGGTACACCATCAGAGGCTGAACGCTCTTCTCTAGAACCTATTGAGACCCTAGCCCAGACCAAAAACCTCACCCATCCTTTTGACAGCATTTTTCTTGTTCATTCAGCTCTCAGAATTAGTCACATTTTGAATTGGTAGCCTATGTGGGTCATTGAAGTACACCCACAACGTACAACGTCTTTAAGAACTAATAACTAGCCTGCCCGATGGACCAAGAAGCTTGTGTGCTGCTCAGAAGATTAAATTGGGCGATGTCGTTTTCCTAAGAATTGTCTCACTGTACTATAACCATCACGCCTGTGTCGTTCCTGGTGCAGTGAACTAGATGTGAAAAAGAAGGTTTGAAATTACCCTGGGAAGAGTTATTGAAGGCCTCACCACACCAAAATGCATTATAACAAATCAATTCATCATGATTCATGTAGAATATGATATTATTACCCACTCTGCAGAACAAATTCATCCCTGACTCTCCCCCTGCACACAACGTGGTTGAGGCAGCCCTGAAGGGCATGGAGTTCTACAGCCACCTACAGGCAGAAGATGGCCACTGGGCGGGAGACTACGGAGGGCCTCTCTTCCTACTCCCAGGTACTGACGGGTCTGAAGCTGCTCATCCGCTTGCCATTCCCAGGTCCTTATGGAGAAGCTACACTGAAAGCTGAGAGAAGATCTCTGCCAAGGGCCAACCTCATCTATTCGTCCTGTACTTGTCTGCTGTTCCTCAGGTCTCCTGATCACCTGTCACGTGGCTCAGATCCCTCTACCAGAGGCCTGGAAGAAGGAGATGGTGAGATACCTGCTCTCTGTCCAGCTACCTGATGGAGGCTGGGGCCTGTGAGTCAATACTTCTACTCAATTCAAAGATGAATGGATGTTGTCCAATGAGCACTGTGCTTTATATGCCATGAAACGGTAGCTCTTGTGAAGTGGCAGTTTAAAACACCACTATGAAACAAAACAGTCATTTTCAAGCAACCTTTCTTCAGAATTCAGGGCTAAGAACCAGAAAAATCAACGGGATGAAATTGAACAGTAGGAGAGGAGACGGGAGGTCAGGAGATAAGACAGGAGGAGAGGAAGGAGAAAAGAGGAGATAGGAGAGGTGACAGGACTTGAAATGGTTTGATTCTCCTTTGTTGGGTGGGCGTGTGAAACGGTTGGGGGGGGGGGGGGGTTGTATTGTTTTCTTAAAAAACTGACCTTTTGGATTATTGGGGGGGGGGGGGGAGGGTGGACCTTTGGGATTTGGATTTGAGTACCCCTGCTATAGGGTCATGTCCTAACAAGAATTGTGTACTTAGTCATGCAAACGTCCCATTAACATCACCATGTGGTTCACATTGTCAAATATCAAGCTAGAATGGAGGTCCATCCCTCACTCACAGGCAGCATGTTTCACAAGCCCAAGCAGAACCTCTGGTCACGGTGTTCTGGAACATACCAAGTCGCTGTTTTACAAAGGGGGGTCAGATGGGTGCAAATTGCACCTACAATGAAGTGTTTTATTAGAACACAGCTACCAGTTTTTAACTGGAAAAAGTTAAGAAGAGTGTCTCTTTAATGATAATGTAATAGAACTACAATTAGAATGACATAAAAATGATAACAAAATATACATCATTTATTATTGGTGCCTTTGTCAGGCATGTTGAAGACAAATCTACAGTCTTTGGCACTGCGCTAAGCTACACCACCCTGAGAATCCTGGGAGTGGGACCGGACAACCCAGCGATGGTTCAGGCCAGGAACAACCTGCACAGCAAAGGTAAGGTTAGATACAAGTCTTCATGAACACATTTTAAAATGTTATATCAAAATATATATTATTCATATTGGTGGTAACATTTATGAATGGTAAGCCATTTCAGATCTTTTGTAGATGATTAACTACCAGTTACTTACAGATCTCAGCTGTTTACAAACCATGTATTAATCGTTATTTAATTATCTACTCATTTTTATTTATTAATGGATTATAAAGTGTGCAATTATAAAGTCGTACCTAAGTGGTCATAGGATTAAACAAAGATTAGACTGCCCACCTACTGAAATGTGCCGTTTACATTTTTATTTAAAAAGTGTCACCATGTTTATGTTGTTCTTTGTTTGCTGTCTGTTGAAAAGGTGGTGCTGTGGGAATTCCTTCCTGGGGTAAATTTTGGTTGGCCATTCTTAATGTGTACAGCTGGGAAGGGATGAACACACTTCTCCCAGAGATGTGGTAGGCTTGACCTCCTGGATCTTATCTGCATTTTATAGAGGACCTTTGGTTTGCTCTTAGTCGTGAGACCCTGACTGACTTGCCATGTCTACATGACCTGAACAAGAAATGCAAGTCCCTGTTTTACTTAGTAAATTACTGAATTTGTTCTAATTTGGAATACTGTTTACTCACGACAAACTCTGGCCTCAACAATACAGCACTTGTGCTCTAAATTAATTGTACAGTCCTATTTTGTCTACTTCACCACTATGTTGCTTGTTGTATTTTTGTTGTTGTTGTTTATTTGGTGTTGTGTTGCTTATTGTTCTCTGTTCAGGTTGTTTCCTAGCTGGATGCCAGCTCACCCCTCCACTCTCTGGTGCCACTGTCGGCAGGTTTATCTGCCCATGAGTTACTGCTACGCTGTCAGGCTGACCGCTAAAGAGGACGCGCTGGTGCTCAGCCTCCGACAGGTGCAGTACCTGCCTCAGCCTACAGAGAGGCGACATATTTATTCATTTGGGATGTGCTGCCATCAGTCTGACAAGGTGCCTGTATTGTAGAGAAGTCTGTGTGAATAGAATAGACACTTAGTAAGCAAATGGGAGTTGCTATACAAAAGAACGGCCATTGGCATCGCAGATTGAATCAGTCGTCCTAACATTCAACGTGATCTGCTGCGTTGGTCATCTAAACTTAGAGGAAGAATAGGCTAGGCAACATTTTGAGAGCAAGTGGCAAGTTTATTGATTTGAAATTTTCTTTCGGACCTGTATTTGACCAGAGACCTACTTAAGGCACAGTCTATTCTAGGGGATGCCCAGAATCCCCTTGTGGTAAAATTGAATAGAATGTTTATTTACCATTACAGTATGTAACAAGTACAGGTACATTGGAATTCTTGTAATCGCTTGTCCTTACAGTATCTGTACCACTCCCATACAGGCTAGCCTAGGCAAGACTAACGGGTCTAAACATTCTTTCATTCATGCTGCAATCAGCCTTCTTAATACGCTGTAGTGATTCTGTTATTCCTGTTACACTCCACTAGTACTCTTCACTACCACTACACTACTACTCTACCGTAGAACAATACGGCTCACTGTATGCTGCATGGGCATAAGTACATCTGTACTTCCATTATTTCTCACACTCTGTGTATTTCACAGGAACTCTATATTCAGGACTATTCTACTATCCACTGGCCAGCTCAGAGGAACAACGTAGCAGCTTGTGACATGTACACACCACACAGCACGCTGCTGACCATGGCCTACGGTACGAACTCTGCACACTGACCCATACACAGAATCAACTCCATGGGGCATTGGGGCATGAATCAAACCTTGTATTATTAATCAAACAAAAGCAGTATTACTCTTGACGTTGCCATATTTGCATACAGTAAGTGTGCATACATGTTGCATGGGCCAGTGTCACTATCATTCACTGTCACCAGCTCAGTGGCCTTGTGGTTAGAGTGTCTGCCCTGAGACTGGGAGGTCTGGAGTTCGATCCCCGGCCAAGTAATACCAAAGACTATAAAAATGGTATGCCTCCCTGCTTGGCACTCAGCATCAAGGGTTGGAATTGGGGGGCTACATCACCAAATGATTCCAGAGCACGGCAGTGCTGCTGCTCACCGCTCCCCCAGGGGATGGGTCAAATGCGGAGAACAAATTTCACACACTCAGGTGTGTGACGATCATTGGGACTTATTCTCACAAACAGTGCTAATTACCTAGCTTACAATGTCACCTGTTCATTGTTTAGACCGTTCACAATTAATGCTGACCTGTTCATTTGGTTCATCAGCTGTCATGAACATATACGAGGCACATCACAGCGGCGCACTGCGAGGGAGAGCGGTCAAAGAACTGTACGATCACATTCAGGCGGACGACCGGTTCACCAAGTGCATCAGTATCGGCCCGGTAAGAGAGAACTACAGCTGCGGTTCTGTGTTCTACCAGGGGGAGCTGTACCCGCCCTTTAACCCTTTCTCCACAGAGCCCCTGTACAAGGGCCTGATACCAGTTATCACTAAGGATTTCACTACTCTTCAGCTCACAGGATATTATCCCTCACTGAGTTATAACCAGCAATAAACTGTTTTTTAGTAGACTCGCCTAGTCTTCCTAACGGTCTCCAATCCCAAAGCCCTCCTTGCTTCAACATATAACTATACCCTGCTGTGACCTGATAACAGCATAATAGCCATAAAGCACTGGTTAACAACCGATCTACTCTTTTAAGACTACAGTTGGTGTAGTTGCTAGGATATTGATTAACACTAAGTATTCTTTTAGTGTAAAGGAGTGTCTAAGTGGGTCTAGAGTTAACCTTTATGAACCGGTGGTGGCATGCATACACCTAACATTTTACAAATCACAGAAGTAAGAAAATACTTCCCCCCCTAGAAGCTAAGCTTCACAAGGGGAAGAGTGACATGACAGAAGAGTTGTTGTCTTTATAAGCAAAACTAAATTTATTAAAGTTGGATGAATATTAATTAATTGGGCTACAAGCATAAGCAAGTAAAATCAGATTACAAGATAATAAATCAATAACATAAGTATACATTTTGAAGGAGAGTGACTAAATCGGCCAAATTCTATCACCTACCCTACCCTATACGGCCCTGACCTGACAACTCCTACTACCCCCGGGTCCTCGATGCGGATGCTGCAAAGTCCTCCTCCTCAACGACACTCTTCTGTAACGATTCTTCTTTCAACACAGCAAGGTCCGGGGTAGCAGAGTTTCTACAGGCTGAAACCGGGGGAATCGAGTCCCTTTGCCACACTGTCTTATGATTACAGTTAGAAAGGTCACACAAAGTTAGAACAGTTACTTTACTTTATGATTTACTTGTGTTACTATTGTTAACTTTAACAGAATACGTTCTCAATACAATGCTAGCAACATTGATTCTCTCAAAAATGGTTACAAAGGGTTACCTCTTAAAAGTTTGGATCAATGACAAGATCTCTCCCTGCAAAGTCGTCATCCAAGTCGCTTCCTTCCTGTACGACATTTCCCCTCAGGAATTCTTCCAAGACATCCAACTCCACTTTCTCCCCACTCTCCGGAAACTGATCCCTACTGATGACCTCCCTTGAGCCCGACAGCTCCTCTGGAGGTGGTTGAACTGGAGTGCCCCCACCCTGGGTCAGCAGCTGCGGTGGGGGCAGAGGACGAATCCTCTTCCCCTTTACACTCCTGCTCTCCATCTGAACCCAGAGGTCCTCCCGTGGTCGCTCTTGATCTCTGTGTTGGTTGGGCGACCAAGGTCACTCCCCATAGCCCCTCTTCTTCTTCGGCCACCTCTTCACTTGAGGCGCATACAGGTGGGGTACACGGCCCCCTCCGTCCTCCTCTCTATATAAAGGCTGGTATCGGGGCCCATTGTCCACGAACACAGGAGACACAGACTGAACGGGAGCCCCAGGAGGCTTTATCTCCGGGACTTCTGATGAAGGCCCACGGTCAGGCGGCCCTAACCTAGACTCATGAGGCCAAGATCGGGGAACCTCAGGCTCATGAGGGGTTGGTTGGGGTTCTGGGGATTGCAATTCTCTATCTTTCTTGACAACCCTTACTCCTTAGTTGAAGTTAGTTTGAATTTGAAGCTTGCCAACCAACTAGAGCAACTATGGAAATGCACTATGTGTTTGTTGAACCTGAAAGTACGCAACAAAAGTTCATACGTCACTTCTGCAGAGAAACCAGTACTAGAAACATTTAATCTGCTAATGAATTACTCCAATTATCTCTTGCATAGTTCTCCGAATTCTGCTCAGTTTAAAAAAGCATGCCCTTTTCAACTGAGAAGTGATCTTACTAATCCAGTTCTGTTACATGTCAATCTACAGTTGAGTATAACATTTGAGCAGGTTATATAACATTCTGCACCATTTACTATTCACACTTATTGAGAATTGTCAGTGAATGTGAAGTGATGGTTGACCCGTTCGTCTGACCCCTTAGATCTCCAAGACCATCAACATGCTGGTGCGCTGGCATGTGGACGGACCGTCCTCCTCCGCCTTCCAGGAGCACGTGACCAGGATCCCAGACTACCTCTGGTCAGTCAGACACATAGCATGACATAGACATATACTGCAATAATAATAATAATACAACTTTATTTCTATAACACCTTTCATACAAATAAATGCAGCTCAGAGTGCTTTACAACAGAATTTACAGCACAGTGTGCTTCACATAGAAATAGACTATAAAAATAATAAAATGAACAAAAAGCAGGGAAAATAAGATGGAAGATAAAACACAATAAAAAGAAAATAAAGATAAGAAATCAAGTAAAATACATTTTAAAAATCTTACCAATGCATTATCTCAAAGCACCAAAATCCCACAAATCTGTATGGGAATTCTTGTTGTGTCATAAAATCAAATTATCAGTTTTGATAAAACCTCTGCAGGTGCCTGTATGTTGTTGTGCATACAGTATAGAGATATGCTTTATTTCTCTATGGTCAACAACTGGCTTTCTCTTTAGGTTGGGTTTGGACGGTATGAAAATGCAGGTGCGTTTATTTTTTTGTTACTCTATAGATTTTTTAAATCTCATAATTGAACATCATCTCATTGTCATATACTGTACCTCAAATCATCAGCCCCCACCTCAGTTCTGATGTCATTTTGCAGGGGACCAATGGATCACAGCTGTGGGACACTGCTTTTGCAGTGCAGGCCTTCCTGGAGGTGAGATATTCATATTAAATTGATCTCCCAAAGTCAGACCCTTTCTTTCATTGACTTATTTTAGTTTACGCTGATACTTTAACCATAACAATTAATCATTTTGTTCAATTCATCAATGGTTAGATTGTGATTGATAATATATCTGTTCATGTAAAGGGACAAAATAAAGTACTTACAGTAAAGTATGTGCAGAATATGCTATGTTTGATAGTATAAAATGGCTTCTTCATTGGTTTTTCTTGTGGGGTCCTACAGGCAGGAGCCCAGAACAGCCCTAGGCTCTCAGAGTGCCTCAGGCAGGCCCACCAGTTCCTCACCCTGACACAGGTAAGAGCCTCACAGGAAAGGATAGATTCAGGATGTTTATCACAAGTTGTAAACAAACCGGATGCACCAGTAAACATGTTGTCCCCCGCCCATGATGCATGTTCCTTTGTGCTGAAAATGTATAGCATGCACCCCCTCCCCCCCCACACACACACACTGGAATACTGTTGTGTGGGAATGTTGTGAAGTTAATATTCATGTCCTGCTGATGTGGGTAGTGCAGTATGACAGGATGCATTCCTCAGCTAAATTGTCATGTTGAACTTGAGGAGGTGTGTTGCCTCCCACTCCGAGATGTCAGCCAAGCACGCAGCTGTGTGTGCCCCCACTTGTGTGCCTGAGGGGGGACATGGTGCCCATAACCTTGAAATATGTGACTTACAGAACTAAATGTAAGACAATTGCATTTATGAACAAGTAAATTAAACCATTGATTGCAAAATGTGACAGCTGTTACCAAAGCTGAGTCATGGCAGTCAACAACATAACCAGCATGGACATATTTAAGCTCAGCAAGAAGCAAGATAATATGATAAAAAGCAAAAATAGGCAAAGCACACTAATAATTATCTTACAGTAAAGACAATAACAAACATGCATGACACAAACAAAGATGCATCCAAGGCCATACCCGCACGCACAAACATACGCGGGACACACACCCTTCTTTCCACACGTACACATACCCACGTACACATACACACACACACACACACACAATGAAATACTGTTGCATGGGAATGTTTTGTCAAGTTGATATTCATGTCCTGCTGATGTGGGTTGTGCAGTATGTACAAGCTTCTTTTCCAGGCTGCATTCTCGGCTAAATTGTCAAGATGTTTGTTTGACCTGTTCTCCACATTAAAACAACCCAGATGAAACACCACCTGCTTGTTATGACCTGCTTTAGAATTCTTTCAGACGTCTAACAGATGTTTTGTTTGCGTTCCTTCAGATACCTGATAATCCTCCCAAATATGAGAAATACTACAGACAGATGAACAAGGTAAACTTTCACTGTAAATATTCAGTAGAGGTTTAACGCATGTGGTTTTAAAAGGTACACTGTATTGTAAAAGTTGTATTATGTACTGTGTGTGTGTGTGTGTGTGTGTGTGTGTGTGTGTGTGTGTGTGTGTGTGTGTGTGTGTGTGGGTGGGTGTGTGTGTGTGGGTGGGCCCACATGCATGTCGTGTGTATGTGTCCTGGATGGGTATTACTGTTTATATGCATGTCATGTGTGTGTGTCCTGGGTGGGTATTACTGTTTATATGCATGTCATGTGTGTGTGTGTCCTGGGTGGGTATTACTGTTTTTATGCATGTCATGTGTGTGTGTCCTGGGTGGGTATTACTATTTATATGCATGTCATGTGTGTGTGTCCCGGTTGGGTTTCAGGGCGGGTTCCCCTTCAGCACGCGTGACTGCGGCTGGATCGTAGCCGACTGCACAGCGGAGGGACTGAAGTCGGTGATGCTGCTCCAGGAGCTGTGTCCCTTCATCAGCCAGCCTGTCCCCTCAGAGCGCCTCTACGACGCCGTCAGCGTGGTGGGTGACCAGTACTACCAAACCCACACCTCTAACTGGGTTTATTTTAGCTGTAGCTGTGATGCTCTAATCGCCGGTTTATGGGTCAGAGGCTAAATGGCATCATTGGGGTGTTGCAGAAAGTGTCTTGCACCTCCTACATTTTGATATGATATGATATTTTCATTTATAATGCACCCCCCATCCCCAAAAACTTTTACATCGTCCCAGGGCGCAGCCCGGGGAAAGAAAAAACAAACGTACAGGACAACATTTAAGATGACATTTACAAACAACCAGCCAATCAGACAGACAGTGGGGGACATTTAAACATTACACCTCAGCCACACAACAGCACCAAACTAACTTAGAGAACATCTTGATCGATAAGGTGGGTTTTAAGCAAGGCCTTAAAAGTCCCTAGGGAATTACCTCCTACGTTTTGTAAGGTTGATTACACTAATGCTTGTATTGGTATGCTAGTCAGTTGGTGCATAACACTGATGGGTAGAGAACATACTGGTAACATCTCATGTGGTGTCTCTCTCACTATGCTTTCCTGTGGTCAAATCCATCAACATGACATGTACTCAAACCCCGCCTCTATTTCTACAGCTGCTGAGTATGAGAAACAGCGACGGGGGCTTCGCCACCTACGAGACCAAGAGAGGAGGCAGACTTCTGGAGCTGTTGAATCCATCAGAGGTGTTTGGTGAGTGTATACTCTTTATTATCTGACCAGCTGACTGATTTGGGCAGAAAGCAACATTTACCCTGACCAGCTGACTGAACTTGGCCGGGAACATTTTGATCTGGATTGATGTTTTCACAGTACCAGCACAGAGAGACCCAAAATAACTACCGGATCTAGATTGATCTAGATCTAGATTTGATTATGCATAGTATAACATATTGTTGCTTGTGTCTATACTTTGTGTATGGTGTAAGCTGTCATCTAAAGACATGCTGAAAGATGCAATTAAGAGTTCATGTTACATTGCAAAATTATAAAATACAGTACCCGTATAACACACAAAGATACCAGGCCTTACATCTGATGTTTTCAGCATTATGACATAGTGTTGTATAACATGGGGCCTGTGTGTCATCATGGTGTCACTGCTTATCAGTATTGCTTCCACCCTCATTGGTTTCAATATTAGGAAAACAGTTGAGATGAGACTAGAAAAAACATAAGACATGCTTTAATATGGCCTTAATGATCCATAGGGCAGTGCAACAGGTTAAAAACATACAGGCAGGTTAGAAAAGGAAACAATATTGCAGGAAGAGATGCCACAGGAAACAGGTGTTACAGTCAGTGCTTAACTGGGGTGTGCAGGAGCTGTCCTTTTCCAAGTTGGCCCATTAGACCATGTTCACATAAATTCACCAATCACATCATGTCCCCGGCCGGCAATAGGCTTTGTTTTACAGAGGGACCCGTACACAGTTCCCCAAAAGATTGGGTTTCCAGTACTGCGCTCTGGGCAGCCCTGGCCAAGTCCAAGCACTGATTACAGAATCATTACATGGTAAATGGAGTGTACTTATATCACACTTTTATCCAATGAAGGCCTCTCATTCACCCATTCACACACCCATACACACACCAATGGCGGCAGCGGCCATGCAAGGTGCTGGCCTGCTCATTGGGAGCAATTTGGGGTTCAGTGTCTTGCCCAAGGACCCTTCGACATGTCGTCAGGAGGACCCGCTCTACCTCCTGAGCTACAACCGCCCCATCTGCTGCTCGTTGTGTGTCGGTCAGTAGAGAAGCTTCCAGAAGGTAGAATGACAGACCTACTGTGTTCAAGTTGGTTAGGGTTCGCTCTGTAGCAGCTTTTCTTTTCAAGATTACATTAAAAGGCGTACAGCAATCAACAAGAAAACCAATACAATTTTCATTCTGCTTGTGACAATTTTGTAATTTGGACACTCTCCTTAGAAGTGCTAGTGCGACACACCCATTGTAGCAGTCACACGCTATCACACACCACACACAAATCAAACTTTATTTATATAGCGTGCAGTATACGGCGTATTTCATACACAAAGGCATCACAATGCGCTTCACAGAAAGAAAGTAGGGGAAGAATAAGATATACTGATCCTGTCCCCAATTTTCCAGAGGGAAGCAAAACAGTTCACCTGACTAGTAAATACATGTAGCTATAAACCGCACTGTCCAGTGTGGGTAGACAAGGCGGCAGGAAGCTGGTCCCGAGGCGCTCTGATGAAGTGAGAACTGACCCAGCACAGCACTCTCCATCTTTAATCCTCAAACAGTTCACCTATTTGAGCTAACACACACGCGTGCACGCACGCACCGGACACACACACACACACACACACTCACTCACACACTCACTCACACACACACACACACACATACACACACACACACACATACACACACACACACACACACACATACACACACACTCTCTCACACACACACACACACACACACACATACACATACATACAGTACGCAGACACACACACACACACACACCCTTACAATGACACTGTCCTTATTCCCTCTCCCCCTCTCCCAGGTGACATCATGATAGACTACACCTATGTGGAATGCACATCAGCAGTCCTGCAGTCTCTCAGACACTTCCAGAAAGCAAACCCTGATCATCGCACTGAAGAGATCCGGTAACGATGAGCCTTTTCTGAACAAACAAGACATTTGTGCAGTCATGTGGATAAAGAGGGAGGAAAGTGCTCAGGACAGGAAGGCTGTAACCTCTCGGCTGTTCTCACCCAGGTCCACTCTGAGCGCAGGACTTGAGTATTGCAGAAAGGTGCAGAGGCCTGATGGATCCTGGGAAGGGTAAGACCAAGGCCCAGTGATGGGACTACATCAGGACAGGCCCACATACAAAGACAATCACTGGCCCTTCTGAGCCCATGTCGCCACCCATATTCCATGATGTCATCAATACATTCAAATATTTTGGTGACTACTGTAGTGACACAAATGACTATTAAAAAAAGAACAGCTATGTGTAGCTCAACGGGCTGGGGCGCTTACCATGCACTAGTCCTTTCTGGACTCCCCCTCAGCGGACAATCAAATCCCACTCTGTACTTCCTGCTCCTACAATCTGTCTCGTCTCCCTCTCAAATTTCACCCTGTCCTATTAAAACAGAAAACACTAAGGGGGCTGGACTGCCCTTTAGAGAAAAAAAACAATACATAAATAAAAGTATTGGGATGTGTTTTCATGTAAATGACTTCAAGAATGTACTTTATTTGTATAGCATATTTCGTACACAAGGCCAATTTCTATGCAATTGACCCTGCAATAACATGTACAAGCTTGGTAGTGCGTGAGCTCAGGTGATCAAGATGGCAATGCCAGGCTAGATATTAGCGGCTATGCACAAGTTTGATGTCTGTACCGTAGACTAGGAATGTATGTCTTTTTGTCCCTAAAAATTCCTCTTTTTCAACTGTGGTGTGCCTCCTCAGGTCTTGGGGAGTGTGTTTCACGTATGGAACCTGGTTTGGGATAGAGGCCTTCGCTTGTATGGGTCATACTTACAAAAACGAGTAAGGGTCCTAGATGCTCTCAAAACGTGCGCACGTATATGTACACACACATACGCACACACACTCCCTTTAGTTCTTAAATCTATTTCAACTGATCTGAAGCAGAGATGTAACTCTGTTTTCTGAACTTCAGTTATTTGTCTGCTCAGTGTCGGTGTCCCCTCTAGCAGTGTCTGTGGCGAGGTTCAAAGGGCGTGTGAGTTTCTGCTGGCCAATCAGATGGAGGATGGAGGCTGGGGAGAGGACTTTGAGTCCTGCGAGCGACGGACTTACGTCCAGAGTCCCGGCTCCCAGATCCACAACACCTGCTGGGCCTTACTGGGCCTCATGGCAGCCAGGTACCGAAACAGTTTGGACTCATTTGGCAAAGTAACAGATGTAGAAACCTGTTATATATCACATTTTAATGTACATGATTTTGTAAATTATTTGTGAAGCATCAATCAATCAATCAATCGATTAAGCAGATGATGTGAGTCCATGAAGGCTTTATTGTTATTTTCAGTACTTGACCAAGCAAATGTATTTGATAATAAGGCAATGTTTATCAAGTAAATAATGATAAGGAAACAAATACATATGGGTTTCAGTTTTTTTTAACCTAGGAAATTGCTCAACAGTTTCAGGAGTAGAATGATATTTTCCTGTGTTGTTGTTGTTGTTTGTTGTTGTGAATGCGACAGGCACCCAGATAGCCAGGCAATTGAGAAAGGAGTGCAGCTGTTGATTGACAAGCAGTTGCCTAATGGAGACTGGCCACAGGTGAGTCCCTGCCTGGTGACACTCCCTTATAGATAAGATATATGACATCAACATGGGCGTCTACCATACTTTCCACTGAAGAAAATCATGAGTATGAGTACAAGTATGTGTTGAATGAAAAAGTATTTTAGTTAAAAAGACACGGTCGTCCCAAGTGGAGAAACTCTAACGGCATCTTCCTTATGTACTTGAACCTAGCATCTGATCTCATAACTCCTTGCTGTGTTCCGAAAATTTGCTGTTTATTAAGAGAAATCGCAAATTGTACAATGACTGAGCATGTGACTGATCTACTCTAATAAAATCAACATAATGTAATAATTAGAGAAGAAAAAAACACTGCAAATTGATAGCCCGTAGGGATGACTTAAGATAGTGTTACCCAACAGTTTTATAGTGTAATTTTGTTTTGCCTGTCTTTTCTCAGGAGAACATCTCGGGCGTGTTCAATAAGAGCTGTGCCATCAGCTACACCTCCTACAGGAACGTGTTCCCTGTGTGGACTCTGGGCCGCTTCTCGAACCTCTACCCCTCTCATCCTCTCACTGGGAAGGTCAAGCTGTAGGAGACTCCTGAACCATCACAGCTGACCACAACGGGATCATTCCTCTGGCCTTACACTGTACATTTAGAAAAGACTGAACCTTTTGAAAATCTACATGCTGCTACAGTATATGAGAAATATGGATGAGTTCTTGGCAACTCTTAAATCATGCTATAATGCTGTAAATGTGTTGAATAGAACATCAACATTGTGTGTGTCCTTTTAAACTCACTGTTTCCCAATATGTTCTTTTGTGAAATTAGAAAAATACATATTGAGTTGAAAATAAAATTCAAAAATTAAAATGAAACTTTTGACATTCTTTTTAAAGACTGTTGGAAACTTGATTACATGAGGATGGTTTTTGGCTGTCTTGGGTCTTATCCCAGTCATTTAGCAGCTTTTAAATGAGGGACTGGGACATTCAAATCAAGACAGTAGGAGAGCTCCTCGGTCTGGCCACTCATCTGTCCGGTACTCTGTTGCGCTACGGGGGCAGGCTGTGGCTCAGGAGGGAGAGCAGGTCGTTCAATGGTCGTAGAGTCGGCGGTTCGAATCCCCCCTCCTCCTGTCCATATGTCGAAGTGTCCTTGGGCAAGACACTGAACCCCAAATTGCTCCCATTGAGCAGGCTAGCGCCTTGCAGGCCAACATTGGTGTGTGAATGTGTGTCTGAATGAGAAAGAGAGAATGTAAAGCGCTTTGGATAAAAGCGCTATATAAGTGCAGCCCATTTACCATACATCTAGTTTATCATTGATCAATCTATTTGAGCATGTCATTCTAAAGCTCTTGTCACAGCATGTTCATGCGCTTTTTTCCCCCCCACTACTTATACCCCCTCTCTCCTGTCTGTCTGTCCGTCCGGCATCTCCACCATCTACTCTCATCTCTCCCACACTTTCTTCATCTCTCTTACTGTAATTCACCACTCTCTTTATCTGTCTACCCACCCTCTGGTAATCTGGGGCGGCTGTGGCTTAGGAGGTAGAGCGGGTCGTCCAATGATTGTAAGGTCGGTGGTTTGAATCCCAACTCCTCCTGTCCACTTGTCAAAGTGTCCAAATTGCTCCCAGGCTAGCACTTTGCATGGTAGCTACCGCCATTGGTGTGTGTGTGTGTGTGTGTGTGTGTGTGTGTGTGTGTGTGTGTGTGTGTGTGTGTGTGTGTGTGTGTGTGTGTGTGTGAGTGAATGGGTGATTTTGGATAAATGTGCAATATACTCTAAGTGCACCATCTCTAGCTTTTCTTACTATTCCAAATCAATCACTGTAAGTGCAGTGATACTATTTAATTTGACTGCTCTCAAAAGGTTACAATAGTATAAACTAGTTAAAACATGAGCGGAGCTGAAATAGACTGCACTGGGCACTGGGTGGTGAAGATAAAACCCCAAACAAAGGTCTGTATGGCTGCAGTAGGACTGCAAGACTCAGTAGAGGGAAGAGGGAGAGGCAAAAACCTGCTCTCTTATCAGTGAAAGGGACGCATGCTTCATGGGCAAAACTAACAAACATAAGTAAAAACAGGTTTTTTGTTCAGTGTAGGCATGTTGAAACACAACATCTCAGGTATTCAGGAGGGACAAAGAATCATTGACGATATGTCGGGTGACACAAAAGATGTGTCACTGTTCAAATACTTTGCGTGTTTATCTTGTCAGGAGAACAAATCTCTCAATCTCTTTGCCAGTCGTCCTCCTCTGCTTCCGTCCAGTGATTTCTCTTGTCCCTCCTAAACACCTGAGTCTTACTGATAAGAGAGCCGTCATTCGCCTCTCCCCACGTTTTCTTTCTGAATGTCAAGCTTTAAAAGAACTCCGTGGGTTAATTTTCCAATGCTCTCCACTTAACTTCCCCCTATAGTTAATGTCTCCTTTACTGAAGACTCATTATACAACCAAAACATTTTTGTGTTTATATTCATTTGAATGTGAATTTTCAGAGATGCAGAGTATAGACATTTTCACGAGAAGTAGCCTACTGTTCCTTCAGAGGAAATCTTGCACTATGCTACGGTAATCAACAAGAAGTAGCTGTTAAAAAGAAGCTCATTGAACAGCTCAAGTAAATTATTACTTTTTTTCTACAATATTTATATTTTGGGCCGTTTCTGATTGACTGTGCACATTTTCGAACTAATCAAAAGCATGTAGTACACAATTATCTATATTACATCAATGTATAACAAGAAGTATATCAAAGAACATTCTGAAATTAATTGAGAATGTCTTTGTAAAACACATTTGAATGTCTATATGTTTAATATATTTGTATGATTGTTTTTACCCTAAGTAATTCAACATGTCCATCAGGCCCTGTAGTACAGTTCTGTAGTAAATGTACTAGGACACTTAGTTTCAAAGTTTTATATTAGGTGGATGTTTTCTTGCATCATTTGTGCAAGAGAGCTGTCAATGTAAAAAAAAAGAAAAGAAAAAAGAAGCTTGCCAATGAGGCTGAAAAATCAGAATAAATCAATCAGACAAAGTATTTAACATTAGGGGTGATTAAATAGACTGTACTAGTGAGCTCGGCAATGGCAAATGACCTGATTAGACCAAAGTCAAGTTTATTTATAGCACATGGTCATACAAGCAAATGTGAAGTGAAGTAGCTGTGTGCACATCCAACTTGTACTTGAGGCTAGGTGAAGGATAAAAAATATGAATCTGTAAGAGGAAAAGGATATCCACACACTGGATTAGCTTCCAACACTTTATTTGAGCAAAGTTTTGAACAAGCGGTCTTCTTCAGCGTCTTCTTTTTGCCTGACGAAGACCCTGTTTGGTCAAAAGGTTTTTTCAAATAGTTTTGGGAGCTATAATGTAGTGTGCGAATATCCTTTTACTCTTATACATACATGCAAATGTAATAGTGTTTTACAGAATGGAAAGAAAATGTAATTTTAAAACAGTACAGTAAAAAACAAAACAAACAAACATGAAAAGATAGAAAATAAATTAACAGTAAATTGTAGAAATAGACAATACTGTACATGGCTAAAGAAAAAAATAATCAAATCTAAATAAAGCTACATTATAAAATCAAGATTAAAAAGGTATTATTTGCTTAAAAATGTCCAGTTTCAGCCATTCATACCAAAGAAGACCACGGTTGATGACTGAAAACTGGTTTCAATTGTGTAGAAAAACCCCTGAACAGTCCAACAGGATGTAGGCATTGATATGTCACAGACAACCACACAGAGAGCACAACACCAGTGGAACCTCAACCTACATACACACACACACGCACACACACGCACACACACACACACACACACACACACACACACACACACACACACACACACACACACAGGGAAAATAACCTCATACATGTAGAGTGTATGATGAAGACATGATTGTGGGGGGTGTTTGGGAGAGTGAAGGGGAGGAGTGGCTTGTTATATAAATTAAAGGATGTCTTCCGGGGAGCCAGTAGACATTGGCTTATACAGTACAACAACATACCTGCAACATACAGTAAGTACATTGTGTTTTTTGTGTTTTTTAATAGTAATATATGTTATGATAACAGAGCCAGGAAACATGTTACATATGCTGTGTATTTTACTAAAGATATGTTAAGATATTTAATTTCCTATACTGTAGCATTTCATAGAAATTGCAATAACATGTATTTTTTGTATATTTGATACCATATCATTGAATAATCTTCCAATACTGTTTGAAAGCACTGTCAGAGCATTACAGTGCCATCTTGCAAGTAATAGTAGTAGTACTACTAATAATAATACTAATAATAATACTAATAATAACAACACTGAAATTACATTAAGGACAAAACTCACTGCCACACCCTTCAGTAGGACAGCCTGGTAGGCTACAGAATGTTAGCTGAGGAAATAACCCACATTAGTCCAGAGCATTTTCTTGCTGATAGCATTCTTCAACTGGTCAGACTGATTTAGATTCTATCATTGATATGTGTATGTTTAAAATGACATGTTTATATTTGACGGTCCATGACAGTTTGTTTTGATTTTATATTTTCTGATTAACTGACAGAGATAATAACAGATTGCCTACTTCTTTGAGTTCAGTCGATTGTTTTCTTAATTTCAGATTCAGGTCAAACATCTGGTACAAAATGTTTGGCCACAATCAAGGTAATTGAGTAAATTCCTCTGTTTTTCTTACATATCTACTCAGGATACATACTCTCTGTTTACTGTAGTACATTATTTGAGCATGTACTATATGCATTATTTTCTCTCCCTTGCATTTGGTGTAGGAAACCAACATCCCTCTGGCTATCCTAACCAGCAGCCAGTGCCTGGAGGATATTTTCCTCAACAGCCAATGCCTGGAGGCTATTACCCTCAACAGCCAATGCCTGGATGCTATAACCCTCAACAGCCAATGCCTGGAGGCTATAACCCTCAGCAGCCAATGCCAGGGGGTTACCCTCATGTTCCCCCAGGCACCTTTCTACCCCCAGTCTGCCCACCTCAGCAACCCTATGGCACTCCTGGTTGTTACCCTGTGGCACCACCTTGTGGCCCAACAGGTTACCCAGGTGGGCATGGTCATGGGCACGATCATGGACCTGGACACGGTCATGGACCTGGACACGGTCATGGACATGATCATGGGCACGGTCATGGACACGGTCATGGGCACGGTCATGGACACGGTCATGGTCATGGTCATGGTCATGGTCATGGTCATGGTCATGGACATGGACATGGTCATGGACATAGGCACAAGCATGGTCATATGCACGGCCGTTGTCACAAGAAAGGAAAGAAGAGCCACGGGGTAAGAGACGCCAGAAACATTTGAAGCCAGTGAATTGTTTAGTAGCATCTTAGTAATGATTCAATCACAAGTCTATTTTCTGTTTATTATTTATTACATCAGTTCAGTTACAAAATGAGATATGCCATCATCGGCAGTAAGCAGAAACAAAATGGTATTGTTTTCAACTTAATTGCCATAGGATGTTGACTATGAAACACACATATGGATCAGTTATGTGTTTAATTAAAGGTGCGCCTGTTCTGTTTTTCTTCCAGTACTCAAGTAGTTCCTGCAGCAGCAGTGACTCTGACTAGAGCCAGTGGAGAAATACACAGATGGACAGAAGGACACACACACAAAGTTATCTCTTTTAGCTTACCATGACACCTGTAATGCACCTCCACAGTGCAAAAAACAGAATTTAAGCTTGTGAGAGAAGGATGGTCTCACGATGCTAGCATTGTGTGGTCTCTGTGTATGAAATGCGCTAAATATTTAGATTTGATTGAATAAACACCTGCCTTTTACGTTTCATGTTGCTTTATTACTGTTTTGTAAAGGTAATACAACACTCTAAAAAATAAATTCTGCAAAATGGAATCAACACTGGATGTCCAGTCTACGTCCTACGGAGGTCGACACACACTGGACGTTCACAACGACTTGAAATGTAAATTAGGGTACAATGAAACTTTGACAACTTAGTAGCAGTAACATCAATGTTGACGCGATTTGGAATTGTATAATTGTAGTGTAGTAGGCTTTTGGCCCTATCAGACATAATCATGTATTTTGTTATAACTGCTGTGTGACATGTCAATGACATGATTCTTCAACAAATATTTGTCTAGCTAAATATGATATTAAGGCATCAGTTTATCTGAGGCCTGGCCCCTGCTATTGTTGGCACCCCCCTAACGGGGACCCGGACCCCAGTTTGGAAAACCCTGCACTATATGGACAAAAGTATTGTGACATACCAAGTTTGGTGGAGGAGGAATAATGGTCTGTTTTTTTTTCTGGGGTTGGCCTAGGCCTCTTACTTCCAGTAAAAGGAAATGTTAATGCTTCAGCTTACCAAGACATTTTGGACAATTTAATACTTCCAGCTTTGTCGGAACAGTTTGGGGAATACCCTTTTCTTTTCCAGCATGACTGTGCCCCAGTGCACAAAGCAAGGTCCGTAAAGGCATGGTTGGGTGAGGTTGGTGCCCCAAAGACACAGTCCAAAATCTTGTAGAAATCCTTCCCAGAAGACTTGAAGCTGTTATAGCTACAAAGGGGGGACCAACTCCATATTAATGCCTATGAATTTAGAATGGGATGTCATAAAAGCTCCTGTAGGTGTAATGTGTAGGTGTCACAATACTTTTGCCCATATAGTGTACAAAGGAGTGTGAAAAGGATCACGGCTGCAAACCCGCTCTTGGATTGTGGTCCTTCTTCAGGATCGCCTGGCACCCTTCAGGGAACCAGACAGCAACCCCCAGGGAGGGGTCAGGGACACTGCTTGTATAGTACTGCCCTCCCTGGGTACCGGGGGAGAGCAGCCACCGGAACGCCTTGAGTCAGGGCAGGGAGAGGGCAGGGACACAGCGGGTGCTGTACCCAACAGCATGCAGGGGAATTGGGACTACCCCGAGTCGACGCCGCCCCCCTTGAGTGACGACGATCCCCTCGCGCCCAGAATTGGACCAGCCCAGGACGAAAGGGCACGGGGCGAAAGGGCTACCTGGAGAAGGTGGCCTCCGCGGTGGATGGACCCTTGCGCCTGGGATATACGGTTTATATTATACCTCCATGCAGTGTACTACACTGAAATTCTAGAATAATAAATTCACAGGGTCTCATGGAGTCTCATGTCACGAAAATGATTTTTGGGGTCTTGCTAAGACCAATTCATAAACTAATAGCAAGTAAAGGTGAATATTGAACTATAAAAATCCTATCTCATTGAGCTTTAACTGTCATCAACTTGTTTACATATAGTAACATGGACTAATGATGGATTCTTCAAACAGGTCACTAATGTTGTTACACATGTTTATTTTCAACTAGCACGTCAGCAGGGTCTATTTGTCCATATTAGCAATTTTGCATTTTAACATTAGCAAATTACTAGTTTAATTTGCCCCATCCCCACTCTCGCAGCTGGGAACCTATCAAATGGCTAAAGACGTTTATGGTTGCTTTTCTCAAACTAGCCAGCAACTGTTTTCTTAGATAACAACACTTTTGCTAACACATCCTTTAACAAAATATAACGTTCGTTACTGTGCTTTTTTAGATTAATATTTCAGGCCTGGAACATAGGCCGTGCTGCCTGCTGGGATATGTTTATTATCTAGGGTGCAGTCCGCTAGCCGTCCTGGCTAGCTAGCGAACCTAGTTCGCTACAATATGTAGCTAACGTTAGCTAGCTGAATAACTGTTCGCCACATTGTATTCTCGGATTGCAGAACGTGTCGGGTATCGAGTTTGTGGTTGTCAGTCCCATTATCAAGTTTGTCAAGTGGTGTTGCCGTACAAAGTGATGGAACGGGCGCGCATGTGCGGATGCTATAGGGAGGGAAAGTAATCTCATCGCCCCCTAGCGGTAGTGTTCCTAATGCAGAGAGAATGAATGGGATTTATCATAGCACATTTTCAGAAAAATTATATCTCGGTATACATCGAAAAGTTAGTAGAATGCATTAAATATGATATACTTGGAGACAAACTTTATTTATTCTGGTGATCATAGTTAATTTTCAATCACAATCCGAATTATGTATATATTTTTTGTAACGAGGTGGTAAAGAACTACAAACATGACGTAATTTTGTGCGCCTCTGCGAGTTTGCTGACTCTACCAGCTAACGTCTAACACAATACAACCAAATTACAAATTACAAATCAGTACACCTACGAAAACACCTGCGGATCAGACCAGCTAAGACCAGTCTGACCAGCTAATACCATCCTAACCAGCTCACGTTAATAGGAGGCTTTGTTTATGACATTTCACAACGTTGCACTGTCCATATGCAATGCAACTCAACTTATTTGTATCCATCTTTCCAGCTCTTTGGGATCTCTTGGAAATTAGTAGAAATTGCAACCATTCGTCTCATACCGATGGGAGCAATCTGGCGCAAAGCACAGCATTTCTCTCATGAGTGACGTACGCATAAGCATAACACGCCCGGCTTTGTAGTCCATTTATGAAACGAATGGAGCAATTTCCAAAATTTGAAAGAAGGCGAGATACCGTTTGAAATTCTCAGTTAGTAGGTTATTACTGTAAAGACATTCACAAGTTTTTGTTTTGATAACTTCACCGAAATGGCTTCGTAGTAATTATTAGAAAATCCGGTCTATGGGAGTTTACATTGAAACTCCTCTCCGATAGGAACAAATCCGCTAGGGGCGCATGTTCTACATCGTGGAGCTACGCCCCATAGGGGGGCGCTAGCGCTCCTATTGGTAACCCATGTTGGCATGCCAACAACCAATCTGAAGATAAACATGTACTCTTATCGTCCTAACCAATCACAGACCCCCCACCTACTATAAAGGTGGCTAAACCCCAGCAATCTGCTCTCCCATTTTCAGACGAGCTATCAAGCACCTGAAGGAAGCCTTCTGAAGAATTATGAAGAAAACGAAGAAGAGCGAGAAGAACGGCGGCGACCTACCTCTGAGGGACTCCGGCGCTGCTGGACCCCCTATAGACGGCCCGGCCCCTCCTCTTCTGGAAGATGCCCCGCGGGTCGAGGACTGCGGCTGTGGTGCCTTGGACCCGGACGACCGCCACGACCGGTGTGTGGCGTGCCTGGGGAAGAGCCACGCTGAAGAGGGAGTCTCTCCCAACCCGCCGTGCTCCCAGTGCGCGCTGCTGCCCTCTGAATTCAGGCGTGCCCGCCTGGACTTCTGGCGCGCACGGAGTACCGTCCCCTGTCCTCTCCCCTCCTGCAAGTCCGGGCCTTCCGACGACGACTCTGGGGATAGTAGTGACTCGGAGGACAGTGGGGAGTTGCCCGCCTCTCAGGGCCCCTCCCCACGCACGGGCTCATCTGTGTCTGGTTCCGAGCCCCCCGCCGGCGGCGAGGGCGGCCCCCCAGACGATGAGCCCCAGGATTCCGGTGGGGCCAAGCCGCTCGTATTCCGGAGGGTGTTCCCCGGTATACTTGAGCGCGCGGCGGTCTCCATCGGAATCCCCCTCCCGTCAGAGCCTGAGGCGAGTTGCACCAACCTCTGGGGCATTTCTTGCTTCGAGCTCTCGACGCGGAGAATCAAGCGGCCCCTCCCTGTCATGGAACATATCGACAAGTTTGTCGAGAGTACCTGGGTGGCGCCTCTCGAGCAGGCTAAGGCCCCGGTTCGCGCCTGGACTGACGCCACGCGTGTGTCCGGCTATGAACGCGACATCTCCGGTGGCATCCCGGCGCTCGAGCCCTCCTTTGCCGCCCACTTCGCTCCTGGTGCGGCTGCGTGGAGCAATACCAAGAAGCCTCAGCTTCCCGGGGCGCGAGACCGACAGGCGGCTACCCTCTCCAAACCGCATGTATGTCCTCGCTGCCCAGGCCACGGCCGCCGTTTCCTTCATCTCCATCCTGGTCACTACCCTGGCATCGGAGTTGAGCAGCGGCGCCTCGCCATCGCCCGAACGGGTTCCCGACCTCCAAGCTGCGGCTGGAGCGGCCATGCAGCCATGCCAGGCTGCCGCGATCTGCACTGGCCGCGTCATGGCTAACGCTGTGGTGCACCATCGCCTGCTGTGGCTGGGCGTCTCCTCTGTGAACGACACAGCTCGCACGGCTCTGCTGAACGCTCCCATCTACCGGTCCGGGCTGTTCGGCTCTGCCGCTGGCGAAACCCTGGAACGCCTCGGCAAAGTTGAGGAGCAGTCCAAGCTGGTGGCCAGGCATCTCGGGGTCAAGAGGACCCAGTCTGCTGCCTCCCGTGCCCCCGTAAAGAGGAGGAAGAGGACGGCGAGGTCCGCCCCTCCGAGGGCTGCCCCCGGTCCCCCTCCCGCGAACCAGCGATCCGCTCAGGCTCCCCATGCTCCTTCCACCGCTCGCCAAGGTCCTGCTCCGCAGTGGAAGAGAAAGAAGCCCGGCACTAATGCGTGACAATTAACGTCTGCTCAGGCTGCTATTGTTCCCTATGGCCCTCCCCTCACGTTAGAGGATGGTTGTGGTCCCTGTATTAGGGGTTCGCACAA
Source organism: Borostomias antarcticus (assembly GCF_949987555.1). NCBI lineage: Eukaryota > Metazoa > Chordata > Actinopteri > Stomiiformes > Stomiidae > Borostomias > Borostomias antarcticus. The sequence goes on from NC_140235.1 coordinate 7,214,454, forward strand.
TAAAGAGCATGTTCATGTGTACACCGGTGGTCACTTGTGTCATTTCCATGCTCGACAGTCTGATGCTATGATTAATGTGTCTCTGGGTTCTGGTTCTGAGATGGTTGCGCCTGCCCCTTCGCTCTGCCGAGAGAATTAAGTCGGTGGAGGGTAGCGCTGTTCTGCCCCGTTATCATGTCTCAAGTAAACTACGGGCCAGTTCATCCACTCAGTTAGCTAGCGCTAGCCTGGCTACTCTTCCTACCCCGGCGGGGATATCAAGGAAGTTTGTCGGGCAGCCTTCCCCCTCCACGGGTCAGCTTTCGGCAGCTAAACTTTCCGTTTCCAAGAGAAATGCTCGCCAGAGAGTTAATCCTGTGTCTCGCTTGGTGTGTAATACTGGGAAGGCGTTCTCTGCTACTTCTACGGTGAGCGCAGGTATTCGTGTACCGCACCATCGTGAACGGCTGGGAAATGAAGCCCCTGTGTCTCGTTCGACTAAGCTACTCTCGCACACAGCCCGAGAGACGGTTGATGTCGTTAGGACCGTTAAGCGAACTTCATTTGAAGTTGAGCGCTCGCTCTGCTATACTTCAAATTTGAATGATCGTACGTCATTGGTTCCCTCCGTTGGGCTGCATCGGTATGGGTCGTCTGCCTCATTTGCATATGGGAGCAAGATTCCCCGACTTTTCGCGGCAAGTTCAAAGGCGTCTGCCTCCACACAGACTGAGTCTATGTCGGCAGCGGCCTCATTTGCATACAATGACTGGGCTCCGCTACTTCAGCCGTCTGCCTCATTTGCATATGAGAGCGATGCTCCTTTTCCTTGCGTTGTGAGCGATACAAGGGCTACCGCTACACGTCGGTGGCCTCTTCATGTGCATACACTGACGCAGCCCCACTAGGCCCTCGTACATCCCCCGTACATCCCTCTACGTTCCTCTACATCGTGGAGCTACGCCCCATAGGGGGGCGCTAGCGCTCCTATTGGTAATAGGCGGAGCTCCAGCGATGCCCACAATGTACGCGGGCCAGGCCGACATAAAAACATCAACCCACTGGAGGCAAGGGAGTACACAAGCACCACACAGTAGTAAAGTGCAACTCCCTCCACCCGAACCCCAACGGAGGGCCGGTCAGGCAATAAGACGGGCGGACGAGGCAAAGGACCGCAAACGGAACGCAAGGGTCCCCTGGTGTCCACCAGGAGCTAGAAACCAAAGGCCGCGCACCCCGCACAGGGGGCGGAACAATGGTCAAGCTGCATAAACATGCAAGTAAAATTGGCCGGGAAGTTACCAAGCACAGCCCCGACCAACACAGCCACGCCCTCTCAGGGCGTGGCCCCAGCAGCGACACTCAGGACAGAGTCTGCCAGGGAGCTAGATGGCACATCCAGTAGATAGAAGCGGATAAAAGGCGACGGCGACGCCCAGGACGCCGCAGCACAGATATCCTCCACACACACCCCTTGAAAGAGCGCAACCGAAGCGGCAACTCCTCTAGTGGAGTGCGCGCGCACCCGGCCAGGCAAAGGGCGACCTGCCGCGGTATACGCAGCAGAGATGCCCTCACAAAGCCAGCGAGAGAGGCGCTGCTTGGAAAGGGGGGAGCCCAGCTTGCCCGCACCGTAGCATACGAGCAGCTGAGGCGTGGTCCTGAACGAGGCCGTGCGCCTAATGTAAACAGAGAGCGCACGGACCGGGCACAAGAGATGCAACCGGGCGCCCTCCACCGAGCAGTGCGGAGGAGGAGAAAAGGCACGCAGCTCCAGAGGCCTAGCACTATAAGAGTGCCTAACCACCTTGGGCAGGAAAACCGGGTTGGGCCTCAGAACGGCCTTACTGCCGTCCCCAGTGATGGTGAGGCAGCCCGGCTGCGTCGACAGCGCACACAGATCACTCACTCGCTTACCCGAGGATAATGCGAGGAGCAATGGGAGCGCTAGCGCCCCCCTATGGGGCGTAGCTCCACGATGTAGAACCTAGTTCGCTACAATATGTAGCTAACGTTAGCTAGCTGAATAACTGTTCGCCACATTGTATTCTCGGATTGCAGAACGTGTCGGGTATCGAGTTTGTGGTTGTCAGTCCCGATCTGGGACGCGTTTCCCAGAGGCATCGTTAAGGCATCGTAGCGCTACGTGCTTCTTAAGAACGTCGTTAGGTCCCACCTCTAGGTGGCGATTCGTTTCCCAGAACCTTCTTAAGCCAAGGTATACCTTGAGAAGCGTCGTAGCGCGGAGAAGTTCGGCGAATCTGGGAAACGCAGCCCTGTTCCATTATCAAGTTTGTCAAGTGGTGTTGCCGTACAAAGTGATGGAACGGGCGCGCATGTGCGGATGCTATAGGGAGGGAAAGTAATCTCATCGCCCCCTAGCGGTAGTGTTCCTAATGCAGAGAGAATGAATGGGATTTATCATAGCACATTTTCAGAAAAATTATATCTCGGTATACATCGAAAAGTTAGTAGAATGCATTAAATATGATATACTTGGAGACAAACTTTATTTATTGTGGTGATCATAGTTAATTTTCAATCACAATCCGAATTATGTATATATTTTTTGTAACGAGGTGGTAAAGAACTACAAACATGACGTAATTTTGTGCGCCTCTGCGATCTTGCTGACTCTACCAGCTAACGTCTAACACAATACAACCAAATTACAAATTACAAATCAGTACACCTACGAAAACACCTGCGGATCAGACCAGCTAAGACCAGTCTGACCAGCTAATACCATCCTAACCAGCTCACGTTAATAGGAGGCTTTGTTTATGACATTTCACAATGTAGCACTGTCCATATGCAATGCAACTCAACTTATTTGTATCCATCTTTCCAGCTCTTTGGGATCTCTTGGAAATGAGTAGAAATTGCAACCATTCGTCTGATACCGATGGGAGCAATCTGGCGCAAAGCACAGCATTTTTCTCATGAGTGACGTACGCATAAGCATAACACGCCCGGCTTTGTAGTCCATTTATGAAACGAATGGAGCAATTTCCAAAATTTGAAAGAAGGCGAAATACCGTTTGAAATTCTCAGTTAGTAGGTTATTACTGTAAAGACATTCACAAGTTTTTGTTTTGATAACTTCACCGAAATGGCTTCGTAGTAATTATTAGAAAATCCGGTCTATGGGAGTTTACATTGAAACTCCTCTCCGATAGGAACAAATCCGCTAGGGGCGCATGTTTTCACTTTCCCTCCCTATACATGGGTACCAAATGTAGTCCTAGACCTGCCATCTTTGTGTCCTCCACAGTGGTCTAATTGCCTCTAGTGCATAGAATCCTATGCAATCAGACAAATTGACACACCTGTATAGGGCACAAATATGGCAGATCTTGGACTACATTTGGTACCCATGAATTGGATCCAATCTGGCATCTGGAACCGATCGGGTGCAGTTGGCAGGCTCTCCTCGCGGGGAGATGAGATGGAGTTATTGTGCACAGCGTTTTCACATTGAACTCACCCCAGCTCATGCACACACCGTAAGGACCGCTTTGCACACACTGATGACGTCGAGATTGAGAACAAGCAAAGGAGCAAGCAAGCGAGTTAGCTGTGTCAACCAAGTTGCAGAACAAATAGCTAGTTGATTCACCATGTCAATAACAATTTTGAATGCTACTCAAAGGTACGTTTTAGAAGAACATATTATCCAATGAACACGTCATTTAGCGGTTTAACTACAATGTTGTGCAGCGTAGTATCCCCATGTTAGCGTCGCTAATTTTGCTAGCTAGCTAGTGCTAACATTATCCATAACTAGCTAACTGTAACGTATCTCCGTAGCTAATTAGTTACGCTAGCTACCTGTTGCTCGACCTGTTTCAAGGACAACGACTGTATTACGGAGCCCTGAATCCGGTCCACTCAGCTAACGTTATCTATGTGCCCAAAGTAACATAGACTAGCTAAGTTAGGAAACATAGCTAGCTAGGTAGGCTACTTGTTTTAATGATTTGTCAATATTATTAAATTATGTTCAAATTGTGTTCTCTTAGACTGAGATCCCTCTGCAGGTTACAAAGAATTCAAGGACACATGGTAAGCACTAACGTCAGACCAGCCAACGTTTTTCTTACTTTGACAGGCGGGAGTTTGAGTGAGTGTCTGTCATACACAGACATATATATATGGGTATAAGCAGCCTGAAAGTCCATTTGTTGAGGTGTCAACTTCCATTTGTTAGTTTTGTGATCTGCCTTGTGTTTGCTCCGGAGCAGATGTCCAGTGAAGCTGGACCAGAGGTTCTGCTGGAACGGGTGGGCAATGCTGGGGTGATCACACTGAACCGCCCAAAAGCTCTGAATGCCCTCAACCTGCCAATGATCCGACACATATACCCCCAGCTCAAGGTGAGAAAGCTACATTGACCACCACTAGGCCATGGGTCAAATGTAAAGTGTTGTTCTAACTATCTCAGTTACTCAGTACTGATGTACTCACAGGTGAAAAGGCACTAAAGGTTAACCCACAGGAATGTAGATAGTGTCTGAACCTTTGCCATTTCATATACTGAACATTGGGACTCTGTTGTTGGATTTCTATGGAACTTATTTCAGTCTTAATTTCAAATGGTCAAATGATAAAGAATATCGTATTTGCAGTTCCTTTTCCTAAATGGATGCATGTTTTGTAACAACAAATTCAAAGTAATATATTGCATATCATTTTAATGATCGAATAAGCAAAATAAGTAGTGTGTTTGTTATTTAATTTCAATGGTACTGTCCAGTAGCCTGGTAAACTAGACTCATTGCAATTTCTTTGCGATGAGTCTGGTTTACCGGGCTAACTGCCCAGTACAACACCAGCGTATTTAATATTTTGATGTTAATGCTCAAATGACAAAGTATATCTAATTTTCAAGATTTTCACCTTACAGTCTGGATTTAAAATGAATTAAATCTTTGTTTACACATTGGACCCTATAGTACCACTACCAAGTGAGGAAAAAAAGGAAAATATATTTGTATTGATTTAAATTTTGACCAAATTTGAAAGTAGGTTCCAATGTTTATATAAAGGTGTAAAATATTTATTTAATCCATTTTAAATCCAGGCTGTGAAGCAACAACTGTCTAAAGATTGTATTGTAAGATGTACTGTAGACACTAAACTCTTTTCATGTGTGTCTAATGCAGAAATGGCAGGCAGATGAAGAGACTCATATTGTCATTATCAAAGGAACAGGTGGAAAAGCCTTTTGTGCTGGTGGAGACATTAGGGGTAAGCAACCTCAGGATTTAGAGCAACTATATATGCTACATGTAACATCTGTTATAGAATTACCGGTGTCAAGATATAATTTGATCAACAGTTGATCTATGGCACAGGATTTTCAAGATAATTATTTATTCAAGAGATTTGAATAATCTCAAACGCTAGCAGAAGGGGAAAGGCTTTTCTGTGCACAGGTGGTGGGAGACTTGAGGGAAATCATATCTGATTCTCCACCCTTTTTGTCACAGATCCTAATCACCCAAGATTTGGTCCTGGGTGTTGGGGACTAGGACTCAAATTAACTCATGTACAGTAGTTTAAAATGTAGTAGCTTTAATGCCATCACTTACTTTCATATCGTTGACTTACTATGTTGTTTGTGCTCACTGTTCTAATGAGTTGTATTTACCCCTAGCCATAGCAGAACTAGGGAAGGCAGGCGATCCTATTGCACAGGATTTCTTCCGAGAGGAATACATCCTGAACAATGCTATCGGTATGCATTATGATCTTGAAAACAATCATTCAAAGCTAAATAATTTTTCTCTTTTGTGTGTAATAATTTTTATGTGTATTCCATCTTGTCAGGAACATACCCGAAACCATATGTGGCCCTTATTGATGGAATCACAATGGGAGGGGTGAGTATTATAATAATTAGTGTCCTGTTTCTGGTTGCAATGTCACAGAATTGGATGGCAGTTCCTAGTTTGTTTAAAGGGAGAATCTGTAAACTTGCATAACAATGCACTCAGCTAACAAGCGAACTACAAGCGAGGAAATGTCACTTTCTCTCTGGTTATTTGACAGACAGACTCGATAATCAGGGATTGGATTACCTTCCCCCTCGCCAAGTTGGGGGAAGCATGTCTTTTGTAATCATTGTTTGGGCCTACATATAGTTTATACATTAATTCTTCACCGTCAATTGTCTATGTCTGGCTAGGGATGAAAGTTTCATTACAGAGATGATGGATATTCACCTTGTCACTTTCTTCATCTTTACACTAGTAAAACCCCTCCAGCCCACTTTCGACACTCTTGTTCTTTCCGACTGTAGTCTACATCACAGCTTGAGTAGTAGAATGACTGTGTAAATCAACAGATTTGTGTTGTCAGAAACTTGAACGTGGATAACCTAGTATGGCAATGGTGAATTGTAATCATCTAACCACACACCTGACAACCCAAAAATTGCTGGGAAGTAAATGCTGACTCTAGCTCAAACAAACATCTACACCTCAAAATTACCATTGGACAGACTTTGTTTGACTGTATTTTTAGCAACGATGGTGCGCCAAAATGCATATTGACAAGCCACAAAGCTTCTCAGAGAATGTCCTTTGGGCAGATGAGACAAAACTGGATCTTTTTTGCAAGTCACATCAACTGTGTTCACATTTTCGACAAAGTCTTATTTGTCTGCATATACTGACATGGTGTGAGGTTATGTTGATTGTAGATTAATTGATCCCTGCCAGATGCTTAGATCATCCTGCAGGTGGCAGCACCTTACCAGACTGACCACCGGTTTCTTCATGATACCTACTGTAGGAGCCTTCTGATTGGTTGGAACATGAGGCGACATAGCCCAGATCATGTTCCCCTTCTGTTTTATTTTTTCTCATCTTCTGTCAGACTGGACTGGAATTTGAATTGATAATCCAATCTTGCAGTTGGTAAGGAGAGAAAGGAGACAAGCAAGTTTCCTTTTCTCAACAATATTTCTATCACCTTTGTTTATACTTAGGGGCTGCCGTTTATTTTGCCCACATATTTTCACGGGATTCCTGAGGTTTAAAGATGGGGAAAGGCATAAATTAATTGGCAAATTTAGTGGAAGTCTGGATGGCAAAAGCAGCTGTGTTTTGGAAGCTATTTGTGTTCTCCATTGAATGAGGGCTTTATTTAGAGGCCTGTCGGGCTTTTATGGTTGTTCCCACATCTCTCTCTCGTGCACCACACCAGGAGGGCCTGCTGGCCTGATCAAACATAGTTGAGCTGTAGACGACACCCTTTCTAATAATCAAGTACTGTAATGTGCATTTTTGTCCAGTCCACCCTAGTTCTGACTGGATATGCAGTGATACTGTAGGGAAAAACTTTAAGCATTCCCTTGTAAATTAGATGTGTGTGTAACTAATATTTGGCTAATTACTTATTAACTGTTATTAAATAAGCCTACTCAATACCTTTACAGTATATTCTCAGACTTAGTTATTACCTCCGCCCCAGCGACAACACAGGGCAAGAGGCATGTGTTAGTTTCTTGATTTGTTTGATTATTGTGTTGGGGTTTGGTGGTGGGAGTAGGACCCAAATGTAGGACGTAGGTAGGCAGTCCAGTTCAAAGGTTTATTTCCAAAAATACAAACAAAAAAGGTATAAACAGAGGGAGCACAGACAGCAAACACCAACATAGACAACGGACTGACAAGGACAAAGGAAAACATGAGGGCACAGAGAGAACCATCAAGGAACGAGGGGCAGGTGTGGAGATACTCAGAACATCACCCAAGATACAGAACGTGAAGGGTAACAGAATATCAACACAGAGGGTAGAAGGATCTAGGATGCAGGGACTAGGACTGGGACTGGAATAGAACTAGGGCATGGGAACTGGAGAGGGAAGACGGGAACTCAACGGGACCAGGTACTAGAGGAGGTACTGGAGGACTATTGCTACACCAGTACCCCCAATAGAACCATATCTGGCCACTGGAGTAGGGAGGGGCTAGAGCAAGGGACACAAGGGGGAACCTGAAGTGAAGCTGGCTGGGGTACTAGGAGCAAGGGGGAATCTGAGGGGCAGTGAGTCACTAAGGAGAGGGGTTCAGAGTCCAGGGGGGTCCAGGGGGAAGGAGTGAGTCACCGGGAGGAGAGTCAGGGGCAAGAGTGGGGGGAAAGGGGCTCAGTGTCCAGGGGCATTGGTTAGTGTGCAGGGCGAACTGGCCAGGACCATAACATGTTTGTTCATTTGTTAGCAGGATTAAGCAAAAACGACCAGACAATGTTCATGAAACTTGGTGGAGGGGTGTAGCATGGGCCAACTTGGAACCCTTTACATTGTGGAATGGATCCGAAATACTGGGCGCATCCACAAATTAAAACAAAACTTAGAGCGAAGACAGTTCCCCATGTGGGGCCGCTAGAGACACAGGGTTTGGTCTGGGGTGTGCAGGGGGAGAGCCTGAAGTGCCCCGAACTGCCCCCCCGCTGACGGCAACCTGAGGGGGGCACCACAGAGCCGCCCAAACACGCACGCCCATTTACCTCCATTCACTTTTAGACTTGGGCTCAGGAGTGAAAAATCCCCACCATTTATTGTCAATGAAACAGCTGTATCGATATAGGAGACACAGGGTTTGGACTGGCCTAAAGCTCATGTGCGGCATAGTGACACAGTACCTAGTACTGTCGCCTCAGCTACAGTAGAAGCTCTCCGGGCCTTTCTGTGCAGAGTTTGCATGGTCTCCTGGTGTTTGCAAGGGTTCCCTCCCAAAGAACCCAATATGAAAAATATGCACAAGAACTGATGCTCTTCAGTCCGGTCCCTGACCAGGACCTGGACTGAGCACTTGGACTTGGTCCCCATGTGCTATGAATGATAGCTGCCCACCTCTCCTGGCTGCCCCTGGAGGAGGACGGCTTGGATGGGATGAGCAGGTGACACTTTCCACCGGCGACCACTGAAGACGTTAAGAGCGTGTGTTGTGTGCTGGGTCGCCCCCCACTCGTGTGTTGTGATCACGTGTGGCCAATAAAGACCCTTGAGGTCCAGAATGATTAATTATTAGTTAGCCTAACATCAGCTATAACACTACACTCACACGTCAGTCTCTAAACATTGCGCTCAACTAGAGACTGAAGACATACGTCCAGGTTTCCTCGCTAAAAGTGGGTGGAAACAATTTGAAGGATTGAAAAAAAATGTATGCAAAAATTGCATCGTGAGACTACTGTAACGCAAGCAAGGATGTACCCATAGAAAATACCAATGAAATGAATGCTGTTGTTTTTTGAGATCAAGAAGAGTTTATTAAATTCTAGGCATGGCACATTCTAAATGTGCAAAAATTAACTATACCAGTTAATTAATGCTTTACCAGTAAATCAGGTTTGTTTTGTTGCATCAGTTTTAGTGATGATAATGTTAATTGAGCACTGTGGTTGTTTAAAGCACTTTTAACAACCTCATTGCTGGCTCTATGGAACACAAATGGCTGGCAAGCAGGAACAACAGAACATACAGCAATAAATTAACATTGTTATTGTTAAAATGCATAAAAGCCAAATCAATTGTCAGGTATTCTCAAGATTATTAATTGATGGACGCAAAACATAAGCACAAAATAAGCCAAAATTGAATGGGTTCTAAATTGGCCCATGTTACACCCCTCCACTGAGTTTCATGAAAAGCTGGTCCTTTTTGTGTAATCATAGTCCAAAAAGTGAATGAGGGTGAATGGCCGGCCTGGCTGTGTTTTTTTGGGCGGCTCATGGACCCGCCCTGTGGGTCGGACCTGCTCCAGGGTTTAATGGGTTGTTAGTTGCCCATGCTATACCGCTCACTGAGTTTCATGAACATTGATCTGGTAGTTTTTGCATAATCCTGGTCCAAAAAATGAATGACTGTGAATGACTGGCCATGTTTGGGCGGTTCACGGACCCGCTCCGTAATACGGATCCGCTCCAAAATGTAATGGGTTCTAAGATGGCCTATACTACACCCTTTTTGGCACAGAGTTTTGTGAAAATGGGTGCAGTATTTTCTGTGTAATCCTGCTGACAGATGGATGTACGGACATATACGCTTCGGAAAACACTACGTCACGCCCAGCTGTTGCTGGGGCGGAGGTCATTATCTGGAGGATTATTTACATGACTTTGCAGAGGTATGCTAGTGTTGTCATTTGAACTCACTAGCATTGCTAACTGGCAAAAATGATGAGACTCATTTTGTGTATGGGCAAATGTAAACTTTTAAAAAGATTTTATCTGTGCATAGATTCATAATCATAAAAGATGGATAGGATTGCGATTCTTACATGAATACTTTTTTTCCCCACCCCTTGATAAAAACCCACCAAGATCTCTATATATGGAGGTATATATGGATAGAGTATGAGGCAGATGACCATAGCCCTCTTGGAAGAGACCTCCATGTATGTGGTTTAAAATAATTTCAACAAAGTTTGACCAGGCGGAATCGCCCGGAGAGCTATTTGTTTGCACTGTGAGCCATTTCCAGTGCAGTACCAGTACAGGAATGACGTCCACCTTACGTCCAACACTGTCCTTGAAGACCGTTTTAGACACTGCTGCCAGTGTTTGCCACTGACTGATGTGTGACCCGCTTCAGGGGTCACTGTTGTACGAAGTCTGGTGACTGTCAGACTGGCTGTTGAAAATACCCTCTTCGGAGGCACTGATGTCCCAGGTATGCACAAGCAGTGTTCAGCCAAAGCTGCTAGCCTCGGGAATTGTGCAGAGCTAACTTTCCACTATTCAACTAGTTTTTGTCCATGCATTAGCATTTTTACAGAATTGCCCCATTAAGATTAAAATTGATTGTTTTGCACTAGGCTGTGTTCGATAGATGATTATGTCGCTCTGATGAAGCTTTGTCCACATAATCTGAGGACTCACAGCCGTAACTGACAGTCTTGGTGCCTGTATACACAGTACATACAGTGTATATTGCAAGAAAGCCAATCTGACATGGTGTGTGCAAAAAGCTTCTTTGCTCTCTTTTAGTAATTGTACCCACTATAAGGAACTTTTAGTCATATAATAACACATATAATAACATCATATAATGACATAATAATAACAAATCTAATCTCTACTAAGCAAGATTGCAGTCCAAGGAATGACGGAAATGGTCACACATGCAACCTTGCACACAGGAATACATACACACCAATGGTTATATTGCTCCGAAAACAAGGACACTCATTATGTATTGACTATTAGTCCAACAGTTCGGATGAAAGGCACTCATATTTAGGAAAGACCAGAAAGGCCTGTTCGTGCCTCTTTGAAGTCTTGGAGCAGTGGCAACTCAGATCACTGATGAGAATAGGCCAGTGTTATCTGAGTAATCGCTACCCTTAAGAGAAAAACTAACGCTAAACCTTTCAGTGCATGATATCAACATTTTGCTTCATCTTGACGCATAAGAACTCCCAAGGTTTCTGGTCGAACTACAAAGACTGAAATGCAGCCATACAAGGAAACTACTTCACTTTGTTTTAGTTGTCTTTAAATCTTCTCCTCTTCTGCGCTGTCAGCCGATCAGATGGAAGATGGATGTAATTGCATGGAGGACTGCACTGTTCTGAACTGTGGAATGCGTCCATGGCTTCCTCGCTCAGGCTCAAAAACATGTGCTTCACTGTTAAGTCCTTAAGTTGTGTTCAGATACAACAACCAAGACCGTTTTAGAATGTAATGTCATTGTTTGCTCATTGCCTATTTGGATTGTCAAGCGTTCTTAAACTTTTGAAGGTTCACCATGCAGTCTGTCAACATTTTTAAATGGATCGTTGTATATCATCATAACCTTATAACAGGGCTTATGAGCTAAATACCAAACTACCTTGCTCACTAAAGGATCCATGTCTATTAGGTCAAACCAAACGGGGTAGACACACAGGGGTAGCAGTCATGAACGTGGAGAATACTGTTCAGTACATTTGTATACATTCCTATAGCCCAGATACTCAAGACATATATCTATATATACTGTATGTGGTGCTTCAGTGGTAGCAGTATATCATATTGATCCACTGCTTTTATGGCTATGATTTCATCCCATGGAATGTTACATGGAACGCTCCGTTTTATGCTCCTTCACTCTGAAAAGATGAGAGATACGGTCTCAGACTCATACCTGGTCAGCATCCTCCATCAACGGGGATCTGCTTTTCCTCTCTCATCTCCAAGGACTGCAGTGCCCATGTCAAGAGGTAGTATTTTCCACCAACAGAGAAAATGGCTGGTATGCCTTTTAAGCCTCTACTTCACAGATGGCTCATTTTATCTACAGTATGAGATATATTTAGAAGCTCCAAAAACAACTCTTGAGAAGCAGTGTGTCCAGAGTTGATGTGAATGACAAAATCCTTATCTATAATTATCTCTAATCTTATATATAATTCAGACATATCGAATAGGGTTAATTCTGTGCGTTCCTAACTATGATCCTGATACTAAAACATTAGAAAAAAAGTCAGTCCCAGCAAGCCATTCAAATCTCCTGTGTCAAATGATGTCACAGAGCCGCCCGAACATGGCCGCTCATTCACCTCCATTCATTTGGACTTGAGCTCAGGAGCCAAAATGACGATAATATATCGTGCCACAATATATCGCGATACAGAAACGTCACAATACGTTTCGTCAAGGTGAAAACAATATCGTGATATGTTTATTTATATCGGTGAACGCTGGCTACACAACGCTGGTAACAAACACATCTTTTGTCTCTAGGCCTATCCATGATATTACAACAATTAAGCTCTAAATTCACAGTGTATTGGAGTAGAAATGTGGAGAAATGCACTATTGGTGTGAACAGCAGCACTACTGCAACGCTTCACACCTGCCCTTAGTGTATCGTATCGTATTATTGTCAACCCAATATCGTGTATCGTATCGTGAGATTAGTATCGTCACTCCCCTATCATGTATGAACACAACTGAACATGTGTACTTTTTTAAATCAGCCATTTTAGACAATAACAGAAAACTAACTAACAAAACTATATACAGAAATTAAGTCCAGTGTTCCTCCTCTGGGGGGTAAAAAGGACGGGCACTAGCCCAGTGTCCATACCTCTGGGAGGGGTAGAGGGGCACTAGCCCAGTGTCCATACCTCTGGGAGGGGTAGAGGGGCACTAGCCCAGTGTCCATACCTCTGGGAGGGGTAGAGGGGCACTAGCCCAGTGTCCATACCTCTGGGAGGGGTAGAGGGGCACTAGCCCAGTGTCCATACCTCTGGGAGGGGTAGAGGGGCACTAGCCCAGTGTCCATGCCTCTGGGAGGGGTAGTAGAAAATAGTTTGTGGGATGTTCCAATCGCTCTGGTAGTTTTTCTATAATCCTATGTGACGGATAATACTGTTTTTTTCTTTTGCTTCAACACTCAAATGAAAAAGAACACAGTTAGTGAAACCTGACACTCAAGGGGCAAAACCTCAGCCCAGATGTGCAGGTAGTTTGTGATTTATATATAACGTCGAACCCGGGAATTGAACCCGGGCAACACATTGCTAAACTGGTACATTACCGCTCAGCCACCAGCGGTAGAGGAATTCTGGCAGGAGAAGTAAATATAAAGGGAAGGAAACCGGTCCAAGTACATGTTTTCTTTTAATTCGTGTATCCGCCCAGTGATTCTGATCCACCCCAAAATGTAATGTATTCTAACTTGGCCCATGCTACACCCCTCCACCGAGTTTCATGAAAATCGCTCTGGTAGTTTTTGTATAATCCTGCTATGTGACCGAACAAACGAACGGAATGACACACACAACCAAAAATATACCCTCCGCCGGTGGTCGCTGGGCAGAGCCTATTACAGAACCCGAGAGGGGGGGTCTTTATTTTGCCACTCAGTGACACATTACACACAAGTGAGAGGGGGACATGGCACACAACACACACACACACACATGCAATTTTCGTGTTGCCGGTGGAAATTGTCCGGTGCATTTACCCATCCCAGCTGTCCTTCCTCCAGGAGCAGTGGGCAGCCATCGGCGCCTGGGGACCCAGTCCAAGTGCTCAGTCCAGGTCTTGGTTAGGGACCGGATTGTAGAGCATCTGTTCTTTTGCATGACACGCTCGGATTTTAAGAAAGTAAAGTATTTCCTCGCCACCTAGATAGATATTGTAGATAGAGTGGTTTTGTGGTTTTGGTCATGTTGAAAAGATTGAATACTAACGTAATGTGTTTTAGCAAGATTAGAAGATGGGTGGAACTTGGGAGGCTGAGGCACTGCTTTCCTGTAGCCTATTAATCAAATCTACATTTTGAAGATCGATTATGCATGTTTTCCCAAAGTTCGAGTATTTATTTGACATCCCTACAGGGTTTATGCTAAAAAACAATTCCAATTTCGAAATTGCATAACAACTGAGGAAATTATGCAAAGGCATTTCCAGTATTCCGGAGACATGAAAGGCAGCATGTAGACACATAGATGGAGGTGGAAGGAAGGAAGGAAGGAAGGAAGGAAGGAAGGAAGGAGAGGAGCGAGCAGAGGAAGGGTACGTGGAGAGAGTGAGGGGAGGAGGAGGAGCGAGCAGAGGAAGGGTACGTGGAGAGAGTGAGGGGAGGAGGAGGACGAGCGAGCAGAAGAAGGGTACGTGGAGAGAGTGAGGGGAGGAGGAGGAGGGTCAGTGAGAGAGTGAGGATAGGAGGAGGAGGAGGGTCAGTGAGAGAGTGAGGATAGGAGGAGGAGGAGGGTCAGTGAGAGAGTGAGGGTAGGAGGAGGAGGGTCAGTGAGAGAGTGAGGGGAGGAGGAGGAGGAGTGTCAGTGAGAGGTTGAGGGGAGGAGGAGGAGGGTACGTGGAGAGAGTGAGGGTAGGAGGAGGAGGAGGAGGAGGGAGGGTAAGTGGAGAGAGTGAGGGTAGGAGGAGGAGGAGGGAAACCACTTGTGTACCACATGGTTGGCACAGCAGGCGTGTCGCCAATGACCCATCTGTGATGTCACGCACACTGACAGGGCAGGGTTGTCTACCAATTATAGCTCCTTGTTTTCCTTCTGTAGTGGAATTAAATCTGATCGAACGTAAAAAGATTTGCCAAGGTTCGCTCAAAGACGTTTAGTCTGGTTTATTGAGAAAACATACGAGCGCAAGGACTTCAGGATAAATCACAGAGTGGTTCATCCGAACAGAAGCGAAGTAGGCTCGTCTTGCGCAGCCTTATATGTGAGCAATACATGGATGTGACGCTATCAGAGATTTGGTTGGCTAACCCATCTGTACACGTCATAATAGAGTGACGGACTTCAGCGCGGTACACTTTGAATATATTTCAGGTGGAGACAATAGAACAATGGCCTAGGCCAAACGGGAAGTCTGAGGTGTGAGGCCTTCCTGTCATGGTGAGAACACCACGGCAGGGGTGTTTGTCATTACAAAGAAAGGGAAGACAGAGGTGTTTGGAATGGCAAAGGGCAGCGGACTGGATCAATAGGTTTTAAGAACAAAGGCTGAGATCTGAAATGTTTTGAGGCCAGTTGTCTCTAAAATTCCATGACACTTCTGTAGGCTGTTGTTAACTCCTCAAAATAACCTATCCTCTCTATGCCTTTTAGTTGAGCATAACCTGTCTAGAATGCCCTTCTCTTCTAAGTAATGAGTCTCTCAAGACTTCAGGATCAATGTGGTCAGCTGTGAGCTTGGCCTTTTGCCGGCCCCTCGGTTATTGTCTGCAGCAGGCCTTGTGTGTCAGAGAGAAGCACTCTCAGCACACCCCGAGCGCTCTGCTCAGTCTCTGGTGAGACGTCTCGTGGGATGCGACCCCACGGTGAACCTGGACCGGCAGCGCGCTCTATGGCTGCGTTCCGAATCGCGTACTTCTACTTTTTACTACCAGTACATACTACAGCTGCCCCTAGAAAGAACGTACTTTGCACGCAGTATGCATACAGTTGGGACGTATCACTTTGTCATAACATTGCACCTTGAAATTTGCCCCCATCGCATCGCAGTCCATAAAGTGACGTTGGTCCACAGCTGTCGCGACTCGCACATGTGACGGAATTTTCACTGTGCAATGGATTGCGGGTCAGAATAGCCAGAAATGCCTGCTGGCTTGAATACTGCAAAATACAACCGGATGTAGTAGGACATCCTGGTATTTTTGCTGTTCTGCGTGTGGGACATACTACATCCGTTTTTGGCATACTATATAGTATGGAAGTATGAGATTTGGAACGTAGCCTATATGTTTATCTTATCGCATTCAAATGGTTATGAGCCATTAGGCTAGTTCTTTTCCCTGGGGCACTCTCTCAATGCTACCTGCTCTTTGAAAGACAGCAGCTTAGAGCAGGTGCTCTGCTGATCTGAAATGTATTTTAATGTTGAATAATTGAACAAAAGATATTAAAATTGATAAAGATGATTAAGGAAATACACACTTTATTTAACCCCGCTGTCCATTCTAGGCACCACCAGTACAGAAGAACGTTGAGTGAAAAGGTGAATTCTATCAATCTTGAATGGCCTGGGGAATGACACACCTTCACCAGATCATTCCTTCATTCCACCCACATGACAGAGACACACCTCTATTGACTTCCAAACGCTTTGTAAGAGCCAAATACCAAACTGCTGAGATGTGACCTTTTTGCCTAAAGTGTCAAATGTTGGAGAGTGCCAGTAAGTTTAGGCGCCATAGGTTGTGTGACCATGGATAGGATATCTGTATACAGGGCTATTTTTGTCTGTCATGAGCAATCATTTCAATACTGGTTTGTGCTTCAGATCAGGATATGTTGGAAGCACATTTCAGTTTCTCCTTATCATAACCCATAAACCACATGTTCACCTGACAGAGTTTGTTCACCTTAGTCTTATCTGTGTGTGTGCGTGTGTGTGCGTGTGTGTGCGTGTGTATGCGTGTGCGTGTGCGTGTGTGTGTGTGCTGTATCAGAGTGTGTGTGTGTGACAGAGGGGCTTTGTAACCATAGCAATGCTGCTGTCCTTGCCTTGTGACACACACATGCAGGCACTGCAGTGCTGCCCGGTGAAATTCAGCCATTCCTCCTCATTAACCTTCTCCCTCTCTCTCGAATGCCTTGTGTGGCTCGTTAATCATCTCCACACGCGCACGAGAAGGAGAAGGTCCAAGGGTGTACTACTGAACTCTTGTCTCAGTCATCAGTCAGAATTGTCTATCTAGTAGTTCCAGCTACCTTTGAGTCCATGCCAAGAGGGTATACCTGTATATCGGTGGATTGTACGTTCTCTCTTTCTTTGGCTCCTCTCTCTCCTTTGGGCTTGTCTCGCTTTCTCTCTTCTGTGCACTTTCCATTTTTCATCCCTTTCTCCTTTGCTCTTTCCAGCCTCTGTCCCTGAGCCCTCACACCTCTAACTCTTCCTCCCCATCTCTTCCAATGTGTCCCCCCCCCTCCCCTCCATCAGGGTGTCGGCCTTTCCGTTCATGGGCGGTTCAGGGTGGCGACCGAGAAGACGCTGTTTGCCATGCCAGAGACGGCGATCGGTAAGGCCCTGAGACTGCATCAGCAGCACTGTCCTCCTTGTGGTTTACCTGTGGTCTCTGGTCTGCTCATGTTATTGTAAGTGTGTCTTGTAGCTTTGCCTGGTGTGGGAGCTCCCATACATTAATTATGTATAGACATGGCAGACAGGGCTGTTGTAAGAGCATCCTCCCCGAAGTTCATCCTAAAACATGCACACACGCACCCACACACACACACACACACACACACACACACACACACACACACACACACACACACACACACACATACACACACAGTGTGTTCATTCACAGTGAAATGGTCCATCCATTTAGTTGTATATGCAACATACTAATAGCAATTGTCATTCATATCCAACACCTGTACTTAATTGCATAGTTCATAGCTTGCCATTTAACCCAAAGGCCAGTCACAGAACCTAAAGCCGGGTTCAGATACCTGTACAATTCCCAAGAGTTTTAAACTGTTTTAATTTAATTGTATGGCTAAACTTATAAAACTGGAATTTTCCAAATTCAGGCTGTCAAACCTTACACCGAAACGGATGTTTCAGAACTACAGCATCTGGTCTTCTCTGTTTTATAAATCTGAAACTGGCTTTAGAGTGATGCACTGCTCTGTGGCTCAGTTGGTTGAGTTTGGTGCTTGCTGCTCCAAGGGAATTGAGTCCCTTATTGTGTCGTGTTTGTTCATAGTTCTGAAAGGATCATTTATCCATGGTTGAGTCAGATTTGGAAGTACATGTAACTATGCATCTGTGCATCCAAGCCATTATAAATGGTACAGGAGGAGTCGGGATTCGAACCACCGACCCTATGATCATTGGACAACCTGAGGGGCGTCCAATGATCTAGGGCTGAGTAGACTTAGAAGTTGGTTGTCACTCAGAGAATGATGAACCGGTGGCTACTCCATACCAGTTCACATCTGCTACACAGAAAAGTAGAATTAACTTCCTGGGTGGGCAGGTAGAGCTGCCACAAAATTTCCCCGAGCAGAAGGTATGTAGAGTCTCACTTGGTTGGCACTACTTGCAAGGAAGGAATGCTCACCATGCATTCCACAGCAAATCAAATATGTGCCGAAACCATATGAATAGAAGCCCCATAACGTGTCAGAGGCCATGGAGAACCCCTCTATAAATCAATAATTTGGGCCAAATGGGACACTTTGTCCAAGTCTCCCAATTTCAACGAACAGAGGAAGCTTTCTGAAACTCAATCCTGTATTGTTGTATTGTGGCCCAGATGACTGACATGTAGGCTAATTGCTTTCACTGTCATGATTACAATGATTACGTCATCCTGGATGCTGTGGTAGGAGCTCATTTCTACTGTAATGCCCAAAGATGGACCCCAGCAGCCATTTGGACTGACTTGTGGTTATCCCTGTGGTTTACAGTGAGTTAGGAGATGGATCGACCAAGTGATAATTGGCACAGACTCTCTGTAGATTCTACCCTTTGGGCCCGTAAAGATTCTCAAACGTCAAGGTCGATGAGTCTTCCTTTACCCCTGTAAGTCAGAGACCACACCAAATAGATTCAGGAAAGTGGAGACGAGGGAATCTCTGTTGGTATCAAGTTGAAAATGATATATTCTGCTGAAAAGCTGCGCTCGTCAAGGTTTTTAACCTGCGTCGTTGAGCAACACTACGCTCCCCTACTTCTCCCCAAAGTGAAAAGGTTTAAAAAAAACTTGGTGTAACTGTGATCCCCTATGGTGGCCCACAGGAACTGTTGACGTGCTTTGGGAAAATGTGGTTGTGTATGTGTTTCAACTGACTTAATAACATCCATAAAATGTATGCAGTTTGAAGCAATTACATGAGAGGGCATGGTATACAGGCACATGGTACAGTTGAGTGCAACCGACCAGCACACACAGATTATTCACTATTATTTTTCTAGCCTGGCATCGCCATTCTGATCATGTGGCGCCAGTAGATGCAATATGAGTCTGCAAGTAAAATGTTGGTGGTTTGTAGATTGTGCTCACAAATCATAGAGCTTCTAAAATAAAGTTTTAGTAATGACCCGATAGAATGGCTGAATGTCATCACCAGCCAATTCTGGTGAAGATAAGAGAAAAATTGTTGCCTGTGAATGTTTTTTAGACTTTTTCATTAAATCCAATATGGTGGACAATCCAATATGGTGGAAATGATGTCATAGGGTGCGGTGAACTTGGTGGTTGATCCAAGGAATCCAGTGCTACCTCACTTTTCAAAATCGGGCATAAAGCTCAGCATTTAAACACAGCTCCAACTTTGACACTCTTAGTGGTGCTAAAGTGTTCAAGGTGTTGACATGAGACTTGGTGACAGGAGTCATTAGACTGTCCCCGAGCAGTGTGCCAAATCTGGTTTTGATACATCAAACCTTTGCTGAGATATGACCTAATTTCCTATTTTGTGGCTTTGCCATTGATTTTGATTGGCTGTAACGATTGAATGCTTTCAAAAATCAAAAATCCCTCTGATATCTTTTGTGAGGCTTAGTCTGAAGATCATCTGTAACAATTTGGTGAAGATTGGAGAAAGATTGTGGCCTGTGAAAATTTTTTAGACATCATAAAATCCAATATGGCAGACAATCAATATGGTAATAATGTCATAGTTGTGTTGTGTTGAACTCTGCTTGAGCCAAGTAATCCAACTGTACCTCGTTTTTGAGAATCTGGCATACGGGTCAAAAATGATGTGCATGCACCTCAAACTTTGACACATTGGTGACACTAGTGTTCGAGGTGTCGACGTGAGGCTTGGTGACAAGGGTCATGGAACTGTCCCAAATGAGCCAAAATTCACAACTTGTGACCATACAGTTCTATGGGCTGCCATATACTCCAATGGCAGAGGACGATAAAGAAAGAATAATAAGAAAAGGTACAATCTCTATGGTGGCCTTCGCAGCCCCCAATAAACACACTCTACCGAAAACATTACCTCTCAAACCTCATTACCTCTCAAACTTGCGTCCCGCGGGCCATTTCCGGCCCGCCCCACCCCTCCATCTGGCCTGGGACATGTCAGAATTATAATGTAATCCGGCCTGCAAAATAATTTCTTGTACACGGCGCCGGCAGGAAAGCCTACAATGCAAAATTCAAGTCGCTCAAACGTGGAGCGAAATGCTGTTGTGCACAGCGCGCAAGGTGAATGCTGTATTCAGTCACAGGTGCAATCAATCCGCACGCGACTATGAAATATGAACAGAATGCAGCTAGCCATCGTGAGGCTGCTTTCATGGTTAACGTTAGGAACACAGACAATTTCAAGAAAGATGGACATTGTAGTGTTTTTTGTGGAGTTCAATGGAAATGCTACCTGCCTGATATGCATAAAAAAGTCGCCGTTCTAAAGGAATACAATGTCAAGTGTGATTCACTACTAAACATGGAGAACAGTTTGAGTAATAGGGAGACAAGGGAAAAACGAGCCACACAGCTGAGAGGGCTAACGTCTCAGCAGTCTTTTGAGTTTGAGACCCGTGTTTTAAAGGACAATGCTCGTTTTTGACAACCTGGACCTTATTTACGACATATTATAAGACGTTTGACTCACCGAGATCACTTTGGTGTAGTTCGGAGGCATGTAGAAGAAATTTAAAATCCAGCGCGAGCCAGTATATCCATGTAATGGCGGTGGTCGGGGCACTTAGAATGCAGTTTCTAAAAATCTATTTTCTGCCGCGAAACGGTTATTTTCATCAATCTGTCTTGATGAATCGCTAGTTGTGCTTACATAGAGCATAGGCCTGTTGTGTTGTTTTTCACATGCCTCTGTAATATGATATGTCGTAAATAAGGTCCAGGTTGTCAAAAAGGTCTTAGACATTCTCAGGGTCTTAGACATTAGACATTCTCAGGTCCTCTGGCAGGGTGTTCCAAAGGCTGGGGGCATAAAAGAACTGAAGGCAGTCTCCCCATGCCTCTTAGTCCTGGCTCTAGGAACCATTAAAAGCTCAGTGCCAGAGGACCTGAGGGATCTACTAGGTGTATATTTTAAAAGCATGTCTGACATGTTGTGCATAATTATGGATTTATAGACTAATAAAATCAATTTAAAATCTATTCTAAAACTGACAGGCAACCTGTGTAGTGATTTTAAAACGAGTGTGATGTTATCCCTCCTTCTGGTCTTTGTAAGAACACATGCCCCAGCATTTTGGATCAGTTGGAGTTGATTAATCACTTTTTTTGGTAGGCCAGACAGGAGACCATTACAATAATCCAACCTGCTAGTAATAAAAGCATGTATTAGTCTTTCAGGATCAGTCTGGGAGAGGAAAGGTTTCACCTTGGCAATGTTTCTTAGATAGTAAAATTAGGTCCTTTTCATATTCTTTACATGGGCCTCAAAGCTAAGATCAGAGTCCAGCACGACAACTTCATTTCTGGCCTGGCATTTGGTATTCAGTGTCAATGTTTTTAAGTTTGTTTTAAATAGTCTTTCTCTTTCACCTTTTTCACCAATGATCCAATACTTGAGTTCTGTCCTGGTTTAACTGGAGTAACTTCAGTGACATCCACACATTTATGTCAGCTATACATTCCATCAAATGGTCAACTGAGCTGTAGTCGAGAGGTGTCACAGAAGTCATCAGCATACAGTAGCTATGGTAGCTAATGTTGTTCCTTCTCCTGACATCGCATAGGGGGACATGTACAGATGGATATTGAAGTGTCCTGCGTAATATAGGTACCTGAGACACTGAAGTGGCATTCTAGATTACATAGGGCCGTCCAGTGATGGTAACCTTTCACCCCTGCACAGCCATGACAGCATCACACGTGTTTGCTGTGGTCTAAATATTAAATGGTTGAACTGTAATCCTGGACTCTGCGAATCCTTCCAGAACCACAATTGTTGATGAGAATGAACTGGTTCCTACTGATATTTCTTCATAGCATGCATAGGCACGGTAGGGACTATTGACCCTTTCGACAGTCAGACTCAGACTTGGGAGGAGTATTGTGAGGTTTTGGGAGTGTGAAGGGTCTCGGCTGGTCCACTTCTGAACTTGATATGCTGTAACGAGAGGAGTATCCAGGTGATCTAGCATCATCACTCGGACTTCATCAGCTGGGCATCACCTTCTCCTTTCCTTGGACTGGCAGGCGGCTGAGAACAGCAGCACTCCCATATTATTTTCCTGTTTTGTAAACCATCACATAGTCATATGCACTTAATGTCAAGCACACTTCTGCACTCCCTGCACTCTGAGTGACACCATTTGAGGAACCACTTTAGCTTTGTTGAATAAACTGATAAGAGGTTTATGGTCCGTAACAATGGTGAATCTATGGCCATACACATAATTGTGAAACTTCTTCGCTTCAAACATCACTGTGAGACCCTCCTTATCCAGCTGGGAATAGTTCCGCTCGGCGGGGCCAAAGTACTGGATACAAATCCAATAGGTTTCTCCGATCCATCAGGTATCCGCTGCGACGACAACACTCCCACCCCGTAGATGGATGCATCACAGGCCACGATGACCTCTTTCTTCATATCACAGTGGACCAGAGCCTGTGAAGAGTTTGAGAACTATCAAAAGTTGCTTGCTGGGCCGCCGCCCATTTCCACTTGACATCTTGACATCTGGAGAAGGAGCCAGAAGAGAAGACAGGTTAGACAGGAAATCACGATAATAGTTTAGTAAACCAAGATAGGCCTTGAGCTCAGGCACATTCCGTGTAGGTGCATCTCTAATGGCAGCCACCTTCTCCGAAATGGGCCGTAACCCAGTACTGTCAATCATGTGCCCCAGGTACACGACTTCCTCCTCCAGAAAAGTGCACTTTGATTGCTTGGGTCCCAGGCCATGGTCCTCCATCCGTTGCAAGACCTCCTCCAGGGTTTTCAGATGCTCCGCCTCCCGCCTAACTGTGTGTTTGTAGTAACATGGCTTGGAGGCCTCATCCAACACCACTTGTAGATAAGCATGGCTCATGTCGAGTTTAGAGAATGTTGCTCCTCCAGATAACTTGGCAAACAAATCCTCTACTCGTTTCGATTCCCTTGCGGGTTATCTCCCGGGCCCTAATGTGTGGAGTTTGCAGGTTAACCCTGCGCCCACTCAGGTTCCCTCCAATAGAACCCCAATATGAAAAACATGCAGAAGAACAGATCGCTCTCCTGTCCGTCCTTGACCAGGATTGGACAGAGGGCTGGGATTGGTCCCTGGGCGCGGTCCCTGCAGACGCCCGCTGCTCCTGGTGGCCCTTGGAGGAAGGACAGCACAGGATGGGTCAGAGGTCAAGAAATCATTTCACCAGGCGACCCTAATGTGTGTGTGTGTGCATGTGAGTGTGTGTGTATGTTTGTGTTTATGTGTGTGTGTGTGTGTGTGTGTGTGTGTGTGTGTGTGTGTGTGTGTGTGTGTGTGTGTGTGTGTGTGTGTGTGTGTGTGTGTGTGTGTGTGTGTGTGTGTGTGTGTGTGTGTCATTTCCAGCATGCGTGTTTGGGAGTCAAGTTCTGTGTGACAAAACTTTTTCTTCTTCTATTACATAAATTGCTGCTATGCTATTGACCGGAACCTCGTCTAAAGCATTTCATTGACCAGATGACACTGTCACTCTGCGTATTTGATGAATAAAAAATATTGACTTTGACAATCAAATGCACTGCAACAGACCTCAACATAATGGAGAAAATAGTAACAAATGTTGTAGACAAGCCTTGTGATCACAGTGCAGAATGAAGCTGTCTGTGCCGGCCATCTGGGCTGATGCAAGGATGCCCCTCCCCCCCTTATTGCCCCCCTTCACCCCCTAGACTGTGAGATTAAAAGATTTTATCCTTAACCCCACCCTACCTCTCTCCGCCTATAATCTGCATTTATGATATTACATTTTCATCCTGGAATCAGGTCAGACAATCTAATCCCTGATCTACCACCAGACTATTCAACATCCGCTCTACCATCACGCCACGTTATTTCCTGCTGAAAACCTCTACAGTTTAAACATTGAATGATGGTAACATTCTTATTGAGAAGTTTCGCCCTCCTTAAGGATCTTCTTAATTCTTTAGGGGATATGTTGTCTCTGTTGGAGCACATTTTTGTGCAGGCCACCTGCAGTGTCCCTTGTCATCCAATGTGGTCCATATTATTCAGAAACCCAGATTGTTGCCACTGCCAGTTAAAATTGGCATCTTTAAATCATAACCTCTTACTTGTGCTTTTTTTCCTCGTATTTATTTGCCTGAAAACAATTATATATCCTATACATGACTGATACTGTATAAACACAAGACATCTACAGTACTTTAAGATGAACATTTCTGTTGTTTACTGAACATTGCCTTGATCTGTCTTGATTTGTCAGGGCTGTTTCCTGACGTCGGAGGCGGTTACTTCCTGCCCAGGTTACAAGGCAAGCTGGGTCTTTTCCTGGCCCTTACAGGCTTCCGTCTCAAAGGACGTGACGTGCATAGAGCAGGGGTGGCCACTCACTTTGTGGAGTCTCAGAAGGTAAACTCAAAGCATAGCATGTCAGATCCTATGCAAAGTTGATATTGGGACTGGGAATTAGCAATGGGAGGGTGGGCTTAGGGGTTGGACCTTTGCCCACCCTCCCATTGCTCTCTGTAAAGCGCATTGTGTTGCCTCTGTATGAAATGTGCTATACAAATAAAATTTGATTTGATATTCTCATGCACTTCTTTTCATGTGCTCTCATGAAAAGCCTCAACAATGAAGAGTTGCCATTTCTTTGATCTGGTAACTGAAATAATTCAGGTGGATTTTAATACTAGTTCTTAGACACAATTAGTCCTGTCCGTAGTCCTGAACTCCAAACCATGTGCAGGTCCCAACTTCATTTAACAATTGCCTTTCCCCATCTTGAAATGTAAACTGCTTTCTTGTGTTTGTTTTGCAAACATGTGAAATTAAATATAGAAAGAAAGCTACCGAAGGACAGGAAATGAAGCGAGGGAGGTTAGGGTTCCAGCAGGGAGTTGGATGCTGCTGAGACACCAGTTTATATCCAGCATACAGTATGTGGGCTGGCAGTACACTCTTGTTGGCACAAAATGGCGATGTAGCTTTTTATAGTGGTCATTACACTTTGTGTGAGCTAAATATCAGTAGGGGTCCGATTTCACGCAGTACCACAACCTTGAACAAAGACAGATGGAAGACCGGAGAACAAACTCAGGTCTACCTTTTGGCTATGGTGAAATTACACATTTCCATTTCAATTTCAAGTAGCCTGTTAGCCAAGAGAAGCCATTACATACCCGTCTTACCATGATCATCATGACTTCCCCTCAGTAATCCACCGTCTCTTAGTATCAAGCAGTATCCTGATACACAGTCCTCTCTCTGTCTTCTCAGATCACAGCTCTTGAGAAGGAGCTAGTGGAATTGAGATCTCCCTCCAATGCAGAGGTTTCCAGAGTACTAGATTCATACCAGGAACAGGTACGTGTTGCATTTTATTATTCTCATTCAGTTTTCTTTCTCAGTCATCGACTTTTGATACTCGCAAAATATCTTTTTTATGTGCTAGTTTAACATTCTTGCGTCTTGTTTTATTTTCACCATCCCCAGAGCAGTCTGGATGCAGAAAAGCCATTTGTCCTTCAACAGCACAGAGATGCGATTGATAGGTAAGTCTTCGGAATAGTCTGCTCTCTGCTGGCCTCCTTAAGGTTCACCATAACTCTTGAGTTTATGGCGCTGTTAGGAGCATAAGTTTAATCTAATATCTGTAAACCAGTATCATGAAGGAACTGATTTGCCTTAGTGCTGCATAACTAGCAAATAGCCGTCTCAATGCAACACCAATAAGACTCTTGTTACTGAAAATGCTTGAAGCATGATCATACTTCTCAGGGGGTATGCCATCTTACAGTACATAGAATTACATAGTGACCTATTACCGGCACCCTTAAAGGAGTAGTAAAGGGAAAATGCTTGTTTAGCCCTGTTTTAAGGTTACTTATGTTTATATACAATGGTTCAGATCAAAAAGTTGACAAAACTAGCACTTTTGAGAAAGTCTGATAATTGCTCTACCACCGTTTAGGTCATACAATGGGTGTGGGTGGGCACCTTGAAAAATCTTTCAAAAACATGTTAAACTCTCGATTTCAAAGACAAGAAGCTCACCTCACATTGTATATGATCATAAGTAACCTTAAAACAGGGCTAAACATGCACTTTCCCTTTACTACTCCTTTAAAAGCCCATAGCTGTAAACAGGTCTTGCATGATCGTCTGTTAAGCTAGAAAGGCATTTATATGGTTTATTGATTATCGTCCAGGGACTACAGAGAGCAATTAGTTCTGTCTCCTATATTGAAGTTCACTAATGTAATGATTTTAATTTTGATTGATTGACATGTACTACTGTAAACTCATTAGATAAATACATAGATTAGTGAACATCTAGCACATGTCACTGCATCGGTTGAACTGCTTCGTTTTCAATTTGAATCATTGCCCATGTCTCTGTTTGTTATGAAGCAGTGTTGTGTGTGGTCTGTTCTCATTTGAAAAAAAGTGTGAAATGTTTTCACAATGATGAGCATGTTATTGCTCTTCTACAGACAGAGTGCAAAACTTTGTTTCACTAATTTAAACAAAAAGCTTCCTCACCAATGGAAAAAAGAGCTGAGTAAAACGCTTCAAAGTGCTAAAGACGCTCAGCATCTTGGATTAAACAGTGTGGACTAATCAGTCTGGATAGGATATAAGTAGGCTCAGTCAAACTGTTAAAAGGTCTTAGAAAGTTGTCTTCTATTATAAGAGACATCACAACATACAATCATTCTACTCACCATAGAAGGCATTTGTTTGCTGCAGCTCCCTCTTTCATTTAAAAGATTTGTTGAGAAAATGTGCTGCTGTCTCCAAACATTCTAGTGCTACATGTAGCTCAGGATAGCCTGCTGTCTCCCTTAACTGGGAGGGAAATTCAGTTACAGACATGATTTCATTGGCTTAAAAAAAAAAAGAAGAGGTATAGTTTCATCACATATGCCTCTCTTTTTCAGACCGCTGACTGAATTATACAGCAAGACTGAGCTGGAGTTTTAGATGGAATATATATACATATACATATGCATATATACAGGTGTGTGTATGTATATATATATAGTCAAACTTTGGTGATGTTCTTTTGATACGTTCAGAAAAAGCTGGAAATCGTAATTTAAAAAAAGTGAAACATCTTGCTTTGCAGTGTAGCATCCATCCTCAAAGTCCGGACTCAAACCACAACTGTCTCCAGACTTCTATGAAACTACTTTTCATAGAAATGCAACAAGTCAGAATTCTCCGCTGCAAGCAGCACTTCTAATGTCTGTGCTTTGAGGGATTGGCGTTGCCAGATTGGTTTTCTGACCATGAGAGCTACCTTGGGTGGTGGGTGTGTGAAGCGGTTGGGTGGGGATGATGGGGAAATGGTGATTTGTATTATAATAGTTTTCTTAATAAATAGACCTTTGGATTATTGGGGGGGGGGAATTGTGGACATTTGGGATTTGTATTTGAGTACCCCAGCAGTATAGCGTAGCCTTGTAAGTCTGTTTCGGTGTCATCACACTGCAATTTCAATGCCATTCCGATTGATTTTGAAGGTATTTAATGATTTAGTCTGAGTGTAAAAGAAATATTAAATTTTGTAAATTTGGTGTATTTTGAAATCACTTTCAGAGTTTTGAACATTTGGTAGAGCCGAACCACCCTCATTCCCAATGGGATCTCTGAAGTTCTACCGTACTCCCTAATACTCTTCTGACATTACCAATACTACCTACTACTCTTCTGACATTACCAATACTATCTAATACTCTTCTGACATTACCAATACTACCTAATACTCTTCTGATATTACCAATTCTACCTAATAATCCTCTGACATTACCAATGCTATCTAATACTCTTCTGACATTACCAATACTACCTAATACTCTTCTGACATTACCAATACTACCTAATACTCCTCTGACATTACCAATGCTACTTAATACTTTTCCGACATTACTAATACTATCCAATACTATTCTGCTGCTGCCCGTAGGCTCTTCAACGCCAACAGTGTGGAAGGGATTCTTCAGAACCTGAGGACAGATGGCTCGCCATTCTCTCAGAAACAGGCCGAGGTGGGTTCTGAACAACGATTGGTCTTGTTCACAAATACATACTAATTCAAGCAATGTATCACAGTCAACAGCCTCACCTCCATCTCCCAACCTGTCCTTTAACACATCAAATCTCACTGGCCATTTGAAAAGCAGACACATAGATGTGTACAGCGATTACCTGAGGATAAAAAGCGGAGAGATGAACTGAATGCCAAGAAAGCACAAGCCACCACCAGCAAGCAATCAACTTTAACCACAGCATTTGCGAAAGGGAAAAAATTCCCCACCGACAGTGCCCTGAAGCCAAAAAAATGGCAAATCGAATCGGCCATCGACTGGATTGCTATTTTAAACATCACCATCGGACCAGAATTTTTCAATCGGTGCACCACTAGTACAAGTGTAGAGTATTATGATTGACTGTAAATATGAGCGGTGTGTAGCAGAGGTTGTTTGGAACAAGGCTTGTAAGATATGTATATACAGAAAGATATATTCTTGCGACTGACTGCTCTGTTCACCTTTTGTATTTTCTTGAAATCCCATACCCCACGTGAAGCATCTCCAGACAGTAATAGTGCCCACCTAATGGTTGTCCATGTATATCCCAAATCCCACAGTTCTGTGACAGACATTACATGCAAGTATTATGTCAGTATTTTAGAGAATA
Organism: Borostomias antarcticus; assembly: GCF_949987555.1. NCBI lineage: Eukaryota > Metazoa > Chordata > Actinopteri > Stomiiformes > Stomiidae > Borostomias > Borostomias antarcticus. The sequence goes on from NC_140235.1 coordinate 7,243,695, forward strand.
CCATAGCCCCAGTCTAATTCTAAACTTGCAGTGGTAAAATCTTTTTCCCCCCTGAATTATAGTCTGAGGCCAAGAAGAGTAGAGATCATTCCATGCTATCGGTTTAACATCAATCTGTATGGCAAGACGCTCTTATTTGCTGATTTCATTTAGTTCATTTGGATCTTTTCCATGTTTGTGTTGAAACATAAAGCTAACAATTTTGTTTTTGTCTGTTTACTTTATAGACCCTATCCAAGATGTCTCCGACATCAATGAAGATCACCTTCAGACAGCTGCAGCAGGGAGCCGCCATGAGCCTGCAGGAAGTGTTGGTGATGGAGTATAGACTCAGTCAGGCCTGCATGGTAAATGTCCACAGTATAATGTTAGACTATATGATGTGACGTCACTCCCAAAATACGTGGGGCGAAGCTCCCCAGAGATAATCAAATAACAAGCTGTTCTGTCAGTACCTGCAGACAAAATGCTACAGCTGCACATGTACATATCGATACTGTATGTCTACAGGCCCTGAAAAGGGGGCTATTTCACATTCTTAAATCTCTGGTGAGTGAATGTCCTAGGTATGACATCACACCATGGAGTATAGTGTTACGATAATGCTATTTTCAACTCAAGTGGGCTGTGGGATTTGATCGTCCTTCAACAGATACCCTTCACTTGTGTAATTGCTTTATAGGAATGGTTGGACGATCAAGGTTTAATTTTGCACGTTATCACAGGATTTTGAAAAAAATAACAATTTACAAAGTTTCCCTTTACTACTACTGTACCACGAACCAGAAAACCAATACCATCACCAAACTACAAAAAATCCCAAGGTCACATCAGAAAGGGAAACAAAAAGTAAAGTCCTTTAAACACAATTCTAAACTTTTACTGTTTGTGTGCCGATCTAAGAAAACCCCTCACATTTTGACTTTTGATTTTATTTTTTTGTAGATCTAGAAAATGAGATTATATGCATTTGATCACTGACTTACGTTTACATGCATTCCAGTTATGTGTTCCAAACTGCCTTAAAAATGCCTAGGACCTCATTATGGGAGATGGGTAGGGTAAGGTGTAGGGCTGCTCGATTAATCGGATTTTAATCTAGATTAAGATTCGGGCTGTCAACGATCATTAAAACTAAATAATCACCATAAAACGATTTTGCACAAATCAAGCGCACCCTACACTGCAGAGCTATACTGTGCTTGACCCCTCCCCCACCCCCCAAAGCCCCAAAACAAACACTACAAGAGAGCTAAAACAACGTCAGTGGTGTGGAAACACTATGGGTTCGCGGAGACAGATTTGGACCAAGTTGACACGGTGTGTAAAATTTGCTACGCAGTCGTAGCTGCCCCTCAAAGTAGCCCTTCTCAGTCCCCTTGTTGCATTACGCTCGCTCATGCCAGACAACAGTCCTTTCCCGCTCCATTCACTTTGCCGTCAAAATAAATCGGTGTCGGCCTATTTAGGAGAGGCGCTCATATTTACAAGTGTCAGATAAACATGAAACGTCACTTACCTAAGCAAAAGGGTCTATTTTAACAAATGCTGGGTTTTGAAGCCTCGGCGCTACCATTAAATAACTTATTTAGACGCGTTCTGTCCTAGTGAAATTATTTTTCCGAGGTAGTCTTCTTCTGTGGTGGTGGCGGTGCTTTGAAGCTTCTTTATCAGTTTTGGCACTTTTATTAATTTATTTATCAAGGTCAAGGTTCACTATTTATCTCCCATGGGAGAAATGTATATAATCCAAAGAACATTGTTAAAAAGAAAAGCCACACTCAACATTTAATAAATTAATTGTTATCAAAGTCAATCATTTGATTTGTTAAGAAAATTTGTTAAGAAAATGTTAAAACTTTTGATTAAAAGAAAATTTCAATGAATAATCGTGTTAAATAATCGTGATCTCAATATCAATCAAAATAAACGTGATTATGATTTTTGCCATAATTGAGCAGCCCTACCTGGCTAGCTAACGTTACCGAGCTAGCGCGTTGTTACTATAGCCCGGCAGAGGCTTGTGTTGAATGAATGAATGAAACATTTTATGTAGACTAGCTACAGTAGGCTTGGACCTTTACAGGAAAACATGTTGATACTGACACAGAAGCATAAGCATGTCTTGTCTGTGGAGCATACACCGATTAATGCAAAGAATCATGTAAACGCATCTACTGAGTATCGTATTACTAATACACATGTGTACGGAATAATTGTATTATTGGCATAAACCCGACAATTCCCAAAAATCGGGTTTCTCATGGTCATGTAAACGCACTGACGGTGTTTATTGCAGAATTCCCAATCGTATTATCTGACAAACAAGATGAACGTACGAATCCTGTCCTAATAAAATATGATGTCTGTTTTTAACAGATGAATGTGGTTTGCCGCAAGCGTGACAAACATCAACTAACCTTTTAGGAATTTTCTTCAGTGACGCTATGATGCATAATGCTTGTGTTTCTAGAAGGACTATGTTTACAAGTACACAGGTTCTGCATGTCACAGCTTCATTAGGAAGTAGCACCCTAAAGATGTTGGATTGGTTCTGCTATGCAGCTTCTTTCTTCTTTTTTTTTACTCTCAAACTCTTTAACTCTTAATTATTTTTCTTAACGGACAAATCGGGATGCATGTCTTCAGTTTCTAGTTGAGGGCAGTGTTTAGAGGCTGCTGTAAGTCTACAGTGCTACAGAATAGACCACCAAAGTCATGTTGTTAGTGTAGCAAACAATTTGAATGTTGTTTGAAGTTCTTCCAATTAGCAAGGCAGCCAATGCTAATCAGAGCCAATGCAAATTGCCTGGAACATTGTCAGAAACACCTGCATTGTTTTTCTAATGTTCAAAATGTAGGAATGCCCCTTTTAAGCAGGGTTGCGTATCATGGATTTTTTCTTTGTTCTTTTGCAGAGGGGCCAAGACTTCTACGAGGGAGTTAGAGCTGGTAAGCATGAAACAAAACAGAACAATCTTACCATCTTAAAATTAATTTCTCTCTTTTTTAAAGTAAATGTAAAGTTCTGGCACCACAAAAGCACTATATTTAACCCTTTTAACGCTTTAAGTACAGTACCAACATTCCGAATATTAATTGGATTTTCCCTATATTACTAGAAAGCGCAGTTTCTTAGCTTTCAGGAAGTGTTGGAATGTAGGAATCCCCCCCCCCCCCCAAATTTTGGCGGTGACGTGGTCGTATTCAAAGGGTTAACTGAACTTCAAAAGTTCTTCCCCTTTTTTTGTAAAAATGTAGATACATTAGGATTCATTTTTCATCAACCATCAGTAAACATTTTACTGTATAGGCTACATTTCCAGCAGCTTGTTTAGTGACATGTTTATCAAGGAGGGAGAACTTTTTTCCTCTAATGTGGTTTAAATCAGTGCAATATCACAGAACACCCATTGGGTTGCATACAGTGCCTATCACAAAGGTGAATATTTTGAAAGGGGGCGTAGACTTCCTATAGACACTGTAGATGTGTGGTGTGCCTACCCCTTTAAGACAAACGCTCTCAACGAGATTGCTCTATTATAGCAGTACTTTGGTACAGTATAATCGAATCAAGTTCACCAGTTAACAAATTATTTTAAGGGTGATTCAGCATTTTTGCTGCATATACTGTAGCACACTCTAGAAGAAATCTTCTTGTGCATGCAAGAAACGTACCACTCCCATGCAACACTGCAGAAATTTACTCACAACTCTCCCATTAATTTAGCCATGAACCTGGACAACATCATCAATTGTAAATAAATGTTTAATATTCACTCACAGAAACAATACAATAGCTAACTGTGCTGCACACACTTGTACAACACTCTGTGCTTAATCAAAGTAATGGGAGTATTCCACAAGGAATAGATTAAGCAGTGTGAACTCCATTAACAGGAGGCTTAAAGAAAAGAATGAGAGATATAATATGCATGCATACATACATTACCAATCTCTCTCTCTCTATATATATATATATATATATATATATAAATATATATATATATATACTGTATATGGCTCCAGCCCCTGAATCTGAATATCAGGCTACTAATTTGTCATGTATTTCACACATCCCCCCCAAGTTTAGTATTTTAAACTTGTGATTAATCACAGCCTATTATTGTGATTAACACGCTAACATTTTTAAATTGATTGACAGGCGGGGTTGGGGGGGGGGGTGCTGACAGATAATTTGTATTTTTCGGGGGCCTGCAGGCCAGGCCAGTTAGCACGCCAGTCCACCGGGAAAGGTCCCAGTGCTCCCAATGGCCACCCCGCCCCTGTGTTTGACTGTGTTTCAGTTTTGTGACTGTAATGTTGTTTTTATTGTTTGTGTTCCCAGTGCTGATAGACAAGGACCAGAGCCCCACATGGAGTCCATCGACCCTGGAGGAGGTATCAGAGCAGAGTGTGGACGAGTGCTTCTCCTCCCCGGGAGAGGGGGACCTGTGCCTCTGAGGTCCCTCAGCCATCCACCACCTATGAGGCTTTCTCAAATGTCATGTCTGAATTGCTCATTGTAGCTTCCATCTCCATTGTGGGTACTGGTCAGAAAAAAAACACTGCAAAATAACTCCTTTACATATAGGTGGTCATGAAGAGGAGGTGATAAGGAAAGGACGTCACTTTAAAGTGTTTGGACAGAGCCCTGTTACACATCACACAGTCACTGGTAACATCGCATTGGGTGCAATGGTCTGGAATTGACAGATAGAGATAAGGTATGTAGGTTAGTACAGAGTTGTCGTCCCTAGTTGCAGTCTCTGTTCTTCATGTCAGTTTGTTCCGTTTATAGCATATATTTCTATAAGGACATTCTATAATGTTGCACGCACAGGACTGCATCATTTAGTGCTTTATCTCATAAACTATCGAAATGGGTCAGCGTACACTTGTTTATTTCTTCTTGATACACACAGACAGGGAAATATTTATAACAATCTGTAGTACCCCAAAATATGTCATGGGTCCTAATAATGATCTGCAGCATCTCCAGATGGAAATTACTGACATTAAGACATGACTTTTATCGTCCCTTTTATTTGGATGACTAAAAATCAAGACATTTAAAAAAAAAAAATATTATAGCCTGTGGAACATTAGTCTATCTAATCATGTTGTAAACAATATGTGCCCTATTTTGCAATACACTAGATAAATGGCTTCTTATAGCATTAAGCTAGAGGCCCTAAGTTGAACATTGTTTATGTACAGAATGTCTTTATGCAGATGCATTGTGGGGAGTTTTTTGTGGATAAGGGGGTCTGTTTCTGAGCTCAAGGTCTCATAAAACTAAAAAGAAAGTACTGTGTTGTACCTTATTTCTGTATGATACTGATTCTTAGTGAGTTTCAATAAATGTAGCCCTAAATTCAAATGTATTATACCAAGTACAAATTGTCATGTCAAATCACATTTGTAACACTCAAACCTCCTCCACACATACACAGTGTAGAGCACTTTCAAGCTCCAAGAGAGATGGCTCCAGAGTGACTGAATGACTCAACAGGATGCTTGCTAAGTAAAAAAAGAAGTGCCATAAACACTCAGCTAGATATAGGCTTAGTAACTCTCTTGGCGTCAGAGATAAGATTTTTATTGCCTCTGCCTCAGCGACACACTGGCAAGTGGCGTGTGTTGGTTGGTTGTTTTTTTTAGCAGGATTATGCAAAAACTGCCTAACCGATTGTCACGAAACTCGGTGGAGGGGTGTAGCATGGGTCAACTTAGAACCCATTCAATTTTGGATTCAATTCATGGGATTGCACATGTCAGTGCTTCACTCGCCTGTATACGGCAACTTGTCCACACTGACATACCCAGATCCTCTGATTTGAGTTCATACATAAACACCACTACCAGTTACGCCACTGACAAGCTTACAGTACTCTTCAATGGTGCGAGTGGGCAATATTTATACTGAGGAGTGAGTTTAACCATTTCAACTTGGTTACACCAACAAGATGCATTCATGGGCAGAGGTCTGTGCTCTCTGGGCACCCTTTCTAGTGGTTTATAGTTTTAGCTTGCCCTCCAAATGGTCCTGGCCAGGTGCTGTTCTTAAATGGTCTTTGCCTTCGTCATAGAATTTGAGTTCATTTATCAGCACTAAATAAGTCCAGTATTATGCATATTTTGCACAATTCAGGGGTTTAGATTGTCTTATTATGAACAGTTCTTCCCCAGACAGATAAAGCCTAGTCCTGGATTAAAATGTTTGTTTAATGGAGGATATCAAGAAGCATTTAAGTCACGGATTAATCTAATCTAAACTTTGTCTGACCAACTGCCCCTCAAGAGTTCCAAGTAGAACGCTCTTCTACTGTAACTGTACATTTTGGTTTCATGTGTTTACTGTAGTATGTATAATACGTACTATTCACAGCCAACTGATGAGTTGCGTTTTAACTGCTCAGGATAATAGTATCATTTACAATTCATTCAATCTCCCCGTTGTTAATATCTTCAGGGCATGGACATGTAAAGGCCCCTGATGCTGAATCGACATTCATCCTTATGTGACATTCATTCAAGATGAGGGTCAAATGAAGAAATGCACTAACATCATCCATGGCAGAAGGTATACATCACTGATTTATTGGCATCATGTTTTTACAGATCTGTACAGAGCTGCAGCTAAATGTATAAATATATATACTTTATAAGGCAACTCAAAATGTCACCTGCCCCTCAGTCAATAACAAAGCTTTAAGGTAGACAGGAAGACTGATGGTTCAAGATGAATAATCATAGATGTATCATTTATCTTAGATGTAGGACTACATTTTGTGCATCAATACTTTTTTCCCCAAACCTTCACATTTTTAAAACCATCACATTTTGATATTTGAAACATGACAAGAATACTCAGAAGATAGATTCAAGATTAATTTATTCGTCACATCAGAAGATGGAGCCTCTTCAATGAATGGCTATCACAGTTTTTTCTTCCTCCCCAAACCTTCACATTTTTAAAACCATCACATTTTGATATTTGAAACATGACAAGAATACTCAGAAGATAGATTCAAGATTCATTTATTCGTCACATCAGAAGATGGAGCCTCTTCAATGAATGGCTATCACAGTTTTTTCTTCCTCTGCATATCACAGAGGTATGTAGTGGACTGCAAACTTAAAATGTATAGTTAAAAAAAAAAAAAAAGTTTGTTATAGCTTTACAGTATATAGTTGAGCAGAATAACAGTTTACATTAAGATTTAATGATGCAGCATTATGGGTACAATAGTGCCATTGCCAAGCTTTTCTGTTCTTTTACATTATTTTGGAGCTGGTCCAAAAAGTGAATCTATCCAGACTTAGAGGAATATGTTTAATTGATTGTAATTGCATTAATAGCACCCCACCACAGTTTGTGCTGAGAATACTACTGTACATCTAAAACAGTCCCCTTTCATACACACTGCCTTTTTTCAACTAAGAGTCAGCTCCTCTGGAATTCTGTGCTCCCAAACCTACTAGGGTTGAGCACTGAGGGCTAATTACTCACTTGAGATCATGCATGTACTGTAACATGGAATTATGTGCAAATCACATCAGTTACAAGTGTGCTTGCATTTATCAAAAGATTGAACCCTGAGGCTCACACTCTTCATTTTACAACGTATAATATATTAAAGCTTGTTTCGCATAACTTGTACTCTAGGAACTGACATTCCTAACCTGACAAAAGAAACTACCAAATTGCCTACCCTTATTACATAGAAATTAACTTGATCTAAAGTTGTTAAAGGATGACCCATAACAGGTATTGTGCTTGTATTAACATTTGTTAAGGACATTGGCAGTTGTAGCAAACCTGGCAACCCATCCCTAAATCACTGCACCCACTATCATTACTACAGTATTCTCCACAGATTACGAAGTGTGACAGTGCAGTGAAAAATCATCGCCTGGCTAAGTTATGGCCAACTAATCATTTAGATTTTGGTTTTGAAACAACCAGCCTTCTCACATATTTTGTTAAAAAGCACCACAATATTTCAGACACCATGTTGTCAATAGTAATGTCACCAAGGCTCTTGAGAGTTGCATAATGTTTTCCTTTCAGAATACTGTAACCCGTTGCAGCTATTTATGACATATACAGTTAATATGGAACTTAGGTCTTAGACATTTTGGCATAAATAAGGTTTTTGTGAATCCAGCACTCAGTTTAAGTACAAATCCCATCACAAAATTGCCCGTTCTTCCAAGTGGTCAGTGGTCCAGCTGATCTCATGATGATAAGACAGCCGTCAAGTGTGTCATTTGTTTACCAATCGCCAGAGTATATTGATGCTGAACATCACTAAACCACTCCTGTGGCAACTCTGTGTCCAAGACAGATCCTTGTTGGATGCATGTGGTCAACTTTGCTTCATGGGTAGAAGGACAGAGCAACTAATGAGCTCCTTCCTGTCGGCCAACCACAGGCCTCCTGGGACGCCATTACCCAGGATCCCCGGCCTAAGCAGCTTCTGTCTGGGCAGCCCGGGGTACAGTATGGCTGTAGGGCGAGGATGTCTGCATGTCTGCCTGCTGAATACAGCCAACAACCCTAGTAAGAGCCTTAATCACACCAAGGGTCTATTAATAACCTCCTCCAAAGGAACTGAAGTTTGGCCTTAGGACAGCCTCAATTGAAAGGTTTGACTATTACAAGATGTCAGACATCAAATTATCAGTACTCAAATAATCTCTCCTGCTTTAATGAGTTCTTCACACTGAAAGGTACAGTATGCAGCGTAGCCAAGCAAAAAGATGGCTCTGAAGTTGTATCAGCTGAAGCACAAGCAAGATATGAGAGGACTGGTTGTTTGGTCTCAGACACTCCATACATATTACATAATCCAGTTAGTTTTGTTTTTTATGAAAGAAATTGTGGCAGTAGGCAACTGAAATCCAGCACATTACCATCTCTAGCAAGGCTTTCAACCTCTAGAGTAAGACCCTGTGGGGTCGCTCTCTCTGGCACTGCATCATCACATGATCAAACAAAGAGGGAACGGCTACCTTGGGGGGGGGGGGGCGGTCTCCCCTCATGGCACATCGCATTCAATGTAAGGGATGTCGCTATATCGGTTGTCCACCTCTACCCACTGTTGCACTGCACAGGCCACGATCTCCTCAGACAAGCGCTGGGCATAGTCCAGTAGGACCGGGTCCACCTGTGGAGAGTCCTCCCCCGGACCCAACTCTGACTGAACCAGGGGCACATTCTCACCTCGCTGCCACCCCCTTGGCTTGCCATCCACATTCTCAACTGAGTTGGTATTCTGGCTCAGGTGATTTTCTTTGGATTTGACACAGCCCATGACTGAATTAAAGTTTAATTGGTTTAAAGGAGAAAGCTTGGAGAGACTAGCAAGTGAAGAGAGTGTAGGTGATCGCCTTGTCTTTGTTTAGGGGTGTGTTTGAGGTGTTGGGGTGGGAGGATAATGGCTAGGAGGCTGACTCCTGTATGGGCCACGCAGTGCTGAAATAGTCCCGGTCAGCCCGGCTCATCAGCTTGCTAGCACTCATCTCTCCTTCGCGCTGTGGAGAGAGGGGTGAGTGTATGTCAGTGATTTATTTTCCATCAGACACCGCCTAAAAATACCAAACGGGGCAGAGGCAAGGGTTGGAAGACCCACCATTTAACAGTGACTTTGCATCTTTTCCTCGATCACCATTGCTACTCAATAACACACACTAACAGATGACGAGCTGCAGCTTGAGTGACCTTTTAAAGTTCAATGACACCTGCTATTTGCACTCATTCATTGTCATTGGTTCAAGCATCTGCCTACTACATGCTGCTATAGGCTACTTGCCTGTCCTGAGCTAAGCATATATATGTTTGCTCAAAACGTCTACAATATTTTAAAAGATTTTGTCAACATCATACAAAATGGTGGAATCTACTCTCTCTGCAGATATAAATAAATATATAGTTCAGGACTCTGTAATTATGACAAAGCTTCAAGACGAATTACCTTGACATCCGCCCTGTCTGTTTTCAACATTTTGTTTCTGATTCAAATGGTGAATGGTTACTGTATGAAAAACATCTACTAGGCTACTGTATGTTTACTGTTGAGGCTACTGTGGAACTATCCAATAGACAGCTTGACGTTGTCGTCACACAATTAATTAAATAATTACCCGATGAGTATTAATCTGGACTATTATGGTCAACTCGCACCCATTATCTTAAAATTGAAATTATTGATAAAAATGTGTAGGCCAATCTAGAAAGCCAAATAGCCTACATGGGAGATAGTGGATAAAGCAGAATAGCCTACCTTGGTTGTTCGTGGTCTGAAATAAACACTATATCATTTGTTGTTTTACGGTCAAACAGATGGGCCCAAAGTAGGCTAAAGCAAGTGTGGACAATATTAGGCTACAATTTAATATATTTCATGAAATATAACGTTAATGCATAGCCTACCTTCACGAAAGGTTTTGAGCGAGTGAAACTGCAGCGTGTCCGCTCTTTATAGGTAGCACCGAATGTCAGAGTAATCCAGAGAGAAAACCCATCCTCTTACAGACTACAAACTGGTTATGAATTCACACCCTTTTATGATTCTTTCACAGAAGGTGTCGGCTCCTTTTATTTGTGATCCGTCTCCATGTCGCTTGCGTCAAACAGCCGCACGTGTCGAATGATTTGAAACTTTAAAAGATAGCTCGCTGAATAGGCTTGGGTAGGTTTTTATTTCACTCGGCATTCCCTCCAACTTGCTCCTGGTCAAACTGTAAAAGTCGGCATCAGTTCGCCGTGCCCCGTAGACTGCTTTCCCTTGTACCCTACCCTACCAAATGCTAAATAAGGTTATGAAGTGCATGAACCGGCAGGGCTGCAGAGAATAGTCTGACTTTTCGGAATAGGACTAGCCTATACTCCACATGTCGTTGTAATTAATTATAGGTTTGACACGATATTCTTACGAGTGTGGTGTTCTGATAGATATTCAACGGCAATTAACACCTAAACAGACCGTGTGATCGTGTTCTTGGGGATGAACTGTGCGCATTGGCCAGTCACTGTAGCCTGGCTACTTTTCGTTGTACAATACCACCATCTTGTGGTCTTTGACGTTATCTTGGAGCCATTGAGAGGCTATTAAGGCTAACTGTAGGCCTATTCATTTCAAAAGTCAATCTTATTTTTATTTTATCATAACCAAAAAAAGTAAGACTATGTGCTTATGAGTAGGCTAATAACAAGACGTGTGTTCCCTTTCTAATCCTATTTCATCGGGTTTTTTGCATTGCATGGCCAGTTAAATGTGTTTTAGGCTAGTTAGTTTATTTAATAACCTATAGGTTATAGTAAATATTAGATGCTCTCCTGTGACTGTGCCATGCAGACTGCTATTATAATTAAAATCCTAGTCAAATCTAATAATATGCAATCACTCCAAATATAGGCTAGGCCTAATTCTGGTTTATTCATGTTTCTTCTGTTGGATTAATGTAAATACAAATATAGATCTCCAGTAACCCACCCAATACTAATCTTTAATTTATACTAATCTTTAATTTATTAATCTCTAATCTTTAATTGATAGTATAATTTCACCTAAATTATTAAGGAGACTCAAATGCCCATGCGCAATCCATCTCAAAAACTGATAATGCATCCAAATGGTAGGATTTGTCCTTTTGGGGCCATTTGCCGCCTCCTGATTGCTCCTGTCTAGATGTACACAGTGGCGAGGTAATTTTAAATAAGCGAAGGAGGGAAAGGAAAGAGTAGGGCCTACCTGTGCCTGTCCTTAACATTGTTTATTTACCGTCCGCACGATGGCACCAAATGCTTGGTCTAAAAAGTTGGTCTTCTACATAGATGATGGCTAAAGGCAACGCTATTATTCAGATGAAGGGTAAATGTAAGACAATGTAGTTGGTAACAATATTTGCCATACGTTGTAGGTTAATACATGTGTGTTATTTCCTAGATGTGTATGGTAGGCTACTGTGCCTCATGTAGGCTAAAGTTTGAGATGTTACTAGCTTGAAAGCAACATTGGAGTACCCTATGCACATAATCATGACTCAATAATAGAGATTCAATCAGCAAAGTTATTGGAATGATAAGAATGATACAGTCATTTGAATTATTGAATGCGATGGCCACATTATTTATCTTAATCTTTTGTAAAGGATTCATGACTAAATGTTTTGTGTCACGCACCTTGGGAACAAACCAATTGGCAGCAGGGATAGCCTAATATTGAAAGTCTTTCCAAGTTTAAGACTGACAGGTGAATTCAGCTTATTCCGAATAAGCACCCCTCCACGCGCACGCGCGCACACACACACATACACGCACGCACACACACACACACACAATCTAATGACCAGTGTCTTGTTTATAGCCTACAATTATGTCTATGCACATTTCTATTAGTGAATTTGCAAAACTAGTAATTTGTGCGTAGTTGTATCAAAGATGTATGTATGGCCAACTCCTCGTTTTGAAAGAAAAAACAGTTCATGTCTATATCTGTCCGGTCAATTCATTGTTGTCAGTCCAACCAATCATAGAATTTGACGACACTAAAGTTGCGGTAGCCTATAAAAAGGGCTGCGGAACTAATGTATGACAACTAAAGTGTAGAGCGTGGTTTCATACACAGGTGTCTCGACCCTAACACCAATACACACTAAGAAATCATTTTTATTGAAGTCCCACTGTATATCATGCATTTTTATCAGATTCTTGTTTATCTTAGTTTCATGGTTGCCTGTTGTCCAGTGGGTCTTGGTGATCAAACTGCGCACCACCAGCCTCCGGTCACCACAGAAGACGGCGAGCAATGCGCATCATGCGAGGTGCGACAACAGATTAAAAACATGAGATTAAATGCGATCAAATCGCAAATTCTAAGCAAATTGCGACTCAAGCAAGCTCCTAATATCAGCAAAGATGTTGTGAATCAGCTCTTGCCCAAGGCACCACCGCTGCAGCAACTTCTTGACCAGTACGATGTACTTGGAGATGATAATAAAGACGGAATTATGGAGGAAGACGATGAACATGCCATCACAGAAACTATCATGACGATGGCCACTGAACGTAAGTTTTTTGTAAGATATTTGTGCATTCCCATATCGACAAACACCACTATTACGCACATATCACACCACCATGGGCTACTTGTGTCGTCGTAGCCTATGTTTTATGTTTTAGTTAATTAGATGTGACAATTTTACTAGGCCTACTTTATATAAATTTTAATCTCTACCGGTCACCGATTTTACGTCGGCATACTGCCCATAGGCTACGCACGACGAACATTGGCACCCTGGACATCCAGTTTTGTTGATCTGATTGTACAGTGTTATGTCGTTGAGTAGCCTATAGTTATGGTGTTTTGACATGATATTTCATTCAAATAGCCTAGTCTGTAGTTTGTCATACCTTACATTTATTTACCACTCACTAGCATTGTTGATTAGCATATTGGTTGACGTGTTATTGCATATTACGCATGATATTTTCAATAGGTTATGTTGCTATTAAAACTCTTTTTTCTTCTCCAGCGGAATCTATCGTTCAAGTAGATCGGAAACCAAAGTGTTGCTTTTTTTCCTTCAGTCCGAAGATTCAAGTGAACCGCATAGTCCGGGCTCAACTCTGGGTGTACCTTCGGCCAGCTGACGAAGTCACCACAGTCTTTCTGCAAATCTCCCGCCTTAGGCCAGTCACGGACGGGAGCAGGCATATAGGGATTCGGTCTCTAAAGATCGACGTCAATGCTGGAATCAGCTCCTGGCAAAGTATAGATGTGAAACAAGTGTTGACGGTGTGGTTGAGGCAACCAGAGACGAACTGGGGGATCGAGATAAATGCATTCGATTCTAAAGGGAATGACTTGGCCATTACCTCCACAGAGGCGGGCGAAGAGGGACTGGTGAGTTCAGTTTTACTACCCATCATCAAATCAAATGCTGCATCATTTTATAACCTTAGGCTAATATATGTTATAGCAACGGAGACTTAAAGACATACCCTCCAGTCGTACTCTTAGGCTAATGTAGAATTAATGAACGAACTAATAGGCTAAGAGGACACCAAACCTGAAAAATTCCTTGCTCCAAAAGACCATTTATTTATCTAGTCTGTCCAATCAGGCATGGCCGTCACCCTGCTGTTTCTGCTATCTTTTTGACTGATTATAGGTTGAGGAGTCAACAATTGACATGTAAAAGAGTAAAGAATTCGATTCCCTCACGAAGCTTGTGTGTGGATATTTTCCCAGTCCACCAATAATCTCATGTCGTATTGCATGATTACATAAAAGTTCCTCTCGTTCATGCAACCCAGCATTCTTGGGTCTTCTCTTTGACAGTGCTAATCAGAATAATTGCCTGCCTCTATTAATAAATGTGTCTGGCCAGGCTTAGGCTACACACCTTCAGCAGTTTCCATTGCAATTCTAATACTTATAGTTAAAACAACTAAACACATCAAATGATTTCATCTCTTACATACAACTTGAAACAATGCCAGGTTTGAGTCTAAAACGAGAATCATACAGAATATTAGTTTTGCAATTCTGTCATTAAATTGCTTTTAGTCTACATTCATGTACTAACTCTAAACATGATGAATGCCCTCGTAGCAGCCGTTCATGGAGGTGAAGATCTCCGAGAGCCCCAAGCGCTCCAAGAGGGACTCGGGGCTGGACTGTGACGAGAACTCGCCTGAATCCGGTTGCTGCCGCTACCCGCTCACAGTGGACTTTGAAGACTTTGGCTGGGACTGGATTATTGCCCCAAAGCGCTATAAGGCCAACTACTGCTCTGGGGAGTGTGAGTACATGCACCTGCAGAAGTATCCCTACACCCACCTGGTGAATAAGGCCAACCCCCGAGGCATTGCAGGGCCCTGCTGCACGTCCACCAAGATGTCCCCCATTAACATGCTCTACTTCAACCTCAAGGAGCAGATCATCTATGGGAAGATCCCCTCCATGGTGGTGGATCGCTGCGGCTGCTCGTGAGCAGGAGCCCTGGGCAGGGCTGGCCGGGGTCCAGTCTCCAAACCTTGGACTTGTGACAAATCTATCCACCAGTAACAGTGCTTTCTGCAGAACACATTGCAATAGAGCCAGAGTAGTCAAAGAACTGCCTGATCATTCGTTGAGCAGTGCTTACCATGGACATGGTCTTGATCTGTTTGCTTTTTCTTTTGTCTAATCACATCTTAGCCATAGAGGCCTAAAGCCATGTGGATGTAGGAACTGAGTGAGTACTGGACTTGAGAGCGGACGTAGTCAAAATTACGTCATTCTCATTCTATCCTTTCATCTGTCCATTCATAAATTGCACTCTGTCCAATGTGCAGCAGACTAGACACAAACACATACATATTCATGTTTTGGACTTTTGAAAGGGCTTGGAGAACTATTGCTGGGGACTCAACTAAAGTGGCCTTCATGTACAGTGTCAAAAAACTACAACAATATACAGTACATCCATTCAGAAGCACTGCATGCTAATTAAACTTTTAGTCATAGCTTTACCACCATTCAACTGCCTGAACAGCTGACACACTTGAATTCTTATTGTAAATCAAAATTACTGGATAGGAGGACTTGAACCGGAAGCACAATGAATGCAGTTAACAGCTCAGACTAAGATGAGTTTAAGGCAGAGGAAGTTTAGAGGACTATGAATGAATGAAGTATGAACCATGTTTAGATTCTGTCATACGAACAACACAGATTGCACTATGGCAAACCAATAGAAAGAATTGGTTGCTACAAAAGTTGTAAAAACAGATTTTGATATGTTTGCTAATTTGTATTATATACGTAATTGTTTCCATAAGCAGTTGCCTTTCTAAACCACTGTTAGTAAATGTGTATGACCACAATCTCGCAAAGTAATGTATAACTTACATACTATATACCTGTCAAAAAATAAAGCTGCTTGCTATTAATTCTGTAATTTCATACAGTAGCTCGTATGTCACTATTTTGGGTATAAAAGAGAGTCCACTGTAGCTTTGAACTGTATGCCAGAACCATATAGGGGGCCTTTGTTGCATCACCATTCATGTGAGTTTGTTCAGGACCCTTGGTCATACAGTATACTGGAGATGTAATCAAAGGTAATGTTCTTGCGATCCACCCATTCTAATACATTCATTCATCTATTACGTCAGTTGCAACAAAACCAGAAGTTGGGTTCTAATTCATTTAATAAGGCCCTATATTATCTACTGCACCTGATTTGTATACACTTGTCCAAACAAAACAAACAACTTTTATTGTCATACAGTGGTTTTTACTCAGCACACGGTGATGAGGTGCACACACACAGAGAGTGACAGTAGTGTCCACTGATTAAATTCTCCTCTGCTCTTAACCCATCCCGTCGTCCGTTCTGTAATGGCGGCCGGGAGTGTCAGGGGAACCAACCAAGTGCTCCTGTCCGTCTTCGCCAGGAACGGACAGCGTGAGCGATTTGTTCTTTTGCATGTTTTTCATATTGAGTTCTCTTGGGAGGAAACCCTTACAAACACGGGGAGCACATGCAAACTCTGCACAGAAAGCCCCGGAGACCTTCTTGTTGTGAGGCGACAATACAAGGTATTGCGCCACTGTGCAGCACGTGAGCGATTTTGGGGTTCAGAGTCTTGCTCAAGGACACTTTGGCACACTCCGGAAGCACAGATTGAACCGGAGACCTTGCAATCTCCAGCCGGCCGCTCTAGCTACTGTATGTGCCGCCCCTTACTCCAAGGGAGTAAGGATTTTCAGAATTAGTCGATTGTTGATGGTGGTTGAATATCCATTACATTACAGTCATTTAGCATACAATAATTGCATTTACTATAAGTAGTGATTGTACCACTAATCGCCAGAACTCATAAGTGTATCTCCTTCCTGAACAAGTGACTAAGAGTGTAATAAAGTGAGTAAGAGTGTAATAAAGTGCTAATGTCCAAGTGCAAGAACAGCAAAATACAAATACAATAGGTGCTTAAGAGGAAAGGTCCGGGTAGTACTTCTTGAAGAGGTGAGTTTTAAGCTTGTGGAAAAAGATGTGCACCAACTCTGCTGTCCTGATGTCTGTAGGCAGTTCGTTCCACTACTGCGAGTCCAGGAGCCATGACGGGGTAGATCAACCACAGGGGCCTATGAGTGACGGGGCAATCAGTCGCATCAAGGTAGCAGAGTATAGTGGTCGGGAGGGGGTGTAGGGCTTGACCATGGCCTGGAGGTAGGAGGGAGCTGTTCCTTTCATTGCTGAGAGTATGGGAGAACCTTGTTGAACACCAGGTGAGCTGCAGCTTTCTGGACAAGCTCCAGAGGTTTAATGGCTGATGCCGGGCCCCAGCAAGGAAGGAATTGCAGTAGTCCAGGCGGGAGATGACAAGAGCCTGAATGAGCATGTGTGCCGTTTCGTCAATGAGGAAAAGGCTAATTCTCCTGATGTTGCAGAGCAGGAATCTGCAAGAGCATGTAAACGATGCGATTGTTGGTCTTCCAGGGTCACACCCAGATTCCTCGCAGTCCAACTTCGCGTCACCACTGTATCGTCAGTGGTGATGGCCAAGTCACAGCAGCAGTACAGGCAACCCTTCCCCTGGAGGAACAGCAGCTCAGTTTTGTCCAGGGTGAGCTTGAGGTGGTGGGTCGTCAACCACTCCAAGATGTCAGCCAGGCATGTACCAATGCTTGCCTCCTCTTCTGTGTCAGAGGGGGGAAATGATAGGACCAGCTGGGTGTCATTGGTATAACAATGGTAGGAGAAGCCATGAGTGAGTGACAGAACCCAGAGATGTTGTGTAGAGGGAGAAAAGAAGAGGACCCAGGACTGACCCTTGTGGAACTCCCGTAGTCATACTGCATGGTTCCGACCCAGAACCTCTTCATCTCACCAGGTAGGAACAACCTGCAGGTAGGATGTAAAAAGGGAGAGTGCAGAGCCTGTGACGCCTTTCTCCTTGAGGGTGGAGAAAATGATCTGGTGGTCCACCATGTTAAACACTACTGACAGGTCTAGGAGTATAAGAACAGAGGAGCGAGAGTTTGTTCTCACAGGGTGGAGTGACTCTGTTCCTGCAAGGAGGGCGGTCTCTGTTGAGTAACCCACCTTGAACCCAGACTGATGGGGGTCCAGGAAGTTGTTCTGGTGGAAGTACATATGAAGACCGTTGGTTAACGACAGCACGTTCAAGTGTTTTTGCTAGAAAGGATTGAAGGGAAACCATGCAGTCTGTAGTTGTCAGACGGGTCAAGTGATGTTTTTTTTCAAGAGGGGGGTGACTCTGGCAGTCTTGAAAGCAGAGGGAAATCATCCTGATATGAGAGATGTGTTGATGAAGTGGGTTATGAAGAGAAGGAGTACAGGGGCAAGAGACTGAAGGAGAGGGGTGGGGCAGGGTCTAGGGAGCAGGTGGTAGGGCGGACACATTCATAATACATCTGTAGAGCACCAGCCAAAAATAAATATTTTTTTATTAATACTAATGATGCAGCCAAAGAGGGCAAGGCACAACACAACAAACCAATGGTCACAAATCTTACACAACTAATCAGCGGTCACAAATCAGAACTCAAAAGAGCATGGTATTGTTACCAATGTGACTGGGCAATTTCTGACCACCCAGCTCAGCTGATCTATTACAGGGATCTCAGCCAGACCTGGTAATGTCAAGGTTTTGTTTCATCACAACAAGCAACAGGAATTGAAGCGTCGCCTGCAGAACATTTCTATTTTGCTCTCCAGGACTCGGTCCACACTTGCTGTATAACCTCAACAGATGGTGTCAACTAACAGGTTACATAAGCAACACATGAGTGTGTGTTTTATAAGTACGTACATGCTTGCCCTGGGTGTATGTTACATAAGCAACACATGACTGTATGTTTCAGAAGTACGTGCTTTCCCTGGGTGTCTGTGTGTGAAATACAGTGTAACAATGTAATGTGCCATTATAAGCCTATGTTGTTGCATTTGTCATTAATGGCAACTTCCCTGACTCCGCACTTCCCGCAGGGGATTTTGCAGTAAGGGACGTAGAAGGCATTGCAATCTAATGAGAGGATGTGAACTCTTGTTGCGCTCTGACAGCATGACCTATTAGACTGATGGCTTCATGGAGACATGACTTCCGGCCAGTAGAGGGCGAACTGATCTCTGCCTGAGAGTCACTTCCTTTCCCGCTGTGAGTTGGAGAGCTGCCATGACGATCAGGTGCAGCAGACGGGCAAAGTAGATCCACAGAGAACATTGTTTTTCCTTGAGTGGCAACATGTTTTGAAAGGCTGACATTTTCTCAGAGCTGTATTAACACAAATAGGGCCTACATAAAACAGGAGAACAGTTACACATGCATAACAAAGAAGGCATTAGAAGACCATTGGGAAAAAAAAGTAATTCTCAGATGCGCCAGCACAATATGGACCACTCAATGCGCAAGCTCAAAATTGTAGATTGATACAGTAAGTCCATTCTTTGTCTACCCATCTCTAGCCTTTCTTAAAATTCCATATGTCAACCTTTCCAATAGGGTTTTGGAAAATGTAGTCCCAGACACGACCATCTTGTTTCTACACAGGTGTATCTATTTGTCTGATTGCATAGGATTCTCTACAAGATGGTCGTGTCTGGGACTACATTTTCCCAAACCCTATAGAATTCCATTATTTTTCCCAGTGGGGACTTTAAGTATGGCACCAAGCTGTCTTGCTATGTAAAGAACCTGAGTCTATGTCCTGATAGTACTGTACACTCACAGTTCAGATAATGATCCTGCTATTTTCCTTCCCCTCTTCTAGTTCAACAGATAAACTCAATAACTGTTCACTTTTAAATAGAGACATACACATTTCTTTCTTCATCTCTATCCCTCTGTTCATATGTAACCTACAGTACCTTTACTATTCCATATCAATTATAAATACTATGATTATTTATTACTATTATTTACAGGTATGTATGCTAGATAATTTGACTGCTTTTACATGCACACACATTTTCTTCTAGAAAATCATCTTTCTTCTGCTTTTACATGCACACACAATTTACCTAGTAAAAAAAATACAACTATAGCTTAGGCTTTACGAATAAGGCTTTGTGGCACAGTGGCCCGGTACTTCGCACTGCCGCCTCACAGCAAGAAGGTTCTGGGTTTGATTCCCGCACGGGGCACTGTCGGCACAGAGGGCATACAGAACAGATCGCTGTCAGGTCCCTGACCAAGACACGGACATTAGCACTTCAACATGGTCCCTGGGCACTACTGAATAAGGGCTGCCCACTGCTCCTGGGTGCCCTTGGAGGAAGACAGCTTGGATGGGAAAAATGCAGAGGATACATTTCTTTGCTGACCACTCCTGCATGTGTCTGTGTGTTTCTGGTGTCACTGTTCTTTGCACGCACATGTGTGCGTCATTGCTGTAAGATGATTAATAAACGACTTTGATAAGTGGTAAATTACTTCATCAGTCTTTATGGAGCTTAATTGGTATAATGATTACCTATTAAGTCCATATCAGATATCAATGGGCCCTAGTCTCTTGTAGTGGGTAGACAGCCACTATTCTGGGTATATGGGTCTGGCTTTCAGAAGCCAATGGTCACTAAGAGTCTGACAGATGCCTGCCTGATGTATTACTCTAATCAGTACTGTATGCAGCTACTGCAAAACTTCAATAAATGAATGTTCATTAAGAAATAACATTTTCATGACATGGCAGATGTAGTATGCATTTTATCTCAAAAACTGAATTTTTGACAGTATTTTGAATTATGTCCCCTCAAACTATTGCTTTCAAATGGAAAAGATACACTACCCACAATCCTATAGTGCAACAGTGACATCTCATTCAATGGTAACAGCGAGCTCCACCAATCAGACACGTCACTGTTGGCAACCCTGCCCCAAATTGCAGACTCTAGGGCCCAGTCCCAATGTCCCCCCTAAACCCTCAAGCCCTGAGCCCTCACAGACTTATTGACGTCACCTGGTAAAGTGGTTGAGTGCGAGAGGCTGCAAGGGCTCGAATTGGTATAAAAGGAATGGGACAGCACTTGCGACATCACATTACATTGACGTGAAAACATATTTCTTACTATTGTGGGTGTGGGGCTTTTTATCAAATTTTCAATTTTACATGTTTTTCTTGTAGGCCTTCATGTAAATTAATTTGAGCTGAGTCAAATCCCCTTTACATTATCCGAACTCTGTGTTACCCTCAAAACACGTCTGTTCAACTTGTTGAAATCAGTTCATTTTGTGGTCATATGCGAACTACATAAGGCTACTACTGCCTCTGATTCTTGTTTGTGATGAATCCAAAAGTATTTACTTAAGAATGATAATACACATTCCTGCACCTCACAACTCTTTCCATATTCATGTTGGAAATCTCAATTCAAAGAACACTGCACCGAAATGGGTGATTAATGTCATACTGCTTTTAACTGGGAAATCATATGATTTAGAGCAACAGAAATCGATGTAATTTATAACCATAGCCTACATATTTTTACACAAATCACATTATACAAACCCATGGGGTTAATAACCCATACTTAAAAATAATGAAACCAAAATAATTATAAGGCTACTTGTGCAGATAAGCAAGTCCAGCTGAAAACATGAAAACATATTTTGTTTTGTAACGTGAACATTAGGGTTGGTTGATCTGTCCGTGCTTGTTTATTGGCTGTTCTTCAGGTAACCCCGTGTTTCACGTCACAACGATATGAACTGTGGGTAATTCCCTTAGGCGAAGTCTGCAGAAGTGCAGACTTACGGTAAGGGGGCATAAAGGGCTCAAAATGTCTGCCAGAGAGCCCTCATGCACCAGAGAGCCCTCATGCAAACCGATTTGACATTGGGACACCCCTCAGACCTTGTGGACTTCGCGGGAGCGCGCCCTTAAGTCTGTGAGTCTGCAAGGGTGGACATTGGGACTGGGCCTAGGACTACCACCTGCAAATTGACTCCAGCAATCTGTAATTAGCAAGATAAGCCAAACAACATTTCAAGACCCAGCAACTTTGTCACTTATGGATGATAGACAGACAGACAGACAGACAGACAGACAGACAGACAGACAGACAGACAGACAGACAGACAGACAGACAGACAGAGATAGATAGATAGATAGATAGACAGACAGACAGACAGACAGACAGACAGACATAGATAGATAGATAGATAGATAGATAGATAGATAGATAGATAGATAGATAGATAGATAGATAGATAGATAGATAGATAGATAGATAGATAGATAGTATACTCAGGCATTGTACTGTTTTGATTTCAGACATATGATTTTAAAGATATTTTAAATAATGACGGTCCGGGCAGAGATCCTCATGTATTTGTCACGTGTCTCCTCTAACTCTTCCTCTAGCTCTTCCTCTAGCTCTTCCTCTAGCTCTTCCTCTAACTCTCCCTCTAACTCTTCCTTTAACTCTTCCTCTAACTCTTCCTCTCACTCTCCCTCTCACTCTTCCTCTAACTCTTCCTCTAACTATTCCTCTCACTCTTCCTCTAACTCTTCCTCTAACTCTTCCTCTAACTCTCCCTCTAACTTTCCCTCTAACTCTCCCTCTCACTCTTTCTCTAACTCTTCCTCCACAAAATGCCCGGCCTCAGTGCCTCAGTGCCCAGCAGCTAGAATTACAGCACATTTGTATCCTGCATAATACTGGTTGTCAAACCCTATTTTCTGTTGTTGAAGTTGAAATGTCACCAAACCAGACCCCAACCTTTCCGGGTGATTGATTGTATATGACAATCTCTGAAACCTCCTCAGAATATTTAACTTGGAGATGTCAAAATACATTTCACCATCTGACCTGATACTATCCGGTCTTCGGAACTGCATAGGACTGACACCAGGAAGACAGGAGGTTTCCATAACCAGACTTCTCCCAATCTCCTCAGAGGAACATCCATCCTCACCCCTGTCAGTCGTCTGTTCCCCGGGAGTCCATGCTTCAGTGCCTTGGACCTTGGCTGTTTTCAAGCCACATTTATGTCAGTCAATGTGTCCATGAAGGAAGACGGATAACAAGACATTTAGTAAACATTATTGTCACATTGCATAGAAAGCCAACTTTAATGTTAGAATAAATTGGTGAGGAATTGACACAAAATTGTCCTATTTCCAACATCTAGTGTCTTTACAATGTCACGAATCATGCAATAGGTTTACAGGAGTTCGTATAGTTTTTGGGATAGGAGTAGTGATTCCTTCACTAAGTGAAAAAGCAAGCAGTATGCAGGCGGAAGAATAAATCATTTTCGGAGTGAAGACAGGTAGCCGTCAACAGCTGGACATCTGGCTCCCACTGCCCCAGACTCGACTCTTTTATTGCTTTTCATTGCTTTCTTTGGACCCAAGAGAGACTTTCACAAACAATCTGTCAACTGGCCACAGATCATCATCCTCTGCTGGTGATTTCAGTGATTACAACGTGCTTACCTGTATATATCTGGACCAGACACTATGACAAGACGAAGAGCTCTGTTTCTCCCAGGTGACTGTCTTGCCCAGGTGACTCTCTTGCCCAGGTGACTGTCTTGCCCATGTGACTGTCTTGCTCAGCCTACAACTCCCTCCGGATGTCTATCCTGATCATAGTCACATTATTGATCTTCTTCATCCAGGAGCCAGTGACCAGACCTGGGTCAAATGCAATTTTTCAAATACCAATAGAAGCTTTCAAGCTCAAATATCCACAAAAGCAACAATGTAGATTCATCACTACTCAACAATCTAATTCCCCCACCTGTAAACCTTTTCACATTTGCTGTTTAGTGCAACTGAAAAATTATGAATAAAGTTTGTGATTCTGTACTCGTTACAGTAGGCTACCACACAAACCTCTTTGACAACTTTAGTAGGTGTGATGTTAGGTGTTGGAGACCAGATCAATTGTACTAGCTAAAACTGGTCCCACATGTCAAAGGATTAACCACTTTGCTGGTTTGACTTCAACTGAGACTTGCGCCTTAGCTTACGAACTCGGATGGCTTTGGTGTACAAACATCTGAAGGCTAACTGTGGTTGGACGTTTTTGGACCAGGTAGGCTAGCAAGACAAATAAATAAAAGCAGCATTTGTCTAACATGTCCATTTGACAACTAACAAACTAAATAAACCTCACAATGTGTTGGGTCACAACAAAAAATAATCATTAAAGTAATGTATTATTGTTGTCATTACTGCATAATATAGTTTTAAAGTGAAAGAAGTGCAATAAAATGATATAATATTGTCATAGGTACTGTATACAGAGCATTAATTTAGGTAATACTTTGATTATTTTTGAAGCGAGCAGCCGATGAGCAACGATGCTATTGAACAAGCTTCATTAGCAACGACAATGTTCGTTCTGAGATTATGTGAAATATGAAATATATTCTATTCTCCGGTTGTCTAATTGGTAAAGCCCCAAGGATATCATAGGCCCCAAGTGTAAATATGTTTACATTTCGACAGCTTCCTCCAGCTCATTACCATGACACCATGCACCAAGTGAAGAAGTCCTTCCTCCCAACAGATGGGCCTGTCAGTGAGTGAGAGTGTGTCCAGATGAGTTCCTTTTCTGAGTCAGTATCTTGAGTATGTTTGTCCAAGGCTCCAGATGTTTTTGACTGCACCTGGCCATCCAACCCGTTTTGTGGCATTTTGTCTTGTCTGGGATAGGGTATCCCCCCTCCCCCCCTCCCCTTTCCCAGATGTAGGGGGAATCCTGGGCCCAGCAAGCATCCAGTCCCCTGACAGTCTCCAGACGCCTCTGGGTCCGACCCCTTCTCTTACTCTCACTTCCTCGTCTGTCAGAGGCGGAATGTCATTGGCAGCTGTAGTTCTCCAGAGTCCCTGGCAGATGTAACAGTGCTCAATCCAAGCTTGTCTCTGCTTCTGTTCATGCAGCATCCAACCTTATCTAACACCCAGAGCAAATGGAAACAATTTGTTAACATTATGTTCTTTGGGGAACTAGAACAGTGGGTTCGCTCTTGTTTTCAAGTTATAAGGATGAGTCTAACTACTACACTGCCCAAACTCTGGGCCCCTCTACTTGATCCAGAACTCACAGCTGATCAACTCAGGTGTCAACCATCGCACAACAACATCAAGCTCCTGTGAGCAACTAGGCCGACAGCCACTAAAAATGATACTGAAAATTAAATTTGAAGAATTTAAATATCTGAGATGCTCGTCATATTTTAAGTGCTGACCCCAACTACACTCCTCATAAGGAGCAACTGAAACTACAAAACATGATATCCTCAGGAGACCAACTTTTAAACCAGTGGTAGAGAAAGGGAGGACAAGTAAATGGTAAATGGACTTTTATCCAAAGCGCTTTACAATGGAGGCGTCTCATTCACCCATTTACACACACATTCACACACCAATGGCAGCAGGCTGCCATGCAAGGTGCCAGCCTGCTCATTGGGAGCAGTTCGGGGTTCAGTGTCTTGCTCAAGGACACTTCGACAGGTAGTCAGGAGAAGCGGGGATTCGAACCACCGACCCTTCGATCATTGGACGACCCACTCTACAGTACCTCCTGAGCTACACAGACGCCCTGTCTTTTAGTTGGTTTTTTTTGGGGGGGGGGGGGGGGGGGTAATGATAACACACTGCTGGGCTGTTGGGAGTGTTTCGCTGTGTAGGTCAATGGAGGTGAACCCAGGTCTGCTCTAATGAGAAGGATCTTGAGTCTCTTATGAAAGACGGGTCGTGACTCCATCCTGACAGTGGTGCGAAGCTCATCCCACCATTGTGGCGCCAAAACAGAGGAGGGGGAGCTGCAACTGAGCTGAGCAACCCGTATCCAGAGATACAACCCACATCCAGAGATACAACCCGTATCCAGAGATACAACCCACATCCAGAGATACAACCCGTATCCAGAGATACAACCCACATCCAGAGATACAACCCGTATCCAGAGATACAACCCACATCCAGAGATACAACCCGTATCCAGAGATACAACCCACATCCAGAGATCCAACCCGTATCCAGAGATACAACCCACATCCAGAGATACAACCCACATCCAGAGATACAACCCGTATCCAGAGATACAACCCGTATCCAGAGATGGCGGTACGGTGGCCAGCAGAGGTCAAACAAGGAAGTGCTCGTGCTGGGGTTTAGAAACTCATGATCATGAAAGGCAGGTTCTCTTCCCTGTACCACCATGTAGGTGATCACCAGGGTCTTGAAGCTCTCAAGCTGCAATTGGGAGCCAGTAAAGAGAGAGAGAGAGAGAGAGAGAGTGTGTGTGTGTGTGTGGGGGGGGACATTTGAGAGAGAATTGAGGTAGATTGACCACCAGACTGGCTGCAGCATTACATTGCAGAGGTCTGATGGAGATGAAGTAGCTGGACCAGGAGTTGTACTGCTTCTCTTGTGAGGAGCAAACGTATCTTTCAAATATTATAGAGGGAGAATCTACAGGAGTGGGCCATCGCTGTGATGTCAGGTTCTTGGTTGTCTGGGTAGGGTCAGGGGACATAGTGGGATTCTCAATAGGCATACTATAAAATACAAGACACCAAGACAGGTCAGGTTACATTAAACCTTTTCCCTCTGTAGGGCCTATGGCCCGGGTTATCTACCAAGTTCCTTTGGAGCTCTAAGGCAGGGATACATTTGCAATGCAATACAATGATTCATTTATGCATATCAAGCTGTACACATAAACTGAGCAGGCAACCCTATGTTCAATACAAGTTTAACGTTTTGTAGAAAGCCCCTCGTCATTCTACAAGTTGGGTGGTGAGTACACCTTAGAACCCAGGGTACTGCGTCTAGGGGAGAGTAATAAAACCGTGACAGAGCTGAGCTTTACTCACGCACTCCTCAGCAACTCCTACTGTGTGTTTGAACTTCTAGCCTGAACTTGGCAGCCTCCAGTGCATGTACAGTAAATTTATGGTGGCCAGCACTCTCTCTATTGACTTTTTTTGTGGGAAGACGTATGTGTTAGAGCAAAGTTAATCTTTCCCCAAGCACAATAAATGACTAATATTGAATGCAAATAGTGCAGCTGTTGAGAGGCCCTATTCATACAGCCCTATGGCCAAAGAAGGGGTGAGGCAAAGGCTAGAAGCATTCTTTGTTCTATTTACTTCATTCATATTGCTATTCAAGACAGAGCTTGATTTTCATACAATCAATTGAAAATGTTCATATCTGTCATATATATGCATGTATATCCATATTTATAGTTTATAGTCCACATGAAAACAGTTGTGCAAAACTATGTGATTTGTTTGTCTGCAACCATACCTGTAGCATTCTAATAGAGGCTGACCGTGTCACTAATTGGAAGACCAATACTGGAAGACAACATATTAGCATAAGGAAGGCCAATGGGAGGGCTACCATAAAGCCGTCATTCTCGCTCCCTGACTGTTTCTTAGAATTTTATACTTATGTTGATGTTGAAATTCCTACAGGCTATCAGTGTGTTCCCCTGCATAGGCATTTTTGCATAGCCACTATTATTACTAAGAAGCCTTTATTTTTTGTTTTTTATTTGCTATACAAATAAAGCTTTGATTGATTGATTGATTGATTTGTTATTGCAGGGGAAAATCACAGAAATTGGTTTCGTACCCTATACAATTGGCCTCCACATGTCGTTACTGGTCTCCCAACATGGCATTAAAGTGGTAACAATCAAATTCTGGAATAGTCAGCTCAGAATTCTGAAATGCCTGACAAAAGAACTTCATCTAGAGTTCTATTAATACATCCATGATCTAGACATGCTTCAAAAAGTTACAACTCCGTGTAGCATCTTCAAGAAGGCGCTTCCTGGGGTCCCTGGTGGTGTAGCAGTCTAAGCATCAGGTTCCGGTGCAGCGGCCCACCTGGAACCAGGGTTCTTCCCCTGCTCTCGCCAGATCCCAATATGGCCACATCTCACAAGTGGTTAGTTTAATTTCGGCGCAAGGGTCCACACCTCTATAACAACCCGTCTGGTGTGGGGGTCAGGGTTAGGGTTGGGGTCAGGGGCTTGAGAGAGTCAGGTAGCTGAGGTCAGGGTTAGGGTTAGGGTCAGGGGCTTGAGAGAGTCAGGTAGCTGAGGTCAGGGTTAGGGTTAGGGTTGGGGTCAGGGGCTTGAGAGAGTCAGGTAGCTAGCTCTCTTCCAGATTGCGTACTGTGGACTCGCGCACATTTGGATGCTAGGTCAGGTGTAATTGGATACCAAATTTGATGAAAAAGTTTGTGTGTGTGTGGGGGGGGCGAAATAAATAAAAGATGCTTCCTTTGTCCCATAAGTTAACAGTTGCATTGTATATTTTGCATCCTAGATACAAAAATCGGTAATCCGAGAGCCTTAGCCCCCCTCCAAGCTGAGGCAGGTCCATTGTGTCCAGCCAGTTAGGGGGTGTCATTAGCTTTATCAATAGCACCCCTTCATCATAAAAACGGATTCTGCTATTGCTCATCATCTTTGTGTCAGAGGGAAAGAAAGTCAAGTCAAGAAAGTCAAGAAATTCAGTAGCAGTAGCATTTGCCAAGAAACACCCCCTTAATCACAAACAATATACAGTACTGTAAGGGTAGCACTTTTGGCTGGAGCTTAACTCCAAGCATCACAGTGATACCTGTTACAGTGGTGCCATAAGCTGATGTACAGTTACACTCTGCTTGACTGGCTGGGATCTCTATGGAGGGGAGAATACATTCACGGGCGTAAGTACAACAAAGCTGAATTAGTTAAACTTGCTCCTCAGTTTTAATACAGACCTTATGTGGCATTGGCTAGCCTTTCAGCGATGTAGCTGGCTAAGTGTACGTTTCAGGGAGGTGACCACGTGTGTTCATAATTCAGAGGACCTGAGATCTGTCCCAGTGACGTAGCAAGTGAGGTGGGTGGAAGCAATACCATTGAGCAACACAGTGATACCTGTTACACACAGACTGAATCTTGACGTCAGTCCTAAAGCTACAGTATCGTGCCACCCTTGTGGCACTTCTGGAATGGGTGTTAGTTGGCAAGCTTCAGGACTCAAGATATGCTTGACCCACTGTGTGTGCCAGCTGCTACCCACAATCCCCTTCCCTCAATTAGTGACAGCTGATAGAGCCTTTATGACAGATAGTTGTGTTCAGTCCCTGGATGCACAACATGTTTCAGAGATTTGCACCATAATTCTGACCACGAAGTCAGGTTAAACAAATCCTGACACTGTGCTAACTTGTAGCTTTGTCAGCTTTGTGATGTGGGTGATTAAGGCAACCAGCTACCATTGAGTTCCTATGAAAAGCTGGCATGTACAGGCAAACAGGAGTGATGCGCTGCTAATCTAGTGGATAGAACATGATGGAAAGAGGAAATTCCGGAACTCAGTTCAATAATAGCCAATGGCAGAAGCACAAGTATAATTACATCACAAAAGTAAACAAATCCACTGAGAGATGCTGGACATTAAAGGTATGTAATATGTAGAGTTCTTAAACATTTTGCTATTTCTATATTGTTATGATATAGTAAATTGAGAGGGATCCATCAATGAAGACCTGTGAAAATTGCACATTGTAGACTGTTGTTTGGCTCTGCTACAGTACTAGATTGTATTACCTCAGCCCCAATGACAGCACAGGGTGAAAGGTCATGTTTTCCGTAGCATGCGTGTAGATTTATTTGTTGGATTACGAAAAAACTACCAGACCGATTGTCATGAAACTCAGTGGAGGGATGTAGCATGGCTAACTTAGAATCCATTACTGTAAATGTTGGAGCGGATCCAAATCACGGGGCGGGTCCACGAGCCCAAATCAGCCTGACCATTCACATCCATTCATTTTTTGGACTATGATTACGCAATAACTACTATACCGATTTTCATGACACTCGGTGGAGGGGTGTAACATGGGCCAATTTAGAACCAAGCCCCCAGGATCAGCTTGGCTCATTGAAGCCACCATGGGCTTAGAGGCCAAGCTCGGTATTGCAAGTCATGTGACGGCATGCAGCCCAAAATGATTATTTCTACTAGAAATAGATGATAATAGATAGGGCTAGCAGAGGATATCATTCAGCATCAGAGACCAATCTAATGACCAACTTTTAACTCATTGACCTTGTTTTTGCTTTTTTGAAGCCACCAATACTGTATTGAGCCTGTCCTGTGAACTTGGCAGAAAAAAGGTAAATGAGTTAAAAGTTGATAGTTTTTAGATTGGTCTCTGATGCTGAATGATACCCAGAAAAAAAATGTTTTCCTCTGCTAACCCTATTCACCCTGCCCTATCTATTATAATCTATTTCTAGTAGAAATTACAGGGGGGTCCCGTAAAACATGGCTGGTCATTCACCACCATTCATTTGCACTCATTGTCAATGTGGGGAATTGAAACGCTCATATCGTGGGAAGGTTTGTTTGTTTATTTATTTGTGCAGGGACAATGCACATCAATCAATAGTAACAACACTATTAAGGAACCAGATTTAGCATAAATGGCTAGTTTCCGTCTGCTGGCCCTGGACAAAAGGCAACCTGTAAAAGAAGCATATCAAATACAGTACATTTATAATACATTACATATGCCTATACAGACGTTAAAAACAGAATGACTCTAAAGACAATATTAAGACAGATGAAGACAGGTCACACAGACACAGGGTTTGGACTGGTATAAAGCTCTTGACCTAGCGAATGCAGCAATACAAACGTCATGCTTGCATGCACATGTGCATGCACAGAGCTACAAAATGCCTTCATGGGCAGAGGTCTCTCTGAGCACCATTTCTACTATTAATTATTGTTTTATGATTAAAGTTAAACAATTGAATATATTGAGGTTTATTCAAGTTTATTTTTTCATTGGTTGCTAATGGTATGTACAGTATGTTTTTGAGAAATGAAAGAAATTGATCATTCCCTGATCATTTTGTGGTACTGAGCCAAATAAACTTGTATTTGGTGTAAACTTATTCTAAAAATAATAGATACTAAATGGAAGAGTGCACTGTTCACTGCGATTGGGAAGAAAACAGGCGTACACATATCATCTTATGCCCCAGTGTGGTTTATTATAAAACCCCCATTTTTCAAAGCACCCCTGCTCTCATTTTCACCAAGTCCAAGTGAAATCTTCAATAAACAAATTTTGTAAAAACTGCCATCCTCCTCTCTCCCATTCATCATATTTATGCTAAATCTAAACACAAGGAAAAGTGAAATCCAATAGTTCATTCTATGATAATATTATAGTTAGCACTCGGAAAGTCAGAGGTCAAACTGCACACGTCTTAGTTTTCCCAGCCTGAACCCTGACTCTACAGATGGCCTTGTCATTGCTGCAGGGAAGAGATTCTCTCAAGTGCCTCTGGGGGGTTACAGGAAGGCAACCACCCCAGGTTGCCATTTCCGTGGTCCACACTCCTGCTCTGAGCCTTGTTTGAAACGTCAAGCCTCAAGTCGTTGGGTACGTGTGTATTCCTCAAGCGCTCGTGTCTGGAACAGCCACGGCAGCAGAACGCGCCCCGTACGTGCTGCCATGGGCAGCCGGGGGGCGTATCAGGGTGATTAGGGAGGATTAACTGATGATCATCTTTTGACCATGTGACCAGTCACTTAAAAAGGTCAACTGTGATTTATGTGACCAGCTGTATATTTTTTCAATATACAGTATATAACATATATATTTTTCCTTCATCAGTGTTCAGCTTTAGAATTGGTATTGTAGTAAGTATAGCAATCAGTATGCACATCTTTCAGAATGTCTTATGCACAGCATATTACAGTAGCTTGTCCACATGACTTGGAAGTTCAGTAGCCAGATGGAGCTTCATCATGATACCATCTAATATTATATCACTGCTCCAATATGCAAGGCCTTAACTTCTCAGGTTGTATTGAGCAACTGAGGCAACAGTACACCTCTTCACTGCAGGGCAACCAGACCCCTTTAACAAAGTAATCAAATCCAAAATAAAATGACATGAACTATATTTACCCTCTTGGACATTCTATTTTTGGATCTGCAGGGAGAAATCCTTGCACGCCTTGCCCAGAAAGAGTTTTTTTTTTTTTAGCACCACCTGTTTCTGTTTAAGAATAGGAAACTGGGTTGTGGGGAATACTATAGGATTTTATATTTTTCCAAATGTAACATTGTTGGAATGACTATGAATTACTGTGACTTATTTACTGCATAAGAGAATTCACTCTGTGAAAATACTAGGTAGAATTTTTTATTTTACACTTTTTATTTTTATGTAACCTTTATTTAGACAGGTAAATCTCATGGAGACACAGGGTCTCACTCTCAAGAGAGACCTGGTCAAGACAAACAGTGTCAATACAGAACAAAGTTACAGACATGCAATACAAAGACAAATATAGGACACAAACATTAAAATGATGAAATGATTTTAATTCAGCCGTCTGTCTGTGATGTACCCCCCCAGGGGACCAGGATTGAATCCCATGTGGGCCATCTGTTTCTACGCTGTTGCTTTACTGCAGGGCTGGTACCCCCCTGCTGGATTAACAGTGGCCTCAAGGTTAGAGATGGGTACTAAGTAACTAGACTAGAACTGACCGTTTGGTGGGGTGAGCCCTGGTAACAGAGGGGTTGGGTCAGATGACACACAAACATTACGGTTGACCACTTCTCTGCCCAGCTGAGTGTGGGTCAGTGTGTATGAATGGATGAGTGTAGGTCTGTGCGTATGAATGGATGAGTGTGGGTCAGTGCGTATGAATGGATGAGTGTGGGTCTGTGCGTATGAATGGATGTGTGGGTCTGTGCGTATAAATGGATGTCAATTGCAAAGATGACCAATGAAGGACTTTGAAGGACCAATGAAGGACTTTGAAGGACCAATGAAGGACTTTGAAGGACCAATGAAGGACATTGAAGGACCAATGAAGGACTGCACAGTTTCTGCTGTAGCAATGAAACAGCTGGACAAAGGTCAGACATTATGGTCTTAAAACCCAACATGAAATGAAGCCCAAGGCTGACCAATGGCCCCCAACAGAGCCTGGAAACTACATACCTGTAGACACTCAGTTGCATTCTATAGCATCTAGCAACCACACTTAATTCTGACTGTGTAAAGGCAGCTGCACGCGCCACAGCAATCATCTTAAAATTCAGCAATCGGTATATTTAATCCTCAGTTTCATAAAGTGATGACACCTTATCATTTTGGTCAAGGCTATTGGGTGCAACCACTACTTTGACACAAAAGTCTCTTGACAAGGCCAAAATAAAATGAAGATACCATGGAAAGAACAAGGAAATTGATAGAATATAGTAGAATAGAATAAATTATAAATTATTTTGCCATGTATAACCAGTACAGGTACATTGGAATTCTTATCGCTCGTCTTTATATCTAATCAGCACTAATCAATTCCTCATCCCAGTACGTAGGTACACAACTAGACATTATAAGGTTCCCAATCTGACAATTTACTATCTGTAGTCTAGCAGTCATATCAAATTGACATCTTAATCCATCCAATCATGGATGACTGTAACCATAATATAGGTGGATATAATATATAGTTATTGAAATTCAAGTATACAGTTGTTGTCAGTTATTGTCTATTGTACTGTATAAGCAAGGTGTTCAATTGCATGCATGGCATCAGCAGTAGCATGACTATTCTTAATGTGCATAAAATCGAGACACTCTAGAGTGGCAGATATTGTTCTCCACTTGGGCATTTCACTATTTTGGCTGCTATGTGCTTGTGTTGATTCAGAAAACTGAGCTCTATACAAAAGTAGAATACTTCACACATGGGATATATACTATTAGGTCCCCCGTTTGATGGCAGCTCCCGGCAGCGTGTTGAACTGTCCTTGAACAAGACAACGAACCCCAAATTGCTCATGGGCACGGAGGATCTGTGTGTTTCAGTACATCACATCCTCACAGTAAGAAGGTCCTGGGTTCAATTCCCCACGGGCCATTTCCTGGGTCTCTCTGTGTGGAGTTTGCATGTTCTCCCCAGGTTCACCCAGGTTCCCTCCAAATACAGTAGAACCCCAATATGAAGAACATGCAGAACAACAGATGCTCTGACCAGGACCTGGACTGAGCACTTGGTCCCCGGGCACCACTGATGAGGCTGCCCACTGCTGGCTGTCCCTGGGTGGGGATTGGATGGGTGGATGGATTGATTAGACGGGAGAAAAGCAGAGGACAAATTTAATCGACCATCGCTTCAGTGTGTGTGTGTGTGTTCGGTGTCGCCACCCATTGCATGTGTGTTGTGCGTCACGGGCTACAGGACTAGGAGCAAGAACTGCTGAGTCGGCATGTTTTGTTTTTCCTCATAGATATATGATGACATAATGAACATCCTACATGGACCAACTTTAATATATTGTTGAGGGCTTTTCGCAACATGAACATTGAAAGCTGAAATAAATGCACACAAATACAAAGCACAAATAAATGCAGGTACATATATATTTCAAATGATACAGTAAGGTGTGACAACAATATACTTGAATAACTCTCTAAACTACAATACAAAACAAAATCATCTAATTTCCTCACATTATGAAGAGTATGAATGCAAAAACATTACATTTAAAACATTACAAAACAATTGGGTTGTTAATCATTGGTTAAGTACTTTAGATCACCATACATCATTTTATTACATTGGCAATATGAACTTCCTTTTGCACGAGTCAGAATATTATTAATTGTTCATGTACTGACCATGAATTTCCTACTCCCAAAACTACAGTGGGCCAGACAGGACCATAGTCTTGGCCTCCTCCTCTGTGTCAGGAACGTCACAGAGATGGTGGAGGAACGGGTGTCCATGGATGCAAGTCTGAGTCGTCTCTCCAAGTTGCTGCTGCATCCGTGAGAGTGTGTTCTGGACATCATCTCTGGTCAGGGTCGTTGGCAACTGACGGGCTAGTCGAACAGCTTCACCCTTCCAGAAAACACACCAATGCAACATTAATTGTGATTAATTAACATGTTAATATACATTAACATGTTAATTTTGTTAAAGCTACGCTGAAAAATCAAACAATTTGTTTTAGTTCTAGTACTGAATTACAGTATAGGATATCATTCAGCATCAGAGACCAATCTAATGACCAACTTTTAACTCTTTGACCTTGTTTTTGTTTTTTTGAAGCCACCAATACCTGTATCGAGCCTGTCCTGTGAACTTGGCACAGCTTTTATACACAGCTTTGTTTTCTCTTTTGACAGGCCTTTTTTTTCCAACATATATTTCAAAAACTTTACTGAAGTTTTTCATTTATAACAAAAGGAACCTAATAGAATTAAAAGGTTAGTCTTACAGTACACCACCAAATGGATAGGCAAGTAGATAAAACCAGCAAGTAAAACAGGTGAAGATACAGATGGTAATGACAAGGTACAGAAATCCTGAACACATGGGCTACTCGTTTATAGTTTATAGGCTTATTCCAGTTGTCCCACGCCCACCCCAGTCTTTGGCTTTAATGATCACGTTTTGTTTCAAAAGATCGGCTTTATCTCCAAATCAACACCAGCAGATTGGTGTTGTATTTTATCGATACATCAGGCCAAACAGATCGGAAAGAAAGAGAAGTAATTTAAACAAGCAGAAACTAAACATAGCATGGCTACATTTAACAGAAGCACCCTGTGGTTCTGTGTTGACGATAGGGCTGGCCTGAATGTTATTTTTTAGGGTTCAAACATTCGTTGGTGTATAATCAAACTCAGCACGATAGAATCAAACACTGTTATGTCGGTCATGTTGGACAAGCGCTCCGGCAAATAAAAATATCCCACAAGTCGAAAATGTGCATATAATTACAGGAGCCGGGGAAGAGCTACACGGTGACACGCATACGTTCTGTATTACACACAGTGAGTGGTGACACAGCCCACAACTGTATTTTTCCCATCCAAGCTGTCCTCCTCCAGGGGCAGCCAGGAGCAGTGGGCAGCCATCGTTCACGGCACCTGGGGACCAAGTCCAAGTGCTCAGTTCAGGTCCTGGTCAGGGACCGGACTGAAGAGCATCTGTTCTGCATGTTTTTTGTATTGGGTTCTTTTGGGAGGAGACTCTTGCAAACGCGGGGAGAACATGCAAACTCCACACAGAATACGTCCAGTTTCATTTTGTTTTCTGTGTTATACTGCTGGTGGCTTGCAAGCTGTATCGGAGGACACAATTTGAAATGCTTCCCATTAGCCCTCGTCTTTTACCATAGCAACTGACCTGCAGTCCATAGCAGTTCATTTTGCGACCGAACTCATTCTGTGCTGCCTGCTCTCTGTTAAGTGTGGTTTGGCGAAGCGTGTTGGTCCAGTAGTGGCCTGGGAGCAGCTGGGGTGGCCTGACGGCTGCCTGTTCCATCAGGCAATGGCGCATTGTGCGTCGTATGAGCCTATGGGGTCAGCTGGGCGAAATCGATTAAATAAATAAATAAATAGATTTAATTTGCATTTAACACATTATTTTTTGCTCAATATTTAATTGATCTAATTAACGCATTCAATTGACAGCCCTACTTTGAACATTTGTAAAATAAATGAATCCAAGGCCATTAAAGCAGGTAGGTTACTGTACAACTGAATAACCTGAGAATGAAATGAAGATATTACAATTAGCGTCCAAATAAGCGGCCTAATAATGAACGTGGACACGGAGTGTCTCGGGACATGAGCCTTACCTACTGTAGCCTAGATGTAGTGTTGTGCGCCAAGAAGATGAGTTTGTCCACATTGTCAGGGTCAGGGAGAAGGGAATTCCTCGTCTTGTTGACAATATATCCAGCCTGGGAAATTATGCCCTAGAATATTTCCACACAGCGGATTTCTACGCAATTGCCATCATGCTTACTTGACGTTACATGTGCACTGAAGCATTTGTAGAGTAACGAATGCTACATGTGCCGTCTTATTTATTATTGTTTTTTTTTGTTTTTTTATAATATGATGCGGTTACCTTGGCTTAGTAGGCAAACCTATCCTTAAAAGAATAAACAGAATTCTGAGCTGAAAAACTAATTCTAACAAATTCGAACTTCAAATGTCTAAATTGAGATTCGATTGTCAATACAACAAACGAACCTTCGAGCATTCAGGGCCAGCCAAAAATATAATTAAAATAAAACTTAAAAAGGGGAAATGACAGCAAGGAAAAATATTAGTGGAACCAACATCTCCTCCCACTTTGCAGCTCAACTCACTGGCCCCTACAGGACACTACACAACTTAATACTTCAGACTTACACAAATGCACGGATGCCCTCTCTTACGTGAACATACAGTACAAGTTCAAAATAAAAGTTGAGGTGACTGTCTACTATGCAATTAGCCTCCGAACACCTAACATCAACACCCATAAAGTCACGCTTTTTTTTATTTTATTGCTTTTTTTTTTGAATGGCACGAGATCTACCAGCAAACCCTCTGTGATCTACTATCCCTTACTCTAGTTTATTCCTCAGAAGACATTTGCCTCTTGCCAGGCCATCATAAATAATAATTAATTTACCTACCTGGTTAAATAAAAGGTAAAAAATAAATTTACAAAGACTTTCTTACCTGAAAGTAGTTGGATACTTTGAGTGGCCGGCACTCTCCGACCGTTCTGGCATTCCTGTGTAGAACAGCTGTCAGGATCTCCCTGAGGTCCTCCAGACCAAAAAAAGGCATGCAGTTTGCCATCGCTGTCACTTCCAGATGTCTCTCTGTGGATGGAGAGTCTGGCCAAAGGAAACAGAGGAGGAGGATTAATATACTCAAGGCACAAACAACTATCTCCAGGAAAGAATGATAAATAAATATTGTGATTAACGTCTTGA
The DNA here is from genome assembly GCF_949987555.1 of Borostomias antarcticus. NCBI lineage: Eukaryota > Metazoa > Chordata > Actinopteri > Stomiiformes > Stomiidae > Borostomias > Borostomias antarcticus. The sequence continues at coordinate 7,281,521 of NC_140235.1, forward strand.
CTGGGGACCAAGTCAAACAAGTGAAAGGCCAAATAGAGTGCTAAATGACTATTACAATATCAGACTGGAAGTAGGACATATGGAGAAGGAGAATGATAGTTAAGTAATCTTTCAAGGAAAAGCTTTGGCTGGAGTGAAGACACATGGGTACACATGGGCAGATGCTGGAATAACAAGACGTGGCGACTGGTAGGGATGAGTCATTGAAGTAAGACACTATTATGACGCTATGGCTCAATGAAACAATCTGATATCAGGTGTTTTTAATTAGTTTTGACAAAATGTGAAGAAAAAAAATCAACTATTGCAGCTTTAAGCCTAGTGTATACTTCATAAGACGAGCTATGGCTCATGGCTGCCATGGAAACCAAGCTTAAGTCAATGCCCAGGCATTCCATTCCATGGCAACCAAGAGCCATGAGCCGTCGTAACCAATGCGTCCGTTGGCGTCAACTGTCAGTGTCCATCAAAAATCAAGAAATGAACCTCGGCGATTCTCTAACGTCGGACGCAGGCATCGAACACGACGCAACGGCTGCAGTGGAGCTGCTGTCATTAATCACAATGGATTCATTTCCTTAGTGTCTGATAGGTGATGGTTGACGCTGACGCTAACAAACCCAGTGGAGCCAAGCCGTCATGAAGTATAAACTACAAGTTTGCATCTTCGCGTGGAGTTCAACTTTGACCGGCAAATTTGCAGCCTCAACTAATTGCAAAGACGTGTGTCTGGTTGACCCCACTTGCCTGTGATTGGCTGTCGTTTTCTTAGTGATGCACTGCCCACATTCAGCATGAGAAGATACTAATTTCGCCTTAGCAGGCGATGGCCAGTAGCATGCTGGACACTATGGACCTGAGTCAGCTTGGAGGGTGCTAAGGCTCACTGGACATACTCTACTAACAGAATACACTTACTTCAATTAGGACTCTTACTTGATCTACCTGGGCCGCGTTTCCCAGATTCGCTGTACCTTGGCGCTCTACGACGCTTCTCAAGGTATACCTTGGCGAAGGGACAGTTTTTCCTACGAGTGTTTCCCAGACTATCCCTTAGTGGGCGCCTGAAGATACATCGTAAGGTTCATCCCAAGATACATCGTTAGGGGAGCTGTCCCTGGGCGCGGTGCTGAAAAAAGAATGAATCGATGCCGCACACATCGATGGCCATTTGTAAAGTCAAATAAATGACGTGTCAATATAATACGTGCTGTCTTAATTATTTTATTTCAGTCTAATATCACCAAAAAGGAAGCTATGCCCCTGAAAGCTCATCTGCTAATGTATTTAAGAGTCAAGTGTCAATATTAAACAAGTTCCCTTTATCCTGTATATTTGTCGTTTCTTGCCACATTACAACAGTAGAGGTTTTGAAGAAGGCACACAATATAACAAACAGCATTTGTAAGATCACTAAATACTGTGAATCTGTTAGCAAAGTACATTATAAGGACAACAGTATTGGGCCACCTACACATTACACCTACAGGAACTTTCATGACATCCCATTCTAAATGAAGAGGCATCATATGGAGTTGGTCCCCCCTGTGCAGCTATAACAGCCTCCACTGTTATGGGAAAGCTTTCTACAATATTCTGGAGTGTATGTGAGGATATTTGGCTATTCATCTAGATGGCCTCATTGGATTAATCAATTTGCCAGGATATCTGTCGGTAGGCTATCTGACATTATATAAAGGCAGCCAGAAAAGCCATGTCATCAAATTATCCCTTTACATAAGAAAATGTTGTTGTTGTTGACAGAGTGGATTATATTAGGCTATGGATAGTCTCTATATGTTATTTGGCTCAATTAAATTTTAAGATAACATTCCCATGATGTGTTATGTAGGCTCCAAATTTTTTTTTTAATCATTCAATTTCATTGAATTTTGTGTACACTAATGATGTAATTCGCGCAGGTAGGGTAGATAGATATGCGCTATATTGCAACTCTTCTTTTTAAAAGTATAATTTTGCTCTGATAGTACGAAAACTATAACTAGATGAACGGAGCACATCGCTAAGGGACAGCTTACGATGGGTTCAGACCGCCCCTTCAGAAAGTATCCCTTGGCTAAGGTATACCTTGGCCTAAGAAGGCTCTGGGAAACAGCGTGCCACTTAGAGGGGGACCTAACGACGTATCTTACTATGAACGTAGCGTCACGATGCCTCTGGGAAACGCACCCCAGGACTCTTGAATATGACAACATATACTTGATATGACTTATTACGATATGACTTACAGATATGACACTTCATACTTATGAATAACCCTTTCTTGCACAATATAGGCATGTGTTTACGTTTACATTCTTGTATATTTTGGATGAAGAAATATTTGTCTTTTTTAAAAAGATTTTCACAACTGTTTATAGAGTTGCGAGAGTGCTTTATATTATTTATGTTTACACTTAATTTCCATTACCTTATGTTTTTTATGTACTGTTGAGCCGAGCATAGAGTAATTTCACATTGAATCCATGTCTGAAATAATTGCTCAAGAGTAACTGTACTAACTATATCAGGGTGCATCAGCATCCTCCTAGTGATATTCATGACAATCACAATATGAAGTCACTACCAGTATCCAACTATGCTTTATTGGGGCAAACTGGATAGTTTGTCTGCCTTACAAAGTAATTGACTATAATCCTGTTAGACAAGGCTTTAGATTTGACATTTCTAATACCATAATCCTGTTACTCAAGGATTTAGGTTTGACATTTCTAAATTATTTGTGAACTATGACATTAATGATGTCCAATGGAACCAGCCTTTGTTAGATCAAATTGTACAATACTTGAGACCTTTAAACAGCATGAATCAAGAAATAATAAAGACCTATTTTCTCTCAGGGGGAGAGGGTGTGTTGGGAATGATGGAGTTGGTCATGTCTAGTAGACGATGTGGGAAGTCAGTGCATGCCACAGCACAGCTAGGGAAATGCTGACAGTTCACAGATTATTTAACCACACCATGTTCTCATCACACTTAATTAGGGGGGTTGATTTATAATTTGCTCTTTGTACTTGGATTTCTGAATGTTTTGAATCTTATTGTACCTACTGTAGCCTGGATTGTGTAACTTTGCTGTCTTTTGATGCTGTAACTGTGCAATTTACTCCCGGGGATCAATAAAGTACTGAGTCTGACTACTACTACTACCACTACTACTATCACCACCTACTACTACTACTACTACTACTGCTGCTGCTGCTACCACTACTACTACTACTACCATTGCTACTACTACTGCTACTACCACTACTACTACCACTACTACTACTACTACTACCACCACTACCACCACCACCACCACCACTACCACCTACTACTACTACTACCACCACTACCACCTACTACTACTACTACCACTACTACCACTACCACCACTTACTACTATTACTACTACTACTACTACTACCACCTACTACTACTACTACCACTACTACCACTACCACCACTTACTACTATTACTACTACTACTACTACTACCACCACAACTACTACTACTACCACCACCACTACTACTACTACTGTCACTACCACCACCACCACCACCACTACTACCACTACCATTACTACTACTACTACTACTACCTACTACTACTACTACTACTACTACCACCACCTACTACTACCACTACCACCTACTACTACTACTACTACCACTACTACTACTACCACCACTACTACTACTACTACTACCACTACCACCACTACTACAACTACTACCACCTACTACTACTACTACCACCACCACCACCACCACTACTTCTACTACTACTACTACTACAGCAACTACTACTACCACCTACTACTACTACTACTACTACTACTACAACTACTACTACCACCTACTACTACTACTACTACCACCACTACCACCTACTACTACCTACTACTTCTACTACCACCCCCTACTACTACTACTACTACTACTACTACCACCTACTACTACTACCACCACTACCACTACCACCACCTACTACTACCACCACCACCACCTACTACTACCACCACTACCACCTACTACTACTACTACCACCACTTCTACTACTACCACTACCACCACTACTATTACTACTACCACCGCCACCTACTACTACTACCACCTACTACTACCTACTACTACTACAACCACCTACCACCACTACTACTACGACTACTACTGCTGCTGCTACTACTACCACCACCACCTACTACTACCACCACTGCCTACAACTACTACTACTACTACTACTACTTTAAATATTTATAATATTTAAAAGGTGCTACATTGGTTTTCTTGGCCAGACTGGGCTGTTTACAAAATTAGCAGTGTACAAGAAAGTTATTCATACAAGATAATCTAGTACACTGTTTCATGGCACTAAAGTATTGCAAAGTGTCATAAAGTGTGGTAAAATATGCTTAAACAACTCCAGAGTAGACGTGTCATGAAGAACCTTAGCGTGCTCATTTTGTAAACAGTATGGTCCGGCCAGGAATACTCAACATGCAATATAACTGCCAATCGCAACATACGTGATAATGGGACACTTTGACATGTAGAGTATTCACTTCACCAATCCAACCCTGCACATTTAACCTGATTAATTTACTAGTGTGTTGATATGTGTATGTATACACACAGTATAATTGTTTATTAATTATTTAATTATTGCTTAAAGGGGTAGAATTGCAGCTTTGTCTGTATATATATATATATATATATATATATATATATATATATATATATGATGTAATAGCTGCAATTTTACTTCTTTAAGCAATAATGCCCGAGTGGAGCTACAGTAAAATCATCCAGTGTCTGCCCAGCTTTAGGCGTGTCAGTGAATCCAATGAGCATCGACAAAACAAAGCCCACAAGCAGCGACATTATAAGACGACAAATGACTCTGGCATTATTGGTTAAATATAGTGAATACCTTGTTCGTACTCTATAGGTAGTTAAAAATACAAGAAATAGCTACAACATAAATATAGTTCCTATATATACTGGGTGTTAAATAAAGTGGTACCTGATTCTAATACAACAAAAACTGGCCATTTATCAACTTAATCTACTTCAATGAGTTGGCAGAGCGCGCTGAAAAGCTTCAAACAGAGAGCAAGCAAATGTTACCCACAGCAGTATAGCATATTTGACAAGTGTGGTTAATTAATTATTTTCATATCTTTCCTTACCTGGATTACACTGGACTTTAAAGCCGTTTGCCAAAAGCCTGGAGTCAGTAAGAAGGCTCATTCCTTTCAGCTCTGGACTTCCCATCTCCATGGAACAGAGAGCCTGAGTGAACTCAGCCCCCCCTAGAAGACTAGAAAAAACAAACACATTTACAAAGGGCACCAAATAAATCAAGAGTTAAGCATGTAAATGCTGTCACCTCTAAAGACTGATTCACTGATAGTAAATATGAAAGATATTGGCTTGCATTTTGGATTGCAGTCGCATTGAATGCACACCAAAGTAAAAGCAAGTCATTAGCCCAAGCTCAGGCGCAAGAACCAAACCAACAAACTGCCCGTGTCATCATGAGGCATTTCCCAAACTGTTATTTTTCAAACTGTGTCGGTTGAAACAATGATTAGGAATATGTATTTTGCAGTGGCACTTGAAAGTAGGCAATGTACCCCAACAGTTCAGGAAAAACATTGTCTGAAAACATTAATACTATATCCCTTTTGTTCTGTCAAGTCAATAACGTGTAACATTATTAACGTTTAGTCAATAATGTAACAGTCAGAAACTCTTGAAATCTGTCCGTTGTTCTGTACTATGTAGTCATACCTATTCAGGGACGTTAACATACGGTGTGTTATTGAGTTCAATGGCTGATAAGGGAGAAACATGAACACAGGGTTCACAACATTTGACAGAATGAAAACAAGGATCTCTATAATCAAAACATCCTGTTCAGCATGCGTCATATTTGATGCAATCAATATAACGAACATTGTTAGTTAAGGAAATGTATTGTGACTACTTAGTTGTTCATCCCATGCAAAGTGTTCTAAAGCAGCCATTGAACTCTCTCATTAGGGCTAGGCACCATTGAATGTTTTCTGACTCTGGTTCTTGAATTAGTTTTCGCTTTATAAACAATTTTTTCCTATGTTGTGTATTTAAATCTTCATTAACCTGAATATAGTTTTACCCTCTCATTAATGTAGTATGCAGCAACACCTCAGAGAAGGGCCAGGGATCATGTTACTATGAAGCTAGTTACCCAGTCAGAGTGAAACTCGTCTAATACTGCAAAGGTCCATGAAAAAAACGACTTCTTTTCAAAATCTAAATCAAATTTACTGTGAACAACACAACCGTATTGCTCACACACAAAATTAACGAGTGAAAACACAAAACTAGAGTCTGGCACCACCATCACCAGCTGTGTCCTTCTCCGGTGAGCGTCCTCATGGCGTCACTACCCGCAAGAAATGATCCTGAAGAGCGGCCATCGTCCCCAGGCATTTAACGTAAACATTAGTCATGTTCGTTTAGTTGACGATGAGGAATTTAGACTAATTTTGCAATTATTTGGATTTTATCTCATCTCCTATCTACTGTACCTGGTTGGTGATGGTGCCAGACTTGCAGGTTATGAGTTTACTGCATTTGTTGCATTTTGCATGGTCACTGGTTTGTGAACTGAAGCCACGTTTGCCTCTTGATACATGAGAATGCATAGAGGCGGCACGTAGCTTGGGAGGCATCCCCAACTGGGGACTGGAAGGTCCCCGGTTCGATCCTAGCTCCGGTAGCTCCCGGCAGCGTGCCGATGTGTCCTTGAGCAAGACACTGAACCCCAAATTGCTCATGGGTGGCACGGTGGCTCGGTGCGTTACACCATCGCCTCACAGAAAGAAGGTCCTGGGTTCGATTCCTGCATGGGCTATCTTGCATGTTCCCTCCACATACACCAATACGAAAAACATGCAGAAGAACAGATGTTCTTCAGTCCTGTCCCTGACCAGGACTTGGACTGAGCACTTGACCCCCAGATGCCACTGATGAGGCTGCCCAGTGCTACCGGGCTGCTCAAGGAGGAGGACAGCTGGGTTGGAGAGGATGAATGCCACCAGCGACCACTGAACATGTGTGTGTGTGCTGTATCACCGCTCATGTGTGTGTGTGTGTGTCGCATGTGGCTACTAATGACCCTCAAGTTCCAGTAATTATTATAAATTATTATGGAAGTTGAGACGGGTACAAAAGCCATCTATCACATTTCTGATTGCGTGAGAAAACCACACATCATAAGAGTTACTTGCGTTCTTTCAACACATTTCGGTTCTACTTGCATCAACAGGATTCATTTGGTTGGTAAGTAGGAACAGAGCTTCAGTGCCCAGCCCTAACTCCACTGTACGTTATACCCAACAAGTGTATAATGTATGAAAATATTAGGTGTTGAACGTGATAAAATGTATGTGAGCTAGGAGTAAGATAAATGTGTCAGCACGTGCATTTAACCGGTACATGAAAAATGAGATATTTTACCTATCGGTTAATTGTATAGGGTTGTGCAGGCTCGCTGTTGGAAGTATATTATCCTCCAGAAGTCTCTTTAAGAGCAAGGCCTCCTCCACCCTAAAAGGATTTAACAACATGAGCTTTCCACCCCGTAAAATGACCCAGGCGTTCGGAGAGGCCAGGCAGTTTATGAGACGGAGGCCCCGGGGTGATGGACGGCTCTGGGACGAGAGATGATGGAGCTTCCTCCGGAGAGCGGTCAAGCTGAAGGGGAGGGGCTGCGAGGGCTTGGGCCCGGGGCTCCTCTTCTTCTGGGGCTGGAACAGCTGGTCCAGGACCTGCTGATTGGATGGTAACGGCTTGCGTTTCTGGCCTTGGGGGCGACACAGTGGGACGCCCGGTCTCTCTGGCTCTCCGACGTCAGAGATCAGCTTGGCTCGGCGGTCGTAGCGTTCGGAGTGTTTCTTTGCCTTCTCCTCATACCTGCGTTGACCAGAAATGAATATGCTAATTGAGACATTGTTATGTCTATTGTGAAGTTTTTACAGCATTTGTGATAAAGTGGCATTAGTATTGTCATCCATGATTAACATCTACTAACTTATCCATTTTAACACATTAACACTATAACACTTTAACACAGATTCTGAAGTGTCACTTCCCACATTACTGCTCTATACTTTCATGCTGAGTAATCTCTTAATTGTAAGAAGTTGGAATTTTAAACCGGAAAACTTGAGAAAATATAGCTGAAAAAATAAAACTAGCTGAAAAGCCTCTATAAAAAGGTGATCAAGGCTGATTAACTCATCACGACTGCCTCGTTTATGTGCCTGTATAAGCACTAGGATCATTTAGCAGTTAAAGCAAATAAATGCTGGTCCCATTAATTAAAGTTTTATGGTACGCCTGGTTTAGTTATCAGCTCTCTGTATATTACTGCAGTAGTACAGTAGATGGTGTATAATCATTTCAATATGCATCAGTGTTGCTCTCAGGCCTTATATAAGATATGGAAAAGTGTATGGAAAAAGACATCTGTTTAGAATCACACCTTGTGTTCCTGCTGTCTTCAACTTGAGACCAGCTCAGTGGCCTTGTGGTTAGAGCGTCCGCCCTGAGACTGGGAGGTTGTGAGTTCGATCCCCGGCCGAGTAATACCAAAGACTATAAAAATAGTACCCATTGTCTCCCTGCTTGGCACTCAGAATCAAGGGTTGGAATTGGGGGGCTACATCACCAAATGATTCCCCAGCGCGGCACCGCTGCTGCTCACCGCTCCCCCAGGGGATGGGTCAAACTCAGGTGTGTGACAATCATTGGGACTTTGAATACGTCACCGGCAAAACCTTTTTAAAAATCTGTGTGGAAAAAATCTGAAAAATAAAAAAAATCCATCATTCCTGAAAGCTGAGAAATTGTGCTTTCTAGTAATAGAGGGAAAATCCAATTAATATTCGGAATGTTGGCACTGTACTTACAGGGTTAAAGTGTTAAAGGCAGGTCTTGTGGGTAACGTGACGATGACGTGTTGTTCTACAGTACTTCTGAATTAGAGACTTCTGAATTTGAGGATAATGATGACCCTGTTTGACTAATGTGACCCTTCAGCTCAGTTTTGAATTAAAAACATTTAAGATTTTTTATTTTTTTTTGCAACAAATATTTGGAGGGAGGCCTACAGTAAGTCACTGAACACAGGGCTCGCTGAACACAGGGCTCGCTGAACACAGGGCTCGCTGAACACAGGGCTCAAGGAGGCCTCATACTGTAGTGTGTCATACAACCTAACTGGTTGGCAAGCTGACAATTTTAGCTAGTATTTCATACATAAATGTGCAGTTTTGCAAAAATATTGTTTGTATTGTATCAAAATATTAGCTATATGATTCATATCATATCCTACTTTGAACTAGAGACTGGTTTAACGGGATAACCGATTAATGGGGTTGGTTAAGAATTAGAAGAATTTGCCCCAACATTGCCCCAGTCGACGAAATCCCATGGAAATGATCTCTGCCTTTTTCAGGCCAGCTTCTACAGTATGTTCAGCCTGGACATTATAAGCACTCTCAAATCTCTCCTATAGAAAGAACCTCATGGGCCAAATATTTGCATTGATTCATAACAGACACGGAGAGCACAATGCTTTAGTCAGCAAAGATGTTCTGGAGCTCTACCAAGTCTGCGGAGAGCAGCTGGAAGCAGCAGCGCCGACTCCCAGCACACGGCAGTAAATTCATCATTTGAACTTTGTGCTTACTTCATCACATCCTCTGACCTATGTTACATGAATTCATGTAATTGTGATTCTTAGAAGTGGCGTGCCACTTAGGAGGAGCCAAATATTTTCTGTGTCTTATTTCAAGTTTGAGACAGCAGGAACACAAGGTGGGATTCTAAACAGATGTCTTTTTCCATACACTTTTCCATATCTTATATAAGGCCTGAGAGCAACACTGATGCATATTTTCCATGCTTTCAATTACGATGTGCTTTAAATTGGCGCTGCAAGCAGTGATCTAAGCTAATTGAGTTGATGTTCTTTCACTGGAGGGTAATGATGTTATTCCATGATGTTGGAGCTCAGTCTAAGTGGATTGAGGTCAGATGTTAATGCCGTTTATGATTAATTTTACTGGCTTGTGAACAAACATGCATATGGATGTTGTTATATTGTTCTAATAAGCGCCCAGCATGCATTGCTTTATCTTGATGTATAATCATGCCTACAGTATGTGTGCGACGAATGACCTCTGCATTTTCTGATCTCAAAATGAAAAGTTTCTTGAATATTTTGTTTTCATCAATCCACATGAATATAGAATGTACACTAAATGTCACATTAGCAACTTGTACATTAAATGTACATGTCATTTCCAACCCAATAACCAGAAAAAAAACCTTGAATGCTCTGAATACAAGGCATACTTTGGAGACAAGAGAGATATTTCATCACGCAGGATACCTGTTTTACAGTGGAAAACATTCACTTATTAGATGCAGTTGTCTGGAATTTTTTGAACATAGCTCACATCACCAATCCTCCATCTGGATTGTAACATGGATATGTCAAGCAAAATTTCCAGGCTGTATTTTACATATGCAAGTGACAGGTCAATCTTTCTTTTTGGTGAATAATAACAAATGGAAACAACTGTTTGAATGTTGTCTGGAAACTTACTTTTTTCTGTCCTCCTCCCCCAGGTTTTTCCATCTTTCCTCCACGGCAGCACTGATGTCCTTGAGGCTGGCTTTTGGCTTCTCCTTGAGAACCTCACCTCTGGTCTCCCTCTCAAACAGGGCAGTAGGGGACAGGGGTGTCCTCACAGCGCGATTACTGATCAGATCATAAGCCTTCAGTGAGGCCTGTTTATCTGTTATGGCATTGAAGACCTTTTTCTCAGGGCTGCACTGACCTTTGACCTCAGCTATGCCCAAATGGCTGCTACCAGTGGACGTGTGGAGCCTGACAGGCTGAAGGGGCTCCCCTGTGGAGGGGTTGATCAGAGCAGTGCCTCTACTCCAACTCTCCTCTGTTAGCTGTTTTGTGTTTTCGCCTTTATTTTGATCTTGGTCAGGGTTGTTCGTGAGCCTCGTGTGTAATGTGACTTCCCCTGGGTCTGTTATGCCTGTGCAAGTTATTGCTGTGTCGTGATCTAAGAGGGAGAAGTTCAAATCAAAGTCCATGGGGATCTGGTTCACTATCCAGTCGTCCGCTGAGGAAGATGAGGAGTTGCTATTTAGCGGCTGAGGTGTTTCAGTGCCTGAGATGTTTGGTATAGCAATGTCACTGCGGCCAGGTGGCGCCTTAGAGACACTGTCATCACCAAGGTCGTGCTCGACGTCAGACCTTGTCCAACTGTCTGACAATGAAGAGCCAGCATGCTGAGGACTCAGTGGCCTGGGACACGCACCATCGTCCGTTCTCCCGACCTGGTGGGCCTCAGCAACCGCCCCGGAGCCATAGAGAGACACCAGTAGTGTTTCCACTGCAGTCAGCACAGCCTCCTGGGTGGAAGACCGTTTCAGTGAGAGAGGAAATAACAGTACTGTTCATTTTTTATGGCTGCTTGCTTCATTTTATTTTACTTATTTTGAGATAAGATAAAGCGTATAACATCATTAGGAAAACCATCAAAATCTGTATAGCACTCTTTTGGCACTTGTGTTACATAAATGCTAGAGACAACTTGATCAAGCAAAATTAGTATGGAGCACTACAAAAGAATGTAGAGAAAGTATAGCTCTCTCTACATGGAGGGTATCAGTGAGTACATGATGAGCCCTCTTTGATGGTCCCTGTGCTTTCAAGGAGCATCTTTTGCCTGACGTTCCTGCTTGTTCAAAACGTTCCTGCTTGTTCAAAAGCTTCCTGCTTGTAAAGGTTGCATTATATCCCAACCGATGAGAAGGAAATCGGCCGATCATATTGCGCAATGTATTTACAACGCCTTTGACTGGTTTCATGGCCTCTTTCACTGCACACTAGGTTGATAATGAGGTCTATCGTTGTGTTCCTTTCATGGTTTTTATAACGTTTCAAGTCAATCAAGCAGTATAATATGCTGGCTGCTGGTACTTAGCTGACCGTGTTTCGGACTTAAATATGAATGTCCAAAATTCTCCTAACTTCTCATTGGTTGGGGTATAATGCAAACTTTGTGAGTGTGCTGAACCGTTTTAAGTGAGAGGAGTTGATACTGAGCACACAGAGAGAGGCAGCTCCAAGGCAGGACAGTCAAAGAGAGAACACAATATAGTCACTGATGCCAACATTGTCCTTTACCTGTATAGTTTTGTAGTGCTCAGTACTAATCTAGCTTGTTAAAGTTGCCTCAAGTGCATGCGAAACACCGGTCTGCATGCATCCAATACAGGTTAGCACTCGCGCAACTATTTCTGCTCGCTAGCGAATCCCAGCGGAAGTTTACGACATTTTTAAGCGGTGTTTTCTTTGTGTGCTATGAACAATTTGATGTTTTGTTGGAGATACCCTAGAAAATTGACAGATGGCACATAGGTTGGTAACAATTTACATGAACTATGTGCAATATAATGACTTCAGTGACACAAGCGCACCCAAGGAAAGAGTCACCTTATCGTGAAGCAGAACTTGTGTCTTGTCGGGCCTCAGGTTGACATCCACAGTGGAGGCTGGAACGGTGATGTTGAGCATCAGGATGGGATAGCGACGGCATCCTGAGTCTCCTGGGTACTGGGCCGCGTAGCGCTGCCGCACCAGCTGTCGGTGAATCAGAACACCGAAACAAAAACCAATCAGGATACGGCCGCAGGTCAACAGGACGGTGCTTGAGACTGACGTTCTGGGTGTTCAATTTGCACATTGAAACATGGCTTTACCTTCAGGATATCTTTTTGTTGGACAGGTCGATCATTAACAAAGATGAATGTTTTGTCAGGGTTGCTGGAACTGGTGGAGCAGTAATCTGTACCGGGTTTAGGAAAGAATCCATCTATCAGAATCTGTAGTGGGAAAAAAATAAAAATAAACATTACACCCAATCGATCAAATCCATCCAGCAACCTCAACAAAGAATAGCTACAGTATAACGCTATACCCCGTCATAAAAGTGGTCAGCTTCTGGAATGTGCCGAAGTGTCCTTGAGCAAGACACTGAACCCCAAAATCGCTCTCGTGTGGCACAGTGTACCATAGTACTGTTGCCTCACAGCAAGAAGGTCTTCGGTCCTTTCTGTGCGGAGTTTGCCTGTTCTCCCCATATTTGGGTTTTCCCCATAAAGGGTTTCCCCCATAAAGAACCCAATACGAAAAACATGCAGAAGAACAGATCGACGGACAGGAGCACTTGGTTGTCCCCCGGGCGCGTCCCCTGCATGCTGCCTACTGTCTGCCCCCGGCTGCCCTTGGGGGAAGGACGACGGGATGGGTGAAGAGCAGGAGAGAAGTTTAATCGGTGGATGGTCCAGCCATTTTGTGTGTGTGTGTTTCGCCGTCTACTATACACTGTGTTATGTGCCGCCTCTCACTGCATGACAAATAAAAGATTTTTAGAATTTGTAGAATTTTTGAGACAAACCAAACTGTTTGTGGTATTTGATGCATATCAAAGCAATAAATCACTAGTTACATTCATACCCCCTATATTATCCACAGGGGAGTAGTAGTAAATACAGAGGTCAGAGGGTCGTTCACCGACCTCGTTTCCCCTCATTGATTACATTGATTAATACAGATGATCAGACGATAGGCGAGTGAAGTGTCAGCCTAATTTTAAAGAGGTGGGTGTACTGAGTTTACCCTCCACTACAACCCTGATTATCCATCTACCTCATACATGTACTGGATCTCATTGCTATCAAATGCCCCATGCTCCAGTAGTCGCTGTCACCGTTGCCACATTACAAGTTACCATAACTTCCTGGGTTTAAGCCACGCCCAGAAATCCATCTAGTTCCTGCTGCAACAAATGTAAGTGCTTGAGGAACCACAGCAGGCTGGAGCAGCCGGACTTGGAACAAGTTGAAGGCAGTGTTACGTTTTTTTACTCCGGTGTCAAGTGTTAAAATGTCTTGCGACGCTACACAGCCTGGCGGCTCAATCAGGAGGGAAGTGCACTTTGGAGAACGTCCTTTACTTAAAGGCTTCATCCCAAGAGAAGATGGATACATGTGCTCCTGTGAGTTGGAAACAGAGGCCACAGGCTGTTCTCCTAACTGGGCACCGGGGTACTGCAGCGAAAATAACCAAAAATATATATTCAGAGTTTCATATATATTCAGAGTTTCATATTTTTAATTACGTTTTATTCATATTCGCCACTGTATGTGTTTGATCCTGTGTTTTGGTGTACTGATGTTTGTAAAGCACTTTGTAACATTTGTTTAAAAAGGTGCTACTGTATATAAATAAAGTGTATTATTATTTATTATAAAAAGAAGAACAGAGAGAAACAGGGGAAAATGGCGTTCCATATCTGTCAAGCCCCATTAGCTGGGAGTTGCACAACAGGTAGCAGCCACACAATACCTACCTTAAACAAGCAGAAGGTTACCGCCCCGAAACCACTCAGTTCCTATCAGCACACCACACAGACGTCACTCACTCAGCAGGAGGAACACAAGGGAAAAGGGCAGAGAAATAGCTGGCAAACAGCCAATCAATGTCACCCACTGGCTTGAGATCAGCCATTTTTCATGAAGCCAATCACTTGCTGACCGTCACGCATTATTGGACCGTTTTCACTTGCATTCATTTTGTGATGGATCGGTCTTCTGCTGCTGATAAACTAGTTTAATAGAACGGATCCATGAGTGATGTTACTGCCGTACTGCCATGTATAGGCTTGGACTATCACTGACCTGTGGTTGCTCCTGGCGATGGTGACGACGGATTAAGTTGGCCACAGTGCTGGCTCCGAGTGTAGCCAGGAGGGCCATTTTGTGATCTGACGCTCTGGCCTTCTGCCAAACCACCACCTGTGACAAAACAACACAAAGGAACGCCAGCAACACGGTTCAGTTCAGATAACCAAACAGCTATGGGACTACATGACCACAAGACAAGACACTTGGACACAGACCAGAGTCTCTAGCCTGGTATGGGTGGGACACAGACCAGAGTCTCTAGCCTGGTATGGGGGGGTGGGACACAGACCAGAGTCTCTAGCCTGGTATGGGTGGGACACAGACCAGAGTCTCTAGCCTGGTATGGGTGGGACACAGACCAGAGTCTCTAGCATGGTATGGGGGGGGGGGGGGGACACAGACCAGAGTCTCTAGCCTGGTATGGGGGGGGGGGGGGGGGGGGCAGACCAGAGTCTCTAGCCTGGTATGGGGGGGGGCACAGACCAGAGTCTCTAGCCTGGTATGGGGGGGGGGGCTTATACAATACAATGATGGGATTCACTATTTCCCTGCCCTGTTTTGCAAACGCATCATTCAAAGTCAAGTTGTTATGACCCAGAGCACTGCACCAAGTCACCCTCATTCAGTGGCTAAAGGCCCCCTAAGAAAATTGTTTAAAGCTATTTTTCTAGACAGTAAGTGTTTATTTGCTCGTAAAAACACGACATAACATTACAGTCAATAGAAATAAACATAATAATAATAATAATAATAATAATTATGAAATCTGTAATCCTGCAAGAATCTTGGGAAGCATTTACCACAGGACTACTAAAATGACAGCAGTGTACCAAAGCGAATTTTGTGTTCTAAGGGAGGCCACACAAAATACTAACTTCTTTTAAAAACAAGAAATTCATAATTTGGTCCATGTTTCAATATATTATTGAAATTATATATTTAATTCACAAAGTGTCTCGGATTCTCTTCAGACTGCCAACCTACACAATGGACACCTACTGATGTTTTTTTACTCTTAAGATATTTGTATTATTTTTTGTTTTAATGCTTATTTGTGTTTATTACAATGTTTTATATAGTATTTTTACAATCAAACAAACACTGCCCAGATAAATAGCTTTAAACATTATTTTCTTTGGTGGTGGCCAAAGACTTTTGCACAGTACTGTATATTAGCATGCTCAAGTTGTGGGAGCTTACAGTTCATATGGCATAGACACACCAACCCAACAGTCGGACAAAAACAGCAGGGGCCAATAGAAGCCTTGTCTCTGTGCATGTGGGTGGACATGAATAGATCCCATTGGTAGCAATCTCAGCAACCAGGGTGTCACAACCTTTTTCACTGAGGGACATTGAAATTAACAACCCTCACTGTTAACTCAACAAATTTGCCTAATTATATTATTATGGAAGGAAACATTCATTAAATTAAGGATTCGACTTCCTAGCTTTGGATTCAAATTATGCTGCCGACATTGGCTACAGTAGCTAGTAAGGCTACCTCTTTTGACCACAGTGTAACCTCCACTGGCGAAATTCAGTGCTGCCATCATGTGGTCAAAATAAGAGGTGCTGCATATTAGTATAATTTTGGAAATGCAACTATGGCCATGCGGGCCTCATATAAGGTTATTTTAGACACAGGTCACAGCCCGTTTTAAATCTCTTCAAACGCTGTGACAGCTTGGGGGCCGGACTCTCGGCCCCATTGCCTCACAGCATTTGTGCTGTAACCACCAGACCATGCACAGACGGTTTACAACCAACTTTTGAATGGTATATAGCATAGCCACAAAAGATGCAGCTCAAGGTTACATAATCTCACTCATAGCGATGTTGTTGATCACTTCAAATGCCTGTCTTCCTTCAAAATTGCATAATGTCAGATTTATGTGAGAGGAAGGTAGCATGAGCAGGCCTGTAGTTGTTCTCTCTCCCAGAGAGTATATCTTAAGGGTGTTGATTTCTGAAAGCACACACTCCACTGCAGGGTATGTCCCAGCTATGACATAAGGAACTTGATGATGGTAAACGGATCACTCCCGTAAACAGCTCGCAGAAGCTGTGAAACCAGACACAGTCCTAAGTGCAAAGTTCGGGATGAGGGACCCGGGTTATTATGTGCTGATGGCACAAAATAGGGGCACAATCCTTCCTTGACAATCTCTAAATGACTTCACTGAAAACTCTATTCCCCCTCCCCTTGTCCCTTGACTCAACCTCACTGGTCTCTCCCCTAACCCCTCTCCCCTAACCCCTCTCCCCTAACCCCTCTCCCTTAACCCCTCTCCCCTAACCACTCTCCCCTCTCCCTTAACCCCTCTCCCCTAACGCTTTATATGAAATAGCCACTGACTGGAAATAAATCTCAGAGTAAGTGAGCAGGCCAGCAGTACTCTGCAGCTTCGTTTTGTTCATATCGCCCAGGGACTACGGCTGAAAATGATCCGGCTGGCTAAATCCGGCACTTTTACGGAAACGTTGATTAATGTGCGCTGTCCCTGTAAACTAAACAGCTTGATGGCAAACCTGTCTGCACACAGTAGTTGAGATGTGGGGAAATAAATGCAGCCAGGGTTGTGTTCTACGCAACATGCTTTAAGCATTTACTGTTCCACCATTCTCTATAGCGTTCACCCTACTGTGTATAAAACCACTGCATTATATTCTTAATGCAAGCAATGCATTTACTATACATACAAATGCAATCCTTAATAGCTTGTTTCGACCTGGCTGCAGATGCAGTATGAACCTGCGATGGTTAGGCATGCTACTCTCAGTGGTTAAGGTGCAGTTTAGGCACAAAACTAAGACTGGTTCAACTTAGAGTAAAATGAATAAAGGCATAGTAAGACAAGGGTTAGGGTTACAAATGAGATGGGTGAGGGCTGGGGGAGAGACTACAGATGACAGCACAATTATGTCACAACACAATTATATATCACAACTCTAACCCTTTCCAATCTGAATGGGGAGTAGCCTGACAACCCATCCGTAAATCACACTGCCCATCACTCTCCTCTGTGGGTTCAAGTCTGGAACTGCTCTCACCCCTGAGGTCCACCCCGCTGGAAATCCAACCGAACCAGTTGTCTTTCACCTGCTACTGCCCTATCCTAGCATACGAACCTACCTGACGTCGGTCATTCTGGTCTATTCATGCTAAAAGGAGGTTACACAAATTCTCCAAAAGTACCTGGATTACAGTCTGAACTGGACTGGTCAATGGACAAGTAAGTATCTATATCAAATAGATGTTCTGACATAAAATTATGTTCCTAATTATGGCCTATAATTGTGGCCAGCACAGTAATTTGGATAATGTTGAATGTTGCTTTGATCTAAACAAACAAAGTTCACAGATCTCATAAAGATCTTTAACAACTAGGTGATAGTTGCAAACTATTTTCAGTAACAGTAAGTTACAAATAAGTAATAATTTAATGAGTGATTGTTATATACTCATTTCTTCTTCATTCTTCATACTTCATTAATGAAATGAAATGAATACTCTGGGATTGATGGGACTCATGGTAGCTGTAGACAGAGGGGGACACCTTGTGGTTATAGGTATGACTCGAGCTTAAGTAGGGAAAAACAGCAGAAGAAGCCCGTACACTGACATAAAAGAGAGAGGAGGTACTCAGGATACAAGCCTGCGCCTCCACTCTCTCTGTCAGTGTGTGGGCTTCTTCTTCTAATTTTCCTTGATCAGTGCATTTGGGCCCACGCACCTGACTGACATTTGAATCAGCCTAATTTTAAGAGCGCAAACTTTTCCTGTAGTAAATCGATTCAGATCTAGCATGCAAGGATAAAGATGATGCCAATTCATGTTTGTGTGTGCTTTCAGATAGGCCTTCCCTTTAAACTGTAGACACAAACTATGCAATTCAATGTAGTGCTTCTCTCAAAGCAAATGTCCACATCTAAGCAGCTATGGTACCTTATTGTGAGCGAGGGTGAGTCTCAGCTCTGGTTTTACGATGGCGTACGCCATGAGCAGGTCCTGCACATTCTTCAGCTCTTCCTTGCATTTCTTCATGTTGGCGTAGTACTGCCTCCTCACTGGGAGGCTCTTGAAAAGCTTCAGCACGCTGACTGTGGTTCCTGAAAAAGACATTGTCAAGTCATATGAAACAATAGAGGCTTTGCAGACGCATTCAGATTTACCTACAGTAGCAGCGCCTAGCGCCCTGTTGTCATTGGTTGATTAAGCAATGATATACACTTTTTTTGTTACATTTTCAGGTTATAATCTATTCTTTTATTGGGGGATTAGAGGGTTACTTCTAGTAGGATATGTCTTTGTCTTAATTACACTCATCACATTTTAATGAGATAAGAGGCCTACTTGCCTAGACTGATAGATAGCCAATTGGATAAATGTGTTAAGAGTAACTAAACTTGAGTGTTCAATAGGTGGGCTACTAATAATATTAGCTAATCATTTTGTATGTTTGTTTTTTCTCAGAAAATTGTTTTGATTTGTTTGAAATAATCAATGCCATTTTTGAAATTCCATGCTTTTCTATCTAAAAATACATATGAAATATGAAAGGGTGTCAAACCTTTCCCTAGATGCGAGGGCCTCTGTGTGGCGACCCTTCCTGTGGAGTCCAGCGTATACTGGGTACTGATGTCATCCTCAGCAGTCCTAGTTGTGACAGTTATCTGGTGAGACCACAAATTCCAAAATATCAATTTTTAAGATAAAATGGTATGATTACTATGATATTCTGATACAGGCTATAGGGTCGGGACATAATGTTGACATTGACAAGTGGGCGGTCATAATTTTAGACAGATTCAACAGACAGATAGCGTTGATTGATGGGTGGATGTTGTGAGATTGTTGGTTGACCTTGCTCTTGCATTGCTGAGGTAAGCACTCTGGAGATTTTGTTTGACAGGAAGACAAAAAATCACAGGATTTGATATAAGATTACAACATAACTGAAATTAAAAAAATTAATTAAAAATTAAAAAGTTGTCTTATATTGTTAAATAGGTGCACACTATGACTAAGGATGTGACCCAAAATGGAAACAAATGCATTTTTGATTTCATGGCATCTTTAAAGTAAAAATATCCTGAACTAGACCTCCAATCTGTATGCACGCACGTGAGTGTGAGTAGAACATGTTTGTTGCTGCATTTGTTAGGTCGAAAGCTTTCTCCCAATCTAAACACTGTGCCTCTCTGACCTTCCTATGTGGAGATATGGCTGTTTCAATTTTTCCATAGTCCATAAAAATGAATGGAGGTGAATGGCCGGCCATGTTTGGGCAGCTTTGCCCCACCCCGATGCTACACCCCTACATCGAGTTTCATGAAATTTGGTCTGGTAGTTTTTCATAATCCTGCTAACAAAAAACAAAAAAAAGAAACAGCTTGTGGACCTGCCCCGTGATTTGTATCCACTTGAAAGTTTAATGGGTTCTAAATTGGCCCATACTACACCCTTCCATCGAGTTTCATGAAAATCGGTCTGATAGTTTTTGCATAATCCTTTTTATGTATGTACGGACGGACAAACGCATACCCCCGAAAACATTACCCCTCACACTGTGCTTTCGCTGGGGTGGAGGTAAATATGGGTAAATTCAGATATATTTTCATCATCATCATCATCTTCATCCGCTTATCCAGGGTCGGGTCGCGGAGGCAGCAGCTCCAGCAGGGGGCCCTAGACATCCCTTTCCCTAGCAGCATCAACCAGCTCTGCCTGGGGAATCTTTAGCCGCTCACAGGCCAGTGCGGAGATGTAGTCCCGCCACCTAGTCCTGGGTCTACCCCGCGGCCTCCTCCCAGCCGGACACGCCTGGAACACCTCCCTAGGGAGGCGCCCAGGAGGCATCCTCACTAGATGCCCGAACCACCTCAACTGGCTCCTTTCGACGCAAAGGAGCAGCGGCTCTACTCCGAGTCTCTCCCGGATGACTGAACTTCTCACCCGATCTCTCAGGGAGACCCCAGCCACCCTCCGGAGAAAACTCATTTCGGCCGCTTGTATCTGTGATCTCGTTCTTTCGGTCATGACCCATCCTTCATGACCATAGGTGAGGGTGGGGACGAAGATAGACCGGTAGATCGAGAGCTTTGCCTTTTGGCTCAGCTCTCTTTTCGTCACAACAGTGCGGTAAAGCGACTGCAGAACCGCACCAGCTGCTCCGATTCTCCGGCCAAACTCCCTCTCCATGGTTCCCTCACTCGTGAACAAGACCCCCAGATACTTGAACTCCTTCACTTGGGGTAAGGACTCATTTCCTACTCGGAGCGGACAGGCCACCGGTTTCCTGCTGAGAACCATGGCCTCAGATTTAGAAGTGCTTATTCTCATCCCAGCCGCTTCACACTCAGTTGCGAACCTATCCAGAGAGTGCTGGAGGTCGCAGGCAGCTGATGCCATCAGGACCACATCATCTGCAAAAAGCAGTGACGTGATCCCCAGCTCACCGACTGCAAACCCACCTCCCCCCCGGCTACGCCTCGATATCCTGTCCATGAAAATCACAAACAGGATTGGTGACAAAGCGCAGCCCTGGCGGAGGCCAACACCCACCGGAAAGGAAGACGACTTACTGCCGAGGACCCGGACACAGCTCTCGCTCTGGGTGTACAGGGATTGGATGGCCCTAAGTAGGGACCCCCTCACCCCATACTCCCGCATAACCCTCCACAAGACCTCTCAAGGGACCCGGTCGTAAGCCTTCTCCAAGTCCACATAGACAGGTTGGGCAAACTCCCAAGCCCCCTCCAAGATCCTTGCGAGAGTGAAGAGCTGGTCGGTAGTTCCACGACCAGGACGAAATCCGCATTGTTCCTCTTCGATCTGAGGTTCGACTATCGGCCGGACCCTCCTTTCCAGCACCTTGGAGTAAACTTTCCCTGGGAGGCTGAGTAATGTGATGCCTCTATAATTCGCACACACCCTCTGGTCCCCTTTTTTGAATATTGGGACCACCACCCCAGTCTGCCACTCCTTCGGCACTGACCCAGACTTCCACGCAATGTTACAGAGGCGTGTCAACCAAGACAGCCCCTCTACACCCAGCGCCTTCAGCATTTCTGGACGGATCTCATCAGTCCCTGGGGCTCTGCCACTGTGGAGTTGTTTGACTACCTCAGTGACCTCCTCCAAGGACATTGACGACCCCCCATCATCTTCTGGCTCTGCCTCGATGGTAGAGGGTGGATTAGTCGGGTTCAGGAGTTCCTCAAAGTGCTCCTTCCAACGCTCAACAACCTCCTCAGTTGAGGTCAGCAGTGTCCCCTCCTTGGTGTATACAGCTTGGATGGTCCCCCGCTTTCCCTTCCTGAGGTGTCTGATGGTCTTCCAGAAACACTTTGGTGCCGACCGAAAGTCCTTCTCCATGGTTTCTCCGAACTCCTCCCACACCCGCTGCTTTGCCTTGGTCACAGCCGAAGCCGCAGCCCTCTGGGCCAGTCGATACCCTGCAACTGTTTCTGGGGTCTCCCGGGCTAACATAACCCGGAAGGCCTCCTTCTTCAGTCGGACGGCTTCCCTCACCACCGCTGTCCACCACGGTGTCCGAGGGTTACCGCCCCTTGAGGTACCTATGGCCCTCAGGCCACAGCTCCCAGCCGCAGCTTCAGCAATGGAGGCTTTGAACACCGACCACTCATGCTCGATGTCCCCAACCTCCACAGGGATGCCTGAGAAGCTCCGCCGGAGGTGGCAATTGAAATCTCTCCGGACAGGCTCTTCCTCCAGACGTTCCCAGTTCACCCTCACTACACGCTTGGGTTTTCCAGGTCTGTCCAGAAGTTTCCCCCGCGATCGAAACCAGCTCACCACCAGATGGTGATCAGTGGACAGCTCTGCCCCTCTCTTTACCCGAGTGTCCAAAACGCATGGCCTCAGATCAGATGATACGATAACGAAATCGATCATCGACCTTCGGCCTAAGGTGTTCTGATGCCAGGTGTACTTGTGGGCATCCTTGTGTTCGAACATGGTGTTTGTTATGGACAAACCGTGACTAGCACAGAAGTCCAACAACAAAACACCACTCGGGTTCAGATCGTGGTGGCCATGCCTCCCAATCACGCCCCTCCAAGTTTCTCCATCATTGCCTACGTGTGCATTGAAGTCCCCCAGTAGGACACTGGAGTCCCCTGCAGGAGCCCCCAAAAGGACTCCACTCAGGGTCTGCAGGAAGGCTGAGTACTCTGAACTGCTGTTCGGTGCATAAGCACAAACCACAGTCAGAGTCCCCCCCCCCACAGTCCTAAGGCGCAGGGAGGCGACCCTCTCGTCCACTGGGGTGAACTCCAGCACAGAGGCGCTCAGCTGGGGGCTAGCTAGTATAGCCACACCTGCCTTACGCCTCATACCGTGAGCAACTCCGGAGAAGAACAGGGTCCAACCCCTATCCAGGAGTTTGGTTCCGGCGCCGGTGCTGTGCGTGGAGGTTAGCCCCACCAGGTGTAATTGGTATCGCTCCACCTCCCTCACAAGCTCCGGCTCCTTCCCCCCCAGCGAGGTCACGTTCCATGTCCCCAGAGCCAGCCTTTGCCGCCCGGGTCCGGTCCGTCGGTGCCCCCCGCCTTCACCGCCACCTAGTTGGCAGCGCACCCGACCCTGACAATTCCTCCCGCGGGTGGTGGGTCCACGGGACGATGGAGGAGGAGATGGTGCTTCCACGTTGCTTATTCGGGCTGGGCCCGGCCGGGCTCCGTGGTAAGCCCGGCCACCAGGCGCTCGCATGCGGGCCCTCCGTCTGGGCCTGGCTCCAGACGAGGGCCCCGGGCTTCCTCCGGGCCGGGTCTCTCTTCCTTTTTGGTGTTCTGTCATCAGGGTTTTTTCCTGTAACCCCAGGTAGGGGGGCTAGCGGGTACTACCACTTGCCCAAGGTGGACCCCCAGACTAGTGGAGGGAAGGAGGCGTCTTACTTCTCCATTCTAGTTTTGCAACTAGCCACTGCCGCAAGATATATTTTCAGATAAAGATAATTTGTGATTAACCAAAGCCCAGTGACTAACTGGATTGAACTATTTCAACTAGTTACTGTATAATCATAATCCTAAACTAAGATACATGTGTTATTCCCAGAGGTCCTTCTCACCTCAGCCACGGCACAGATGGACCCCAGTGCCTCTCCTCTGAACCCGTAGGTGTCCAGGTGCTCCAGGTCATCATGGCTGAAGATCTTGGAGGTGAAGTGTTTCACAGCCATCACAGGAGTGTCTGCCGCTTTGATTCCTGAGCCATTGTCTTTTACCTCTATTTGATCCAGTCCATAGTTCTCCTGAGAAATACACAAAACACAGAAATAACAACAATGTGAATACTAAAGTTATTTCATTCAGGAACACTCACGTCAGAAGTTGATTAGCATTCATTGCCACAAATGGCGTTTGATGGCTCCGCTCTATATGCTTCCCTGGATGAGCCAAGCAGCATGAAGCTAAAACAGGGAGCTGGCTACAAGCCCCCCACAGAGACACAGAGCGGGCCGAAGGAAGATATGAAAGCAGTTCAGTACAATACGGTACATAAAACATCCCACTAGAGCCGAAAGCGTCAAACAGGGCAAAACAGAGCAAAATAATGAGGCATAAATCCAGTACAAGGGCAAAACAAAGGAAACCAAAGCAAGGCTGAGCAAACCCTGGACTCTTTGCTCGCTTCATTTTTGTGTCTTCTTCCGCTGTGTCGTTTAAATTTCCCGGCATCCCAATTAGCCTTCACTACATGGCCTGGCGCCCTCATGTGCAGAGTCAGATCTTAAATCATGATTACATTTCACGCAACTCCCGCTGATTATGTTCGTTCAAAAAAAAAAAAAATCCATTCCATTAACAAGCAATTAATTGAGTATCCAAATCTTACTCTAGTAAATTCTTATCGGCAATTAATCGATAGTCAATTAACTGTTAACATCCCTACTAACTAGTGATCAGAGCATTACCAGTTTGATCTCTACGCTTGAGGCACCAGCATCCAGGGAATTCTCCAGCAATTCCTTCACCACGTTCACCACACAGGTGATGACCTGGGTGCTGGTTAGGAGTCGCACAGTGTCTGCGGGCAGCTGTTTCATCTCAGCACCTGCAAATAACTAACAAAAACAAATCTGTTAGAGATGCTACAGAGTAGCTAAATTGGCACATTCATTCTAACCTTTCTAAATGACCTTCATATCATTTTCAGCCAGGAAATCCTTGTTTAGATGTTTTACAATTTAGTAGCCACACACATGAACATGTCGTGTCTGGGAGGTGGGACCAGCAAATTAATCTCCAATCATAGCCGTTTGAAAAGGGATTTGGTCCAATGAGGTTGAGTGATGTGGAATACATTAAGTATGCATGAGTGTGTAGGGCCTTATCATTACCGCGTTGCAGATAACATGGCCGGAATCTCAGAATTGAGACATAAAAATGGATTGCAGAAAAGGAGAAGTACAAAATTTGTGAAAATGATAGGATTTTGCAATTTGTAACCTAGTTATAGCGGCTATCCAGTGCCGGCTATATTTGGTGCATGCGTAGGCTAGGTCTTGACGCGTGCCACAGCCTAAAATGAATGAATGTCCAAGCGTTACCTTTGCGTTTTGTCCATTTAATTGCACCGGTGA
This sequence comes from Borostomias antarcticus, assembly GCF_949987555.1. Lineage (NCBI taxonomy): Eukaryota > Metazoa > Chordata > Actinopteri > Stomiiformes > Stomiidae > Borostomias > Borostomias antarcticus. The sequence goes on from NC_140235.1 coordinate 7,306,967, forward strand.
AAGGGTACATATTACATCCGTGCAAAGTATATTAGTTAGGTAGCCTAAAACCATTTTACTGCCACACTATCTGTTTGCCTTGGCTACGGTCAAAAACTGTTGTTGTTCCCCGGCATGCACACCTGGCTCAATTACCCATAAGCGTTAAATAGCCTATCATACCCAGGGTTCAACTGCGCCCCCTGCTGCCCTCAAGTGGTACACTGTAACACACAATATAACCCAACATTTGGCTCTTACACGAGTGATGAACAAAGACATACAAACACCATATGATTTGTTTTGTCGTGGCTCAATTAAAGAAAGAATGCATTTTTGATGGGCTGGGCCCTACATCGGATGTTAAAAGTAAAAAATACAGTTGGGTTTTGGTATTCAAGGTGCATTACAGAAAACAGAGAATTAATGGTATCCTACAGGAAGCAAAAAAGGTACCACAATCTATCCATTGACAGTGAAAACAAACAATCTGGCATGATGTATAATAGGGTTAGGGTAATTTAACAATAACGACAGTGCCCCTTTAAGATACGGCAAGTCCAAGCATTTCACTAAATTACGTTTAAATCGATTGTTTCCCCTACCCGACCTCCCACCCATCCTGAATAGGGATGTGCACGGCTAACCGATTAGCTGGCTAACCGTTCATTAAAAATTAACCGGTTGTACATTAACAGTTTACCAACGACGTGTTCCCCCAAATGAACACACGAGGGCGCAAGGTGATCTATCGCTGTCTTCATTTACGGTAGTAGCACATGGGAAGGAGGCAAAATGCAAAGAACTAGGCGAAGTAATGTTTGGGACAGTTTCACTTGAAAAGGCGAGCCCAGTGTTGAAGGGGATGGAGTAACAGCAACACCAGAGAAACGTGTGTCAAAAAGTGCAATGGAGCTTCTCCTAGGAGAGGACTAGGCTAGGTACAACACACCCACTACGAGCAAAGAGAGGGAGAGTGAAAGTGAAATCGAGAGCTACATGAGCGACGTGCCCGTACCACTGGACACTAACCCACTGGAGTGGTGGAAAGTGAATGCCTTCCGATTTCCCCGACTGTCAGCTTTGGGGAGGCGCTTCCTATGTATACTGGTGACCTCCACGCCCTCAGAGCGTGTTCCTATGTATACTGGGTGAAAAAAACAAAACATGCACACTCTTACAAAATGGTGGTGCTGGGAGTAAATCCCCTTTAAGGTTTCAAATGAGAAATACAAGACTCCCGCACACACTTTTTCTCTGCTTTAATCTTTTTAACAACGTTTCGGTGTTGCCACCTTCATCAGGATTTTTTTTTTTTTTTTACTATACTGGGGACATCCGTGTCCTCCGAGCGTGTCTTCTCCACTGCTGGCCTTACTGTAAACAGACTGCGCACCCCTCTCACCCCAGAACATGTCAACATGTTGATATTTCTGAATAAAAATCAGGAGTAGGCTACTGGATATATAGGCCCGAAATGTATCTAGGCTACGTTAAATAGCAGTAAGTAGGCTACAATAGCCTTGTTACAGATGTGGGAACATAAGAATGTAACTTGCTGCAGCATTTCACGTCGCGGTATTTGGCAGGGAAATCCCGTTGGAAATCTCGTGGGATTTCAGACGGGTGTTATTTCGTTTTAGTGATGCACTACCGCCAGGTGGCGTCTTTGAGTAGATTTAGCAGGCTGGGCTCTGTTTTTCTCCTATAGTCTACGAATGAAGCATCATTAAATTTCACATTCTTTAATTTAAATGCTCTGTTGTAAAGCACTTTGAGCTGAAGGTATCTGTATGAAAGGGGCTATACAAATAACGTTTAATTGTTATTATTACCTTGTTCTCAAACACATGTTTTATCCACCTCGATGTAATTTAATTATTACGAACACCTATAATATATCTAGGCCTACAGTAGCCTATCTATCTCGGCAACTGACGTCGGGTCAAGACGTGGAGGCTGTTTGGTCAAATGCGCAAAATAACAGTATTGTAAATATATTTGTTAGTAAAGATATGGTGAACGTGAGGGTTTTGCGTTTTGTTTCTGGAACGCATTCAACTGTTAGGCTACTCGTAAACCCCGGAAGTAAATTTGAAGACAGGGCATAATGTAGCCAAGTCTGAGCGCAGTAGGCTATATGGCTTCAGCACGATACAAAGAAAAAATAAGCTTGATCGACTTGTGGATCCATACAAAATTGAAATAGTCGCCATGAGTAAAGATCACTCATTGCCAATCATATCCGGACATTAACTATCTTGTGCATAGCGGCAGGTTTGACAGTGAGACATCAACCGATAATTGTAATAATGCGATTATTGAAATGGTCTTGTGAACGCCTTTATCTGATTTCCAAAATCGGGGTAAGGTCCATAGGACGATTGTGGGTTTTCATTTGCACATAACTATATTTTAATAAAACATTGAAGTCCGCCTGTCAATGACTTTCCCTAAAATTGTGTTCTGTTGCACCCCCTATTGTTAAATTATAAATGAAAAAAACATAGGCTACACAATATGTTGTTATTTGAATGATCTTGAATATATATATTCAAGATCATTCAAATAACAAAATATCGTGTATGTTTTAATTTATTTATACCGGCCGCCAGCTGTTCAATGAACGGCTATAGGGAATGCGCAGTTTCGCGCTGGCTACAGCCTATTATATGAACAGTTTCGCGCTATGTAGGCTATTATAAATAGGCCTAAGTATTATTCATTGGGAATAGCTTGGACTCGCTGGGGACTGGTGGAGAGACACAGAGCCTCCCCAGACGCGACATCTCCAGTTGGCTGTGTATTTGAGCTGCCGCCTCAACCGTGCGTAAGAGCAGAGCGCATCGCTACAACTAGTAGCCCATAGCCATTAAAACGGCTTATTGTTTTATTCATATATCAACTAGATAATTCGATAATAATGAGTAGCCTAGTAGGCTATAAAATGAATTCAATAGGGCAAGCCTTAAGTTGTAGCCTAGGCTACAGTAGCCTACAATCACAAGACGCATAGGCCTAGCCTATCGTAAAAAGCGTTGCGTTCTCATAGGCCTATATTAACTTAGATAATTATTAATTATGCTCAGGTCATAATGTCCGTTGAAAATAATTCCCTCTAAGCAGAATTTGAATTGTATTAAAATAGGAAATGATTCCTTCTAGGTCTATATAAAAAAAAACATTTTTCTAATGTGTAGCCTATAGGCGATGAACAAAACAGCCACAATGTAGCCTGCTTAGCGAGCGAGAGGGCAGTCTACCATAAAGTGTATAACCATAATGTAGCCTAATATATCTAGACTACATGCATTGTGGTATTTCTTTATATAGCCAATTGTTTCTCAATAAACAGTTATGTCATCCTCTGAGTCCGAATGTAGGCTAATAGACCGGCAGCTCTAAATGCCTTCCCAATCAATGAGACATGGTTGTAAAAATGATGTTTTATTGATGAAAAGGGTAAAACTGAAGAGTCATTGCATTGATCGATGCAGTCCGCTACCAGCAAACACTGAAAATACAGGTCCTCCAGCGAACCTGGACTAGACTATTGTAACCCCATCCCCCCCAAAAATTCTTTTATATTCAAATAAACTGGAGGAACCGGTTTCCCTGGATCGTGGGAGGGGGGTAGCCTGCGTTAGCGGGTGCTTTGCCATGACCGGCCATTGAATTTATGTGTTGCCATTCATTTAAACCACCATCTCATCTAGACTAGGCCTACTTCTGTTGCTGCATTTTTACATTTATGCTTTCATGATTTTAGAGCGCAATAAACATTTTTGCAGGATTCCAAAAAGTCCATCCATTCATCCAACTTTGTTCTGAGCGCAGCGCAGGCTGGTAGCCTACTGTCAAGGCTCACGACTGATGCACTCCCTTAACACGTCTCTTCCCAGGCCATCAAGATAATTTCAATATGAAAGACCTTGGGATTCCAGGAGTCAAGGCCGTTTCAGACGGGGAGCGACATTCCGCCTGCGTTCTGCTCGGAGCGGGGGACGCACGCGTCCTGCGCGCAGCGGGGAAAGCTGACTACAATTCAGCTCTTGTCGCGGGCGGGCGTGTGCAGCATAGTTCCATATGAGAACACTCCTCGGTCCAATTCCGTATAGTAGATCAGCCTGTGTACTTTCAACGAATGTATTAATAGACATAATATCATAATAATATATAAAGCCTTCAACGACCTCCTGCTGCCTGCCTGATGGTCTCAGGGCTAAAGAGACCGCGCGATCATTCCTCTAGCTGCTTTGCTGCTAATGCGAGTTCGTCTCCGTTCCTGCCCGAGAAACAGAAGTTGAACTTATAGCATCAAAATAGCTACAGGAATCAACGTTGTAAAGTTATCTATCTGCTTTTTAGCCACCGACAGCTACCGTTAATATTATGGAAGCTGCTGTCGTGAGCTAACGTGCTATCACGGTCTCATCGTGCAGCTTCACAGCCTGCTATTAGCAGACAGCATTAAGTTGACAAAATCACACTTGCACATCATTAGAATTCCAACCATTTATATGGGATTTATCATTCAACTAAACATGGAACCTGAATACTACCTGATATTTCAACCTGCTGCCATCAGTGATCGGCGCGTCTGCTTGTTTGAGTCATGAATATCTTACGCAGTTACATTCCATGTGTCCCAAAACTGTTAAATCATTCCCCATGTAGTTCACTATGAGTCGCACTCAATACATCCATGGTAATAGGGAGGGAGTGAGTGAACCATTTCAAACACATCTCTGGTCATCTCCGTTAGCCATCTTCCTCGTCCTGATGCCATGTTCCATATGAGAACACTCAGCCTAATGTATTAAACTTCTACTTGTCCCGACAGTTAACAGATATAGACCCGGCGACAGTTACAGAGATAGAAACTATAAATAGATAGGCTTTGTTCGTAATAATTAAATTACAACCAGACAGACAACAAGGAGTTTGAGAACGGTAGGCTCATCTAATGTGCGAGCCAGCAATGGGTCAATGAGTGGTATTACTGCGCCCCTATGGGCAGGCGAGCGGTGGTGCGGAATGACGTAAAGCGCCTGTTAGAATACCGCGGGTCAAGTTACATTCTTATGTTCCCACATCTGTAATAGTTTGTTGAGTGTGTTAAGTTTGTTGACTAGAAGAATGCTACGCTGCGTAGCCTATATTGGGCCTAATAAAACATGTAAAATGTATTTCGTTCGTGAATCGTGACCAATCCGTTTTGGTAGCCTAAATTCGTTCCGTAAATGCGTGCTCTTTGATTTGAGTAGCCTATCTGAATAAAACATGTCAAATATGGTTCTTTTAATAAATGAGCAACCCTTTGTGGAAAATCCATTCTGTGTATGCATGAGTTTAATTTGACCATGTCCTCATAGGCCTACCTCATGACAACGGCCCTATGGCCAAAAAAACGGGGTTTAAAATGTCACAGCTAACCGGTTTTCACTTGGTTGATGGTATAAGTTATTCGGCTATTTAATTAACCGTTTTCGACATCCCTAATCCTGAAAGACCCAAAAAGCCAAAAATAGGGTATTTTACGTCGCTAACATTTTTAGCATAGGTCAATGGAGTTAAACATAGCGAAAATTTGCATCGCGGCTAGCGGACATTTTTGACTGGGAGTGAGAGATGATGAAATGAAAATATTTTCTGTTGCATGTAAGTAATTTAACCACAGTTTAGTCTATGTCTTCTGGTGTGAGTAACTATGGAGGCTAACATTAGCTACGCTATACATTGTGGACTGAATGGCATTGCATTCAAGTTAGTTCACATTTTTCCCATTTAGGTAAACATGCATTTTCAGCAATGTTTTTGCGATTTATTTTCAGCTGTTCAGCATTCACATGTATTTTCTGCTGGAAATGTAATTTTTTCTAAATGTTTTAATGTGTTGTAAAAAAAACGGTGCCCAGTTTTCAGATTGAACTCAGGCTGCTGATCAGCCTTATTCAAGAAAAATCTGTGTAAATCAGACGATTAGAATCGCACCTGCTAGCAGGTAAGAAGATTTACATATCTCAAATCATAGTGTGATATGCCGGGTATTTATTTACGAGCGCTTTTGAGGGTGGGTGGGTGGGTGGGACAAACAACCCAGGCATAGACACAACAGAGTGCAGAACTAGCTAGCGTTCCTACTAGCGATAGCTACCGGAACTAGGTAACTAGCGGTACACAAGCACCGTACACAAGCACCATCTACATGACTCAGGGGTCAAACGTCAGGGGTCATGGGTCATTTAGCTAGCTGCCAGCTAGCTACCAGCCTGATACCAACCTGATTTACGAAACTGGACCCAGGAGTGAGAAACTCGCAAGGCGCTGAGTAGGCGCGCTCCACATATTGCAATACCTGGAATTGAGGCTGCACAATTATGACAAAAGATAATAATTGCGATTATTTGCTTCAAAATGGTAACAGTGATTGATAATTGCAATTAATATTTCAAAGTAATAGCTTTGGTTCTGCACAGTTTGCATATGACCTGCTGGGCTTGAGCGACATCATCTTTTTCGTAACCAAAATGCTCCCAAATCATGGACGTTGATCCCTTTCTTGCTACTAACTCACTGACCTCGTTTTCACTCATTTTTTCACTACTCACGGCTGCAGGTACTCTTGTGACACTTGTCTTGCTCTACTGCTATCTGTCTTCTCAGTGAAATTGCTGCGCACTCCGCGGGAACGCATGAGATTGGTCAGACAACATAAGCACCTGTGATTCGTCCGTGTAGTCCTAGCACACTCAATTCAAAGCAAAATTATTAATCACATTAATTGCGGCCTTTTGCGATTAGTTAATCGCGGAGGTCATAATCGTGATTTCGATTAATTCACGATTAATTGTGCAGCCCTACCTGGAATTGCTCAATGCTCGCTGCCCGCGCGCCTCTATGAATTTCGTATCACGCTGTGAATGGAGATATGTCAACCTTCTGAGCTGCTAGCAGGTGCGGTTCTTAATCGGCTGATTTAGGTTAATTTTTTTCCGAATAAATCGACTGATTCCTGCTGTATGTGCCCATGGTCATGTGGTGGGTGAGTCCTGTAGTAGTGTATCATGTAGTACAGTGGTTCCCAAAGTGGGGGTCGGGACCCCCTGGGGGGTCACGAGACGGGGATGGGGGGTCCTGAGATGATGAGGTGGGGAGGTTGCGAGATCATGAAAACAATTCAAAATATCCTGTTAACCATAATTGTTACAAAAGGTAAAAATAGTATTTACATTAATAATAATACAGCTACTGCTTTTGTAAAATATTACAATAGATTGTGATCTTTTGTTGTTGTTATGCCTATTAGTGCGTGTGCGCGCAAACATTTGCATGCTTCAACCACCTGCAGGTATAATAGAGGGGGTCGCAAGTCTCTGGCACCGTTATTTTGGGGTCGCGGGCTGAAAAGTTTGGGGACCCCTGATGTAGTAGGCATGTCCTGTAGTAGGCCTACTGTGGACCCGCAGACAGACCTTGCAAGCATCTAGCCCTATTCTACAGTGATCCCAGGAGTAGAGAGCACTTAACAGCACTCTACGACGAAATCCCAGACTCCCAATCTGGCATGACTAATTTATTTTGAAAGGAAAACGAGTTGTTTGGCGCATTCAGCGGCAAAATCTGAATATTCTGGTTAAATTCACGCTACTTTTCGGTTTTATGCCCGCCAAAATTTGTGTGGGTAGCCTACTGGGTAGACCTTCGAATCCGCCCACTTCACCGAGGATCTTGATGGAGTGTAATGGGTGGAGATTCTGTCAGATATCTGGGTACAGACCTTCGAATCCGCCCACTTCACCGAAGATCTTGACGGAGTGTAATGGGTTGAGATTCTGTCAGATATCTGGTTATGCCCAGAGTTAACAATAAAACGCACGTGGCATGAACAGTGAATGACATAACAGTGAATGTCCCAAAGTATCAACCCCAATTTGACATCAGAGTAAAAAAAAGACCCATTAAAGACCGTTGGTGTAGTTGACTGCCATTAGTTCTCAATTGTTTTTTAGTGTTTGTTTGCGTTCCTCGTTTAACAAGATTCGCTATGCACGCAGCTTCCTCTGCACAGCAGACCTCACAGCCTTTCGCCCTAAATGTGAACATGCACACATGCAAGAGCAACGGTTGTGATATGGACTCATTACTCATACTGTTGTGAACTAATACGATATATTCTTAAAATACTGTACTTACTTGTATTATCTGTAGTTCTTGGCACTGGGGCCGACGAATCACTGCAGTCTGACAGCAAACTCCGCATATGCTACATGTCAACAACAGACTACAACATACACGCGCTGTAATGTCGTGTAATGTGCGCCTAGACGTCTTTGACAGGATTTGAGATGGTGATTGGCTGAGCAGAAAGTCCGTCATCGGCGAAAGCTGACATCATGGCTGACATAGGCTATCAGCTTGTTTATCTTATTTTGTAACGCTTGTACTAGTCATGCTGAGCGTCGGACAGCAAATGAGCTAGCGGATTATGGATAGTATGTGTAAACTAATTTCTGTGTTGAGAACCACCGAGCGATCTTTTGTCTTTTAATAACGTTTAGGTTCTCCCACAATGCAATGTGTTCCCCCAACCCTCCCCGTATGTGGGGGCTTGTGTTTGTCAATGCTGCCTTCTCCGCTGCTGTAGACTAGACACGATACTTGAGCAGAATAATTGAGCTAACGTTAGCTAGCTAAATAATTTCGTTAGGAATATCAGATCTACAGCAGAGATCAGAGACAGTCGTCTCGAACAAGACTGAGGTCGATGCAGTCAACGAGAGGAGAGTGCTTTCTCCTATCGACGTGCCACCTAAAACAAATTCTCAAGGAAGGTAGACTAACGTTATTCAGATTGTTGGCTAACTGTAGCCTAGCTAGCTAAACTAACTAGCTAGCTAAACTAGCTAGCTAATCTACCTATGCTAGTAAAAAAAAAAGACTAACATTAGGCTAGCAATATGCGAACGTTAAACGAGGCTAACGTTAGCAAGTTAACGCTAATTTACGGCTGCAAAACAAGTGAGTTAGCCTAGCTAGCTAACGTAGGACTAGCCAACACAACCTCGGCGGTGACCATTTCTTTGGATACAATAATGCTCGAGTTATTTGTCTAACGTTACTGCCTGTATGTCGTTCAATGTTATGATATTTACTTTAAAAATCGCTCATTAGTCAGTTAAATAGTTAGCTGTGCTAGCTACCTAACGTTACTGCTAGATAGCTAGCGCTAGTCTAGCTAACGTTAATTTATATATTTGACCCATTTTATGACCTATCTAGCGTTAGTTCTATGAGCTTAGTTCATTTAGCCATCATAGCTAGATATATAACTAATAAGAAATAACTGGACAATGAAATTGGCTAATCCGGACGTGGTTTGAAATGGATTTGGACATGTCGTCTAGCTAGCAAGACTATCTTACTTATTACCGTAGCTAGCCCTACGTTAACTTCTCTAACGTTAGACGACTGAGATGTTCTAAAAAACAATGTCTGTATTTTTATGTTGTGTATACGGTTAGGTTAACAGTTGGGTTACTAACGGCGTTGGCGACATTCTTGCAGCATTACAAAGACCTAAAGTTAGCCCCCTAGAGAAATTGGTCTTATAGCTTTGAGATATTAATCAAGCTGTGATCTGAAAGCAATCCTCCATGCAAATGCGATCCAAATAGGCCACATGTCTGTGTGGAGAACATGTGACATGACTGACTCAGTTTGGGAAAACTGTAGACTGACGTCAGTATATTTTCTTTTTAGCATTACAACAGAATACCATTATGTTGGTTAGATAGTTTTAAAGTGATATGTAGGCCTATATGTTTTACGAGTGATGTGTGTATTATCGAATGCTCTGTTACCTTTTACCTTTGGCATAAGAGTGAGAGAACTGTATAAGCCTATCCTACCTCCAAAGCAGACTATTTGACTAAGCTAAATTTGAGTTTTTACACAACTTATTGCATAATGTTACTGTTAGGACAGACTGCAGGGAATGTGGACATTTAATCCCTGAAGCAGGTGGTTATTTTCCACGCAGTGATGTGCTATATTAGGTTCACGATAAGGTACACTGCAGTTGATAACACAATCTTCATTATCCTCTTGTCACAGAGTCAAAATGAATGTTGGCGTCGCCCACAGTGAGGTGAATCCAAACACCCGCGTCATGAACAGTCGAGGGATCTGGCTGACCTATGCCCTTGGTGTTGGAATGCTACACATAGTGCTTCTGAGCATTCCCTTCTTCAGTGTACCTGTGGTGTGGACTCTCACAAATATCATACACAATTTTGTAAGTTGTCTTTTCCTTACATAATTCCAGTACATTTCACAAAGGGAACATTTTCATGACATGTTGAGGGTAAATGTGTGGTAATAAGGGTTGAATAAGGGCATCTGCAGTTTATACTCCTCAAAACAATTATTTGTACTGATCGTCCATCTTTAAAAAAAAAAAAAAAATCTCCACATGAAGTGAAAATAAGCTTTCAAGAGTAACAACCAGATGTAAACATGTTGTCCCCCACCCATGATGCATGACTTGCATTGTGGTAATGAAGGAGTGGAGATGTAATATTATCTTCATGAATATAAATACAGGGCTCTAAAATTGTCTTTTTTTTTCTTTTTCTTTTTTTTAAGTGTGTAAGCTAAAAATTCATGTGGTCGCATTTGTGCAAGTGCATGATGATCAAGGCTTTTTTGGAGCCCTTCTGGCACGGTTTGTTGAAGTAGTGGGCGGATTCGAAGGTCTGTACCCAGTACCCAAACTACTTTTGGTGGGCATAAAACCGAATAGTAGTGTGAATTTAACCAGAATATTCAGAATTTGCAGCTGAATGCACCAAACAACTTGTTTTCCTTTCAAAATAAGTTAGCCATTTTGGTTGAAAGTTCCAACACATTCTGAGAACTCAACAACAACAGCCAATAAGAGCCGCTGGGAGGCGGAACATGAGGCGGAAGCAGGCGTTTAAATAATGCCTCTTGCTATCTTGCATGTTTCCGCAAGATTAGAGCGAAGCTTCCGTGTCAAGAATTAACAATAATCTCAGCAAATTCATTAAGTGTCTGATTCCCTTTCCTTGCCTAATCGTCCAGTGTGGGCATCTTACCCGTTGTATCTTTACCATTTCCTGTATGCTTTTCTTGTAGGGGATGTATGTCTTCATGCATGCTGTGAAAGGCACTCCATTTGAGACTCCAGACCAAGGCAAAGCCAGACTTCTGACACACTGGGAACAGCTAGACTACGGTGTGCAGTTCACATCATCCAGGAAATTCTTCACTATTTCCCCAATTATACTGTAAGTAGCCTTCCATACAGAGTGGTCACATTGTAGTCCACTGGCATCCTATTACCATGTTATTCTTATTTCACAATTTAACCAGGATTTGGAAATGTGGCTTGTGTTCAGCTTGGGCAAGTGATGGACCTCAAGGAGGGAAAGTAGTTCATTTTGAAAATGTTTCATTCCCTCTTGACTAGACTATTTGAACAGTGACCGTTTGTTACCTGCACCCCAGCGACAGCGCAAGGTGGAAGGTTTTGTTTTCGGTGGCGTGTGTTGGTTGATTGGTTCATTCGTTGGTCTGTTCATTCGTTTGTCAGCAGGATTACGCAAAAACTACCAGACCGATTTTCATGAAACTTGATGGAGGGGTGTAGCATGGGCCAACTTAGAATCCATTACATTTTGGAGAAGATCTGAATCATGGGGCGGATCCATACATTAAAACAAAACTTTGAGCGAAGCCAGCTCCCTGTGGGTAGGCTTTAAAGATACAGGGTTTGGACTGGGTGGTGAGGGGGCAGAGCCCGGAGTGGCTCCAACCTGAGGGGGGGGCGCCACATAGTCTCCCAAACAAGGCTGCCCATGTACTTCCATTCATTTTTTGGACTCAGGAGCGAAAATTCCCCCCATTTATTGTCAATGGGGGAGTTGAAATGGCCATATCTTGGAAGGTCAGAGACACAGGGCTTGGACTAGAATAAAACTTGCTGCAATGAATACAACAATACCAAACATGCCGTGCTCACATGCGCGTGCACAGAGCCAGAATACAATTTGAGAGAAGCCAGCTCCCCCTGTGGGGGCACTCTAGACATGGGGGTGGACTGGAGGGGTGCGGAGGGAGAGCCTGGAGTGCACCGAACCATCCCACGCTGGCTCTGTCTTGAGGGGGGGGGGGGCGCTATTCATTAGGGGTAAAGCACTGAAGGTGCATAGAACCCTATTGTAATTGTTGGTTTTCTTATTATTTTATTTTACGCCCTCGAATAACTCTTGAAGTCCTCAACCAAAAATGCTGTAACTCGCCATATCGCAACTACAGACCATGAGTGACTACACCTTGATTCGCCCATAGGTGGCGCTATAATAAGCAATTTAGCGTACAATGCTGCCATGTCCGCCCCGATTGACGAAAATGTATGAAACTTGGTAGACGTACGTCATTCCTCATGAGGAACAACTTTGCAATTTGGACCCATGATCTCTGCCACGTCTGAAATTTCACAGGTATGTTTAGGGTGCATGTCTCCCTATAGGGTGTTAACAGCTAAGAAATTAAATCCAAGATGGCGGAGAAACTGGCATTCAAATATTACAGGAGGCTCGGTTATGTTCTGGGGCTGCTTTGCTGCATCTGGCACAGGGTGTCTTGAATCTGTGCAGGGTACAATGAAATCTCAAGACTATCAAGGCATTCTGGAGCGAAATGTGCTGCTCAGTGTCAGAAAGCTTGGTCTCAGTCGCAGGTCATGGGTCCTCCAACAGCATAATGACCCAGAACACACAGCTAAAAACACCCAAGAATGGCTAAGAGCAAAACATTGGACTATTCTGAAGTGGTCTTCTATGAGCCCTGATCTAAATCCTATTGAAATCTGTGGAAGGAGCTGAAACATGCAGTCTGGAGAAGGCACCCTCCTGAGCGTCCTTTCTAGTTGTTGCTTTTTTGCTTTGTCCTCTGTTCAGCTGGATAAGAAACTATGGCAACAAATCCTTAACCCATACTTCATCTGCTCTGAAAGCTGTGAAGACGGATGGAAACGGAAAGATGATGATCATGTGCAAAATCAAGATCGTGCAAAAAAAAGAAAGAAGTTTTGATTAATTTAATTTTGTCATCACTATTTCACCAATTAAATCCTACTACTACCAACACTAGTGTACCCAGCCAGCATTGACAGGTGGGGCCCACATGGGTGCCACGCAGGCTGCCAATATGGGTCCCATCTGGGTTTGTTCCACAGTGGCTCCACCTGGGTTCGTCCACATAGGCTTGAAATGGGATCAGACTAAGGCCTGGTTAGATCCCATTTCAAGCCTATGTGGGCGAACCCAGGTGGGGCCACTGTGGAAACCGTGGACTACCACTGAACTTTCCCTGTGTCTTTGTCACCACGTTCACTGTCAAATGCATTATCGATGTCATGCAAATTGCTAACCATTGCAAAAAACATTTAAGAATAATAGTTTTCTGCTCTTTTCCCCAGATATTTTCTCGCAAGCTTCTACACAAAGTACGACACAACACACTTCGTCATAAACACTGCCTCACTTCTGAGCGTGCTGATCCCCAAGCTGCCGCAACTACATGGAGTGAGAATCTTCGGTATCAACAAGTATTAGTGTCGAGTGCAGTGTCGTGACCAATCTGCAATGTTTATGCCTTGTAGCAAGAATAGTTAACCTTCCGTACCACTGAAGTGTGTACTAGGACGTTTTGTACAGTATGTATTATTGTCAATCAATGTTTAGATACGTCGGGTTGGCTTGAGCGGGAGGCGAGCGAATGCCATGCATTACTAACTTAAGTAAATATTTAATGTTGCCTTTTGGTCTGCATAGACGTGGGCTGGCCCAGGTCTCAGGTAAACTTACTGTACTTTTTTTTCTTTTCTTCATTTCAGCTTTGTTTTTGGTTGCTTGCCCTCTCTTCACTCAGTCTAACATCGTTCTCTGTCACAATTTCTATCCATGAAAAAGTCCAAGATAATTTTAAAAGTAAAAGTATGGGCCCAAGGGCTCATTGTTAATTGATGCTCTTCGTTTTTGATTGGCGTCAACCTTCAGTGCTCAACAGACCTAATTGAATTATGAATAATAAGAAACCATCATTATTTGCATGGTTTCCTTATTTTAATTATTTCTCATTTGTTACTTAAATGGGGCAGGCTGTTTCAATGTACAGTTTCACGTAAAGGTTAAGGTCCTTATATGTAAAAAAAAAAACGAAATAATTTGTGATAAATGTCAGATGAGTGTTTACGGAGACATATGTGGTGTGTATATGTGCTTATATACATGTAGCTGTGCTTTTCAAGGATATACTGCAAATATCTCTTGAATGCTATTACCAAGGCAGCTGGTGGCCATTGCCCACCAATGTTCTTGGAGCCACAGCTTTTGTTAAATATCATTAAACATGTGTGCCCGCTAATGTTGACTGTTCAATCTAGCTGAAATGGATGCACAGCCGGTAAAGACAATGATGTTAAAAACAAAAGCTTTATTTCAACTGTGGAACAATGTAGAAAAAGAGACATTTTAAATGTACCACACATGTAACATATCCCAATGTTTGTCTTCAAGCCTGGGTGAAGAAAACCTGACGAAACTAAGGTATAGGCTACCCTTCAAGAGATCTTGTTGGTGTGGTACACAGGCCTGTATAGGGCCTCACACTGTTGGCTCATGACTCCTTTGAAAACCTCAAAGCGGTGATTCAGATCTTTTTGAGTATGGATTTTATATTTTGTACCAAATGCGCCATCACCAGAGGGTATTCCATAGAAAACGCGTCCTATCCTGGAATGGACCAGCGCCATGGCACACATAATGCAAGGCTCCCGGGTCACATACAGATCGTAGCCAGTGCATATGTACGGCTGACCCGGCTGACCACCCTCCTGTGCACTGGCTACATCATCCAGGCCCCTGGAGGTGGACATTGTCCCATGTCTTCCAGAGGGTAAAGAACTTTGCTGTGTAAACTGACAGGCGGGGTATTTATCATAAACGTAGGCCCCGCCTCCCTGTCCGCGTGCTACAAGGTCAATGCAGACCATGACTGCGTGATGAAGCGGATGGTTTTCTCTCCGGCAGTCGTGACCCACGGCGATGACTCTTTCTGTCTTAGGGTCGACCACCACGGCCCCCACTGCCTCCATGCCTCTCTCCCTTGCTGTTTTGGCTGCATCCACAGCAGCCACCATGTATGCATGCATCCTGGCTTTCTGGGTAGAGTTGAATAGCTGTCCTTTTAGGGCCACAGTTATCTGCTTGTCCTCGTGGAAGGAGGTGGGCCAATGCTTACTAGCTTGCTCGAACTGAGTTCTTGTCAAAGGAATGTGTGTTGGTATCTTGACCAGGAAAGGGTCACCTAAAGAGTTATGGGGAAATCTATCCGAGGGCAACAGAGCAGATATGTCCATCTCCTTCCTACAGTCTGATACATCACTGGCCAGACACACAATGACCTCCAGAGGGTGAGGGCTGCCCTGGCAAGCCCGCACTCTCTTAATGTGCCGAAATCCTGGTAATGGGTAAAGTGAAGCCAACTCCTTGACCAACCTAGAGGTGTCTTTCTTGTTAAGAATGGGAGCAGCGAAAGCCTCAATCAGGTCAGTGTCCTGCGACTGCTCATCAGAAAGAACTGGGTAAGCCATCCACGAGTCATCATCTGACTCTTTCCTCCTTTTGGACTGCGGCTCCATTTCCTTGAGACCCCTGTCAAAATGGATTACCAAAAATGAGACCAACCATAGTTTAGAGATTAACAGTGAATAAAAGTACTGTACGAGTCTGCAGACTCAAATGCTTGAATTGTGCAATGGTTGCTGAAAAAGGGAGCCCAAATGAGGCAGTAAACGACGTAATGAAAAAACAACTATCTACAAATCAATGCATCGACTTCCTCCATGTTAAAGGGCATGCAGGCCCCAGAAATGGGTAATTCAGACAACACCTATTTATGTTTCAGCTAGTCTGGTTGATGTTTATAAAGAAAACACCTGTTTTCTTTATCTATTCAAGCTGTGAATTCCAGTCTGATTTGAATATACAGCGTGGTGATGAATAAATGCGTTTGGAGACTCAGTGCCTATTTCTGCAAGAAGTATTGTTAGCGAATAATGTGGAGGAAGTCGATGCCTTCAGAGCCGGGACATGTTTACGACGCCGCTGCCTCAGGTGCAGAAATCGGGAAAGCGGCTAACTTTGAGCAAAAGACCTAACTCTGACGTAGCTCTGTTGAATATGGTCTATCGTTAGACAACACGGGAGCTACTAGTTAGGTAAGGTGGTACTTTGCTAGATTAGCAGCTAATAATAGCTAGCCACGGATCGATGTATTTTACCTGGTTAGCAAACTGGATTGATTTCAAACTTCAGTCCTGGATCTAATCTATCCAAATATTTACAAGCGGCAAATTCTGTCCATGGTGCAGTGTGTGCTGTCTACGGAAGTGACGTTACTTGCATGCTTGTCCTAAATCCTGTACAACTGTGTGAACTGTCCCTCTAGGTTTAGATCAGTGACCCATCAGATACATAAAGGGGTTTCTCGTAAAGACTGGTTAAAATTAATTTCCACGCTGAAATGTATAATTTATTCACCATTGTGACACTAATTTCCAGTTGTACAGTTTTGGGCTTAAAAAAGGGAAACGTTTCATTCACAATGTTGCTTGTAGGAATTGTTTACGTGAAACACATGCCATGGTGTGTTTTCCTGCCGGCGTGAGACAGTTCAGCCTCAAAGATAAGCAAATTTGCCCTATGCATTGATGTTAGCTTTATCTTTTTCCACACTCGTGAATACTGAATTCATGGTATCATTTGAGTAATGTTGGATCATGATATTTGTCAAGTTGCACTATTTATTGACAATTAGGAGGGCACTAATTGTAGCCTCAAGTTTAGTGTTAGCTTGAAGTGAGCGAGTGCTGTGAGGTTTAGTACAGCGTATACCCAAGGCAATAATGATTGTATACAAAGTTTTGGGCTGTAAGAAACTCAGGCGTTTATGCATTGCTGGGTTTGGAAGAGCAATGTGCACCAGGCTTGTGTTGGGCATCGAGACAAGCTGTGACGAAACAGGTGCGGCTGTTATGGACGAGAGAGGCTTAATCCTGGGAGAATCTTTACACTCTCAGAA
The DNA here is from genome assembly GCF_949987555.1 of Borostomias antarcticus. Lineage (NCBI taxonomy): Eukaryota > Metazoa > Chordata > Actinopteri > Stomiiformes > Stomiidae > Borostomias > Borostomias antarcticus. The sequence continues at coordinate 7,324,118 of NC_140235.1, forward strand.
AGAAGTGCACTTGAAGTGGGTAGCAATTGTTCTGTAAAAAGAAATAAGAAATATATATATATATATATATATATATATATATATATATATATATATATTCAAATGTGATTTTAACTTATGAAACCTTCCATACAGTCATTCCAAATTATTACATTACAGTCATTTTGATCTATCTCCTAGGACTGGAGGGATTATTCCCACAGTGGCACAGCGGCTTCACAGAGAGAATATCGTCCGGGTCGTCCAGGAGGCCATGGAAAGAAGTGGTGTAACCCCGAGCCACCTCTCTGCTGTTGCCACTACAGTGAAACCAGGCCTGGCTCTGAGCCTCGGGATAGGCCTAGAGTTCAGTCGGGACTTTGTGAAGCAACACGAAAAGCCCTTCATTCCCATCCATCACATGGAGGCCCATGCCCTCACTGTCAGGATGCTCCAGACTGTTGTCTTCCCCTTCCTGGTCCTTCTGGTTTCTGGAGGCCATTCACTATTGGCTTTGGCTAGAGGAGTAGACGACTTCTTACTCTTGGGTCAAACACTTGATGAAGCTCCAGGGGACACATTAGACAAAGTAAAAAAGTGTACTGAGAAATGTCCCTGAAGTAGCAGTATTTATTCCTTGATTATGATATCTGTAATCTTATCTGATCAGTGATTTCCTTGGGTTCACAGGTGGCAAGACGTTTATCCCTTAGAAAACATCCCAGGTGCTCCACTATGAGTGGGGGACAAGCAATAGAACTTTTGGCTGAAGATGGAGATCGGTTGAAGTTTCACTTCAAACAACCAATGGGCCAGCACTATGACTGTGACTTTTCATTCGCTGGTTTAAGAAATCAGGTGACAATGGCCATTATGAAAAAAGAGAAGGAGGAAGGTAAGAGAGAGCACTACACTACTGTACAAAATAAAATACACTTTATCCTGGAAGAAACCTTAGATCATGTAAATTAAGTTCAGCAGAAAAATGTGTACCAAATGTTTTCTCATTCAAGGTGTGGAGGAAGCGGCACTTTTATCATGTGTGAATGACATAGCTGCTGCCACGCAGTACACAGTAGCTGCCCACATCGCCAAGCGGACACATCGTGCCATTTTATTCTGTAAAATAAAGGACCTACTGCATCCCTCCAATCCAACCCTGGTAAGTGAAGTCATAATAGAGCATTTGACATTTTTGTAAAAACAATCACAATTGAAATCATTTTATAACACATTTCTCATTGATGCACCACTTTGCGATCCATTTCAATTCATCACAATCCACCATCATATCTTATAGTTACAGAAAACCTCAGGATGAAAAGGTCTGGTACTGTCAACAGTTGCATTTGAGCAATAATTTTAATTCTGTACTTTAAGTTGACCCTTACTACTATCTAACGCAAAAAAAGTTAAAGTGAGATATTAAGAGTTTATTGGGCTGTTTCAGAGGTCTCAATTCCTAAATTGCCCAATGGTGAGTCATAAAGCTGCATGTGCACATGCAAATAATAATAACAATGATAATCAGTCGTGTTGAACAAAACAGATTGCTATTAATATCTGTAGCTATTTAGATTTTTCTATGAATGGCTTGTGATTTTGCAATGAATGCCATAAATGTTATGGGGGGGGGGGGGGGGGGGGGGGGGTACTTCACAAAACCAAGCTTTTTGACCTTTCCTCTAGGTGGTGTCTGGGGGAGTTGCTAGTAACCTGTACCTCCGTAAAACTTTGAAGATTGTGACTGACGCCACTGGACTACATCTGCTTTGTCCTCCATCCCAGTTCTGCACCGACAACGGAGCCATGATCGCGTGGTATGTCTCCATTAACATTCTGGGAAGGAACTATTTTTTTGCATTGTCAACATAGTGTGCATGGTCTGAGTATTATGCATGTTCTTGAGAGTGTAGAAGTTTCTATATAGAAAATATGTATGCTTGCTGAAATCAAGTTGGTCAGTAATGTTTTATTCTTTTAAAGGATAAGGACACTGAATTTCATGTTTAGCCCTATTCCTGGCTTCCCTGGCATGTATCTGACTATTACAGGTTAAAATATTTCTGTTTTGTGCAGTACAGAGTTCTGTGTCAGTAACGTCGGCGTGCGCACCCTGGCTCGTTGCTAGCTATGGGCACACTCGAAAAACTCTAAAAAGTATGATATACGTGGATTTCAAGTTCAGGAATTACATGGTTTATGCTTACCAAGCTCTGAAGTCGTCCTGTAAACACCATAGGTCCTTTCGCCTCTGCATTTCGAAACAACAGTAACTTGTAAACAGTACTAATTTCACCGAACATACAACAGCCATCCCTTCATGCTGTAGACCTCTTAATGCACCATTCACAACATCACCTGAGAAATATGTGGCCTTGCTGAGCTGTAGATGGTAAATGGACTGCACTCATATACATGTAGCGCTTTTCCACCTTAGCGGCACTCAAAGCACTTTACAATGGCCTCTCATTCACCAATTCACACACACATTCACACACCAATGGCAGTAGCTGCCATGCAAGGTGCTAACCTGCTCATTGGGAGCAATTTGGGGTTAGGTGTCTTGCTCAAGGACCCTTCGACATGTGGACAGTCGGAGCTGGGATTCGAACCACTGACCCTTCGATCATTTAACGACCCATTCTAGCAACTGAGCTACAGCCGCCCCGCTGTACCCACTGTACCCACTATTATCTGTATTTTGCTACTATTTCCCACTCCCCACCCTGCTGTACACGTAATCTGCAATGACGTCCAACTGTTATCTGTAGTGAATACTGGCCAGCAAGATTTTGCATTGTCTCTAAGTATTGTCTCTCCATTCCGCATGTTAAATAAATGAAAGTTTTTTTTTTTACATATTAATTACATTTTCAGTTTTCTATACAAGAGGTATTGTATAAGTTCAGCCACAAAAGGCAAAGTAACAATATACATAGGTCCATCTATACACACATCAACTTCAACTATCCCTACATTAGTTGCAATATCATGGAATGTCCGCAGGGTTCCAGGCCCACTCCCTAAACAACCTCCACATTCCCTCAGGTTACAAGTCAACATTGTTACAGATAAACATGAACTCTTTCAAGACATTTCATGAATGGTCCCCATATCTCTTCAAACATACCCAATTTCTTCTTAACAATATAAGTACGTTTTTCCATGACAACACAAGAGGATAGCTCCTTACTATACTGGCTTATAATTGGCTTTTCCAAGACAAAGCAATAATCCGCCTTGCCTGTAAAAGGCATATATCTATCAATGCACGTTCTTTGTTATTGGTAATACGGTTCCCCCGATACACTCCTTAAACAAGAAACTTTTTAAAACTTTATTATTCAAACCTTCCCCCCCCCCCCCCCCCAAACTCATTTTATAGCAAAATGAAAGTTTTATACACGAAGCCACAAGGACTGAAGACTGAGTTTTCTTCCACAATAGCCATCCATCAGACCAATGTGTCTGATATGTATCTGAAGATGAACAGTAGACTTTGAAATCAAAAGTGTCATGAAGCCTGCTGAAAGCTTATAGATCCATAATACAATGTCCTATTTCCAGGCTAAGTTACAGTATCTCTGACATATTTTGATTGGGTTTTTCATGACGGTTTTGGGATGAAAGTATCATTGCCTTGTTGTTACAGCAGGGGGCTAGCATAGTGCAAATACAGTCATGCCTACGCAACTGGCTCCAGCTTCTTGATCTCTCTGATGGTTTTCTCTTTCAGGAATGGAGTTGAGAGACTGAGAGAAGGAAAGGGCATCCTGTCACACAATGAGGAAGTCCTCTATGAGCCAAAGTAAGTCAATGAAGAACTTTCATCCAGCCAGTTGAAGGCTTTCAGCCTTTATTGTAGTCGATGACTATTGCTGGTAATGGTTAATGTCTGAAAGATGTTGTTTGAGTGACATCAGTAACACTTGTGTTCTAGGGCTCCCTTGGGTGTGGACATCAGAGCTGAGGTGAAGCAGGCAGCGATCAGAGTTCCACCTTTAAAGTTGTGAATAGTGACTGATAGCTCTTTAAATGTATGTTAAATTTACAGAATAAACATTCTAAAGCTAAATACAATCAGTCATTACCAAGAGTTGTTGCTCTGTGTTTTTTCTGTTTTGAGACTGTCAAACGCCACTGGTGTAAATATTCTGAGCGGCCGGCCCAGAGTTAGACAAGCACATACAACAGGCACTTTGGTCCCTCTTCAAGAAGTGTATTTTAAGACGTATGCTCATCTGCTTCATTAATCAATTTGATGCCCCTCAACTAAAGGGGTGGTTGTCCATTCCATATTTTTCATTCTATATACTAGTCTGATGTCTGTCCATGTTAGCATTTCATCAGGTACTTTATGTTGACACCTAAAGTCAATATACTGTATTATAAATTCCTTATACTGTAGTTGTCTTTTTCTTCACATATTTTGGCAAAATTACATTAGTTTATTTTGACAAAATTACACTATCACTATTTTGCTGAAATAGTATTTTGTTACTAAAATTGAATTTTGTTACTAAATCAGAGTGAGGTTTAGGCATTGTACACTTGTGTGGTGAGGTATTCAACTTGTAGGGTTACAGTTCGCCTGGTAGGGTCATTGGTTTGCCTCTGAGCCTGGGCGAAGGTCTCTTGTATGAAAATGGTGAAATTCCCCGTATTAGAAAGTATGGTAAAAACCAAAGTTATAATTACTGCTACAGTATGTAATAACATGGTATTACAGTTTGGCAGTGTGAATTGGAAGTGGAACAAGGTATGGCAGAATAGAGGTCTCCAAGAGTGGATGGGGCAAAACGGCAGCTGATGATTGGGTTACCAAAACAAGATCAATGACGTCATCCAGTTACCCCTATAAAGCCTTTCATTCCCCCAAACCTTCATGTTCCTTTAATAACCTGTTTGTGTGCCTGCAGATGAGGTGTGTGCTTTCCATCTGTCTGATGGGTTATTTTATACAGTATGTTTAAGATATAAAAATGTTATTACCTGCATGATAATGTAGAACCACCTTCTTACATTATGCAAAACTTATGTTATTGCATTCACATTTTATTTTTCATAAAATGTGAAAGCTATTAAATTATTAGCAATTACATTATCTGTAGTTAAGTACATTATTAGTTGCTACAGGGACATAAGTATATGTTACCAATTTATGATTAAACTTTTTGAAATACACCAAGGCAAACATAGATGTAATTGCTTCATTTATTTTTTATTCAATTACCTTTAAGGCCACCTCTGAATCTTTCCCAATCTGTAATATCAACCGACAAATATAGTAATTCCACATCCTCTCCCTGAGTCAGAATGGCCCATCTGAAGCTGGTTCCACATGTTCTCTTTTGGCCTGGCTAAATGGGGTAGATCTCCAACAGTCATTGGTGAAGTTGGACGATTAAGCTGATCGAACATCAGTGACGCCTAAGTGGGCTCAGGGTTATGAGAGAGCCGTGGGCAGCTTGACCCTGGCGCTGGGCGTCTTGCTCCTGCGCTGTAGTTGCTGAAGAGCTGGCGCTGACCTGCTTTGCCTAAAATGTCCTCCCGTCTCCGCCAGTCCAGGAACGCTGCTCGTCTTTCTGGAGGCACCTGATGTGACAGAGGTCCAAAAGCAACTGATGACATTTCACATCAAACATAAATGCAAAAATTATTAATATATTATTACATAATAAAGACTAACCTTTATTACTGCGCTGAGGAACAGCTGGGCCACCATTTATTTCCAAGCTGTTATCAAAGGAAAATTAAATGGAAAAGATAGATTGATGTTAAAGTTCTTATTTGAGTGAGACTTGTGCAAATATATTAATTGTAAAAATCGGAGAACAAGAGTGACTTGGCTTCTACATACTTTGTGATGTCACGTGATAAGCCTCTATAAGAGAGACAATACAATATTCAAAGGTTCACATTATACAATATAGCACTAAAGCCCCTTTATACAATAACTCAATACATAACCTGTTACCCATTGTCCTTGCCTTTGCTATACTCACATAATTAAACGCTCATTTTCAATTCTAACTAGATGCTCAGAGAGTACAGGCCTCCGCCCATGAATGCATCTTGTTGGTGTAACCGAGTTGAAATGGTTAAACTCACTCCTCAGTATAAATATCGCCCACTCGCACAGTAAGCTTCTCGGTGGTGTAACTGGTAGTGGTGTTTATGAGAGGTGGTCATGTATAAACTCAGATCAGAGGACCTGGGTGTGATGTCAGGGTGGGCAGGTTGCAGGAGGAAGTGATACAGACGAGTGAAGCTCGGACTCCTGTTAGATCAGCCTGTGCAGTTGTCGAATGTGTGAGTGGATCAAATAATCAGACAGTGATTGATGGATAAGAAAGTAGCAAGGTCGGTCTCTCCCTCTGTCTCTCTCCCTAGGATATCAGAGGGCATTTAGTAGATGTAGGGTACAATGAAACCTCAATAATAGATCTTGACACATGTATTAAACTATAGACATAATTGACAAAATAAACACTCACTGTAACATATAAGAAAGAACATGACACGTGATTAAATACAAAATGGAATAATATTCAACATGTAGTCTACAACACAATCACTATTACCTATGCATCAACACTACACTACACTACACTTACTACATACATCACTACACTATAAATTACTCATTATTATAAAAGTTCCAGTCTGGATTTGAACCCTGGACTCCAAAGTCCTATGCTTTCCCACTACACAACAAAATATGTTACCATAGCTATGCAGACGACACACAAATGTATATCACCATATCACCAGTGGACTGTAGTCCCATACGAGCGCTGAATAAGTGCATTGAACAAATCAACGATTGGATGTGCCAGAACTTTCTTCAACTAAACAAAGATAAAACTGAAGTTATTGTATTTGGAGCCAAAGAAGAACGATTAAACCTTAATGGGTTCTACAGTAAGTTGGCTCAAGCTACACCCCTCCAACGAGTTTCATGAAAATCTTTTGCGTAATCCTGCTAAAGAACTAACCAATCAACAGCGGCCAGAAGCAACAATATCATTCTAATGAATTATAGCATTTCTAGTTATCTATCTAGCTTCTATCAACACTATGTTCAGCAAGTATACAAATTGTCCTCGGAAAATGTTAATTTTGCTAGTGTAATACCGGTGTCGATTTTTAGAAGAAGAGCACCTTATTGATGGCAGTCCCACTCTTTTTTGTCTTCTGAACTCTTCAGTAAAAGTGTGTGAGATCTTGGCGTCTTCAATGAGATGTTGAGTCAGGAGGTCATACATGGCTGGAGTGTTACGACACTCTACCAACAGCAGGCGATGTGCGTGACGGTTGAACGTTAGGTAGCCAAGGGCACTTGCACAAGCAGTTCGAACCTGAGGGAATGTACATGTATAATATTTGTATAATAATGTAATGTATACTATTTCAACTTGATATGATGCTTTTGAATAAACCCATTGCTTGTCTGAATTGTCAGAAACAGTCATTGTAAGACTACAGTTGAACTCATTCATGTGTTGTCATCTATGTGTATTTTGCGGTCTCACCTCTTCCTCTTCTGAGTACAGGTGGGCACACAGGTGCCTCACTGCACCCATGGTCACAATGGCATTAGGAATACCTGCCCGGGTGTGAGCCAGACTGGCAAGAAGCTGAGCTGCAGCAGGAAGGAATACAGAAAGACAGTTGCAAACATTATCAAGGAATGCATTGATGAATCTATATCCCATGGCTTTATGTTGCTCCTATTTCCTACCTGTGAGGATGATGGTGCTGGAACTTGTCGACTGCAGTAGGTCAACCAAGACAGTGACGCCTCTGGCAGACAGAGTAACTTGGTCCGCGTCTACAATCACTCTGGCTAGAACAACTATCTGGAGAAGGGCAGATCAGATTTGGTTCCTATCAAACAAGATTACAGAAACATCAACCTGATCTTATCTCTGGCAGGCAGGCAGTATGGATAGTATGGATAGGCAGTATGGATATTGGATATGACTGGTGCGTTACCCATCATCATTGCCAAAATTAAATAAGAAGACTGATTCCATCTCCAATCAGTACAACACATCACAAGATGCAAAACCAGAGCACCAACCAACCACAGAGAATACGACAGCGTGGACAGAACACAGTTATAGGTCACCGGGACAAAATAGTATTTATTGCTTGACTCTGCACCTTCATGTGAAAACACAGGTCCACGCAATCCCATGGTTTACCTGTTACAAAGGCCATACTACACACAGCGCACTGACTGGACAAAACTTAGTCTATCTTGTTATTAAACCTGTTAAAATATCATCAATATCCTGTTATATCAAACAAACTTTGTTGACCCTAGGAATTACTACCGACGTTTGCAAGTTTCCATCAGTCAGGAATGTTACGCGATGTTGACTACAAATAGGTGGATGAAAACCTGGCTGTATGACAGCTCCCTTGTGCATAAACAATACAAAACGTGCTCTGAGGCTTATCGTTCAAGTACATTTGGAGCTCTCTAGTGATATTAGGAAATTATGATTATGGTAAAAATGTGGGTTTGGGATGAAACCGTGAATACCTTTGGAGTTCAATGTATTGCCCTTCAGTATTCTTATCTCTAGAGGTGTACCTGAAAAGCAGATTTGGCCCGTTCAGTCTCGATGTGTGAGTTGAGGAAGGGCTCGTAAACACGTAGGGGAACTCCCCCAGTCTCCCGGATGGCGGCCTGCTGGTCTGTGGAGTTGTATGCGAACAGAGAGAGGGCGTAGCCAGCCTCTAGACACACGTCCTGCTTGAACGAGGAAAACATGACCGATCACTGTGTTCCCTACTGTACCTGACCCATCACTTCACACTGTTTCTGTCTCATGTGTTCCCTACTGTACCTGACCCATCACTTCACACTGTTTCTGTCTAATGTGTTCCCTACTGTACCTGACCCATCACTTCACACTGTTTCTGTCTAATGTGTTCCCTACTGTACCTGACCCATCACTTCACACTGTTTCTGTCTCATGTGTTCCCTACTGTACCTGACCCATCACTTCACACTGTTTCTGTCTCATGTGTTCCCTACTGTACCTGACCCATCACTTCACACTGTTTCTGTCTAATATGTTCCCTACTGTACCTGACCCATCACTTCACACTGTTTCTGTCTAATGGCTCATCCCTGATTTTAAGAGGCAACGCCACCACTTCAGTGAGATCAGGTTTGAGAAGTGTTGTGTTGCCCTTCTCAAAATCATAGCACTCAAGGGGAAAGGGAATGTCAATAATCACAAGGGCCACAGAAAAATAAATGATGTTAATGAGTGGAACATCCTCGTTCTGGAGCGTTTCTGAATCATGGGGCGGGGCCACAGGCCACCCAAGCACAGCCAGGACGGCCTTCACCTCCATTCATTATTTTAATTAAGATTACGCGAAAACTACCAAACCGATTTTCATGAAACTCAGTGGAGGGGTGTAGCATGGGCCACCTTAGAACCCATTAAATCTTGGAGCGGATCCGAATCACGGGCCGAATTCACGAATTAAAACCAAACTAAGAAGGAAGACGTCTCCTTGTGTGGGTGCGCTACAGAGAGAAGGGGAGCTGGGTGTGGATTCAAGTTATTACTGTTAAGACAGGTTTACCTGATCCTGCGCCTGCAGTAACTCCAAAACAGCGCTGTAGTTAAACGTCTCCCGTTCCCAAAAAGATGTTTGTAGCTTGTGATTACCAAGCAGCACACAAGCCAGTGTTTGAGCCACCTGGACCTGGAGGAGAACAATACCGTCACCTTGGCAGCTTAGACTTCTTCAAACATAAACAATGTTCTTGAGAGGTTAGCTTGCTTATTTGCATCCCCAATCACTTTAAAAAGAAAACATAATATACTATAATTAAAAGCAGCTTTTGTTGGGGAGCATTTTGCGCTACAAATTGAAATGATTGATATGTTTTTATAGTAATTATGGTTCACTTAATGGAGACTTGATAATTATACAGATTTGACCTTGACGTGCTGTGATTTGTGGTGCTTTATCAGTTCCAGTAGCGTTGGAATGGCGTTCTCCTCTGCTATAACACTCTGGCTGTTAGGGTTATTGGTGTGAGCCACTCCTAAGGTCAGACAGAGGCATAAAGCTACAGTCACAATATGAATCGGCAGTTATGGTATGGTACAGTAACCACATATCAAGTCTCAGAGCTTTACAGTAGGTCTACACAACTTAGATTGACACAATTAGGACATGATTATACAATATGTTCAAGCGTGTGAGTCTCATTTATTCTTATTCTGAGATGTATGTGTGCTGTAACTCTGCATTAATTATTCCATAAATAAATAAATCATACCATAATCAACCTGCATTTACACAATCAAGATCTCAGATTCAGATCTGTTCCAGGGTGAGAAGAAAAGTCTGTACCAACACACAGGAATCCCAGGGCCCGTATAACGCTGAGGAGGGTTCTCTCAGTGGTGCGGAACCCTCGTAGTAGTCGGACCAGTGGTGGAACCCCATTCTCTTTACATAGTCCATCCTGATGGACGCGACTGTCCTTACTTAGGGCTATAACTGCCTGGCAGCCTGAAAAATAACACCAATTGGTTAAACTTAAAGCTCAATGAGATAACGTTTTTATAGTTTTATAGTTCAATATTCATCTTTACTTGCTATTCGTTTATGAATTGGCCTTAGCAAGACCCCAAATTCATTTTCGTGACATGAGACTGCATGAGACCGTGTGAATTTATTATTTTAGAATTTCGGTGTACTGGCTAGTACACTGGCGGGAAATCTTGTGGTGGAAACGGAAGTGACACGTTTTGCGTGTCACAATATCAGGAAAACAACAAATACTTTGCCCCGCGAAACGAAATCTACATGCACATAAACGAAAGAAGACCGGTATTTATCTGCATTGAAGCCATCCTTCCAGAAAGTAGTTATAATCTTCCAATCCAGTCTGCGCCACGCGCATTTGTTATTTTTCATTTTAACCTTGGCCCAAGTGAATCACGGGGCGGGTCCACAAGCCGCCCAAACACAGCCTGGACGGCCATTCACCTCCATTCATTTTTTGGACTAGGATAACGCAAAAACTACCAGACTGCTTTTCATGAAACTTGGTAGAGGGGTGTAGCATGGGCCAATTTACAACCCATTACATTTTGTTGTGCACAGATCGACGAAATGCATTCAGGGGCGGAGGTCTGTGCTCTCTGAGCATCATTTCTAGTTTGAGTGTTTTCATCAATATTAGGTGAATAATGTTGAAGTTGTAAACACTAGTCCTCCCATATTAGGTCACCACAGGCATTTGGACAGTTGGCCTCAAAACTGTTTTCTATTTGGCAAATGTGACTGTTTGCATATTTTCAGGCAGAGATTAAACAACTCCTAGCAGAAGAAGCAGGTGGCCATGTGCAGTCAGAGGACCCCAGATCAAATCCAGCGAGGGCCGGTGAGGGTGAAAGCTACACTGACAAGCTACTGAACACAGCGACACCAGTTAAACAAGCATAGACCTGAAGAAAGACTACTTCCACATAACAGGTCACAGGAAGGAACATTTGGCCCTTGAAAGGAGTGGCGTACGATATACTGAGCATTGCTGCTTCAAAATGGGGCTCGCTGTGTTCTTAATGACTTACCTGTTTAATAGAAGGCAAAATAAAATGTTCTACTCAACTTACCCACATATTGCATTCTGTCAGAGGAGGAGAGCAGGAGCTCGAGGATGAAATGGTGGCCGATGTGTTCAGCCATACGTTTCTGTTGCTTCAGAGTGTGTCCAGCTAGGGCCCACAGAGAGACCGCACCCTGCTCCCTCATATCCACCTGGAACACCTGGAAATGACCAGCCCAGTGGAAATGACCATGGGAGAAACCAATATTATATCAAACAAACCATTGTTGAGACTGTCTGACTGATCAACGTGAGGCTGCTCGGTAGTCTACTATTGCATGTAGAAAAACTGAACCGGAAATCCATCCTTGTAAATAAACTTTGGGTTCATATCTTAAATCATCATTACGACTGAGCTGTGCTTTTTGGTAAAGCTGCTGTGCATAATGACCTTAAAGAGTTTGAGGAGGTGCTCTGTAGCCCCGTTCCTCAGGAAGCAGGTCTGTATTGCGGGGTTGTGGTTGGCGATGGCCTCCACGGCTCTGGCGGCCGTGACCTGGGCGGAGATCTTCCTCCCACAGAGGATGTGCACCAGCGGCGCCACCACCCCCGCTCTGCACATGGCGTCCTGGTTGCCCCTGTGCCCACGGGCCAGCTCCGCCAGGGCAGAACACGCCTCCATCTGAAGCACCTCTGCACAGGGACGCACGTTTTAGTTTGCTATTCTTGCACTTTGCCTTCAGCACTAGATTATGCTCTTAGTCACTTGTTTTAGAAAGGAGATGCACTTGTGAGTTCTGGCAAGGAGTAGTACATTGGCTTTTCCTATGTTAAATGCAATTATTGTTAGTTGCTTTGGATAAAAGCATCTGCTAAATGACTGTAATGTAATGTAATGTAAGTTTTACTCTTCGGAGGAGGAGTGCTGTGGTAAATTGCGGTGTGGGAAAACATTTCAAGTAAAGACGTTTTTTTCCTCAGGTTAAGTGTATATTAAATGACTTGTATGTTATTTCAGTGCATGTGATTGAACAAAACTTGTGTTTGACAAGTACCTGATCTGACAGTCAGGAACTCTACGAGCGGTGGGATTCCCCCGGCCAGAGCTACCGCAGTCTGGTTGGAGGGGCTGCGGACACACAGAGCCTTGATGCTCCTCACCGTGTTCACCAGCACATCCTGCAGATCCGAACCCAAAAGCCTCACCAACGCTGCTACACCACCCTGGGGAAGAACATTTAGACATGTACAATCACAAAGGATGGACACCAAGCAAACACATACATTTATAAAACTACCGGAAACTTGGTGGAAGGGTGTAGCAGCATGGGGAGCATCTTAGAGCTCATTACATTTTGGAGTGGATCGGAATCACGGGTCCACGAGCCGCCCAAACACGGCCGATCGTTCACCTGCATTCATTTTTTTAGAGAAGGTTTACACTAAAACTACCAGACTGATTTTCATGAAACTGGTTGGAAGGGTGTAGCATGGGTCACCTAACAACCCATTCAATTCTGAATCCGAATCACGGGGCGGGTCCACGTGCCGCCCAAACACGGCCAGGCCGCCCATTCACCTCCATTCATTCTTTGGACTACGATTACACAAAAACTACCAGACTGCCACCATAGTTCTCCCAGTGGACCATTGCGATGTATAACATGTCAACCCTCCCCTTTTTTGACATTTGCCAATTGCTGTCGCCTATATATACCATGCTGAAATGTTTGTATTCAGGGCTGAAGATGGTCTAATACGACTCTTTTTTGTGTGTGTGTGTCTGTTTTCACATTCAATCACTTTTTATTTGTATCCTGAGTGCCTCCTCTCTTTTTTGTCAGTGTGCGGGCTTTTTCTTCTTTTTAACCCTCCACTAGAAACATGGTTGTGAAATGTGGCACCTAAAAGACAATGATAGACAGACAGTACTCACCTGCTGGGCTATAAGGGATCGGTTCTCGTCGCTGTGCTGTGATAGGTCTGCCAGTATGACAGCACAGCGGGAGTGGAGCTCGGCCTGTCGGCTGCCCAGGAGGTGGACCAGCACCGGCACGGCCCCGTAGCGCACCAGGGCCTCGCACGCCGCCGCCTTCTCTGAGATATGGCACACCACGGCGGCGGCCATGCACTGAAGACCTGGCCTCCCAGCGTGCATCAGATCCAGCAAGGCCGGGACGCCTCCTACCAGAGAACTGGCTTTAGATATTATTGCATTTAATGAAATCAAATCATATCAAACTTTATTTGTATAGCGCATTTCATACACTGAGGCAACACAATGCGCTTTACAGAGCGCAATGGGAGGGTGGGCATAGGTCCCACCCCTACATATTCCAGAGGGAAGCAAAAAACAAGTTTCACCCAGGGGCCAGAAAAGTGAGCTGTAAAAATTATTTAATTTAACTTCACATATTATTGCTTACTCTTAGGGCAACAGAAAGAGAGAAAGAGAGACGGTTGGTTGGGGGGAGGGTGTGGTCATGAGTGTCGGTCATGAGGTCATGAGTGTCAGTCACCTGCATCCTCAATGTCTCTCCAGACGAACTGCTCTGTAACACAAAGAGCCTCCAGAGCGCGGAGAGCCATCTCCTTCCTGTGGTGGTGCTCACTGTGTAGCATCTCTGCAGCAACACACACATATGCACACACAAAAACACACAATCGGCCTGCTTGGTAAAACGACTTTGAAATCCCTGATCTAGACGGGCAGTCATTAATAGTTTGTCCCTAAACAGATAGCTGAACCAGAGTGAATGGACCTGCTGTATGAGAACATTCTCTGTTTGGGTTTGGCGGTCCCACATCTCACCTGTTGAGGTCTGTGAACCTTTATGTTGCGTGTTTATGTTGCGCCCGGGCCTGTTTTTTGTGTTCACTCGAGTTTTCGTATTACATTTCTAATATTTATTCTGCTTGTGACAATTTTCTAATGATAAGATAACTTTTCCATGAGGCCCCTGTCCTCGGCAGCCATTGGCTACAGGCTGGGAACTCTGGGAAGGAGGCGAGCAGGAGACGTACCCACGAGGATCTTCCAGACGGGCAGTCCCTCCAGGTCCAGACGGATCAGGTGCCTGAGAACCTGGGTGTGGAAGTAGAGAGCTGCCAACTGCACCACGTCGTTCCCCTTGCTGTCCCTCTTCCTCCAGTCCCCCCCTGCAGACAGCAGGAAGTCCAGAGTGTCCACGGAGCCTGAGGTGGCCGCTAGCAGCAGTGGGGAACTGTGGTACCTGAAGAGCAGAAAAACGTTCAATCTATGGCTGTGGCGTACCCGTGGGTTCTGCAGGACATGGTAACATAACCTAAGCTCCCACAAAAGGAGCAGACTTCTAAAAAACAACCAACATCTCCAATTTGCCCGTGTGTGTGTGCATGTGCCAGTTGTTATGAGAGACAACTGACTGATGTGTCTAAGTACATGAGCCGACTGCTGAGCAATTGATCGAGCAGGTCAACAGTGCACAATCTTGCTAAGAATTATGTCTAATAACCAAATAGTATGTTCCGAATGTTTCAGAATCAAAGTTGAACCCCCGAGTCTTCACTCACTCTGTGGAGGTCTGCATCTCCACTAGCTCAGAGTTCTTTCTGCAGAGCGCTTGGATGCAGACTACCTGGCCATAGAAAGCAGCAAAGTGCACAGCCGCCCAGCCCCTGTGGTCAGTGAGCTTGTAGTCGGCCTGCAGAGCTAGCAGGCAGGTCAGGGCCTCCAGAGAGCCACACTGGGCAGCGAGGTGCAGGGGAGTGGACCCTGGAATCATCAAGAGATCACGACAGACAAACGGTAAACATGTGGTAGTAGAGTAGGATCTTATGAGTTTAAGTGCAGCACGTTTCCTTCTGAGCGCCTTCTTTTTGAGTGGCGTCAGCTTCTGACCTCAGTTTATTATTATTTTACAGTACAGAAAGAACCAGGCATTCACATATCAAGGTCATGGAATCATTGTAATCGCCCAATTGCTTCTTATATTTCTTTGGTATTCACAGCAAGCACCCCGGCATACAAGCGGTGTAACTGAAAGTGTGATTGTGTGTTTGTTTCTCTCTGACCTGAGCAGTTGAACCTGCCGCTGTGTGTTTGGTTGAGGTTGACCCCGGCGATGGCCAGCTGGCAGATGATGTGTGTGTGGTTGTGTGCAGCGGCGTGGTGAAGAAGGGAATAACCCTGCTCATCCAGGACCCCCAGCTGAGACGGACAGTTGCGCCGACAGAGCGAGTAGAACGCAGCCGACAGACCGCGCTCCGCTGTGGCACGCAAGCCAAACTGCAGACTCTGAGCAGGAAATACACACATACAAGCTGAGTAACATCACCTTCTACTTTCTTATTTCATATATATGTAAGTGCAACATTTCTGCATTCATGCTCCATATCAAGGATGGGGCTAGGTGCAATTTTACACAATTCTAAATTGGATTATGTTGGATTACGAAATGAAAACTAAGTCACAATAATGACAATTGTCATCATCTAGTGGTAAGATTACAAAACCAGATAATCGTTCAAAAATCAAAATTCTTAAACCAAACCTTGAATCCACAATCTCGCATTTCAAATTATTCAATTGTTTTGGCTTAAATCTAAGGAGAATCTTCAATACCATTATGCACTGCCACCTTTCTTCATCAGGGAATCTCACATTCTGATCATGTTTATAGAGTATATTGAGAAGACAAGGTTTTCCCAAATATTTCCTTTAGCATTACCTTGCACTTAATGGCCTTTTTGTAGCCAAAAGTCTTCTTGAACTGCTCGTGAAGCTGAATGTCATTGAGTGGTAATTTCTTTGCTCTCAGGTCTCTGATAGCTGTGTTGAAGGCCTCCCACCATGGAGACATGTTGGGCTGTGGGTAGAAAGGCACGACCTCAATGGAGATCGCATAATAGCTGCAAGACAAGAAGTATCAGAATACACATCAAGTATTTAAAAGCAGCAGGCAAATACACAACTATATGTGTGTGCCTACTGGATTATATCAGATGTAAAAATCTATTATTGCAGAGAGGACTTGATCTGTTTTGGGGAGATTAGTATTGATTGTTTAGAGTGTTTCTATAATAATAATGAAATAACAATAGCAATAATAATTGGAGCAATGCAATACCTTGGTTTTACACGTACATATTATGACAGCACTGCAACCAGCACTGACATGTGAGCAATGTCATTAAGCTATGTCCACTTTCAATAAATTGTTGATTAAATTAATGTTAGGATTAGGGGTGCATTAACTAATATTAATCAATGTACCAATGCTACATGTGCACTCAGTGTGTGTATGTGTGTTGGGAGGATGTACACTACGTACTTTTTTCCCCCAACCTTGCAGACTGGAATGGGGAAATACTCTTTGTAAGTGGAGTCCTGACTTAATAAAGTGCTCAGGTGACTTGCTGCTAAACTCTGTATTTCATCAACGGCTTCCTAGAAGGAACCATAAAATATGATTTAGGCAAAATTATACAAGGCTGCTTACTGACATTAATGGTGCTCATTCCCAATGAAGACTCAGATTGAGTTCAGCCATTACATTAAGACTGTGTAACTCTACTAGCCCAGATAGCTTGTAAGAGTGTTATCTTACAACATGAATCTCACTCTCACCCTCATCTCCTCTGACACATCATCTAGTCGAGGAGTCCCGATGTCAATTTCAATCCCACCATGTAAGTGAAAGTATTCATCCGACTTGTATGGAAAATGTTTACAGGCAAACATAGGTCCTAGCATCAATGGAGGTAATTCCCTCTCAGTCTTCAGTTTATCCTCTGTTAAAAAAAGAGTAAAATTATCACTTTAAAAATGGTCCCGCTTCAGATGAAGTGCATCTTATTAAGGCTTCTTTACGCCTTCATAAAGCCTCTATTGTCACTACGTAAATGTGTCCAAAAGCAACTGAATGTGATGTCTTTTGAAAGGTTCATAAATGTGACATAACTGTGTGACATAAGAACATGTGACATTCAAATGTGACATATAACCAATTATGCTGAATATAACATAAACCTGTAAATCCTTACTAAAGCATGAGATATGGTTATAGATGCTTTGTGATACTACATGTACTGCATAGAGGCTTTATGGTGGCTTAATGAAGGATTTATAACCTGCACTTTATCTAAAGCAGGAACAAAAAAACAAATAGAACAGCAAACTC
This sequence comes from Borostomias antarcticus, assembly GCF_949987555.1. Taxonomy (NCBI): domain Eukaryota; kingdom Metazoa; phylum Chordata; class Actinopteri; order Stomiiformes; family Stomiidae; genus Borostomias; species Borostomias antarcticus. The sequence goes on from NC_140235.1 coordinate 7,341,860, forward strand.
AATTAATCATACTAAGGACTAAAGGGCTCAAAATATAAATCCACAAATAGGCTACTACAACTTAAGCCTAATAATAATGAGATTATTGACCATCTTGGGAGCATGTGCATACAACTGATGTTTGGCTCTGTCATCTTCCCACTCAAACTCTTTTTTTTGCTTAAATCAATCAAAATAAATCTCAAACAATACCTGAATATGCTGGGAGCATCTGAGAGAGGTCAGGGATCTTCATTTTCTTCTTCAGTGCTATGAGGAGGGGCACAAGACCAGTGATAAGGCGCAAGTAGGCCAGATCCCTGCAGACCTCTGGCTTCCTCTCCAGACAGCCTGCGACCAGCCTCGCCTGACGGCCCAGCCTCTGCTGCAGCCTCTGATAGGTGGCGAGCTCCAGCCTCTCCTCTGTCAGCCTCACCACGCTCGCCAGAGTCTCCGCAGCCTCAAACACAAAGACATTGCAGTTCTGCTGAGCGGTGGACAGGTAGGAGGTCAGCTTCAGCAGAATGCTCTCTGAGGTTTGGGAGAAGAGTCTCTCTTCGTCTGGACTGTTGGGGTCATAGGTGGGATCCACATTGGTGTCTTCGTTGTATATGCCCTGGTAGCAAAGGTCTTCTGAGATGTCCATGAGACCTTAAAGGAACAGGAAACAATCAATAATTCTATGACAATTATTTGACTCCATTGTGAGAACAATGTAGGCCTGCATGCACCTACTTGTGCATAGGTTTTCATTGTTCAAAGAGATCACAGATTGTCACTTTGTAACTTACTGAATGTTAATTATTACTGGACAACATTCCAAGAAAATATTTGTCCCTAAAGCTCACCTGCTGTTAAAAACTCGGCAAACACATCTTTTTTTGTCTGAGGTACTCCATTTGCCCCAACAGCCATGCTGCTTCGCCACAGTTCATTGAAGCAGACGCGTTTTTCTTTAGGGATGACGGCTCCGTGCCAAAGCGTCTTGATTGTATAGTCAATATTGATCAAAATTTGCCCGACTTTAGTATCATAATATGCTGGAGACAGTTGGCATGTAGTGCTTTGGTCATAGTTTGGTTCGAGACTGATGAAGGGCACTTGGTTGAAGCAGTAGATGCCAACCGTGAGCTCCCTGATAATTTGATGGACCACTTTATAATCGAGAGAAATGCGCGCATCCACGGGCGTCAGGAAGATGACATTTTGGTCGGTGAAATGTCTAATTTGTTTTACGATTCCGGGTGGCGCGTCAGGAGGCACGGGAAAGTCATCGGCACAGAAAAGCCAGTTGCAGGTGGTTCGACAAAGCAGCTCTTGAACTTCACGCTTGTCATACTTTTCAAAGAAGGCATTGGCGTTTTGTTGACCTGTCAAAGCAGCAAGGTAAGCCGCATCTTTCTTCTCTCCATCTTCAACAAAACTGGGTGCTTTAGGTGATGCCTTGTTCGGTCCACTGGATGTCAGAGAGTGCGCCATAACATTTGCTAACTTTAATTCGCTTTTTACGTTGTTCTCACACCAGCTAACGTCTCAGGTAAAACGAGAATCATTTCGATTTGTGGTCAACATTAATAATATGGCTAATATTTTAGCTATCAATCAATTCCTATCAACCGTTCATGATCCGTCGATTCCAAGGTTAAGGTTGGAGCTATTCAACTATTTCTATTTGTCATGACAACCAAGACCCATGACCAAGACGTTGTCACGATGGCGTGCTGAGCTTTTCTGTCCACGGGGAGGCGCTGTTCTGCTATAGTTGGCTAACCCTGGGCTAGTTGCTGTAGAGTTGCCAGGCTAATAAAGTGAATCGGGACTGTCGATCAAATCTGAAACACATGTGGGGTGACATTCCTGTCTCCGTGGTAGCTACATTTAGTTTGCTGAATAATCGTTGGCTTAGCTTTATAATTGAACTGTCAAAACGCTGTAGAATTACATCAAACCTGAGATATAATATTGCTCCATGGCCCAGGTAGCTACCTAGCTAACGTTAGCTATTAGCCTATCTATGTTTTCAGCCAGCAGCAGGTGAACTGAAAGAAATCAACAAATACATTTTCTATTCATGGTGACTGAGTTGTCTGTAGACCTCCATTCGGACTTTGTCACCCGTGTTGGCAGACAGCCCACGCAAACAACTTGCAGCCATGTTCTTGTCAGGAAGTGATTTGATGCGACAGGGGGCGCGCCTGCGCAGTCTGCTCGAGCTCCCTATGGTCGAGTTCGAGCTAATGTAAACATTCATGAAGACGCTGCACTCTTTCCTTTGCGAGTCGACTCGAGAAAGCATCGGGTAGCGCTTTTTTGCAAGCTTCCCTGGCTATGCCTGGCAAAATTTAAGACAACTATTAGCTACTCACTGACTATCATTTAGGTGAGGCAACTCGTTGGGTTATATCGTTTACAGACAGACTTGAAACCATCACGGTACTAGGCTACTTATCAATGAAAGCTGTAATTCTTGCTGCGGGATATGGGACGAGGTTGCAAAGAGATGTTGATAACGACACTAGTGGAACATTTAAACATATGTCTGGCATTGCGAAACCTATGCTTCCTGTGGGCTGCTCTCCTTTGATAACACACTGGGTTCAAGCTTTGACTGCCACTGCATGTGTGGATACGATTTATGTAATAGTAAGTAACTTCACCTTTTGAAATACCCTAGCTGCAGCATGCTAGTCTACAGTCAATAAAATTTGGTATTCCAGTTTTTACAAGTATTTAGCTCGCAAATCATTGCTAGTCAGAGGAATATTCACGTGAGCCATAATACATCAAATTGTGAGATAACTATTAACTTTCCTTTTTTACCTTACAGACCAATGCCCTCCACCATGTAAACTTTGAGGATTGGGCCACAGAGTTCCCCAATGTCAAAATCCTCAGTGATGGAACAAGGAGCAATGAGGTTGATCTTTTTGTCAACCTTTCTCAAAACCTAGCCAGATGAAGGTCACCAATGTTCCCTCACCACAGTGAAAAACTCACACATATCACAGGACATTGTTCTAATTTTTCAAAAGTTATCTACATTGACTTAGTCTGATATTGACAGAATGTCAGCTCGCGGATTCAAATGTCTGGACACACTCCTTCAACCTTCAAAACATTCATAATGTGTACTGGGTTCGTGTGACATGTGGCCTTAAAAGGTCAGCAACAAAAAGTTGTTTTTCTTCTCTCATCAGGAGCGCCTTGGCGCTGTGGCCTGCCTTCAGCTTGCCATCAAACTCTTCATGATAAAAGATCATGTTGTAGTTATTGGAGGGTATGTGAAAAATTGCTGTGGTCAAACAAGCTATTTTTCCCAGATTCATGGTTGAATATCATGTTCTTGTTATATTAGAAAAAGTTGTTCTCTTCCTCTGCACAGCGACACTCTCTTCAAGGAAGATTTCAGTCTCACCAAAGTGAAGGCAAGGTTTTTGGACCTTCAAGCAAAGTGTGAGGACAGCAATCTAGTACTCTCTTACCAATGCACAGATGAGGGTGAGTGGCGTGATACAGTACATAACATCACTAGTTCCTTGGTGTAACTGAGCTTAATTAAACTCAGTCATTCCCCAGTATAAATACCGCCCACCAGCACCATTGAGTCGATAACTTTTTGGTGGTGCAGCTCGCTAAAGCGGTGTATAAAAGATTGGAGGACCTAGGACCGAACCCAGAGAGGGGCAAGTAAGCGGAAGCATTACCGAGTGACTTACAGTAGGGACAGGAAAGGTTAGTTAAAAATAACATTAAGCCATAAAGACACCAGAAGAATTAACAACTTTCAATAACTATACCACTTAATGAGCAATTACTGCAAGCGTTTCCTGTAGCCTGTACTTAGTCCCTCACATACAATGGAACTCCATGTAATGCTGCTTCAACTCAGTGACATTCATGAGTTAAGGCAAATACTTTTTGAAGCACAATATATTATACAACCATCTTTTTCCAATAGAGACCCATAAATATGGCATATTGGAAGTGGATGAAGACCTTCGGGTGCTGTGCATGAAGGAGAAGCCTCTTCCTTCTGAGACTGAATCTCGGAGGGCAGTAAGTCCATAACACCTCTGCACCCTATGGAAAACATATTTGCTAATAATAGATAAAAGACATTAGAGATTATTTTTTAATAATAGATTGTAATAGTTCAAATAACATTTTCTGGTGTGGAATGGACATCTAACTGGGTGCAAGTTGAGCAAGTTAACTTGCTCAACTAAACCTCCTTCCCCAAAACCATTTGTTTTCTAGTGTCCCTGCTTCTATATGTTTTCCAAGATGAGCCTTCCTCTTCTGGATGAATTTCTGGATGAAATGAAGGTAGTTATTTTCTGCATTGTCATTGAGCCTTGTGACTTTGATCATTGTTCTGCATTCCACACATCAGCTGACTCACAGCTACCAGTAGGCATTTTTATTGTTTATCCTGAGACAGCCCTCGGGTCTAAATATCAACTGGAGTTCAGTGGACCCCAGATATGCATTTAAAGATACTTTTTTTTAATCAAAGGATGCTCCCATCGAAAAGAAGGATGCTCCTGGAAACTTCTTGTCATGGCTCATTCCAAGGTAGTGTCTTAAGATGTAGTGATCGTTCATATTCTTTAGTACAATTGGGATGCATTATCTAAAAGTATAAATATTCTTTCTTTCAGAAAACCGGTGTACACTGACTGGATATCTGGCCGTTTTGATGTGGGAAACCTGCAATCTTATATCCAATGTGACTTGTATTTCAGAGAAAAGCTTCAAGATGTGAAGTCCTACATGATGTAGGCGACAGTCAAATGTGTGCTAGAGAACACATGCCAAGCTACACTTGTATTAGATATTACACTTTTTAAGATAAATATGTTGCGATTCAAATCAACATTAACTTTCCAGAAACACAAGGATGAAATTCTACTGGTATCTGTATATAAATCCCTGAACGGACGGGATTAGTTTCACGAGGGGAGTAATGTAATTTTAACCAGGGTAATTCAGTAATTTATTTTCACGTCCGGGACGGCCAAACAGCTTTTGTGATATTGGGGAGATTTGTACTACATTTTTTAAACTTTGTAATTATTGGAAAATATATAATTCCTGATTAAAAGTTGTCTCTCTTGCACTTCTCATAGCATTATCTAAAAGTAGGAATGACCACATTTGCATGATTATTGGAAGTGCTCAGATTAATACAACACTTTAAGGCCACAACGACTTTTAAACAACATGTTGTATTTGTTTTGCCACCATCTTGATAAAATAGAGACATCTAGATAAGGCTACATGTAAGCTTTGTATATCGTAGGAAAGATGATTAAATACATTCTTTATTAAAAGATGAACCAAGCTATGATGCGAGTAGTCTCTTGCACTTGTCGGAGGCCTTCTCTCTGCGGTTCTCAAGCTTAGCGATGCGGGAGCCGAACTGCATGGCTCTCTTGGGCAGGACAGCGGAGGCCTGGAGTCCCAGCACCCTGGCGCTTAGTCTCAGCAGCAGCTTCTCTCCTAGACCCCGCGGCAAGGACAGGTCTGCCTTCTCCCATACAGGCAGGGCGTTCAGGTAGCTCACAACATCCTCATCCAAGAACGGGAACCTACGGATAGAAGCAATGGCGTTATGATTATATCATTTATTATAGCAGAGATCTTGTTTCCAAAAGTGAAAAAATGGCAAACAACGAGCAAGGACAACAGCTAGTGTGTTCAGAACAATTCTGCTGTAAGTATTGTGTTAATGTACCGAGCATCCAGGACTCACCTAGCCTCTTTCCCATGGTCACCGATGATTCTGTCATCACGCCCCAAATTCCTTGAGGAAATTCTGCCCAACTCCATTTCTAGTTCCTGGATCAGACCCACATGCCCAGAGGTCTTGAAACGGACTCTGTGTCTGGAGTAACCAGCCAGCTGCTCATCTGCTCCAATACCTGTCAAAACCACCTAGTCACACAACATTGGGACAGATCAATTCTAAGTTACTCATGTAATTTGGACATTTAAGTTGGATTTAAATGTGCCATTAACAGAGTTGTATTGTGTTGTCAAAAATGGTCATACAGGAAATGTCATAACATTTGTCAGTACACCTACTCATCCATCATTGATAGACTTAAGTAAGACATATTTGGGGGTTAATTGAGCTATACTACGATATCCAATTAGGAGTAAAGTGAGCAATACTACAATATCCAATTAACCTTTGCAGATGAAGTGAATAGCCTCTCATCTTCGCCTTCTCCGATCAAGCCAGTTCCTCTAGCTGCGAACCACACTGCACATCCAATGCTGTCATCGAGCACGGTATCCAGTGGGTGCACCAGGTGACAAATGCACTCCTTACGCATTTTGCTTAGCTCCTCTTGAGTGATATTGATTTCAACAAAATTCCATTTTCTATCTGGATTAAGATCCTGAAGCTCTTTCAGGCCTGCTCTTCCAGAGATCCTGTCTGGGACATTAAAGTGATTCTGGATACTGGAATCGGGTTCCTCTGTGGGCTTCATTTTCTGCTTATTGTTTTTCTTTGTCTTCTGCATCTTTGTCTTCTGCTGTTCGAACGCTACATTAAGAAGATCGATCGATTGTCCAACTGGAATGTGGCGGTTGGCCAGGATGGCCAGGATCATCGAGTCGATCCCCCCAGAGAAAAGGATGGAAACTGCTGCTTGGTCGCCTGAAGTTGCTTGAAATTCAGAAGGCAGACATGTCACCCTTCTCCGTACCGCCTCACTCAGCACATCAATGAGACCGTTCACTGGTGACCTCCACTCTCCACACGCTAACAGAACCTCCAAATCTTTAACAGACGCCTGGGAACTTGAACAAGGTTCCGCTTCAACAATACACTGAGGGACTGACGCATTCAGTGGGCATACAGGTGAGGTGAGGAATAAGCCTGATTGGCTTATCACTGCTGTAGTGTGGATTGGAAGACCCTCCCACTTAAATTCCTGACTAGCAGACAAACTCTTGCCCGCAGCAACCCATGGATAAACCTCAAAGGTCAATGAGCCCGAGTCGGCAAATGCCCTCAAATCAATCCTATACACACCAGCAGCTGGGACTTCTTGCCATTGTGGCCCATCAGAACTAGTAGGATACAAGGCCACAGATGTTAGAGTCAGGTTGCTCTTCTCTGCATCAAATTGCCAAAGCAAGCTTCGTCTGCCAAAGAAGTCTCTCCCAAACCAGAGGTAGTCTCCGACATGTTGGTAATACACAAAAGCCCAAGGCCCTCGAAGACTGGAGATGATCGACAGAATCTCAGCGGGGGTGTTGCAGATAGAAAGTTGACGACAGAGAACCTCAGTATCATTCTCCTCCGGTCTCACTGGCAGCCCTCCAAAAACTTCCCCGTTCCATAGTAGGACATTCCCTTGACTGTCTTGAGCGGGCTGAGGGGTGAGGCTGCCCCTCATGTGAAGGACGTGAGCCGAGAACAAACACTTAAAGTGAGAATTTGTTGACGTAATAGTAACATCACAACTTGAGTTTGGCCCCCTTCTTCTTAGTTTTTCATCTAGTTTTTCATTCTTCTCCAGCAAAAGCTGGTAAGGGGACACGCTGAGCAAACAACAGATACCACACATGATCTTGTAATATCTTGTGAAGTTCCTTCTCAGTGTCGACTAAATATCCTGGATTTCCCTTTTCATGTTGTCCAGTTGTTCTGAGGGGAAAGAAATAACACGTATGAAAACATTCTCATCACTATTACATTTTGGATAACAACTTGCAGATACAGACATAAACTACTGTATGTGCATGACTTACGTTTGCATAAGCTAAGAGACTGCTTTCTGTCCGCCAAGAAGAAAATGTTACTGTTAGGTTGTTGAATGTACACCATCTGAAAGAAAATAACATGAATTCAATTAACAAATTGCAATCGTTTGTAACTTATTCATTGAAGCATATCAGCAATTTAATAATGCTTACTTACCCTGTTTTTCTTCAGATTAGAAAGCTCATCAACAACAATTTTCTGTTCCTTGATCTAGAAACACATAGAATATTATTCAGTCAAAAATAAATCATAATGCTTATCACAACTATGGTTTTGCGTAGCTGAAATTTGTAATCTGTAATCTGCAGGTCAGTTAAATGGGTCCCGTGGATGCAGCCTTGCCTTGACAGGATCTAAAATGCAAAGCGAACAACGGCCCCATGTAACCAAGTGAAACTGGGTTCTCGTGAGTCCTCGAATAGGGAGCGAGCTGTTGGTTAAACTCACTCCCCCAGTATGAATATCGTCCAACCGTGCCGATGAAGAGCTAGCTTTTCATTGGCATAGCTGGTTAAAACAGTGTCTGTCCCAATAAGGGAGACCCGGGTTTGAATCCCACCCAGGGCATGCAGAAACATATGGGTTACACTAGTGCTGTAACCTGGACGCCCTGTGGTTTAGGCTGAGGCTGCCCGGTGTTGTGACGAATTCTTACTCCCCACAGAATCCCACTCCCCTTCGCGTGAGCTCGCTTTCTCCGCTTGTTGTCAGTGCAGCTTGTCATTAGTTCGATCTGCGCTCTTCTTCCAACAAGACGAGTGTTTCTACCACTCAGCAAAGACCAGAACATCACAGGAGGTGCAATTATTACAAAAAAGCGATCGTGTATATATATATCCCATAGCCTACACTAACATTCACGCCACATAATAGTTTTAACGAGGCAGATCAGTTGTGGTAGCCTAGACTGGTTTCACCAGTGAAAAGGTACTCAATACTCAGCAAGAGGATATGTCTGTGTTCTAGATGTCGAAAATCAATTTCACTTCATGTTGTAGCCTATACGCTATTTTTGGTTACATGACGATTTGAGCATTCCGTTGTTTGATCGGTCTTTGCCAAGTCTCACACACTTCAAACTTATTTAAGTGACATCTTTAGGTGCCTAGATGCTACACAAGAAAGTACAAGCTCTTAGTTTGAACAGGGAGCATTTTGGCAGGGGGACTCCGATTTCAGCAGGCATTGACCCTGCCAAAATGCTCCCTGTTCAAACTACAATCTTGTGCTTTCTATGGTAGCATCTAGGCACCTAAAGATGTCACCACAACACGTGTGAAGTATGTCGGGATTTGCAAACAATAAAAAGGAGGTCGTCAGATTTTCAATTCAATTCAAACCTTTATTTAGCCGGGGAAACCCATTGAGACCAGAGTCTCATTCACGACGGTGCTCTGGTTAAAACAATCAGTGACAGTTTCGTGACGTAAATAAGTAAGAAACATAATACAAAAATACACTAAACATATACATCTTAAAATAGTAGGCTACTGTCTCTCTCACTCACACACGCACGCACACACGCACGCACAGGAAATGTTATAGAGTCATATCTGCCCATAATAGCTCGGGTATATTGGTTTGCAAGTCATCAAACAACGGAATGCTCAAATCGTCATGTAACCAAAAATAGCTTCTAGGCTATATCTACCAGTATTTAGCTGAAGTAGAGCTGATAAGAGGCGTGTGCAGTGAAACCGCGGCTGTTCGGCGTCGTAAACGATGACATCATATATTTTTGGGGGAAGTGAAGCCAAATAAAATATGTTAATTTAATCAAAAACAGCAAAAGCTGTTCGGTCCTGGCTAAGGCTAGCTAATGCAGTTTCGTTGCTAAACTAAATTCATAATGAGTGGGACCTGGGTCGAAATACTAGATATTTGAAATCCGAGCGGGCCTTGAGTGTGGACATGGTTTGCATGATTTGGAAACAGCTTACACTGTAACACTTTGAAAACAAATCTTTAAAATGGTCTAACGTTATGTGCAGTGTCCACCCAACTCGGGGCAAACTGAGAAGCACATGTCATGATGACCATCCTCGATAGCTACCTTTTTGTTCAATTCCTCTTTCACCGTGGACTCTCCCTCAGCATAGACGTCTTCGGTCTCCCGTTGGCTATCTAAAGACATTTTAGAAGGCTTCATAGGCTATAGCTACCTACACCGCCATCCGTTGAGTACCAGGGGTAGAAGATCCATGGAGGACGGGTTTCGAGCGAGATTCCGGCGAGTGATGATGACGTGGGTTATTTCATAGACGCGTATTTTGGCCTCGTTCGCGAGAATGAGAATTAGTCGATTATCAGCGCCTATCACAAAATCATAGACCATTCCATACTCTTTGACCAAACTGCAGCTTTCGTCCGATTTTAGACAGCACTAGGTATTCACTGCAGTCCAGTTCATAGCTGCAGTTTTATACAGAGAGAGACATGCGTCCGAACAAATGGGTTCAACGATAGTTGGACTTCAAAAATGATGAAAACTTAAATGATGGTAAAACTCAAATGAGACAAACAAAATATGAGTACAGACTGTCCTGGTGTCCTGAGTATGATTTGAGTACTCAAATGGCTATTTGAGTATTATTATACTCAAATTAGTATTAATATTGATATGTATATACAGACTGTATGTATGTATGTATGTATGAATGTAGGCTAGGCATACTGTATATATAGAATGTTTTTCGCTGCTTCTAATTCTCTTGTAATTTTTCCTGGTAATTTAATTTGATCTATTATGTATTATTATCTATCTATTCCGCTGTACCTTTCCCACTGCTACTGTACCTTTTCCATTGCTGAAACCCCAAATTTCCCCCACAAGGATTACAGTATTAAAGTATATTTTATCTTATCTTATTTCACACCAAAATGGCTTTGTGGAAGGGAGGTGATTTTCTTGGGTAAAAGCACAGTCAGAGAGGCGAGGGACACATGACTGACAGATTAGTGTTTGGCTGGCTGTTTGGCTGGCTAGTGTAACCGAGTGAAACAGTGTTCTCATGAGTCCTGAGTACGTAGCGAGTTGTTGGTTAAAGTCCCCCCAGCTGGTTAAAACGGTGTTTGCAACGCGGGAGACCCAGGGTCGAATCTCACCCATGCCGAAATGTATGGGTTACACTGGTGCCGTGACCCTGGATGCCCTGTGGATACTATGCAGTGAGTTAAGGGAGGTGAGTGTAACCGAGTGAAACAGAGTCCTCGCGAGTTGTTGGTTAAACTCACTCCCCCAGTATAAATACCGTCCACCCGTGCTGATGAGCTTATGAGCATTTCATCGACGTAGCTGGTTAAAATTGTGTTTTTGGATTCGAACAGTGGGAGACCTGGGTTCAAATCCACCCCTGGGAAAGTAGTCATATGGGTTACACTAGCTCCAACATTAAGGGGTCATTTAATCACAGGAAGACCCAATATGCATGCCATTCAGGTAGATACCTAACAGACTGATGGGGTAGGGATGCCACACATAGCCATACAATGTTTTCATGTTAAGTTGCTTGGCTCATTCCAGTCCTCAGAAAGCAGCACATCACTGAGATTTCCCTGGGGAGAGTGATCAGTGACCTCCTGCTGGCTTCTGATTCTGGACATCTGAGCATACTAATCCTTCTGGACCATAGTGCAGCCTTTGACACTGTCTACTCACCAAACTGGAAATTGTTGACCTTAGTGGACTGGCTCTAGACTGGTTCAGGGCTGCGTTTCCCAGATTCGAGGAACTTTGGCGCTCTACAACGCTTCTCAAGGTACAGTATACCTTGGCGAAGGGACCGTTTTTCCTATATAGTGTTTCCCAGACCATCCCTTAGTGGGCGCCTGAAGATACATCGTAAGGTACGTGGTAAGGTACATCGTTGTCCCTTGTTGATGACGTTTTCAACCGTTCTCATAATCATTTAGATTTTACCCCAATCTAATAAAAAGGAAGCTACTAAAGCTCATCTGCTAATCTATTAAAGAGTCGAGGCGAGAACTCGTGATAGTTCCACTTCATACATTATAGTCTACAAAATAAAGAGCATTCATTGGGACATATAGCCTAGTCTTGGACTTATTGAAAGCCCAGGAAAAATAGGCTACGATAAGGATGATGGCTAATGATCAATCAATCAAAACTGTATGTTTATATAGTGCATTTCATACACAGAAGCAACACAATGCGCTTTACAGAGAGCAATGGGAGGGTGGGCATAGGTCCCACCCTTACATACTCCAGAGGGAAGCAAAAACTGTTTCACCCGGGGTCCACAAATGTGAGCTGTAATAATTCTTCCCTGACCTCTCTCAACGAGACGATCGAGCAAGTTCCTGGAAAATGTTTGTCTATTGGCTAAAATAGTAAACATGGGCTAGATACTTCATAAGAGAGACATGACTAACAGGAGAGTGCACAAATAGTTACAGAGAAGTTGCCTACATGGTAGGCCATTATGTGTTAGCTATCACTGTAGTCTCTAATATGATATTTGAGTGAATCATATAACAAAGCACAGTAAGCACTTAATGCCACAGAGGTGGGGAAACAGAAAGCAGAGAGCTAAAGGTTAAAAAAAAAAATGGGTAGGGGTGGCTGGGTATGGACAGCTGAAGACAGAGTGGGAAGGAGCTAGAATGATGATGATGATGATAGCTAAATAAGTGACTGATTTTGTTCATTGTGTGTTCTGAAAAGTATAGGCTACCTCCTCAGGATGACCTACCACCCATTATGTTATGTTCAATTCATGGGTAGCGCGTCCTGTCAGGTAGGAAATGTTGATAGGCATTTAGAAATTTCCTACATGACTCAATAGCCTACGCTACTCATAAATTAAACACAATATTGTTTTCATGCAGCCATGATGTAGGCCTATAGGCCTACACGAAGCACGAGTTGGCTGTGACACACTAAATAGAAGCGGACCTTAAGTCACTTGATGGAGTCAAGGACTCCGCCTACAGAATGAGATTGATGAATAAATTAGACTATTGATAAAGGTGATTTTGTTTCCCTGTACATAACCGGGTTGGTGCCCCATTATACGAGTTTGATTTAACACCTTAAATCCATTTTCCTTCATATTTGTGATAACCGCGGTATAATCATTATTATACTGGTCATAGTCAGAGCTATAACACCAGAACACGCTACATACCTTTGTTTGTATGATAACTAAACCAGTGGTTATTTTGCTATCATCATTGCCTATCATCATTAACGTATTTTTTCCTGGCCTTTCAAGACATCCCAGACGAGGCTTGTCCCGATCCGGTCCATGCTCTTTCTTGTTATTTGATGTAATGTATGAATTGGGACTATCACGAGGTCTCGCCTTGACTCTTAAATACATTAGCAGATGAGCTTTCGGAGGCATAACTTCCTTTTTGGTGATATTAGACTGAAATAAAATAATTAAGACAACAAGTATTATATTGACACGTAATTTATTTGACTTTACAAATGGCCATCGATGTGTGCGGCATCGATTCATTCTTTTTTCAGCACCGCGCCCAGGGAGAGCTCCCCTAACGATGTATCTTGGGGTGAACCTTACGATGTATACGATGTGAACCTTACGATGCCACGGTATAACCTGCCTTGAGAAGCGTCGTAGAGCGCCAAGGTAGGCTACAGCGAATCTGGGAAACGCACCCCAGGTCCGACCCGGTAAGGTCAACCATGCACTTCACCACCTAGCCACCAGAGGGCACTGCAGGCATGGGATTGAAACGGCCATATCTCGACTTGGGACTGGTATGGCAGAAAGGCCTCGACTTAACGAACACACCAATACAAACATGCCCCGCCCGCGTGCACAGAGCCAAAACAAAACTTTGAGCGAAACCAGCTCCTCCTGGGGTACAAGAAACACGGGCTTTGGACTGCGATGTGCGATGGTAGAGCCCTGAGTGCACCGAACCGCCCCCGCCGGCTCAAACCCAAGAGGGCGCCACAGAGCCAGCCCGAACACGGCCATCCATTCACTTCCATTCATTTGGATTTGGGCTCAGGAGCCAAAAATTCCCCCCATTCAATGTTAATGGGGGGAGCGGGGGCGGGATTGAAACAGCCATATCTCAACATTGGAATCATGCCACATAATTAGACAACACAGAATGGACACAGAATGATGATCAGCCCAAAACCCTAATGCAATTGGGCGTCAGCTACCACATGCTCCTATAATTTCTCAGTTCAAGAGAGGCTGGGTAAGTTGGATCACATATCCAATATAGCCTACCTTTTTTTTCTTTTAGTTTGAGTTTATGTTGCAAATCAGTTGACTGGCCACCGCAAGTGAGCTTAGGCCTACAGTCTTTCGCTCACAGTTGGCCTTGTGAGATTGGATAATTTGAGTGCGGGGCTAGTCGGCTGTATGTCTATTTTCTTTATTCTTCATTCTGTATTCTATTGTATGCTCCAGCCACCCCCCCACTCGCTGATATTAAGTGTGCAGTTGGTTTACCTGGCGGAGGCTGTTCTAAAAAGTTGGGGCCTTTTGCACCAGTTGGGTTGGTCTGCAGTGTCTGGGTTGCTCTACGGAGGTGCAGTGTCTGGGTTGCTCTGAGGAGGTGAAGTGTAGCCAAGAAGGCAGAGTGTAGTGTAGGCTAGTCACCATACTGTATTAACCCCCTTCTCTCGCCGCAGTCATCGGCCAGAAGCCAAGCCAGCTTAAGAGTCAGCGGTGGGCCACTGTGGTACCCCGACTGTCCTATATATCTATTTTCTTTATCTATGTCATTGCTCTCAAAGTATCTTATATGTGTAGAATAAAAGTATTTTAATGTTATTGTATACAAAAATAAAGGAAATATTTTTGTATTCTACCCTGTGTCCAGCCTATAAATCTACCTGTGTTACACTTGCATTAATGAAGGCTCACATGGTGTTTATAGAATCGTCTTGTGTAGGCCAATTTTTTTTTTTTGACAGAATTGGCCCATTAGAAGTAGGCTAAGCATTACATTCATTACTCGCAGTTAAAACAAAAAGCACATGGATCAGGAAAATAAGACATTGAAGAAATGCATCGTTGAACAATTCCTGTAATGCATGACTGAAAAGGTCAAAGGGGAATCTGGCAAAGGAAGGATATGTTGCTTTTTTCAGTGACGCCTTGCATTGTGCCCAAAATTACCTTTAACCCCCTGTGACTGGCATTGGCACAGTTCTCTGCCACTGCCCACTGCGGTGTCCTAACGGTGACAATGAGATAGCAAAAAGATGAATGTCCATTATAATGTGTCAGACACATTATTGAGTAATCTACCTTGCTCTAATCTACCCTTGCTACTGTAGCTCTGTATTGTGTGTGGCAGCAAAGCCACGGTTAAAGCCAAATGACCATGGACACATCTGACAGGTCATGCTTTGTTATTGTTCCCATTTGGGTTTAAATTTAGACATAGACATGTCGTTCTATAGTTAGCACGAGGGAATCACTGAGCCGTACCTCAGATCACGTGACCACAAAATGACACAGCAAATACATGACCACTGATTATAGGTACTGTACCTCCCTTAACCGTTCTCACAGCGCCAACCCACTAATAAGCCTACTGGGTAATCTGTTTTTACCGCCTCAATAGGCCCAGGCTCTCACCTTGAGCCATGTTCACAATATTTATGAATAGATTAAAATTAGTAAGGGATTTCTACTGTCACATGCGGCTAAATGTAATTGCTTGTAAACAGGGTATCTCACATTGAGTCTGAGCAGGTTACTGTACCGCATGCACATATGTGGCCACAAATATCAAATGCATGCTGACTTGGAATATTAATGAAGTATCAGAATCAGTCATCTCTTTTTGCCAGGATACATGTAGCCTAGATATGCTCATGCATTTTATTGCTTCCGAGACTACAGGACTACAGTTACTATGATTGAAGATCATAGTATAAATAACTATTTCATACCACTCAGCATGGCCTTCATGTTAAAATCTCCCAATGAAACAAAAACAAACTCAGTTACCTCATTCCAAAGAGTTGAGCAATAACATTTGGAAGGGTATACTGTCCCAGAAAGGGGATCATTGATTAAAAACATGTGAAGAAAATGATTCTCTTTCAGGACGCTTATCAATATACAGTATACAGACAGACAGACAGACAGAAGACAGACAAGCAGTTAGGCAGACGCACGCACACACACACACACACGCACACACACACACACACACACACACACACACACACACACACACACACACACACACACACACAGACAGACGATAGATCATTGGCTGGTCACCTATATCACATTTGTAAAGCAGTGTTTGGTTTCTTTGTAGCCAGGGCCACTCTGCATTTCCAGACCTCCATTCTACACAGGTGTGAGGGGACAGCCAACTCACACGGAGACACGTGATCATAGGTTATAGTAGGCTACTGCAGCTCAGTAAATACACAAATCAAGAAGCTGCTCCCTGAAAGTAAACATGACCCTCATCAAACGTAATCAACACACGATCGGTTACTGCATGGTGTCCATTCACATCAGCGCACCTGTGCAGAACAAAAGGTATGGCCTAGCATATAGCAAGACCTATCTCCACACTTCGTTTACGCTGTGCCAGCGCCGGAGACAGGCCTCTGGTAACTGGACTTAAGGCTCTTGCATTCCTGAAATGTGTGTGCTTGCTTAAAAAGCAAGGACGTAGCCTATTCTGGCTGTAGTTGAAAAGCGTAGCCTGCATATTCTGGTTGTAGGCCTAGTTGAAAAGCTTGACATCTTTAAATTTCACATTTATTAAAGTAATAGTATGCAATAGAAATAATTAGCCTACTCTGTTTGCAAACATTCTGGATGTCTTAATTAATTTGCTTTGTTGACCCCCAGCCACGCACCCTCGATCCGCTCCCACACAAACTCCAGCAAACTGTAATAATTCAGTTCTTTTGGCAGAGATCAACTTATTTTAAAATGTGTCTGGCTCACAGATTTGTTTTGAAGACAGCATTGTATGAATCCAAAGGGGTACGAATTGCTCACATTTTGAAATCCGGAGCATGCTAGGAATGTTTCTTTTCAGTAAACTATAACCCCCATTAGCAGTCTGTCAGTGAGGGAGATACCCAGTCTGGTAAACATAGGTATACGGAAACAGAAAAAGCCTTTTGCAGTCTATTGCAATTTAAATATGCATATAGCTAGGCTACTCTATAGACGACTGATCATGTTACGTAGCCTACATAACGTAAACATATATCAGCATTTTTAGGACTATACTTTCAAGAACTTGGGGATTAATAAAGTAGTTATCTATGTAGTTATCTTTCTATCATTAGCAAGAGATTGGATGTGTATTTTAGCGCCATAGGCCTGCAGTAATCTAATGCAACACACTCAGTGGGGTGTCAAAAAACCGAACACTAACCGCTGCCCCAAAAAGGTAGACCTATATGGGATGGGAAGGGGGTCGCTTAAAATAGTTACACTAACAATGGACAAGGAATTGATAGCAACAACAACACTGCTGCGACCATTTTCTGTCTATTTGTGACAGGCGTTGTGCTGGGCTTTGTTTTGGATTCAGCCTCTGTGACTCATGTGACTTGTAATGCGCACGCACTCTCGCTTATAAACGAGGGGACAACTGTAAACAATATTCATTGCAGAGGGCGAGAGAGAGAGAGAGAGAGAGAGAGAGTAGCTGCAGCTGCAGCGCACAACAACATTTTACTGTTGAATTTCAACCAAGCTTTTTCGGCTAAAATATTTCTTTCCAACTTCAGCTACAGTGATAGCTACGTTTGGAGAGGAGGCTCATAGTGTTCGTTTGCTCACGACAGTTCTATGCAGAATTATCCCGATAGCCTTTACAGAGGATATAGCTAATAGTCTACAGACTTATTTTGGAAATAGCCTATTGCAATGGATAACTCTGGATCTAAGAAAAGTTGCTGCGGTAAGTTAAAAGTCCTACAATTATTTGCTATGCGTTTCCAAGTATCGTGCTAGACATAATGTGTAGCAGGTCGAGCAGTGAATTCTTAATTTCTCTTACAGAATCTATCCAAGATTTTTTCACATCAGCCAAGTTCCTTATCTATATGGGACATGCCTTATCAACATGGGTAAGTGAACGATCAAAATTGCCAAATTAAAATGTTAAGAGATTGCTCCTATCACAATTAACACAGCAATTTTGCTAGAAACAATTAAGCCACAAGCAGGAGTCCACAGATCCCTAGTGGCCCGTGGCGTAATTACAAGGGGTCCGTTGGAAAGTGTTATAACATAAAAAAGACTTGTGGGGGGAAAAAGCTTGAAATTAAATGTTTTAATTTAATTTGAAATGTATTGACTGGCCTATATTAAGAGCATTGATGTTAACTATTAATATATATATATATATATATATATTTTTTTTTTAAAGGAAATGACCGTAATGGCTTATATAGGCTATATGTTGTGAGGTTGGGGGTCCTTGAGGATTGTTCAGAATATGCCGGAGGTCTAGAGCTTAATAAAGGTTGAGAACCACTGAAAACTATATTGAATTTACAAGCATTGACCATCAGGTGTGTGTTTTGCAGCTGTCTTGTCAAAAAAAGTAATAGGCTAATGGTACCACCAATGTATAAACACAAGCCACATAATTTTTGTTTCATAATTTATGCTTTAGCCTAATAGTTTGCTTTGTGTAATGGACTAAATATTGTCCATGGCAGCAAAACTATTACTGTATTTAATAACCTATGCGTTGATTGGTCTAACTTCTGTGGATTTCTCTATTGTTTGAGCTTATGTGGTGTTCTTTTACTGGGTCATTTGGATATATTTAGGGTGATCGAATGTGGAACTTTGCTGTGGCTGTCTTCCTGGTGGAGCTGTACGGCAACAGCCTTCTCCTCACAGCCGTGTACGGACTGGTTGTTGCGGGGTCAGTGCTATTGCTTGGGGCCATTATCGGTGACTGGGTGGACAAAAATCCAAGACTCAAAGGTACGTTGAGCAGAATGTACACTCGTCTGCAATTAACAATTACAAGCTAGTTTTTGTTTGACATTTCTGTTCGCCAGTCCAGATCAAGAGATTTGTCGAAAAATATTTTTGGACCATGGCCATGATGGTTTCCTTTGATTTGACAGTGGCACAGGTTTCCCTGGTTGTCCAGAACTTTGCTGTCATACTGTGCGGGATCCTCTTAATGGTGGTTTTCCAGTTCAAAGGACAACTTGCAGAGCTTTACAATGGATGGATTCTGGTAAGATCCTTTCTATTATTCTACCCCACACTGCACGATCTGAAGTGAATCTGTTACCCATGGTCTAGTGCAATGATCTGACCAGGACAAAATTTGTTTTAAATTGCTTCACCACTTGAATGGATTCAATTCTAGTCAAACAGCCTTTATAGGGTTTAGATAGGTTAGTCAGCGTTTATCACAAATAACCCTGCATCTGGCTGCGCATAGCATTACAGTTATAAAAGCGGACAGGTCTGAACGGATGTTTTTAAGGGAAGAGAGGGATTGCTGTTCAAAGGTTTTTTTCCTGGAGGTGGGACTGAAACAGGAGATGTGAGTCTTGTTCAGTTCTGTATTCAGTTCTGTGTAGTCAGCGGGTTCTTCCAGGGAAGTCACATGAGCAGTAATGCTGCCTGCCCTGTTGAACAAATTCCATCGCTACTTTGACCAGAACAGCTGCACCATAATGTACATAGAAAAACAAACAAACAACACTAAGGCCGTTTGTTTCACAGTGGCACTGGTGTATGGCTGCTAAGCTTGGTAGTGTTCACTGTTTCTAGATGAAACATGTTAAAGCTGTTTTTGTTGTACTGTTGTCTTTATCTTGGTTGTGGAGGATACGATCCCCTGTTGAGCCCTCATAATAGAGACATTATCAATGATTTTTTACCAAAACTACCCTGACCAAAAATAAACATTTCTTCAGACGACTTGCTACATCATGGTCATCACCATCGCCAACATCGCTAACTTGGCCAGCACCGCCACCGCCATTAGCATCCAGAGAGACTGGGTCGTAGTTGTGGCTGGACAGGACAGCAGCAGACTGGCAGGTCAGTATCCATGGGAACTAGATAAATCACTCATTTTCTTTTTATGTTCCACTGTAACCCCTTTCGTACCCCAACACTTCGACGACCACCACCACTCCAAATATTTGCCACTCGACTCGAAATCACCGCAAGTGATTTTTCGACGAACTGGGGTACAACCTTAACCTTTGTCAATGAAGGCCATGAACCAGATTGGACCCAGTAAAAAATGCAGCACTTCCCTGGAGTTAATCCTTTATCTGAAGATTGATTTCATGAGCCATTAAGATCTGTGATTGGCTAAGAGCTGTGGGCCATATTTTCTTATCTGTACAACTGAAGTCAGTCAGCCTGCCTATCATTGCACTTTATTACCCTTAGGAAACATAAACAATCTCAAGTAACAATACCAGGAGAAGAAGGGCACAGTAAACATGCTGTCCCCCACCCATGATGCATGTTCCTTTGTGGTAACAAAGGAGTGGAAACGTGATTTTTTCGTTTCATTCATTTTATGTGCATAGCATTTAAATCCTAGAGCCCCAAACTCTGTATGAAAAGTAGAAGGGCCCCTAAGCACTTTCTTTCAATTCTGGAAATCCAGAAAACCGTTCAAATGACTATCCTCAATTGTCTGGCAAAGATGTAATGTGCGCCAGTCTGTTTTTGCTTGAAACACAAAGCAGATGTAGTGTTACCCTGCTCCTGCATTTATGAAATGTCCGCCCGTTTGCAAGTAAATCAAAGGATTCAGCGTAGTATGGTATAGTATAGCTTCTGACCATTGAGTTTCATTCACTCTACTTCTCGTACAGAGACGCTAGTTCTGTCGTTCATGCTATTCAGTAATAAATCAAATAAACATTCAAGAAAAAATGCGCAATCAATCTTCAAAATGTAGATTCGATTATTAGGCTACCATAAAGCAAGGCACGTCTCACAGCTTCCCGAGTCTAGCCCTATATTCTAATCTATGTATCTATCTATCTAATCCATTCGATCTCATATATCTATCTAGGTGTCAAGGAAATACCTTACTTCTTTGCCTTCTATTTGCCTCTATACCTTAACCACAATTCCTCATCATATGCATAATTTTCTAATGCAAAATTATATAGGCCTATAATAGCACCAAAAATCAAATATATTCGATTTTCGGAAAATATTTGAGAGAAAGTCAAATATCTTTTTTTTTTTAGCTCAGTTGACTGCCCTACCCCTGAGTAGAATAGACTTTTAAGGAGACTCCAAGCCTACATGGCAATGGGAAAACTGAATTGTGGCAAGTGACCCCAGGTGGTCGGCTCTGGTATGTGTGAGGGACAAAGAAACAAACAAACTAATGCACAGTACAGGGGTCAATCTGAAGTGGATGTTTCTGCATTATTACTGATCACTGACAAAGAGAACATGATCAAAGAATGTCTTAGACCTGTTAAGTCCACGCAAACGGTCATACCGAATTTCACATATCAGTACCATCTGGATTGGCAAAGTTTAACGATGATTTAGTGAGGTCCATGTCTTTGGAATATATTTTGGTATGATGGCAAGTCATAAAAGTGATCATATGGTTTCATATTAAAGCATTAATTTGGTGACCAAAATATGGAGTTGAGTACACGACTGTGTGACAGGCAATGTTGTATTACTGGGCATGGATGTTATAAACAATCCTGAAATAGATTGTATATGACCTCTATATGACCTCCAGACTTTGTGGGTCACATGGGGTGCCATTAGGTGTAAACATGCTCATATTCATTCATTTTTTTCACCTTTGCACCCCGGGGGGTACTGAGTTTGTGTCCCCATGGAAAATTGGGTGCTGAATGACATTTTGAAGCATTTTATTCACTATGGTGTTCATCTATGATCATGCACTGTAGAAACACAGGAAACTTTATGTAACATTACTTTTTGTTCCCCTCATCCCCTATTCTTCCCTCCCTCTCTCGGTCATTTAGACATGAATGCAACAGTCCGGATTATTGACCAGCTGACCAACATCCTGGCACCCATGTTGGTGGGCCAGATTATGGCTTTCGGCTCCCACTTCATTGGCTGTGGATTCATCTCAGGTTGGAACCTGTGCTCCATGTGTCTGGAGTACTACCTTTTATTGAAAGTATACCAGAAGACTCCTGCTCTGGCTGTCAAAGCTGGCTACAAAGGAGAGGACCAGGAACTCAAGCAACTCGGCACCACGAAAGGTAGCAAATTACAATATAATTTATTGCGAATTGATAAGGGTTAAATTACTTTTTTGTTTGGCTGTAGGGGAATAATGGCATTATGATGCTATCACAATTATGCAAGATAACATTCAGGATCATTTTTAGATAGTCTCCCTCATACAATAAATTAGTGCACCTGTATCAAAATTCAGATTATGTGGTTTCAAGTGCCTGAGTATTTATTATGGAAGCATTTATAAGTGGAAATCGTTAAAGTGGTTAGTTCAGAGTGCTCCCTTTTTTAAACTCAGGGCTTAAACCTTCCTACTGTTATGAGGTCTGAACAAACACCAATCTCTCTTTTTGCTGTTCTCTTGTCCTAGAATTGGAAAACGGGCAGAACCCCGTTGAGTCCTCTCAGCTCATGAATGAGACAAAGGTGGACACCAAGTCCCAGAACAAGAAGAGCAGTTGCTGCTACCAGATGATGGAACCCCTGCGCACATTAAAAGCCGGCTGGGTGGCCTACTACAACCAGAACATCTTCTTCGCTGGCATGTCACTCGCTTTCCTTTACATGACCGTACTGGGATTCGACTGCATCACCACGGGCTACGCCTACACCCAGGGTCTCAACGGCTCGGTGCTCAGCCTGCTGATGGGCGCCTCTGCTGTATCAGGAATCTGCGGCACGGTAGCCTTCACCTATGTGCGCAAGAAGTGTGGTTTGGTCCGCACGGGCCTGATCTCCGGCGTGGCCCAGATCTCCTGCCTCATGCTGTGTGTGGTGTCTGTTTTCGCCCCCGGAAGCCCCTTCGACCTCAGCGTCTCACCCTTCCAGGACATCTATAGACACCTGATCGGGGAAAGCGCCCCCTTGCCAGAGGCTGACCACAGTTTGACCAGCGTGCTGTCTGGAGATGGTCAGGTCCTTAACAGCACCACCGTGTCACCGTTCGAGCATCCGGCGGTGCAGTCCTCCTACCTGTCGGTCAGCCTGCTGTTTGCTGGGGTCATCGCTGCTAGAGTTGGTGAGTACAGCATAATGTAACACACTAATATGCGCCATGTCGAGCATTGTTTGTATTTGTTTTATACTCACCTAAATGCTTTCCCTTACCTTAAATGCCCCCGTGCCCAAGATTAAGCTCCTCCAAAATGCACTGGAGCCTGTTCAGCTTGTGTTTTGTTGAAGAGAAAGCGTAATTGGTTGACCCAGCCCCTGAGCTAAACTACATCATAAGAATTTGTGAGCTGTTGTGTAGGCTAAATTTAAGTTATTTTTTTAGAATAATTACTAAGAAAGTGGCAAGTTCCCTGAATGATGTATCACTAATTCTACCTCATGTTTTGTCAAGCATTACTGTAACTCTGGTATGCAGGGAAAAGCACCTAGCATCTCCACCCAAAGAAGGATTTTCTGATCTAAATGTCTCCAAAGAGCAATATTGACAATCTTTCATGTCAATGTCCACTGATTATTTGTCTGTCATTGTTTGTTCCTGTCCTTTTTTATGTGGGAAGAAAAATAGCAATTCTAAATGACAGTTGTTCTCTCTGCCTTCTTAAGGTCTATGGTCCTTTGATTTAACGGTGACCCAGCTAATACAAGAGAATGTGATTGAGTCTGAGAGAGGCGTCATCAACGGCGTTCAAAACTCCATGAACTACCTCCTGGACTTGCTGCACTTCATCATGGTGATTTTGGCGCCTAACCCAGAGGCCTTTGGGCTGCTGGTCATCATCTCAGTCTCGTTTGTCGCCATGGGCCACATCATGTACTTCAGGTTTGCCTTCAAGAGTCTCAGGAGTCGCCTCTTCCTCTGCTGCTCACCAGAGCAGAAGGCCGAGCCCGACGCACCCTCACTTCCCACCACCGTGTGAACCATTAGAGACGTCCTTCCTGCTTCCATATATAACACCCCTCTAACCCCTCTTCAATAGCCTCCAGAGCTTCTAGCTATCCTCTTAACATGTTCGTTTGTAGTTGGGTTAACTCTACCTAGTATGAGCTAATGCTAGGATTGACCCTGGTATACTCTGCCCTCAAACACTGAGGATGGCATCAGTAGTTAGCATCATAAATTGGAGAGGTGTAGTTTGGCAGTCGTTAATGGGATAAAAGCCCTTCTTGAGACGAACAGCACAGCCGGAATAAGGCATTTTGAAGGAGACACATTGCAGGGATCACAGTTCATGCTCACTACATCGCAGCTCAAAAACATCTGAGGGATTCTCATTTTGACATCCACGTTATTTGTTTCTTAGTCGCTTTACTGGTGCTGTAGCTATTTGTTAGCATATTATTTTACTCTAATTTTGGCTTTAGAAATTTACATTGTG
Source organism: Borostomias antarcticus (assembly GCF_949987555.1). Lineage (NCBI taxonomy): Eukaryota > Metazoa > Chordata > Actinopteri > Stomiiformes > Stomiidae > Borostomias > Borostomias antarcticus. The sequence goes on from NC_140235.1 coordinate 7,366,147, forward strand.
TTCTCAAATGTACCTTTATGGGGTAGAGCACAGGTGATTAGCGGTTAGCCTTGGCTTTACCCCAGGAGATAATTGCCTGGGGTAAAGCCTCTAATACGTGGTGAAAAGGGTTATGCGAATTATTATTCAGGAACACATTCATATCTATATATCATATCATTTGTCATCACATCAGTATTGTCTATCTTCAGCCATAGTGGTGCAAGCGAATGCTATAATGCAAACAGAAAAAACTATGCAAAAAAAGAACAATAATAATGATGCTACATACATCAATTATGCTCTTAATAACCAAAACTGAATTTCTTACATCTACAGCTTAAAGGAAGTGAGGGAAAACCTGTTGTTTTCTGTCAGTATAACATTCCAAATATTGATTTTGATGTGAGATGCCAATGATACTTGGGTAGGTATACTAACCATTTCATAGAAAAATCTTAAACTTTCCTGAGATTGTACAGTTTTTTTTACCAATTTACATTGTGATACTGTTAGGTGTTCTTATTTGATTTTTATGTTAAGATATGGCCTAAACTAACCAAAAGCAGGTGGAGCAATTTATTGGGGAATTCAATTAAATTGAATGACAATGACCCAACTGACAGCAGTTGAGGCGAGTGGTAGCCTTTGTACGGTTTGATGCTCTTCTAAATGAGAACCTGTCTTTATTTTGGGCATTTGAAGCTCAGCAGTATTTTCACAAGATTTAGAAACTTGCTTGTCTTGTATTTTAAAAGTAATTCAAATAGAGTTTGGGTTGAGATATGATGAATCCCTTTCAAACTAGACCATCACTGATGGGTAATTTGAGAAAGATGATGCTAGGGATACGGTCAGAGCAATCCTAAGAACTCTACATGGAGAAACAGCCTCAGACGCTGTTGGGGAGGGAATTTAAATGACGCTTTGTAAGAAGGTAACAATGTATGAAATTCCATTCCATTTTAAATTTTACTAGATAACTACTGTAGCAACTTCATAACCATGCACAGCAGTGTTGACACGTTTGGTGTCACCCACTCTGACCACTTGCCCTGTCTGTCTGTTTTTGGTGAGTTTAGGCTATAGTCCGAGGTGATTTTTAATCATGATTGTTACACAGGCACTTTAAAGATTGAAGTCTGGCAAGAAACAAAAAGACATTCAGGAATCACTTCAGCATTTTGCACAAGCTGAAGTCCTGTCCTCCCTAACGTTAATCCCCCAGGCTCTCTGGTCTTACTGGTTAGCTTGTTCACTTATACCAGAAAACGCACAACCAGCACAATCCTGAGTTCAGGTGTTACCACTTTCTTTCCTATGCACGGCACTCAACATCCTGTCCAACTTTACCTCAGACTTTCCTGCCTCCATGCGCAGCACATTTCCCAGTGTTATTCAGACAGAGAGGAAACTCATTTCAGTTCACCATACATGTGGCAGTACTTTAGTCAAAACTGTTGGTTCATTCCAACACGCTTGATGGTTTGCCTCATTCTAAACAGACGTAACTGGAGTTCTTACCTCTCCTTCTAAAAACCTTAGCTCCCCAGGCAAGAGGTAGAGACAATAATATTATTATTGTTGGAGACTAGATTATAACACTGCATGGTGAGAACAGTTAGGCCATTCTTGTGCCTTAGATATGTAGTTTTCAAGCTCTACAAGTCTTCAGGTTTGGGAAGTGCAGCTGGTTTTCTGAACTGAAAAGCCATAAAGAGGTCACTGTTGATGTTAGGCATGGGTTTAATTCTGATTGTAAGGTAAGCACATTGAATTCAGGAATCTTAGACACTAGGCATACACTATATTCTTCATATGAATATCCCGTTAATCGTAATGATCAATTTGATACACTGTACTGGTTGATGTACAATATAATTTGTTTGTATGCTATTGCCAGATTATATTGTCAACGTCTTTAATGTTCCTTTTTTGTTTTTACATCTAAAATGTGTTTTATACTATTGTTAACATTTGTTTTTAATTGACAAGTTTGTTTTATGTTTGTTAAATTCTGCATTACTGTACAAGCACTGTACTGTGTACAAAGAAATGCTTTTCTATAAAGCAAAAACTCATGAGTACTATATGAATACATTATTTGCATATACTGTACTAAGCAAGCACTTTTGGATATATATTTTCAAGGTTTCTCAAGTAAAACAAGCAAATGATGAATCATTGTAATCATAGTTAGTATGGGACATACTAAAATGCTTAATGTAGAAAATGCTACACGTTTTAAAAGTTTTAACAAACCAAAGTTAGTATTATCTTGCCTCAAACCTTTGGTCCGAGGTGAAAATGTGGTTTGTTCAAACATTTACTTTTCTATCTATCTATATCTCTTTTACTGTATCTTTTTTTTTACTGTATTGATTTTTGTCTGTTTCTCCCTGACCCATTACCACCTTCGCTTCACATTTGCCTCCTTAAACATTGTCCACGTTGAAGCGCTTTAGTATGCCCTATTTGCATCACTTTAAATAACACTCGCATGAATCATCACACTTCATTGACTTGGAGTACCGTATTTGGCTTGTATCGCATGCACTCTTTGAAATAAAAAAAACAAAACTTTACACTGTCCTGTGGTCAGAAATCTATCCTGTTGGGCTGGAGTATTTGTTTTGAGCAGTGTGAGAGCATCAACAAACATACAGCACATTATGTAAAAGAAAAAAGGACTGATACAAGAGTGGTAGCTGTTCTACTCTGCAGGAGCTGCTAGGCCTGTGCTGGCCTGGTGGGCACTGTGCAAGGTCACATTCCACAACTGAGTTCACTGCTCCTTTTCCTCAAAAGCAGCCTTTTAAGCAGCCAGTGTTAAATGGACTGACTTTAAGCTGAGCTGGATGATTTGCACTTCTGCGGTTGGTGAAAAGACAAAGAGTGACCTGGTTGTACACAGTTTGAGTGACAGAACGGGGAGGCCCCAGACTCTTTTGAAGCTGGCAGAAATGGCTGGTTTTGTGCAGAGGCCAAATGCTCAGCTCTCCAAGAGTTCAGGGGTTTCTTCAGAGGGCTGTCAAGACAGCCACATCTCAAACTAACAGAACTCTATTCTGCACAGACTTGACATGGTATGTCTATTCTCTAGATATACTATACATTTCTAAGTATGCGATCTGTAACTTTCGTGGTCAGGTTTTTGATATATGATACAGTAGTTACACAACCCTAACCCTAACCCTGTTCATCTTGTGGGTTAAAGGGGATAGAGCACATTGACTAAGTAGTCCAATGTCTACTTTAATCAACTAGGACTGCAGATAAGGGGCCATCCAGACGATAAGATTCCTCTTTCTCCAATACCAAAAAGTGTGCAGTGAATCTGTCGTCCTCCACCCAAGATGCATGCTGTCATCAGGTACAGTTGTTGAATGAAATTGATCTTCTAGTTGATTTAGGGGTCAGTAAAATCGACCAATGTCAAGAGGTGGACATCATTGGATTCCTCTCTAGCTAGCCTCGTTTTGAGCTTGGTGTGATTGATCCAAGTGCATTCTCAGGCAGTACACACAGAACTCCGAGCGAGAATGTCCAACCCATTCAGAGAGACTCCTTATGTCACAAGCGTGAGTCTCTCTCTACATGCCTCAGTGTTAATCACAGAAGTAGAAAGCTGCTCTCCACTGTCTGACTCAATCTCCCAGACTCCCCATCCAACAGCAAGACTGAACTTGTCATGATTGCATACAGTTAACTGGTCGTGATTTCTTCGTTGCCCTCGGTGACCACAGCTCAGAAAAGATTCCTATGACCTGTGGGATGCCTCAAGGATCCATCCTAGGACCTCTACTCTTCAGCCTGTACATGCTGCCCCTTGGCAGTGTCATCAGGAGGCACAACATTAGCTACCATAGCTATGCAGATGATACCCAACTCTATATTTCTGTAACTACCAGTAATTACTGCTCGATTGACTGCCTTGTTAAGTGTACGGATATAAATGTATGGATGTCACAATTTCCTCCAGATAAACCAAGACAAAACAGAAGTACTGATCATTAGTGAAAAAGCTGAAAGAGAGAAACTATCTGCATATTTAAAAAACTCTGGCAATTGACACCAAATGCCAGGCTAAAAACCTAGGTGTCATACTTGACTCAGATCTAAATTTCGAAACCCACATCAAGAACATTACCAAGACATCTTTTTACCACTTAAGAAACATTGCAAAGGTGCAACCATTTCTCTCACAGGCTGACACTGAAAGACTAATGCATGCTTTCATCACAAGCAGGCTGGACTACTGCAATGCTCTACTGTCTGGCTTACCAAAGAAAGCAATCTCTAAACTACAAATGATACAGAATGCTGAGTCCTCACTAAGACTAGACGGAGGGCACACATCACACCCGTCTTACAATCCCTACACTGGTTACCTGTCAATTCTAGAATAGACTTCAAAATACTTTTATTAGTATATAAATCTCTCCACAGTTGCGCAACTCAAAACATTTCAGGCATGCTTGTCAGGTACATGCCCAACAGACCCCTCAGGTCCTCAGGTACTGAGCTCGTAACAGTCCAAAAGCCAGGACCAAGAGACTCAGAGGCAGCTTTCAGTTTCTATGCCCCCAGCCTCTGGAACACCTTGCCAGAGTACCTAAGAAGGGCTGAAACAGTAGAGATCTTTAAGCAATATTTCAAGACGTACCTTTTCAGTCTAACCTACAATCACTAGCCAGGACCTAGAGACACAGAAAGGCAGCCTCCAGCCTGTTTGTTAATCCTCTGTACACATTGGTGTATATCCTGTTATGCACTGTGTGTATATTTAGATGTATATACAGATGCTGGTTTTCCTGCAACTGGCACGTCCTGTTTTAATATCTGTGTTTCTTTTATGGCTCTGTGTGCTACTAACCCTGTTCTGCCTCCCCTCTCCCTAGTGCCTCTCTCTCTCCCTCCTACCTTCTAACCAGGTCCAGTGGATGCCCCACTGTGACCTGCAGACCACCCTGAGTCCGATAGATACCCCTGTGACTGCCATGGATGTCCAGTACAGCCACTAACCCTGTCCTCCTCTCTAGTGTTTCTCCCTCTTAGACTATAAACAGGTCCTGTGGACTCCCTGTCACCCTGTAGCAGGTCCCGGAGAACCTCGGCCAAAGTCCACCTAATTGCTCCTGGAAAGGCCTCCTGCCTTCTCGTGACTAGCTCCTTCCCACTCAGTGTCGTCAGCTGTCCCTATCCAGCCAACCCCACCCCTTTTTACCTTTGGCTCTCTGCATTCTCATAAGCCTGTTCTGCTAAGTGTTTACTGTGCTTTGTTATATGATTCACTTATATATCACATTAGAGACTACAGGGATAGCTAACACATAATGGCCTACCATGTAGGCAACGTCTCTAACTATTTGTGCACTCCACTGTTAGTCATGTCTGTCTTATGAAGTTTTTATCCTTTTCTGGCCCCCGGGTGAAACTTTTTCAACCCCCCCCCCCCCCCCCCCCACACACACACATCCCCCCAATGCTCTCTGTAAAGCGCATTGTGTTGCCTCTGTGTATGAAATGAGATATACAAATAAAGTTTAATTTGATTAGAGAACCAAAAATATCATATTAAAAGTGGCACTCAATCTTTTGTGATGTTGTCCCACCATGCATATGATGTTATTATTTGGTGTGTAAGAATTGTGTGTAGATTTAGCTCTTCCTGTAACTTCCAAAAAAGATGGTGTGATAGTTCATTTGCATGTCTTTTACATGCACATCACCGTTTTCCAGGGTTAAGCATGGCAGTCATGACATGAACAGAACGGTTCAGAAAAAAGTGTCAGAGTGCAACAACAGCCTAGACTGAGTAATTTACTCACCCTCTCTTTCTCATTTACTCACCCTCTCTTTCTCATGTCTCTCCATCCATACTTTGCTTTTTTTTTTTACTATATTACCATCTTTCCATCTATGTAAGCTTTATTATTGTCGGTCTAAAGCTGTCACAATTTGGTAAGTTCTTGTTATATACAAGAATATATATACTATATACTATATGTATATATACTATACATGTATAATCACTTTTTTTGACAATTCAATACCATTTAAGTTACCTAAACTCAATATGTTGACTACTTTCAGCAAGCACAAACATTTTTTTCCGGAAGACTGACCTTTTCTAGATTAATTTGTGAATGTCCCTGTAAATAACTTGTTTTAAATGTTACAGCTACAGGTGATCCAGTTTGACCTCTTCTCTGGAAATTCAGAGGATTTTTTTTTTTTTTTTTTACTTGAAAGTACCAATGAAGCTTTCTAGCACAAAGGGCTGAGTAAAGATGGACCTTGACCAGAACACCTCCGTATGACTGAGGGAAGTGGAAAAACACTGAAGCAGAAGTCACGTTTTGTTATTCAACACGAGACTTGTACAACAAAACGTGCCCCCATTCCTCAAGAATACTTAGTAAGGACTTCTCCTTTACTCACAGAATAATGATCTGAGTGACAGTCATGCCCAGATCAGATCATGCCGACCTGGTGTGCTTCAGTGCAAACTGTTTCCACAACGTTCCAGAGTACAGTACCAACAAAAGGTGGATATGGGCCAACATCTGGAAGAAGCCCGACATCTCCATTAAGGGTCTCTCATAGGCTGAGACACCTGGTGCTCCTGGTCAATTAACCAAGCTCCGCCTCGTTTTCACTAATTGCTGCCTTGACACAGGGACACTTGGTGTAGTGTGACAGGGACACTTGGTGTAGTGTGACACAGGGACACTTGGTGTAGTGTGACAACGGCCTCAGACTGCTGACTGTCTCTATGAAGCCTGTTTACTCACCCTCTGGTTCTCATGTGTGGCCATTGTTGTTTTTTTACTCTATTGCTATATTTCCATCTATGTAAGCTCTATTATTGTTGCTCTAAAGCCGTCACAACCATGCATATTCCCGTTTATGTCCTTCCATTATTACATTTTCGAAAATGTATTAATTTTCCATTAATACATTTTCTTGATATTCCATCAAATCAATCAAAGCTTTATTTGTATAGCGCATTTCATACCCAGAGGCAACACAATGCGCTTTATAGAGAACACCCCTACATATTCCAGAGGGAAGCAAAAAAAAAAACAGTATCAGCCGGGGGCCAGATAAGTGAGCTGTAAAAAATTCTTCCCTGACCCCTTTCAACAAGGCGACCGAGCAAGCTCCTGGAGTATGTTTGTCTACCGGCTAAAAACATTTATAAAGCAATACATTACCTTAAATGACATTTTCAGAGTAAGAGAGGCTAAAAACATCATAGGAGAGACATGGCAAACACTGGTGTATGTCTGTGTGTGCGTGAATGTGCCTGGGCCCAGATAGAGACAGGGGTACCCAAGCTCAATATTTTGACTACTTTCAGCAAACACTGATCTTTTTAGAATATTTTGTAAATGTCCCTAAAAGTGACCTAAAACACCTTAGATATCTCCATCTATAATCATATACTTGTTACAGCTACAGGTGCACCCGTTTCATGTTTCCTGTAAAGTTCACACAGGGTTGTTTGAACTTTAAAGACCTAATTCTCAAAGGGCTGATGGACCTTGGCCAGGACACCTCAGCATGACTAAGGAGGGAAGTGAACGCACATTTTGTTATTCAACACAAGACAAAACGTGACCCATCCCTCAAGAATACTTCGTAAAGACTTCCTCTCCCTTTCTCACAGAATAATGATCCGAGTACAATCAGGCCCAGATCAGATCATGCCGACCTAATAAGAGTGCTTCAGCGCAAACTCAGTTTCCACTACATTGCACAATGCACAGCACCACTAAAGATGGTGGATATGGGCCAACATCTGAGGGTCCCTACCTGATATCTCCGTTAAGTATCGAAGTCTCATCGTGCCTCTAAGCAAATAAATTCAACGAGGATCAACTACAGTATCTGCATATCAATATAGGCTACACATCCGGGACCCTTCTGGGCATTTAAGTGACAAAAGAACTAGAAGTTAGAATTGTAGTGAGGTTCTATGTAGCAACTCTAAACAAATTCACTTTTCAAAAATCACATAGGTGTTGGTCAGAAGCCAAAAAATATCTAAACATATTTAAATGTCAGTTTTATTATTATTTTTTGCAAAAAATTTAACCGTCTCCTAATCTTCAACAATAAGCGGACAGCATGTTCCAAACCAGACATCCATTAACTGACTAAAAAAACAGACATCCATGAACTAGAAATGTGACATAAGAAAAATATAACATGACTGCAGAAGCAGATCATGAGTGTGTGCGTTCGTCCATGCATGCACCCTTGACTAGGAGTCCAGCAGACTGCTGACCCAGCTGTGGTCCAGTTTTTTCACTCTCCTCAGTTCCCTCTCGTGGGCTTTGTTGAAACCCGGTGCTCCTGGTTCATTAACGTGTGGCTTCGCCACAATGTCCTGCCTTGACACGGGGACACTTCCCTCGTCCGAGTCGTCTTCCTCTTCTTCTTTCTCACTCTCCATTTCCTCTTCGGCTGCTTTGTTTTCCTCCCTTGTGCCATGAAAACAAACAAATTAGGTTAGGGACTGAGCATGACAAGGCAATAATGAACATTTACCAGGGACATTTTTTATTTTATTTTTGTCTTAACCAAGAACAATGCAGTACTACAGCTAGGTGGGAAAATATTAACCTACTACTGTACCCCGTCAGGTAGCTGGAAGTGACCTTTAGTCAATTTATGAGCAAATTAAATGAGCTAAACTATGTGCATCAAGAGAGAGACAAGTTTGTGGCAGGACAATAATGAGGTACATTACCACAACCAGCGTATTGTCCTGTTGCCAGCTGAGTTAAAGTATGACCCAGTGTGAAAGTGGACTCTGGAAGGGACGTGGACTAGGGCAGCAGACCATTGCTTGATTTAGCTGCAAGCCAGGGGAACGGGGATCGGTCGCAAACTTTAAATGTCTCCGAGACCCTGTTTAGACTTTTTAAAATGCATTTTGGACGCTCAGATCACAAGTGGACAGCGAGACACATCATCGTTTACACCTGTGTCTATCATGCGTCTCCAAATGTGTCCAGCTGACCACTTGTGTTCGTATATAGTAACCATAGTAACTCAACTCACTCCTGCCGTGTCACACAGCTGTTCCATGTAAACAAATCAATAATCACTCGGTTTGAGCAGACTGACATGCACTTCGAGCAGATTGAAAAAAGTGTGCATGAAAGCCTGGACTATTTCAACTGTTTCGATTAATAGGACAAGTCATTTGGATTGATAGGACAAGTCATTTGGATTGATAGGACAAGTCTTTTGGATTGATAGGACAAGTCATTTGCGACTTGAAAAAGAGAGCAGGGTAAGGCGAAAAAGGAGAAAAATCATCCTGCATTGATGACGTGTTTTCCTGTTACGTTTTTGTCAGGGACGCATCACAACGCATTAGCGTTTAGACTACTTAAGATATGTGGTCAAATGTGTCCCAGACCACCTCGGCAAGTGGTTTGAGGAAATGTTTCACAAAACGTTTTGGTGGCCATTTACACTTGTATGAAGCGCTGTCCACTTTGAATATGATTGTCTAAAACCAAGTCTAAATGGGGTCTTAGATAATAAGCGCTCTGCCTCGTACATGTTATGTGCTAACTAGCTAGTAGGCCCGGGAATTGGCAGAGACCTGATTCAATACTATCACGATACTTGTACTGATTTGATATGTAGCCGTTTTTGTGGGTATTGACATTCTTTAAGTATTGTGATATGATTTCTTGCATTTTTTTTTTTTTTAATGATTTCTTGCTTCTTTTTTTTTTTTTTTATGGTAAATGGACTGCTCTTATAAATGGCCTCTCATTCACCCATTCACACACACAGCTGCCATGCAAGGTGCCAACCTGCTCATTGGGAGCAATTTGGGTTTAGCTGTCTTGCTCAAGGACACTTTGACATGTGGACAGTCGGAGCTAGGATTCGAACCGCTGACCTTTCGATCATTGAACGACCTGCTCTACTTACTGAGCTATAGACTCCCCTCATTGCATAAAAAATATTTTTTTTAATGATTTCTTGTTTTTTAATGATTTTTTGCATATTTTATAAATATAATTTCTTGATAAAAAAAAAGAAGATTTATTGTATTTGTTTTTTTATGATTTCTTGATATTTGACATGATATTTCTCAGAAAATAGATTTTTAGAAACTGCATTCTCGGTGCCCCCACCACCGCCATTACATGGATATACTGGCTCGCGCTGGATTTTAAATTTCTTCTACATGCCTCCGAACTACACCAAAGGGATCTCGGTGAGTCAAACGTCTTATAATATGTCGTAAATAAGGTCCAGGTTGTCAAAAACGAGCAGTCCTTTAACATGGACTCACAGGGCAGCCAGCAAATAGAGAAAGTAAATAAAAATGTGTTATTATTGTTGAGCGTATAGTCACTTAAACTGCATACAAAGTGCACTAATGTATTTCTTTAAGCCGAGTCACCTAGCCTAGCTAGCTGCTACCTGAACTTAGCGAAGCGTTCCATTCTAGCCAGGAGGAAATAACGAACGTATTTGTGACAAACTTTTTTTCCAATGATAATTATTGAATTATTATTTCCTATAGATGTATCTTAAATCACAAGTCACTTTAAATGAGACATACAGGATCCCATTCCTGTCCAGATGCTCTGACCGTATCAGTAGCCAACACACACGCTGGTGTTCCCCGGCCGTTGGCTCACCTGGTCTCGGCGGTGGAGATGAGGAGCGAGCGCACAAACATGGAGCACAGGAAGGAGGCGGAGGGCAGGACGTGGGCGGGGGTCTGCAGCAGCTGAGGGAGGAAGGGAGGGAGGGGAAACCACAGACCAGGGAGGGAAGGAGACAAATGGAAGTTAGGAGAGTTATAGTATGGTGGAACATCAGGCAAGTGAGATAAACAGGTTAAGCCTGCAGTATACTTGCTGTTTAGCAACGCGTAGACAAGCACATGTTTTGTGGGGCGTTATTTTCGGAGGACCTGCAGTCGACCACAGCCGACGCTCCAGAGGAACACAGATGACGCGTGGTAGCCATGCTCCAGAGGAACACAGGTGACGCGTGGTAGCCATGCGTATCATTTGGGGAGCTACAGATGATTATGAGAGCAAAACTTCAAGGCCAATTAGAGGCCAGTGACCTGCACATGCACAAACACACCTCCTTAATGGCCACAGAGCCGTGTGGGAGTTGAGTCCTCTCTGCTGCAGGGCTGTTCAGAACGTCTTGTTTGTCCTTCTCTTGCTGTCTGTGCTTCCCGAGAAGCAGGTAGAACGGTGTCACGGCGACGCTGTCGTCAATCACAAGCTGACAAAACAGTCACAGTTGGAGAAGGCTGCACATCGTTTGCAAATTTGTTTAATCATGTTGAATGTTAGAAAAGCTCAAACCGTACCTGTGAACTAGATGCCACTAGCCTATCCTGCTCTGTTTTGGTGGTGAAAGTCATTAAATCCTGAAACAGAACAAGCGTTTCAGTAGAGACAGTGGTCATGTAAGAAAGTGTTTTGTGCCTAAGGAGAAAAAAATACTACTATTTCCAAGTCTTTATTTGCTTATTACTTATGGAACTTTTCCATTCAGACACATTCCAGAATATTATATATTGTATAAAATAAAAAAATAAAAAAGATAAATAAATAAAGATAAAAAACACTTCCAAATGTTAAAAAATAAAAAAATTAAACAATTTCAAATATAAAAGTGCCTCTAAGCCTTGACTACTGGTATAGTACTCGATTTGCACAACGTAGGCTACGTCATCGCTATGAAGAGGGATGCGCCCAGTCAAAACAGTAGGCCAGTTGGAGAAATTAAGAAAATTCCATTTAGGCTACAAAAAAATCGTTGTCTTGCAGTTTTTATCTATCCCCCTTTTTAACATGCATTAATACTGATTGATTGATTGCAAGCTTTTGATCTAAGCAGCATTTTCGTTATTCCTAATGATCATGAAAAGACTATTAGAAAGAAAGTCTCTCTCCTGCTCCGTCTTCCTGCCTCACACACGCACTCGAGGACAGCCTGCTCCGAGGGGACTGAATCACAGGACCAGACTTTGTCCACCATGCTTGTTGCTACAAGTGCAACCAGTCTTTTCATGTGGTCATGTCATGTGACCCATGTGATGTTTTACTCACGGGGAAGCCTTCTCCAATTAGGCAGTAAGAAATGCAGGGAAAGTTGTGAAACCGAACATCCGCAATTCACAAGTGCGCATTTAACCGTGGATGGCGTATCGTATGGTACAATAATATAGAGAACAGTGGCATCCCTAGTAAGCATATAATTTTTTTTAAGACACAATATTCTGTTGTCAGCTATAATATATTTTGTGACTGTGCTATTGGTACTTGCAGATGGCGCAAAGTGTGTTGTAATTTGTTAAGATTAGTCCAACAATCTTCCCCCTCAGCCAAAGTTCAGGTAGTTCAGTTGTCATGTGCAACACTCACCATGTGCTGGGTCAGGAAGTAGAGCTGGGATCTGTTGAGCCACTGAGTGCGCTCCTCACAGCTGTCCAGAATGTCGTCTCGGGGGGCGAAGATGGCACGCTGCACCTTACCTGAGCACAGGGCCTTGTGGGAAAAGACCGGCCGGGGCTCCCCAGGCTTGAACACAAACACTACGGGGGTCAGGGGAAGCATAAAATGGCCATCAGAGAGAGAAATCCATCAATCTTACAGTACATGTTCTGCATCATCCATGTCAATCTACTAATCTATTAAATATAGTGTAGGGACAAACAATGTAGGATACTTTTGTTCCAGCGTACAGAAATGCAATAATGAGAGGGGTTTGACAATGTTGAGGAATCATTACATTACGTCATTTAGCAGACACAATCTAATCATCTGTGATGAAGTGTCAACGTTTGTACAGAACACCTTTATACCCTGCCTCAAAAGTGGCAGTGACATTTAAAACCAGGCCAGGTTTACAGAAGGCCTCTGTGCCAGTAGAACTCACAGTCAGCACTGCCAGCCTGACTGCTGAAGACGGCCATGTTTTCAGACAGGGGGTCAGCCAGGAGCAAGGACACGTCCATGGAGGTGCTCCACTCCACTGAGGGTGGAAGAGAGGAAGAGAGGGAGAGTCAGAGGGAGGGGGCGCAGAGGGAGGGGGCGGAAGTTAAAGAACTGATTTGTTAAAGATTAAATATTGCTCTTTCTTGCTGTTAAATAAAGTGTATTGCTTTTGCCTATGGTTGTGTAAGTCAGGGATGAGTTATGTCTGTGTCTCTCTACGGTCTCTCTCCTGCCCTTGAAGGACTGAAGGCAGAACTTCTAGTTTTTGTTTCGTCTTCTGGAGTAACCAAAACAAGACAAGCTCATATCCTGACGTTGATTTCTTTTGTACTGTTCACAAACCAAGGTTTGGATTTTGTCTATGCATCTGACTGGGACAGCCCTGGTCAGAGAGAAACTCTGCTCTCACTGTACTCTATCTCCATGCATTTAAAATAAATTCATCAGAAATACTAATGGTCTGCACAAGTTATCCTTATTGATTATCAAGGATGGTTGGATTTATTTCTTCAATGATCTCAATATTGGATGATCGGTTTCTTCCACAAGGGGGTGAGGGGTAGAACAGGTGAGGGGTAGAGCAGGTAGAACGACGCAGCCTTACATGTGCAGGTGAGGAGGTTCCAGCAGCACAGGAGGTTCTTGGTGGTGGTCCCCAGCAGGTACTTGGAACAGCTCAGACGGCCGAAACAAAGGTCCCTGGGGGATCAGAGAGCGTTTCAGGCTTCCCCAACTTCCAAAGCCTCCCCCTGACCACGACACTGCCCCCTGACATATTTCACAAGATTAGCAGCAAATAGCTTTTCCATCTAGAGCTCAAAATAACAGGGAAGTCATCTGAAATGGCTGTCCCCCCACCCCATGAAAAATATAACATTTTTCTATGTATTTTTTTTGGTAGCTTTTGTACTTTCTGTACACCTATAGACTACACTGTATACTGTGCCTTTTTGTGCTTTATTGTACTGCCCGTTTTGTAAATTTCTGAGCCCACTGTGGCTTTTTGTGTTGTATTGTGTGCATCATTGGCTGCAACAACAAAGTTACCTTCGGGGATAAACTAACTATCCATCTAACTATCGATCCATCTATCTGCATAGCAACAGAATATTTTTGTCAAGTGCTAGTATGTCCAACAGCTGGTTATACTAGCTAAACAGACCCCATAAAAGTTTAGCTACCACTTCCAAAGCAGTAGTATAGAGTATGTGGTAAAAAAAACAGTAAACGGCAGCATCCCTACATCCCAACTTTGATCATGAATGGCTTTGATTGTTGCTCGTGTGTGAAATAATTCTTACTTGATTCAAGTATTTGCAATAGTATGATCATGGGCGCTTGTCCGTCTTTGAGCGAGTTAGTGTGTGTGTCTGAGTGAGTTAGTGTGTGTTTGAGTGAGTTAGTGTGTGTGTCTGAGTGAGTTAGTGTGTGTGTCTGAGTGAGTTAGTGTGTGTGTCTGAGTGAGTTAGTGTGTGTGTCTGAGTGAGTTAGTGTGTGTGTCTGAGTGAGTTAGTGTGTTTGAGTGAGTTAGTGTGCGTGTTTGAGTGCGTTGGTGTGCGTGTTTGAGTGCGGTGGTGTGTGTGTTTGAGTGCGTTGGTGTGTGTGTTTGAGTGCGGTGGTGTGTGTGTTTGAGTGCGGTGGTGTGTGTGTTTGAGTGCGGTGGTGTGTGTGTTTGAGTGCGTTGGTGTGTGTGTTTGAGTGCGGTGGTGTGTGTGTTTGAGTGCGGTGGTGTGTGTTTGAGTGCGTTGGTGTGTGTGTTTGAGTGCGGTGGTGTGTGTGTTTGAGTGCGTTGGTGTGTTCTCACCTGATGGCGCCCGGGGGCTGGGACAGCGTGGTCAGCAGCTCCCAGGAGACTGGACTCCACACCGCCACCACCTCCTGGAAGCCCACCGCCAGCAAGGAGCCGTCCGCAGAGAAGCAGCAACACTGAGACGTTAGGTGGTGGTACCCGCCCACAAAGTCACATGACCAGGATGTGCCCTCTTCTGGTGAGGAGAGTGAGGGGGGAAACATTTATAGAGCCATTTCCCTCAACGATGGGGGCCACAGCCCTGGGCAGTGTAAGCTAAGGTAAGGTAAAGTATGTCTGTAACACGATGCGCTGACATTTACAGCTGGAAATACACCAAACCTACAGTGCTCCTGACCAAAGTGTGCCTGAGCCAGAAGCCCCCTCCGCCCCCCTCCCCTCCCCCTCCGCCCAGCAAGGATAGAACAAATATCCCAGTAAGCTGCCGTTAGCACCGGCTTTATCGGGTTTGGGTTTACATAATGGCCGAGGACCGCATCCTGTATCTAGCCTACTTGTGAATAAACCTTCCTCTCAATGGCTTGTCTTCTGTTGTGATTGTAAATCAACATAAGCACTTCATGTCTAGCCTGATCTTCATTTGCATTAGGCTAGAACTGCCCTCTGCTGTCTGGCCAGGCCAAGCCATTGCCCAATCCAAAGACCAATGTGCACTGGCCAATGACTTATGATAAATGTTGTTTTTAGCTTGTTTTGGGTCCTATGCTTGTTTTTTGTTTTGTATTATGTCACAGTGCAATAGGTGTGTGAAAACAAATGTTAACACCATAGTGCTCTCGAGGGGTAAGTGGATGCAAATTATTCTTGTTCTGGTAACAACCAAGTTGTCCTAATACATCCACTGACCCTTGGTGCGCACCCAACCAAGGTCTGCTATGGAAGACCTCCACCGTACTCAACCAAGGTCTGCTATGGAAGACCTCCACCGTACCCAACCAAGGTCTGCTATGGAAGACCTCCAACGTACCCAACCAAGGTCTGCTATGGAAGACCTCCACCGTACCCAACCAAGGTCTGCTATGGAAGACCTCCACCGTACCCAACCAAGGTCTGCTATGGAAGACCTCCACCGTACCCAACCAAGGTCTGTAATGGAAGACCTCCACCGGGCGCCCACCCCCAGCAGTCTCCTTCAGTCCAGTCTCACTGGTCAACCACAAAGACCTGCAGAGACTCGGTGAGACTGACTTACCCTTTGTGTCCGACTGGTCCGCCAGCAGCCAGGCTTTGAAGTGGCCGTCTTGGCTGGAGGTCACTAGCATGGTGGTCTCTGGCGAGGGGCAGAAGCACATGGCTGTAATCCTGTCCTCGTGGGGGGCAGAGACGGTAGTGCTCAGCACAAAACTAAGACGGGGGAGGAACAAGAGGAACAAGGAAGAAAATAAGCTGCAGATACAGTCATGGAACAGGTTTAGTGACATTATGAGAAGACAGGATTGTTTCTTAGGTTGCGATCACACCAGAAATTCCAAACCAAGGACCAGACCAAATGAGTGAAGTTGCAACACTGTTGCAGTTTTTTTGGGTCTGGTTCGCGTTCACAAGGTCATTTGTGTAATCGAACCAACACATGTAAACAAGTGTCACGTGGTCGTACAGGTTGCTCATCTATTGGCTAGAAAAATTACGACGGAAAATCTATCATTAACCGCATGTCAGTCCCCTACTGTAGGCTATATTGGAATCCATTTACCCCGCACCAACAAACGTGTCCACAGCCAAATCAGAATTTTCTATAGGGTCCATAGTGATGCACTAATAGCCAAATATTTGCGCTACTCACCAGATTATGTCCGCATTGTAATACAAATATAACGCCCCTTTCAATTGAGAGGATGACAATTCTATCTGTCCTGGGATGTGCATAAAGAAGGCCGTAGGCTATTGATTTCGAGAAAGTGCCCTCCCCAAACAACTGTAACGTGGATGGTTAATTATGGTTTTGAAGAGCGATTTTACGGATAAGGAACTTTCAATCAGTCTATCTATCAATTGATCTATCAGTCAGTTTTAGCGCTGTTTTTTGTGATATGTCTGTGTGTCCTGATGCTGCGCCAGGGCAAAATGAAATCTCACATTTTGATTGCGGTTCAGTGTCTCTATTTCACAAAGTTTATGCACTGATTACATTGTAAAGGATTAGGCTACTCAACAAATCTGTCAAATGTCATCACGTAGGCCTAATCGACCAGAGCTTTAGGGTAACCACAGTTGTAGGCTACTCTAGTTATCCTTGTCAGTCAAAATATTGCGAATGTCTACATTTTGTTATTGAATCTCTTCAATCTTGAACTTGTTATAAAATTATTATCACATGAAAGTGATTTACAATACAGATGTCTACCATTAATCAAATAATTAAATCAGAAATTATATGAACGTTTTCTTGGCAGGAGCCTATGGGTCAATCCACGTCCCAGCAGTTGGTCCTATGGATAGTCCGATGCGCGTTCACACCAAAAGCGAACCGAAGCAAGGTCCCTTTCGAAGCGGACCGAGTCCTTGCTTTTTAGGCAAACCATGGTTCGGTTGTTTGATCCGGGGACCGAGTTCGAATACGCATTCACACCTCTCCAAACGAAGCGGAGCAAACTTTTTTGGTCCGATAGTCCGATTCCAAACGGATCAAATGTGTAGGTGTGAACACACCCTTAATATGGGGAATACACCTTTCGCAATGGCACAAAAATGTGTAGTAATTATATTAGTATATACTTTTGGGTGTGAAACGTGTCCAACCAAGTTTGTGGAGGCATACGAGTGAAAATGTAGATTTTTGGGTAGGTAGGCATTCCTCAGTTCCACTCATGATAAATATATATGTGAAAATTCACATATGGAGGGTGTCTAACTCAAATGTCCAGGCCTCACATATTGACTGCATGGGCACACAAAAAATTGCAGAAGGATAATGGAATAATGCTCTGCTTGCACTGGTGTGACCAATGAAAAATTTCAGTGGCACTGGACAGAGAAATGTGACCAATTTAGTCACTCTGGAGTGCTGCAGGAGCACAAACGCCTTGAAACGCAGGGGAGGAAATGTTGTTTATGTCCCTGGCTGAGCTGTCATTTGCTTGCATGGCTTCTTCTACCACTAATATGCCGATGACACGCTGCAATTCCTGTCATTTCCATCCTGACACACAAGTGGAGACACGCAGAGCTGGGTGCTCGGCTGAGATCTGGGAGTGGATGGCGACACACCGTCGAGCTCAACCTGGACAAGACTGAGCTGTGTCCTCCTGGGGAAGGGCAGCCTACACCGGGACCTGGCCGTCGCACAGTGATGACCCGGTGGTGACGCCAGCGGCGTCTGGTGGGTCCTGGTACTGGGTGAGCCAGAACGCAGCGCGCATGCGAGATGCTGTCCGCACACGCTTTCAAAGCAGGCCTTGGCGGGAGCTTTCTGGGCACCAGAAGGGCCGGTGGCCTTTTTGTATTTGCTTCCACCCTCGCTCTCCCATATTGGGTCTGTTCTCAGACCCTCTGACTTAAAATGCACGACCACCTCTCATAAACACAGCTCCAGCCAGCTACACCACCCAAAAGCTAGCGATTTGATGGCGCCGGTATACTGAGAAGTAAGTTTAACCAATACAACTCAGTTACACTCACCCCCCTAAACTCACTCCACACACAATAGCGACCCCTGCTGGTCAAGCTGAGCGCAACTGTGCGTCCATTGTGTATTGCACTTAGTCAACAGCAAAGTTGTGTTCACATGAAGGATTCTAGCTCATTAGAATGCTTGCTAAATAAGTTAAAATGCATACTAATACCAATTATTAAAGCTGTTAAGCTGTTAAGGCATTCGAGCAAGTCATTCAGAGCAGCAAACATCAGAATATATTTGATCTCACTGAGATAAAGTTGTCTAATGGGATAGAATCCTGCACGTGAACACAGTAGCTGTTGATCAAGTGTAATAATGCACCTTTTCCTATTCAGAGACCTGACAGCGTTTCATGTAGTGACTGGAGTAGGGGGCAGCTCAGGGGTATGATTAGCTAATTAGCATTTTTTGGGCAATATTGATCACTTGACTCCTCGCGACGACATCGTATGAATAAGAAAACGTGCAAGCGGTCGGTTGCAGTTCCCAAACGTACCTCTGAGTTTGCTCGTCATACACCCAGAGTTTCAGATTGATCTCTAGCTCCGCTCCTTGTCTCCTCTCCTCCACCGTAGCCAGCCAGTCGCCGCGGGCGTCGAACGCGGCTTTGACCACCACGAACTGGTGCAGCCCCGCCTCGTGAATATACTCCTGCTGGACGATATCCAGCTGCGGAGAGAACGCGAAGCAGAACGTGTCATAATGGGCAGATCATTCCAATGATATGATGAATATTCTAAATGGTCTTTGACTTCATCTGTGGAAAAGGCAGGTAGATAGAGAAGACTTTCCAGTAGCGCAAAGACAGAGCAGATCTACAGAATAAGAACAAGGATCAAGAGCTCATAAATACATACAGACATACATAAACATATCTCACACAGTGCACACAATCAATGGCAGCGGACACGTGGATAATACAGTAATAACTATAAAAACGACAATAAAAGCTAGAAATTGCCAACTATAAAATGATAAAAGGGAGGACATTGGGGTCGGGGGGCTTCAAGCGCCGTTATGTCTGATGGCTGCTGGCACAAAGGAACGCCACCGACCAGTCCCACATAGGGACGCCACCGACCAGTCCCACATAGGGACGCCACCGACCAGTCCCACATAGGGACGCCACCGACCAGTCCCACATAGGGACGCCACCGACCAGTCCCACATAGGGACGCACCGATATGAACATTTGGGCCGATACTAGGGATGGGCATCAATGATCGAAGATCGATAATTGATTGCTAATGATTTTGGTCGATCACAAAAAAATGTGCTCGATAATCATTAATAAATTCTGTGGAAATTAGTTTGTCTACGTTCTGTGTGAGAAATGTATTTGTTGAATTAGTAGGCTACGCGATGACACAACAGGTTCCAAAAGTAACGGTATATGCATATTAATATTTAGCCAGTCGAGCAGTAGCAGAACAGCCTAGACATGTTGAAGACGAAGCGGGCAAAACGAAGTTTGGCGTGGGATAATTTTTATATTTAACAGGCGACACGGCTTAGAGGATTGTTATTGGACTGAAGTGTCTAGTTTGAATGCCGTTTTGAGTGCAATCGCGTCAGCATGCGTGGACAGCCTAATGAAGGCTAACGTTATCACAACACAAGAAATAAAGCTATTTTTAAGGAAACATGCTTTATTAGTTATTTCTGCCTTAGACGTTGTTTTAATGAAAAAAAAAGCTTATCAATTATTCGATAGTTGATTGTTAATTCTTTCAATTATCGAAAAATAAATTTTGATCGTTTGCCCATCCCTAGCCGATACCGATAACAGATATTAACATTGCTGTCATGGCTGATAACCGATATTTACAGATGTCGATATGTTCTGTATAAAAACAAGTTTCTATCATAATCAAATGTTATACATACTGAAAAACACATGGAAACACTGTCTCTATTTCCAAAACATTCGGAGAAGCTGAAAAAAAATCTTTGATTTACAGCATTGTTTCCTCTCAAAAACAGCAGCAAGACAGAAATGATTGGCTGTTCACATCGGCCCTGTTTTGCACATCGGACCGATATCGATATATTAAAAGATGACTAACATCGGCCGATACCGATATGATTGCCGATATATCATTTATCACTCGTCCTACATTAGAGAGGACCTGTGGCTGAACGTGCTCCCTAGGGGTTGTCCAGGAGGGACTTCAGTCTGACCCTCATCCTCCTCTTCATCACCGCGTCAGTCACACACAAGCCTGCTACAACATGACGAGGGCAATATCCTCCTCTTCATCACCACGTTGGTCACACACAAGTCTGCTACAACATGACGAGGGCAATGAGGGATAGATTTTCTGACAGCAGGCCAATACGGAAAACGCTTACATTGTAGAGTTGCTTGTCTCTCTGGAGAGAGTAGAACTGCAGGTGTCCTGGTTTGCCGTTAAGCACCAACGCTTTGGTGCACGGGTCGATCATCAGGTCTGTCCAGACGGCCTCATCTGGACGAGGGGGGGAAGAAGGGATCTCTCTAAACATGTGCTGACTGACCACACAATAAGCGTGTTCCAAGTACACACGTTCTGCAAAGGTCCACGATCATGAGATACGGTAACTGGACATACGATAGCATCGTATGACAAAACATTTAATGACAAAACATTTCTGCAGGTGTAGTGGACACCCGTGTGCATAAGAGAAGCAGTACTTACCTTTGACTAGACCCTGAATGACTGCTGACACTTTAACACAGCTCTGGATGATTAAAATCTCTTTAGAGGGACGTACAAGAAAGATGCAGGGGAAAATAAAAGAATAATGGTTAGATCCATGTTCAATAGAAGGGTTCTTTACAATCATGTCAACTAAGCCATATGTTTTTTTTGTACAAAGGAAGATGTACTTGGCGATGGGATAAATTAACTGTGGAGCAATTCATTGGTACATGTGTGACTGTCAAGGCACGGACAAACAAACGTACAGGGGTCAATGGGGTCAACAGCCCCCGCCCTCAATTTCATCAGGTGAGAGACAGTAACTAATTGACTTGTGTGTTGAGAGAGACAGTCATTTCTTATTAACGTAAATGGCCGTACACCCGCCTCTCACCAAACCATCAAATCTAAAATAACTGTAACCATTATATAACTTCACCTGTTATAAAACATCATGTGAGAACGTGCAAATGAAAATGCTTTTTCCCCAGTTAATGGATGTTAATAACAGATCCTTATTAGATCTGGTGCACGCTGGCCTTAGCGGTCCTCACTGTTGTCTGAGTGGGAGGTGCAGAAGAGCGCCCCGTCCGGAGACACCATGATGTGTGTGATGGCGGCGCCGAGGCGCGGCAGGAAGTCTTTCTGGTTCTCCTGGGTGTACCGCCACTGGACCAGCACAGACTCGCTCCCTCCGCTGAGCAGGTTAGTACCTGGAACAAAACCCAACCAAAGCAGAATTAATGAAGATTAGCGAACATAGCTGCATCTCAGTTGCCTCTTTATCGCAGTGTACCAGCTTTAAGAACAATTGGTATTAGTTTGGTATAGAAAATAAAAGGTATTAGTTTGGTACTGAAACAAGGTCGCAGAACCTTCAGGGGTGAAACACAGCGAGTTCACGGCACTGTGGTGCCAGTGTAGAGTAGTAAACGTGTACTCCTTCTTGTGGTTGAAGTTTCTCCTGGAGTCAAAGAAAGGACAAAGTAGTATGAATGAGTAGGAATCAAGGAAGAAAGAAGAACCATGATGATGAATCAGCCAAGGTTTATATGGCCATGTATTAAACTCACCACAGGCGAATCTTGCCATCCTCATGACCAGTTGCAATGCAGTCCTCTTTAGGGTGACAAGAGATGCAGGTGAAAGCATTCTTAGCCCCCTTCTTACTGGCTGCAGTCATGGGAAACCTGTGTTTAAAAAAGAAAAAAGAAAACAATGTGGTTTCTCTATGAGCAGACGATGTAGTATTCATTTCTTATGTTTTTTTGTTTTTTATAACTCTGACCTTAATATGCTCTGTATGATGCCGTTATATTATTTACTTTTATCTTGTCATTTTAGAATGCCTTTTTATAACATCGTTATACGTTTACATTTGTTGTTGATGGATAGGCACTGTCCCTTTTCAAATAAACTGACATTGAAATTGAGTAAGCAAAAATAACTAAGTGGGGAACACTTAGCAAAGGGTTATTTGCCCGTTATGTTTTCGTTTAAGCAACGCTGCTAGGCTGAACGTTTCCATGGTAGCACACCGGCAGCCAGCAGGGGCGCCAGACTGGGATTTGCACTCGATTTCAAGTCACATGGTTGCTGAAGATGACCATGCCGGTCAGTGAGGACAGAGGGAGGAGTTTAACACAACAACGAAATGCACATCGTAATGATGGTGCATACAAAACAGGATACACTTTCTAACCAATATCAGCTAGAGCTTGTTATTGCTTCAGATAATGGATGTGGCCGTCTGTCATTGGTTGGAAATGTATTCTAATTGGCTTTTCATAATTTTCCCTCCAGAAGTCTTTTCAGCAGAGCTTATGTTGCAGCCCAATTGAAAACTAGTTCATAACCACAGCCAATAATCAGGCAACAGGGCTGCGCAAAACAGACTTACAGACAGAACATAAATTGGAACCTGAAATCACCTTCCCTTTTACAATAAAACGGGTTTCATGATTTTAATGAATGAGTGTGCCACTGTAGTGAATCAAAGTAGCATTAACCCGCTTACCTGTAAGATTTCTGCTTCTTGAAGAAATACACTTCAAGTTGTAATCCTTTTACAGAAGCTATGTATTCACCCTGTGAGAACGAGCACAATATAAACATTGCAAAGTTAGCCTTTTGTTTGTATGGGAACCAACCATAGCCTCTCAACTCCACATGACAGTAGGGATCCGAGAGGAGTGGAGGTACAGTTAACAAGAAGCACTTAACACTGACATGAGATAAGAGCAAAATCACATGATGGCTCTAATCATAGTCCAGTAATGTTCATATTTGTTTGGGTGCTCTTGGACAAAGGGAACTTAAGTTACCAAACAGACAAGGATAAATCCAGGCACTCCAAATAGTAAAAAATTTGGAAAAGGATATATTAAAAAGCCTTTATTAAATCATGGCTGCTCAAAAATGTAAAAAGCCAACATGTTTCGCTCAACACAGGACCTTCTTCAGGGCTAACAGGCAAAGACTGACACATATTGTTATTTTGGTCATGATTTGAAATGGTGATTTAATACGGGGTTTAAGTTCAGATGATCAGCTTTTTGAAGGTATTTTCCATCCATATCAGGTAAACTGTTCAGAAATGACATCCCTTCATGTACACAGTCCCCCCATTTTAATGTTCTAAAGTATTTGGACAGTTTAAATTATGTACTGTACAACAGCCATGTTTCATAGTCAGGTGGTTCTATACTTTTATCTTTCAGGCCATGTAGGAGCCCTGTAAGAGGCTTTATTTGCTGCCTAAAGAGAAAAACTCTCAATATCAATTTATGCCAATCCCACTTTAGATCACTGGTCTACCCTGGGCCATGCTACTACTCTCAAGAATTTGGACTATCAATTGAAATTGGGTTTTCAATCCCACCTCAAAATCTTTTTGTTTATTTATTTTAACTTTTTTTTGTACTGATAACTCTAGTATTTGGCTTAATTAAAGTTTTCCTAATTTTTTGCTTTAGGTTGAATTACGTCCAGGTTATCAGTACTTTTATGACGAGGATGACAGACTAGCTTCCATCCCCCTTCTAAACCCTCACCTCACTCCTCATCTACCCCACCGATGCATCAAGCTGCTGCCTTTCAGTATTATGTCATAGTCTCTCTGATCAATAAATATGGAAATGGTTTGCTTGGGCGGAACGGCCGAGTATGTGGCAGGTTGAAGTTGCTGAAGTTAAACTATGGGTGTGATGTTTATGCTGTCCTGTGCATAGAAGAGTCATTGAAGTTAGGTATCCATCTACTCACCAGCACCATCCGGTGGACATTATGATATGACATCCTATCACAGTGAAGAAGGGGGATATGGATACCAATAACAAAGGCCTATAACCTTTAAACGGTTCACACAATATGAATGAAAATACCCTCAGATTAAAACTGACAGTCTCAATTTAACCCCAATACTAAATCTTGCAAAATGATAATCTAAATCTAAAATCTGGAGAACTATGGGGCCAAAATAACAAATTGTCACTGTCCAAATTCTTTGGAGTTAGCTGTGCGAGTTTACGCCACCAATTCCATCACAGTGAAGGGAGGAGCCTCCACAGATCAATCCTGTCATATTGCATCCGCTAAACTGTATACGGTAGGAACCGTAGGTTCACATGAGACTGAAGGAAAGTGTGCATACCCCTTTACCGAAGGATATGGCCTCAGGATTGACAGTGACATCGCTGAGCACGGCCGAGAGCTCCCGAGCATCCACTTCCTGGTCTACACAGTGAGGCAGATGCACTGCCACGAGCTGGAACATGTCTAAGCAGACAGACACAATATCCAGATCAAAGGTTAAACAAGCCCGTCTGTGATTGAGAAAAGCATTGAAGCCAAGTAGGCACAATGATTTCTGGCCATCACAGGGGGATTCTGGACAATGGGCTCATAGTGAACAGTCATGCGAAAGGTCTGTCCCACGTTCAGAAGGGGCTATAGAGCACAGTCAACCAATCATAACCTCTGAGTTCTTGGTTCAAAGTCAAGATGTTGCTTCTTCTTACACACGCTCTGCTATGACTGCATATAATGCTGGGCCTCTTCCACCATTGTATTGGTGTGGTAAGCTCCCCAAACAACCTCTGCTGTATCTTACTGTGCCTAAATCTGTTTGATAAGGTATTAACTTAAATATGGAACTTACCAGATCTTTGGTTAGCCCCTGTGGGGACAACACCAAAAATGACTCCAGCATGATTCTTTGACACATGGATTGAGTAGATGGGGTATCCAATGACATATGTCTGCAAGCAATCAGGATTAAAGGATTTCTATTATTATTACAAAAAAGTAGTGGAGAATATATGAAGGCAATCGATGTAGCCTACAGACTCTACCTTGATCAGGACCCCATCAGTGAAGTCCCACAGATTGATAGTGCCATCTTCTGAACAAGAGTATGCCTGCAGCAAGGAAAGTTATCTGTCAATTGTGCATCCCAATGAATACTGTACCAACAAAAACATTCAAAAGTTGAGTAAATGCATCCCACGACTTCAATGTGACTAACAAGCTCGACTAACCTGTAGGTGGTTTGAGGGGTTGATAACGACGCCTGTTACTAGATCTCTGTGTCCCGGTAGATTATGAACGCATTCCTCGGTGTAAGTGCTGAACACTTTCACACAATCCCCAGAGGCACACAATAATAATCTGTCAAAGCAAACAAGACGTCATTTATTAAACAAATTAACTTGTTTCTTCTTCTTATTCTCATATTCCAGCTGGCTCGTCCACGGTCGCATCATCGTGCCTCACTATCTAGTGCTGGTATTATGTCTAGCTAACTAACGTAGCTACATGTGTTGGACGTTAGCTACAGTGCGAAATGTATTTAACATCTAGCTAATTTACACAGTACAGTAGCCTACACACACGTTGTCCGAAAAGAGAGGCGGTGGGTCCGGAGGCTCGAACCACAGAACTTTGATTACTAGACAGAGAAGGCTTGCTTGCACTAACTAGCTAACGTTAGCTGTATAGGTTCCATAGCAGCAAAGCAAAGTAGATTATGTATCAAAATACTTATAAATTGCGCATTGTCATATAAAGATATTTACGTAGTTTGACAGCGAACAATTAATAATACAAACCTGGAATCATTCGTGATAACTGGTTCCCTAAAATTGATTTTACTTCCACCACGGTGAACCACGCGGATTTCTCCGTCTTCCACCATCTTTCTAACACGAACTTTCAACTTTGACCTGCGAATTCACTCTTCTTCTACGGTGGCCGGTAGGGTACAAGAAAACGGGCTGCGCTTCGCAGCGCTTTCACGATTCACGTCCAGTGTGAACCTTTATAATGTGTATGGGATGTATTGTGTGAACCCGCCGTAAGCTGCTAACGGCTGCCCCATCTGCACATACGGAACGAGCTATGCTTCAGTGGACAACAGGTCAGCATTGACTTTGACATGGCAAAAGTGTCCTTCCACCTCCTTGGCGCAGATTTTCTATGCACCCATGGACTGCTGGTGGATCTTAAAAAAAAGTGCTGTTTGATCAATGCTGCCTGTCACCTTCCCGACTTCACTCAGCCTACCTTCTCATCGTCCACTGACAAGCTCGAGGTGGAACATCACATTGCCACCACTGCCCCCCTGGGTGTATGCCCAACCCTGCGCCATCGACCCTGACAAACTCTCCATCGCCAAGGTGGAATTCTAAATCACTCACCACTCCAGCAGCCCATGGGCTTCTCACTTCCACAGCGCTACGATACCTGATCACTACCCAGTCCTGGACATCCAGGACTTTTCAGCCCACTTGGTGGGTGAGCTCATCTCCTCCAAACTGGACCTCGTCCGTGGATTCCCTCCACCCACTCAAAAACATATTACCGAACGGACCTACCGGGCCCAGGGGCCCAAGAGCTCAGGGAGCCCTTTCTTGTCGCATAGTCAAAGGGCTTAGTCATTCATGTCAATAACAAGTCACAAGAAAGAAACTATCATGATACTTTTTAAACAAGTATTTATCTGTAGTACTTTAGAGGGGCTGAGTACTCAGTGCATATGGGGCCTTCAACTGTTTTGGGCCCATAGTTGAGAAATTCTCAACTGAACTTTATTTATAGAGCGCCTTAAAAACAACCACGGCTGCATCATAAATACATAAATACAAACAGTAACAAAACAATGAAACAATAAAAACAATAAAAGACAGTAGGGCAATTAAAACAGGAGCAAAGTCTCATGCCAGGTTGAAAGCCAAGGAATAAAAATGGGTTTTAAGACTAGTTTTAAAAATGGACAGTGATGAAGCCTGTCGAATGTGCAGGGGTAGATCGTTCCATAGTTTGGGAGCAGCGACTGAAAAGGCTCTATCCCCCCTGAGCTTCTGCTTTGACCTCAGTACCTCCAGGAGCAGCTGGTCAGCTGACCGGAGGCACCGGGCAGGAGCATGAGGATGGAGCAGCTCAGAGAGGTAGGACGGGGCGAGACCATTTAAAGATTTAAAAACAAATAAAATAATCTTAAAATGAACTCTAAAGTGCACAGACAGCCAGTGGAGAAAATTGGTGTTATGTGCTCCCTCTTTCGTGTACCAGTTAAAAGACGGGCAGCAGCATTCTGAACCATCTGGAGACGTGCAAGAAAGGCCTGGCTGACTCCAATATAAAGTGTGTTACAGTAATCCAGCCGAGATGTGATGAAGGCATGGATTACTGTTTCAAAGTGCTTTAATGTCCTCGAGTCATGACAGAAGAGGTTGTATTGCAGAGGCGTCTTTCTTCTTCAGTGGCACATATATTTGACTGTCATCAGCGTAGCAATGGAAAGAAATACCATGCTTCTTGAGAATGGAACCCAGTGGCAGCAGATACAGTGAGAATAGCAGGGGGCCTAAAATTGAGCCCTGTGGAACCCCATATGACAGAGGAGGATTCCGATCCAGCAAGGCTGACACACATAGTTCTATCTGCCAGATAGGAACTGAACCATTTCAGAGCACTACCAGAAATGCCCACTAGGTGCTGCAGTCGGGAAACTAAAATATTGTGGTCCACTGTATCAAACGCAACAGTTAGGTTCAGCAGGACAAGAATCACATAATCACCAGAATCATTGGCCAGGAGGATGTCATTAAAAACCCTTAGTAGATCTGACTCGGTGCTATGCAGTGTTTTAAAACCTGACTGAAAAACCTCCATGATATTATTATCATCAAGAAAACGCTTCAACTGGGAATAAACAACTTTCTCTAAGATCTTTGAAATAAAAGGCAGCTTGGAGATGTTGGTGTATGTACGGCTGCACTGAGCAGCTGAGGGCGTGTCTATGCGTGCGTGAAAAGACCCAGGATGACAGCCCTACTTATGAGCGTGTCAAATAAATCGTAAGAGCACATGCGGTGGACATTTTCGAGAGTTCGAGCCCAGTCTAAATATTCAGGTAGGCTTGTTTGATATCACAACTGTGACAGTAAAATTCGGTTGAGCCGTGATTTGAACAGTGAACTACAAGTTGGTTTTGGTCTTGATGACTGACTGCGGGAAGTAGGCTATTATAGGCCCTATTGCCTAATTTACGTTTTCAGGGTTAAGCTCCATCATCTCATGGGATAGGAAGTCACTTGTCATTAAGAGTGGTCAGAGAGAAGTCACTAAGAAGTCAGACCTGACACTACCATGCAGAAAGAATAGTAGAGCAAAAAGAGAAGAGGAGGCTAAGAATTATTTTACAGTCGTCTCAAAGTTACGCCTGTCGTTTCACTGAAGACACCGGGGCTGGGGCGCATTCCGATTACACACAGTAGCAAGATAACTAGGAGTTAATAACAGTTGATAATACCGTTATAATTACACAAGAGATCTTGACTTGGTTGTCCTGTGTAATGTAGGCCTAGTCCACGTTTATACATTTATGTAGCGAGTTTGAATTGTGTTTTTGTGTGTTATTATTTTTTTTTAGGGTAGGCTACTGTTCAACAGCGATGAGTCAATGGAAACAGATTCAGCAGCTAGAAATAAAATATTTGGAGCAGGTGGACTACCTGTATGATGACAACTTCCCTATGGACATTCGGCAGGTGTTAGCCAACTGGATTGAGAGCCAGGACTGGTGAGTGAGGGTGTCGAGCTTGCTCGTGCCCACATTTACATATTTTGTTGAGCTTTACAATTAGGATAAATAAATACCTTTAAAATTATCATTTTTAGTATAATCTACATAAAATATGCGTTGTTACGATTTTCTAGAAATGTATCTATACAATGACTACAACTGTAGGGTGATGTGATGGCTTCCCGTGTCGAGGTTCCATTTCCCCTTAATTTCTTCTAGCTCCCGCTTACCTTCTACAATAGGGGCATTCGGGCTATTCATTACACTCTGTCTTTTATTTCTCCCACTCTTTCTTCATCTCACTCACTTCGCTGTTCTCTCAGTCCCTCTGTTCGCCTAACTATGCGTGTGTCATTTTTCCAACTCCTACTTTTTATAGGTTTGAGCAAGAAACCTCATTCAAATTGCATAATGTTAAAACTTCCAGGCAGTATTCTACCCTGTTTTGGCCTTGGGTAACTAGAATGTGAACTTTTCTCAGTTGAAAACTGATGTTTTAGGCTAAGTTAACCTATAGTAAAATACGTAATTCAAGCAAAGCATTAAAGGGGTAGTGTGCTATTTTTGACATTTAGCCCTATTTCTGATATGTCTATAGCATATCAGTCTAAAACATAGAGACCATAATTTAAAGGTATAATATGTAATATGTGGATTAAAATAAACATCTATAGGGCTTTGCGAAGGCTGCAGAGTAAAAGTATTGCTTTTCCATAAAAAATATATTTTGTCTGAAATTATTACATTATGAAATTTTGAGTGCCCGACAATGACACTGTTGATATCATACCAGCCAATAGTACAACAGAGTTGGTACTGCACTGGGTTCCAGGTACTATTCTAGCTTCAACACTGTGAGATTAGCAGTAGCCAGCTAACGTTATACTTCCATGAATTAGCAGCATTATAGATGTGTGCGACTATAAAACGGCAGCTTTTCCGTCCACTTCCGCTCACTCTTTTCAGCTAAACTTTTGGTCAAATGGCCGAGTTTCGTTGTCCTGCTTCTCCGCCTGAGCCCCGGCGAACCGTGCGATAAAAATCTCGAAAGCTCAGTGACCGAAGAAGGAGCAAAAGTCGGATAGATATCGGGTCAGCTTTTGCTCGTTGGACGGAGTTTATGGAGTTTCATGGGATAAAGTCGCATGGTGACATGGCTACTTTTCTACTAGCCCTTTTCAATCCTGTAGTCGCATGCTCGCTCATGCCAGACTACAGTCCTTTCACCCTCCGTTCACTTCGCCGTCAAAATAAATAGGTGTCGGCCTATTTAGGAGAGGCACTCATATTTACAAGTGTCAGATAAACATGAAACTTCACTTACCTAAGCAAAAGGGACTATTTAAACAAATGCTGGGTTTTGAAGCCTCGGCGCTACCATTAAATAACTTATTTAGACGCGTTTTGTCTGAGTGAATTTATTTTTCCGAGGTAGTCTTCTTCTGTGGTGGTGGTGGTCTCTTTGAAGCTTCACCAGTAAGCTAGCTAACTAGCTATCATTATCTTTCTTGGAATCTGCATAGCCAGACCTAGCCCTTCTCAGTCCTGTTGTCGCATTCCGCTTGCTCATGCCAGACAACAGTTTTTTGCTGGTCCAT
The DNA here is from genome assembly GCF_949987555.1 of Borostomias antarcticus. Taxonomy (NCBI): domain Eukaryota; kingdom Metazoa; phylum Chordata; class Actinopteri; order Stomiiformes; family Stomiidae; genus Borostomias; species Borostomias antarcticus. The sequence continues at coordinate 7,396,927 of NC_140235.1, forward strand.
TCACTTTGCCGTCAAAATAAATCGGTGTCGGCCTATTTAGGAGAGCTTCAGAGCACCGCCACCACCACAGAAGAAGACTACAGGCCGTTTCAGACGAGGAGCGATATCTGTGCACTGTAATTCATTTTCAATGAGAGAGGCGAGCGGACAATTTGGGAGCCGCAGACAATCTGGGGCGGAGCGGCAAGCGGGTGCGACCCCATGAAATTGTCGCGCGTGTGCTCGTTTTGTGCACACGCCCGCCCGCGACAAGAGCTGAATTGTAGTCAGCTTTCCCCGCTGCGCGCAGGACACGTGCGTCCCCCGCTGATCCGAGCGAGAACGCAGGCGGAATATCGTTCCCGTCTGAAACGGCCTTACCTCGGAAAAATTATTTCACTCGGACAGAACGCGTCTAAATAAGTTATTTAATGGTAGCGCCGAGGCTTCAAAACCCAGCATTTGTTAAAATAGACCCTTTGGCTTAGGTAAGTGAAGTTTAATGTTTATCTGACACTTGTAAATATGAGTGCCTCTCCTAAATAGGCCGACACCGATTTATTTTGACGGCAAAGTGAATGGACCAGCAAAGGACTGTTGTCTGGCATGAGCGAGCATAATGCGACAACGGGACTGAGAAGGGCTAAGCCAGACCTAATGTTATCTCCACACTACAGCATCTAACGTAACTTATTACATGGCACTCTGAAATACTTGATTGTGATTACTGATTAGTGTAACGTTATGTTCCTCTCGGAGTGAAGATCTTATCACAGTATGACTGAAACAGTGCATTCTCTGGCATTTTGGCAACCAATACGTTGTGCTGTTGCAGTTCTTATCTTTAGACACTAGATGGGGGAAATAATCCACATATTACATATTATACCTTTATTACATATTATACCTTTAATTTATCGCTCAAATATTGAGCTAGATCGAGATTTCCATCCGACTCAAATTTCTTTACAATGGAAGTGGGTAAGGCATGTAAATACGCATTGAAAAACTTACTGGTCTCAGTATGCTGTACTGTGAAATGTATCACAATTCGTTTGTGCTTGGCAAGGCTTGGATATGAGCGTTGCTCCAGCCTCTTCAGGGGTGGGGTAAGTAGTCCCGGCTATTTAGGATTAAGATTCTACCTAGCTAGGTGAGTGCATTTTACGTTTGTTGACATACAAACGTAGAATGCACTCACCGACATACAGTACAGGGGATCGACTCCAAGAGATGGATGACAGGCGTGCAAGAGAAGCAGACGTAAACAGATTCCCACAGGAGAAAGCTACTGAACGCTAGCCTGGCGTTGCTAGCCTGATCTCGCGAGCTCACGTTCTATTTCACTCCGCAGATCAGTCTGAATATCCAACCGTTCTAACTGAATCCACTTGAACCGAGATTGGTTCGTGCCAATCACAACTGTTTATTACATTACAGTCATTTAGCAGACGCTTTTATCCAAAGCGACTAACAATAATTGCATTTAACGTAGGAAGAGCCAGTGTACTACTACTTGCCAGAACTCACAAGTGCATCTTCTTTCTAAAACAAGTGACTAAGAGCATAATCTAGCGCTGATGGCAAAGTGCAAGAATAGCAATCTAAAATAAAGTGCAATACAATACAATAAGTGCTTAGGAGGGAGGATTGTTGTAGTACTTCTTGAAGAGATGAGTTTTGAGACTGCGACAAAAGATGGGCAGTGACTGCTGTCCTGACGTCAGTGGGCAGTTCATTCCACCACTGCGGGGTCAGGACAAAAGTGCCGTGACCGTGTCGATCGACCGCAGGGGCCTCGGAGTGACGGGACAACCAGTCGCCCTGAGGTAGCAGAGTGTAGCGGTTGGGAGGGGGTGTAGGGTTTGACCATGGCCTGGAGGTAGGAGGGGGCTGCTCCTTTCATTGCCCTGTAGGCAAGCGCCAGAGTTTTAAACTGGATGTGAGCCGCTACAGGGAGCCAGTGTAGGGAATGGAGAAGGGAAGTTGTGTGGGAGAACTTGAGGTGGTTGAACACCAGGCGAGCAGCAGCTTTCTGGACAAGTTCCTGCAGTTTAATGGCTGACGCCGGGGCCCCTGCGAGGAGGGAGTTGCAGTAGTCCAGGCGGGAGATGACCAGGGCCTGGATGAGTACCTGCGCTGTTTCATCAGTGAGGAAAGGGCGAATCCTCCTGATGTTGTAGAGCATGAATCTGCAGGAACGTGTGACGGATGCGACATGTGCGGAAAACGACAGTTGGTCATCCAGGGTCACACCCAGATTCCTCGCAGTCCTAGTCGGGGTCACCACTGTGTCTTCAATGGTGATGGCCAGGACCCGGTGCGGGCAGCCCTTCCCCAGGAGGAACAGCAGCTCAGTCTTATCCAGATTGAGCTTGAGGTGATGTGTCGTCATCCACTCCGAGATGTCAGCCAAGCACCCAGCTATGCATGCCTCCACTTGTGTATCAGAAGGGGGAAATGACAGGAGCAGTTGGGTGTCATCGGCATAGCAGTGATAGGAGAAGCCATGCGAGCGAATGACAGAGCCCAGAGATGTAGTGTAGAGGGAAAACAGGAGAGGACCCAGGACGGACCCTTGTGGAACCCCCGTAGTCAGACTACGCGGTTCCGACATCGACCCTCTCCATGTCACCTGGTAGGAGCGGCCCGTCAGGTACGATGTAAACAGGGAGTGTGCAGAGCCAGCGACGCTTTTCTCCTCGAGGATGGAGAGGAGGATCTGGTGGTCTACCGTATCAAATGCTGCTGACAGGTCTAGGAGTATCAGGACAGAGGAGAGAGAGTTCGCTCTCGCGGCATGGAGTGACTCCGTCACTGCAAGGAGGGCGGTCTCTTTCGAGTGGCCAGCCTTGAACCCGGACTGGTGGGGGTCTAGGAGGATGTTCTGGTGGAGGTACGAAGACAGTTGGTTAAAGATGGCACATTCAAGTGTTTTTATCTAATATGGGGCGGGTTTTATAAGATGATGGAACAGAGGAGCGTCGTAGAGGCATTTTCGCTGATTGGTTGTAGGTCTGTCCAATTGCGTCCAGAGGCATTTTGATCTACAACTGTTGGTAACGCCCCTTGGGAATCGGAAAGCAACTGTAAGTTTCCAGACCCTTCACATTTTTTCGAATTGAGTCTGGCGAAGCCAGGCTAACCCATTGCCCTTAAAAACATGGATGTATCCATATACACCGAACCAGGACATAGACTTTCCTTTGCTGAGGATAAAGACATCGCTAATAAACCGGGCAGCTTTACATACTTTGTTTCCACAGCTGACTGGCGAGGGAACAAAATGCTTTAGGGACAGATGTGGTTTTTAAACTTGTGGTGTGCGTTACCGGGCATAAACCAGTGTTGAGTAGGCTAGTATGCGACTAAATGCCATAATAATTGATTGCTCAGTTGTTGTTGCGCAAATTATTTGAGCAGGCTAGGATTTTTAGACAGTAGTAAGACACCCCATTTACCACAACTGAACTCTTCTGTACACTTGAGTGTTCATTTCCATAACACTAATAGCTTATAAGTTATATGTCTGGCCCTCATTGCAAGGTTACAACATAGAGTAAAGTCTGGTAATGATGAGTTTGTAACCCTGATAGTGTATTCAGCCTGTTATTTTGACTATTTTTTGTCTATATTTGGTTCTTGAAGTGGTGTTTTTATTGTGAACTTTTAACATTGGAGTCAACGGGCACTTCTGCATCCATACCACCAATTACAGTATGTCAGACTGACCAGTATGACAGCTGATGTGAATAAAGCGAATGAACAGAGATGTTTAACAATGTTGCATTCATTTTGTTCCCACAACTGGTAACTGTACATTCGTGCACCATTGCTCTTATACATGATATATCCTGTTACAAATAGTTCTGCTGTACTCTACTTGTAAACTTGCTCAATACTTGAGCGATCAGGGAAACTGTGGTCTTTATGTTTCAGATTGATGTTAGACATACCATAAATAGGGCTAAATGTCCAAAGCACACTACCTCTTTAACATAAACGATTATGACATTAGAAATTTGACCTACTACTATTTGACTATTTAGTACTATTAACACTAAACTACAGAACTAGAAGTACTTTCTAGTGTAGTCTTAGCCTACATTCATTTTATTCAGTGTTTGCTGACTATGCTTATGCATCCTCATGTTCAAGTCCTTGACATAAGCAACAAAAATGACATCTTTTGGTTGTGGTAAATTTCCTTTTAACATTGCAGCAGTAGCCTTTGTCCATGTTAATTACATACTTGTTCATGTTGAACACTAATAGATAAAGGAACATATAAATGCATGTTTTCAGGGACACGGCTGCAAACCATGAATCAATGGCTACAGTTCTGCTCAGCAGCCTTCTATCCCAACTGGAGAAGCAGTGTTCTCAGGAACAGAACTTCCTTCAAAGACACAACCTGAAACTCATCAACCAGCAATTACAGGTGCCACCAACTAATATATTAATAATCCAATATCCAAACACTGATAACAGAGCTCTAAAGATACTATGTTTCGTGTCACTGGATGACTGTTTTTGGTTATCGTTCATTAAAAGGGACATTGCTCTCTGTGGTCTAATGTCCCAGAACCACCTGTTGTGTGTGCTGCTTGCAGTAGTACCCTAGATACTTTCACCCAAATTAAACTGTCAACTGAATCATAGATTCCATGGAATTAGGATTAAAATGACTGTATAACATCGCTTCAGTAGTGTTGGATTAAAAAGAGAAAAAAGTATTCATACAAGAAATGATTGTTTGAGGCATATGGCTGGAACTATTTGTCATCAACTGACAGGAAAGAAATGGATACACCTCAGCGTGTTCAAAGTGGAACTTTGAGGTTTTTACACAGCTATTTCCTGTGTGTGTGTGTGTGTGTGTGTGTGTGTGTGTGTGTGTGCGCACGTGCAGAATGTAGTTCTCAAAAGGAAGTGGGAAAGCACATGTTTGTTTCAGGGTAGAGGTTGTCAAGAGTGAAATGCTACTGTGATGGGAATGCTCTTAATCACAGAACTCAAAAATTGCTAAGGGCAAGTACACTGCGGCCCCAGACCAGGAAGGCCTCAAGGCCTCTGTTAGAGAAAACACTGTTCATCACACAAACTTTTAATGTACTGTAATTCAAAATATCACTTTTGATATTATTGATAGCTAATTGATTGCTATATGACAAAATACATGAACCTTTTGGGTTACAGTACATACCGTACAAGTCAGACAACACCGCGTAAACTGGAAGTGAGGTCTCATTGCTTATTGCATCAACCCTTTGACATTCTATAAGGAATATGCATATTCCATAAGGGTGAATGGCCACAATTTAACATGGCCGCCACTTAACTTCAACGCAATGCCGTCTAAACAGGATGCTTAGCGCATCGGGCATAGGGCGGCCAAGGACGTTTGTCCAGAACAGCTGTATGTATTTGCATCAGCCATAAACCAGGCTGGACCTGGCCTGGTTATATTCCCCCATTTAAAACATCCACATTTGCAACAATGCAAGATCCAGGATGGAATTCATGTTTAGTGAAGGATATCACACTATTATTAAATTAAACAACAGGGAGCGAGTCATTCTGATCAGTGCATGTATGACCAGGTACATGAAATGAGTGCCTTAGAGTAATGGGACTTCATTATTTGATTGTCAGGCCCAAAATGTTGTTTTTTTGGAGCCTCAGAGTATGAATTATCATTTGTCTGTGATTGGACTAAAGGGGCAATCGGATGAGACCAGGAAATAATATGCAATGATATTGCATGTTGAGTTTTCCTGGCCAGTCCGCACTGTTGTGTTCCCTCACAATACTTAAGTCACAACTTTTTAGATATCAGGATTGAGAAATATTTGAGTTGACACTTTGAGTGACACTTGAATGACATAGTCTCCTTTGGTTTTGCTTTCATATTTGAACCAAGTTCTGCTTCATTCCTTTTTGTGGAGTAATGGAACTTAATTATTGACATACTATAACATGAGTGCGTTACATTTTACTGCTTTGAGTGTTAGTTGTAAAAGTGTAGGTGGCAGATAATGAAAGTTAAAAGTTGTTCAAGGAACTACAGTGTCTCAAATTAAATTAGGTTCTTAATACAATATCGACAGTATCTCTTGGAAGATGTGGAAGATTCTTAGGAGTTCTAAGAAGGAGTATAAACAGGCACCTATATTTTTGGTATCTAAAGTCTGACTTGAACTAAAAGCTCTAAAATAGATCATAGCAAACGTCTGTGGCAGATATTGTGGTGCTTGGGCATGTTCAGTATATTGTAATATCTGTTATTTTTATGAGAGATGCTTCTTACCCTTGTTCAACTCGTTCATTTGTGTCCTGCTAAGGTGAAATATAAAGACAACTCATTGCTCATGGCTGCAGTTATCGCCTCCTGCCTTCGAGAGGAGCGACGCATCATCTCCACAGCTAGCATGCAGGAACAGGTATGACAAGATGTCACCAGGAAAACCCCTTCTTCTCTCTTGGGTTTCCCCTCCCAAGACACATCTGGTACTGTATGAGTCAAATGTTATATACCTTAGATTCCCCTTATGAATATCATAGTTTCAGCACCCAAACACCTATAAAAGGTACAGTAGAAAATGTGTGTTTGCTGACCTGATACACAGGTCTATCAATTGTGAGTTTTACATTAATAGCGGCATTTCATTGAATCATCTAGCTGTAAAATTAAACACACAGTGACTATAGGGATGACTCGTTGACTTCTATACATTTTATAGGTTCAATAGTTCCAAAAATTCCAAATCACATCCAGGAGTCAGTGATATATATATATATTTTTTTTCCAATTTGGCTCCCCTAGTGGTTGAAATTTGCAGAAGAAATTCCTGATGTACAGTAAAAGCACATTAGGTAGTAGTGGCGTATCTGTCGCTCAAGATGTTGTTTCAGTACAGTACTACTGTATCTATCTACATAAACATGACAACTGTGCATAGTTTTTTTTTTTTTTTTTTTACAGATATTTGTTCGTATTTTACAAAGTGTAATTGCAAAGATGTAAGTATACGGCTGTGTGGACTGTTTTTTGAGCACGGGCCCTGCAGAATCGGGCCCTGCAGAATCATTGGAGAAATACTGGAATGATCCAACTCTTTACAGGGTCCATTAGAACAGTCCATGCAGGACTCGGTGGCCAACGAGAGGCAGAAGAACATGGACAACAGGGTTGCAGTGATCAGGAGTAGTGTTCAGGTAAGCGTGGTCACTACATGGACAACAGGGTTGCAGTGATCAGGAGTAGTGTTCAGGTAAGCGTGGTCACTACATGGACAACAGGGTTGCAGTGATCAGGAGTAGTGTTCAGGTAAGCGTGGTCACTACATGGACAACAGGGTTGCAGTGATCAGGAGTAGTGTTCAGGTAAGCGTGGTCACTACATGGACAACAGGGTTGCAGTGATCAGGAGTAGTGTTCAGGTAAGCGTGGTCACTCTGCTAGATGTGACAGTGTGCAGTGATCCATAGCCTACACTCCCAGGACATATTGACATTCTTCATGCATTTATTTTACAACTCTGATTTTTCTTTCTCATACATTACACTCTCCTCATACTGTAGTTATTGCTCAGCATCCACATCCTGAATGAAACCTATATTAATCTATATTTCTACTGTAGTATACATAAAACATTGTTTATGGGCCGCTGGTCATTCTGTGAGTTAGGGGTCGCTTCTCGTGAGCCTATTGTTTTTACCTTGAAATGTTTGAAATTCAAAAAGTCAAACGCTCTGTCCCACTGTTTCTTTGTCCTCTGTCTATAGATGATTGACCAAGCGGTGAAATATTTAGAGGACATGCAAGATGACTTTGACTTCCGCTATAAAACACTTCAGTCGCGAGGTGAGGTGGCCATCTTTTATTGTTTAGATATAGTTGATCTTAAAACTGCTCAGATAATGTACACAGCACAAAATAATTTACTTCCTAACTGTATTCAGAGGTTGTTTGAAATTAGAGAGGAATTAGGCACAGGTATGTGTAAAAAATAAATACAAATAAAAGGGTAAGGACTAAAGGGAATAATGGAAAGAGTACTGTGTAGGATAGTACCCTGATTAACACAATACAATGTTGTTGATAAAGACCCAAGGACATAAACCTTGTTATGTAATATTGATACTATGGTTCGGATACTTGATGAAAATATCATAAAATATCATCATGTACCAAATCATGTACCAGAAAATAACATTTGAAATGCTGCTCAAAACCAAAACCGCTGCCGTTTGTGTCCTCTGACGTGTGTAATGTATGTACATGTAGTCCGTTATCATACTGGATCTCCTTGTGTGTTTCAGATCCGGCAGAAAGGAACACAGAGCTGATCCAACAGGAATTTGTACGACTCCAAGAGATGCTCAACAGGCTAGACTTTAAGAGGAAGGTGTGTGAAGACTTTTGGGACATACAGTAAAGGGTTGAAGGGACGTGTGTGTTGCCAGATAGATAGATAAATAGATAGATGGATAGATAATCATACTATTCATGATAATAATAAATGATAATAATAAACTAATCATTGTCTTTTTGTCCAATTTGATGTGGTTATATTTACCATGACAAGTTTCAAAGCTTTGTTTCCTGTATACCACAAGACAGCCATAACCTGCTAGTTGAAATGTAAGGCAGCAATGAATGGGCAGCTCATCTCTTAGGCAAGGTTACGATTTGGTCAGTCATACAAATGGAGTTGCTGATGGCTGCAACATGACTTTTCTTCCTCTTTCCTGTTGTTTTTCCACTCCACCCCTCAGGAGATCCTGTCCAAGATGAATGATGTGATTAAGGAGATTGACCGTCTAATGGCCTCTCAACTCAACCCGGAGCTGATGGATTGGAGGCGCAGACAGCAAATTGCTTGCATCGGTGGACCACTGCTGACTGGTCTCGACCAACTCCAGAGCTGGTAACACACTCATTCATTCATTCATTCATTCATTCATTCATTCATTCATTCACTCACTCACTCACTCACTCACTCACTCACTCACTCACTCACTCACTCACTCACTCACTTAACTCACTCAGACTTGAATGAAAGATAATAGTTTACCTTTTTTCTCTTGGCATTTCTTCTGCTTGGGTACGGTGGAGATCTATGCAATTCTAATTCTAGAGGTGTGTCCATCTGATTACTGGGATGTGTTCCTTCTTAATCTTCTTCTTCCTTCTTCCTTCTTCCTTCTTCCTTCTTCCTTCTTCCTTCTTCTTCTTCCTTCTTCTTCTTCCTTCTTCTTCTCCTTCTTCTTGTTCTCCTTCTTCCTTCTTCTTCTTCCTTCTTCTTCTTCCTTCTTCTTCTTCTCCTTCCTGCTTCCTTCTTCTCCTTCTTCCTTCTTCCTTCTTCTTCCTTCTTCCGTCTACCTTCTTCCTTCTTCTTCTTCCTTCTTCTTTCTCCTTCTTCTTCTTCTTTCTTCTTCTTTTTCTTCCTCTTCTTCTTCTTCTTCTTCTTCACCTTTGCACTGTATGTAGCAGCTTGTATGTCCAAGACAAATTTCCCTCGGGACAAATAAATGAATCTTGAACCTTGAATCTACCTGCACTTGAGCCCATATGGAGTTGAAAGAGAATAGGTTGTCTTAAATTCAGATATAGCCTTGTTAATAAAAAGTACAGTACATTGTAGAGACATTGTATGAATAATATTTCCAGTAACTGTGATAACAGATGACCTCTCTATGAAAAGGCAATCTTTGACGCACAGACTTCAGTCACAATTTGCAGAGTCACAATCTCTCTCTCTCTCTCTCTCTCTCTCTCTCAGGTTTACTTTGACGGCCCAGAGTCTATTCCAGATCAAGCGTCAGCTAGACAAGCTGGGTGAGCTCATCCTGAAAGTGACCTATGAGAGCGACCCCATTCCTCTCCAGAGACCACAGATGGAGGAGCAGGTCAAATACCTCATCTACCACCTCATCAAAAGGTACTTAACCTAGTCGCTCAGCACTGGGCAAATATCTGACTTTTAGGCATTTATTAGTCAACCTCACCTCATCCATAGTTTGAAAAAGTTAACTGAAACACCCATTCACTGAAACACCCATTGGCACAATTTTCAATTCAAAAGGAAAGCTGTGACTCTTTGCCCATTATGAACTCCCTTTATTCCCTAACTCCTGCTCTGCCCAGCTCGTTTGTGGTGGAGAAGCAGCCTTGTATGCCCACTCACCCTCAGAAACCCCTCATTATCAAGACGGGTGTACAGTTCACAACAAAAGTCAGGTATGTAAAACATATGTGTCTGTGGTGAACTATAATACTGTATGGATTTAAAAGGGGCTTCAGGGGCTCATTTAAATCATAACAGCAACAATACAATAAATAGAAGCAACAATAATAAACTGTAGCTCCCTCAACTGTGCTTTTTCATAGTATTTCCCTTTCCATTTCTTTCTGTTCAGACTGCTTGTTAAACTCCCAGAGGTTGATTATCAGTTGAAAGTGAAGACAACATTTGACAAGTAAGTGTCTTTTAAGTATCAACTCAATAGTGCACTATGACTTCTGTGTACAACAACAATGTTAATTTATGGGATATAATCAATGGTGTCACTGAACATATTTGGCTGCCTCTTATATTTTCTTTGTGTGTATGTGCTTTTGCATAATGTGTGTGTGTGTGTGTGTGTGTGTGTGTGTTTGCAGGGACCTGCCTCCAGGCAAAGCGTGAGTATATGCAACTTCAAAGTTGGCTGCTTTGTGGAAATTTCCAAGTATTGTTTTTATTGGGTCATCAAAACTTTGTGTCCACAGGGGCGTGGGAGGAGAGAATAATAATATTTCCAGACAGAAATATGAGAAGCTTGTTTGGCTCAGTAGACTCCACCACTGTTAAAGAAATCGTTTTCACATTACCACTCAGATTACAGACTTTGATATGGCTGAAAAGCCTTGATATGGCAGAATAATTACCCCCCTGGAATACATCCCAGGAATGTATTTTCTTGATTTCTCAAAAAATAGATAATCATTATAATTTTACTGTATGTAAATAAGATGTAAACATAAACATAAACATTTGGTGCAAGATATGCTCTCACTGACATATTGTTTGCTCGTTGTTCTAAACTCAAGGTTTCTAAATCCATCCAACAATGTCATACAGTACATGATAGAATTTGTGTAAATACGCATACTTAAGATGAGTAACTATGGCTTTGCAACTCCTTTTCCCTTAGAAATCGCCAATTCTTCATTCTGACAAACAACACTAAAGTGATGGACTTTGAAGAATCATCTAATGGCTGCCTGTCTGTGGACTTCAGACACCTGGTAATAGCCAATGAATGCCTTGATATCAGTGTGTCAATCAAACCCTGGATCTGGATCCTAAATCTGCAGTGCCATTAATGTTAGAGTGGCATTTTACTCAGGAATCCCCCTGATCGATGTCCCCTTTCAAAAAACAACAAAAAGAAATAACACCTAAGTGAAAAAAAAATTGGGGGGGGGCATTCAGCATCACTGGTGAATGGATCTGAATGGGTTTCTTGATTTAGGAATGGAAATTCCAACATTTCTGATGAGCATAACTTGTTTGCTTGTGGGTTGTTTTCAGCTCTTGTCCATAAATTACTTTAAAGATTAAGAAATCGATATAAAGAAACCAACTGTTCTTCCACAGCAGCTCAAAGAGAAGAAGGCCATCAATGGAACCAAGGGAAATGAGGTGAGAACCAAACATGTAAAAGAAGGAACCATCAGAAGTGTCAGAAATTCACATTCTGTCTTGAACTACTTCTGCGCTACTAAAGCGTAGCTGCAAATCAATAGAAGTCAGGTGGTGTATATGTGTGACGTATCTGATGGTTCATGCTTTTTACATTCTGTGGTGAGAATGTCATAAAAAGCTGTCCGTTATAAATCAACAATAAACACAGACACAGTATTATGCTGTAGCAACCTTGATAAGGCCACGACCTGTTTCCCCAAAATGGGATATCCTGATTTTGAGTAGTGGGTGTGTGTCTGGCTGCCGAATACACCAACGTATGTCTGAATGTGTTGTCTAGATGGAATATGGACCTTTTTGCTTGCACATTGACCCTTAGAGTGTATGTACATGCATCTTGGTTGCAAAAGGTGCATGGGATCATATGAGCAGATGTACATAATGTACATATTAAGATCATTATAATATCATCACAAGTGCTAGCAAATGTACCCTTACCAGTGGGCAGTTCACCTCGCTAACGATAGCTAGCACTTCTATGCATTAGGAGTGTATTAAACTTCTGGGCTGAGTTTCCCAGAGGCATCGTAGCGCTACGTTCATCATAGCGCTACGGTGAACGCCGTAGCTTACCTACGATGAATGTAGCACTATGATGCCTCTGGGGAACGCAGTCCTGGTTGTTAGGTTAGGGGCTAGGACCCAGAAGCAGACAGGACCGACTAGGAGGTGAAGCCTGGAGGCGTGTTTATTGAGTAGGGCCAGACAGGATCAGGTCAGTGAGACAGGCGAGGGTCAGGCAGGATCAGGTCAGTGAGACAGGCGAGGGTCAGGCAGGATCAGGTCAGTGAGACAGGCGAGAGTCAGGCAGTAGTGTGGCAGTGAGACAGGTGAGGGTCAGGCAGGATCAGGTCAGTGAGACAGGCGAGGGTCGGGTAGGAGCATGGTAGTCAGACAGGCGTGGGGTTCAGGCAGGAGCGTGGCAGTCAGACAGGCGAGGGTCAGACAGGGACATGGTAGTCAGACAGGCGTGGGTCAGACAGGGACGTGGTAGTCAGACAGGGGTGGTGTTCAGGCGGGTACGTGGTAGTCCGGTCAGGCAGGGTTCAGGCAGTGGCTGGAAGAAGAGAAGGAAAACAAAAAGGGTGAGGCAGGGTTCGGCTCAAGGCAAGCTAAGTCACAGCTACAGACGTGATACCCACTAGGCTGGTCAACGATCTGGCGCAGACCGGTGTGTGGAGCGGCTTCTTAACCTCGAGGAGATGGGTTGATGAGCTGCAGGTGCGGGATCTCTCGGTGGCTGGTTAGGCAGGGGCGCAGAGATGAACGGCAGGTGTTGGTTGGGAGCGCACCCCGCTCCAGTCCGCTGCTGATGAGCTCGCAGTTCCTTCTGCGCCCTCCGGGAGGTACTCGGGGACTCATCTTCAGGGACAGGGCCAGGCTCAGAGACAGGGACAGGCACAGGGACAGGCACAGAGACAGGGACAGGTTCAGAGACAGGGACAGGTTCAGTGACGGGGACAAGTTCAGTGACAGGGACAGGTTCAGAGACAGGGACAGGGACAGGTTCAGAGACAGGGACAGGGACAGGTTCAGAGACAGGGACAGGGACAGGGTCAGGGACAGGGTCAGGGTCAGTGACAGGTTCCGAGACAGGGTCAGAGACAGGGACAGAGACAGGTTCAGTGGAAGGGACAGGTTCAGTGACAGGGACAGGTTCAGTGACAGGGTCAGAGACAGAGACAGGGACAGGGACAGGTTCAGAGACAGGGACAGGGACAGGGTCAGGGTCAGGGTCAGGGTCAGTGACAGGTTCCGAGACAGGGTCAGAGACAGGGACAGAGACAGGTTCAGTGAAAGGGACAGGTTCAGAGACAGGGACAGGTTCAGAGACAGGGACAGGTTCAGTGACGGGGACAAGTTCAGGGACAGGTTCAGAGACAGGGACAGGGACAGGGACAGGGACAGGTTCAGGGACAGGGACAGGGTCAGGGACAGGGACAGGTTCAGAGACAGGGACAGGGACAGGGACAGGTTCAGGGACAGGGACAGGTTCAGTGACGGGGACAAGTTCAGAGACAGGGACAGGGACAGGTTCAGAGACAGGGACAGGGTCAGGGACAGGGACAGGGTCAGGGACAGGGTCAGGGTCAGTGACAGGTTCCGAGACAGGGTCAGAGACAGGGACAGAGATAGGTTCAGTGAAAGGGACAGGTTCAGTGACAGGGACAGGTTCAGTGACAGGGTCAGAGACAGAGTCGGGGGAAATGGACCGGCAAGGCAGGTGCGGTGGAGACGGAGCCGTGACACTGGTGTATTAATGAAGGACAGAGCCTGTTGGATTTTATTACTGATCCCAGAATGCAGCAGGATGGCGTGGACCACATCCACAGCCATCGTGTTGGCTCCCCCTAGGGGTTATTTATATTCGTTTGAGTTTGAGTTTAATAATTCTGCCTCAAAGTCTTTACAAATTGAATTGTGCAGAATATACAAAATACAGAGATGCATAAAACACAAACACACATAAAGACACATATAAAAACATAAATATCATATGATATATTCATAGCATGTACAGAATTCATCCATGCTGCTACCTTTATTTGTATAGCTTTGTTCTTTTATAATTTGTGTAATGTGTTTTTTTTTTTTGGAGCACATCTCAGAGCCGGCTGTGACATGTCACTGTACCATATACACGTGATGAATAAAATCTGAATCTGAATCAGACTAGTCATAATAGGTGACATAATCAAATCAAATCAAACTTTATTTGTATAGCGCATTTCATACACAGAGGCAACACAATGCGCTTTACAGAGAACAAGGGAGGTGGGCATAGGTCCCACCCCTACATATTCCAGAGGGAAGCAAAAAACAAGTTTCACCACAGGGCCAGAAAAGTGAGCTGTAATAATTCTTCCCTGACCTCTCAAACAGACGATGGAGCCAACCATTTTTAGAGAATGCAACTGAAATGTTACATGTCCTTATGGATAAGACCTTCCAATACAGATAACAATAATTCCTTAAAAGCGCCTCATATTTGTTTAACTGGCTTCTGAACGTTTATATGTTGAGGCTTTCCTCTAATGTAGTCTCTCTTTTGTTTAACTAGCTTCTGAACATTTATATGTTGAGTCTTTCCTCTAATGTAGTCTCTCTTTTGTTTAACTAGCTTCTGAGCTTTTATATGTTGAGGCTTTCCTCTGATGTAGTCTCTCTTTTGTTTAACTAGCTTCTGAACGTTTATATGTTGAGTCTTTCCTCTAATGTAGTCTCTCTTTTGTTTAACTAGCTTCTGAGCTTTTATATGTTGAGTCTTTCCTCTAATGTAGTCTCTCTTTTGCAACCAGCTGGCATGTGTAGCCTGTTCTCACGTCTTCTGCTCGTCACTAGAAAATGGCTGTTATTCTTCAGGCTCACAAACTCCTGAAAATATGATGTAAATTCAAACATTCAGAAAACAGCGGCCTCCTATTTTCAAGGTTTTATGCACGGAAAATGGTTTATGATCCGTAGAATGGGTTTACAGACCCGCGGAACCCTTGTCCACTAAAGCACCAAACAAAGAGGTTCCTGTATTATTGAATTAACTGTGACTGTGTTTCTAGGGCCTTCTCTCTGTGACAGAAGAGCTTCACTCTCTCAGCTTCGAGGCCAGTTTTTGCATGCAGGGCATCAGTATCGATCTGGAAGTGAGTGACTGACTTTAATCCCACACACACTTCAACACACACAAATCTACATCTAACCTCCTTACCCAGATACACATTACCTTCTTTAGCCCATATGTTACAAACCTCTTTCACGATCTACACACTTCTCGCATGCCTCACCTAGCAACCTTTATTACCAGAGGAATAGTGAATTGTGGATTAAAAAAAAAAAGAAGAAAAATCCCAGAGAAGTGAATGAAAGTCATCACTGCCCTAATTAGTGTTTGTGTGTGTTTGCGTATGTGTGTGTCTTTGCTCTTGTGTGTGTGTCTTCAGACCTACTCCCTGCCGTTAGTGGTCATTTCCAATGTTAGCCAGCTGCCCGGCGGATGGGCCTCGGTCATGTGGTACAATCTGCTGACCGATGAACCCAGGGTGAGTTATTAATGTATTCATGTACTATTACACATGTGTAGGCTTACTACATGTTTATTATGCATAAACCATTTTTATTATTGTTATTATTGTTATTGTTATTATTCAAAATGGGAAATTATTTCATTATTATTTATTCAAAATGAGAAATGGAAAACAGCACTGAAAATATGGTAGGTATACAGTGAGGGGGAGTGAACATTGTGAGGAAAGTTTTTTTTATTCTTGAATTGGAGGTGTGTTCCTTAACTCAGACTCAGGAAAAGGTGAGGTGTAGGTGATTGATTTTCATGTGGGAGTGACACTGGATAGAAGACAGACGTTGATATGAGCCAATGGCTGTGTAGCTTGAGTTTCTCCCATTGCTCCATAGAGGTCAACATAGGACATTTTTGTGGCACTTTTTTCCCAGAGTCTCCTGAGAGTCTCTGAGGCAGCAAGACTAGCAGCACAGAGACTTTTTAGATGGAGCATCATTTGTAACAATATTTGATGTCACATTTATTAACAAGAATCCTTGGAAGGGAGGATTTATATCGTATTGGTTTCCACAAGACCCTATCATTTGCCATCTAAGTGTAACATAATAAAATAAAATAAAAAGATGCACATGCCAGTGTCTCTTGCAAGCATAGAAAATGCTTGTGATCAGCTGCATTATTGGCAGAATGCTTGTGATCAGCTGCATACAATTATCAAAATCCACGGCTATGGGAGCTAGAAACTCATGTCAGCTGACCTGTGTTGAGTAAATGTTCTTAAGAGTGAGTAGTTTACTTGACAAAGGATACAGTAAAGAATTAGAAATATGGTCCGTAGGCCACATGACTAGGGAAGCCAGTTGTAAAATAAGGATACATTGTCTTACAAACAATTCCAAGGAAGTGCAGACACATGTGGTGATGGGATACAATTTGTTCTGATGATGACATTTTGAGTTTGATATGACTTGATTGGTACGAAGTCCAAAATGGCTTCCCTGACATTGTTGTGGAGACAACTGGACTATTCACGGCTGAGCTGGAGCTCATCCTGGCCCAACTGTGACTGATTCTACTATGCTACTGCGTAAATAATAGCACGCCTCTACTCTCTTTGACCAGACAATCATCTACATTGCAAGGAGTTTCTCTTGCTTCACTTACACCAGTAATATGGTGTATTAGGCATTGCCAGAATAACATACTTTATAATAAATCACAATACACAAAGGAGCGTGGTCAAATATCAAAAGTCAAAAATATCCTAAATGTTTGTGGAAGCCCATCTCAACCCCCCCCACAAGCAAAGAAGATTACTTCATATCAGTTGTACAGGACTCTGACTTTGCTCATTGTGAGGGGTCTCTTCATGATGCACTTCCTCTGTTTTTTTCTCTCATACTGCTCTAAATACTCTGTATCTCTATAATTTGGGCATTTCTAGATTGATTTTTTTTTGTTTTGTTATTGTTGTACCTTTTGTAGATTTTGTGTCTGTTTACTTGTTTTAACCATGTACGGTAACCTTGGGTGTTTTGAAAGGCGCCTTGAAATAAAATGCATTATTATGATTATTATCTTTCTCCCTCTCTCTGATCCATACAGAATCTGGCATTCTTTGGCAATCCACCACGTGCCAGTTGGAGTCAGCTATCTGAGGTGCTGAGCTGGCAGTTCTCCACTTTTACCGGGCGAGGTCTTAATAAGGAACAGCTGAACATGTTGGGAGAAAAACTCTTGGGTAGGCTGATCTGATACTAGTATTAACAATATTGCCTTCAATAATTCACCACTATGAGACAAATAGCTCCATCTACCCTGACGAAGGCACTGAGTGTCTAAAGTTGGTATCTTTATAATAAATGGACCGGAACAAATGGGGTGTGCATCCTTCCTTCTCTTCTAAAAGTTTAGACTGCCCCCCGCTGGTCAGCACCTGCACTAACACCCTTCCGCCCTAAAAACAAACAGCTCTATCAAAATAATTGGTAGGTTATTGCTACTACAGTAAGAACATTTATATTAAATCAGTGAGGCATGGCAGGGTTTGGTTTACTCGTATTATATGACAGATTAAGGGGAATCGGGGGAGTATTGCTAATATCGCTGAGGTAAAAGTTCTCTTATACTGAAATTCAATTAAATTATAAAAATGATAAAACTTTTACAGGTTAGCCACGAGCATATGACATTTGTGGGAGGAAATCCAAGCAGACTAAAATCAAATACGTTAAGCTGGCAATCAATATTTATAGAAATGTATAAGCTTAGCAATAAAACATAATTTGATAAGAGTGTACTGTGCCTGTGCGTCACACATCGTACTCTGACCTACGTATTGTCCTTCACCGGTCAGCTCGTGGCGAGAATGGAAACACTACAGCTATGGCTGGTGTAGAAGGACGGTAAAGCCTAGTTCCCATAAACGCAGAGGCCATTAGGGTTAAGGTTAGGGTTACATTTAGGGTTAAGTTAAGGTTAGGTAAGGGAGATAAGGTTTCTGTCTTCCCTAGGGTAGACAGAGTGCACAAGCTCATACATAATTGATCCTTAGACTACTTAATGCACTCAGCCAAGGTAAGTATCCCACATGGTTCCATACACTATCAGCAACTCTGAGGTCTCCAGTTTCAGGTAAGTACCTAATGGTAAGTATTACCCTTAGTCCTATTTGTCCCATTTGTTTTACCTTTCAGGTGGGACAACAGGTACTTTTTTTTTTACTTTTTTTCAGGAGTTCTCTAACTCTAAATTACTAACTCTAAATACTAAGTATTCTCTAACTCTAAAGTACTCTAGTAAAGTTACTCCTGGACCTCTGTTGATGTATGGGCCTGCCCTCCAAATGGCTCACACACACCAAACACACAAATAGATAAAATATAAATGAATCAATCAATCAATCAATCAATCAATAAGTGTGTACTACTAGGAAAAAATATATTTTTCCCAGTAAATATCTTACAAGATTGATTGATCTATGAAAGCAGTTGTGTTTATTTGTGTTTATATGTTTGTGTTTATATGTTTATATGTGATTGTATTCCGTTTGCCGATGGCTCCAGCAGAGCACACGGAAGAAGGGCTTTCTGCTGTGGCGTAATGCGCCTGCACTACACATAATGTTCACGGCCAAGCAGAGTCAGATGCTTCACGTAATGTTCATGGCCAAAAAGAGTCAGATGCTTCACGTAATGTTCATGGCCAAGCAGAGTCAGATGCCTTACGTAATGTTCATGGCCAAACAGAGTCAGATGCTTCACGTAATGCTCATGGCCAAACAGAGTCAGATGCTTCACGTAATGTCCCTAAACGTGCCTGACTGCGCTGAAATAGCAGAAATAGACCCGTGGCGGCTGGCTTTTGCCTCGCACACTGTGGTCAAAAAGTAATATATTTGGTGAACAAATAGTTGCGGTAAGGGTAGCTGTCAGCAACACTGCATGTGCCCGTTCATTTTAATACATTGTCCCACACCAACTCATTACATGGGGGGAGATGAGGGAATCGTCGGACCTGAAATGAGCGAATTTGGATGTCTCATGACCTTGCCATTCATAATCTACTCCCATTTCACTGTAATGCAATTATTAATATTCTTATTTTTCTGTAGGTCAGCAAGTCTCCCATAGTGACTGTAAGGTATCCTGGTCAAAGTTCTGCAAGGTAGGTGCCTGCAGTGTCCATGTCAGTTCTGAAAAACGGATTAACTTCTTGAAATGAACATTTCCAAGTAATAATCATATGAGAAGGATTGTGTGTTTGTACAGTTATTCTGAATAGCATGAAAGCTCAGTTGATAGAAAGCAATGGGTTCATTAGCCTAGTAGTTAATATTGTTTGATGGGTGTTGGGTTGTAAATAGTAATTCATTCTAAGCAAGTGCAAATAAATGCACTTTTCTAACCCTTTTCTCCTTTCAGGAGAATATTCTGGGTAAACCATTCAGTTTCTGGATGTGGCTTGATTCCATCCTGGAGCTCATCAAGAAACATTTGCTGCCAGTCTGGAATGACAAGTGAGAAACAGTTTATTTTAATTTAGTCACTTCAAACCACTCTGTAGCCAGATGGTTGAAATCTATGAATTAAATAAAAAAAGTGGTAATGACAATTTTGACTGGTTCTTTTCTCTGTAGCTACATCATGGGTTTTGTGAGTAAGGAGACAGAGAGGGCCTTGCTGAAAGATAAGGAGCCTGGGACTTTCCTGCTACGCTTCAGCGAGAGTCACCTGGGCGGAATCACCTTCACCTGGGTGGAGCAGCCAGACAACGGTGAGCCTGCGGCTGCCCGCTCCTGACCATCTCTCAGATCAATCTACTGCATGGCTCAGAATATCAAAGCTTTATTGAGAGTCTAGTCCTAAATTCATTTGGAAAAAACATGGGGCGAATTCACAAAGGGATTGTGCGGGTTTTTCTGCCACTAGGCTATACATGTGCAAATAACCCCAAAATAAACCTTGCTATTCACAAAGCACTCGCAAAGGGTGAAATACCGTGCTAACTGCGCTGCCATCATCATAGTGTTTATGTGCGCTTGTGCAATTTACGGATAGTTGAGGTAATATGAGCGGAAAATGTGCCCATTTCTATGCAAATGAGCCTCATTGCAAATACAGTCCAATTCACAAAGATCAGCGCTGATTGCCACATGCAGTGTTAGTGAAATTATTTGGGTCTTCAGAGAGTTGGTGGTAATTGAAGCGCATTAATAAGGGGTGTCATGGCCAGCGTTTCCAGTGATCATGGCAGCAGTTATTGTAGCCAGGTGAAGGCATCGTAATGCCAGGCTTGCTTGTGAGAGAATATTTCAAAGGAGAATATCACTTTTTGATTTAAGCAAGACCGAAATCATCTGGAGAAAACCTACAGGTTTCCAGCTCCAAGCAATTCTTGCTCGACTTGATGAAATCAATGATGATATTGAGCCTACCACCCAGAGATCCCATGCAATATACTGTACTGGTACTGCATTCACGTACCAATTGTACCACCATGGGAAAACAAACAAAAACAACAAACAAAAAATAGGAAGCAAACGCATTCAATCCACACTCAGGTAGTGTGCAACCCAGGAATATAATAATGGATGTGATTGCCAAATTCCCAGGGTTGGGGCCAAATTCCCAGGGTTGGGGCAGGGTTGGGGCACGACAGCTACATTTTTAGGAAGAGCAGTCTGTATGGAATGATGACATGGATGTAATATTCATAATAACGTAATATTCATTGCGAATGTGTGTGGGAAAAGTATGTGCTTTGCTATCATAGGTGACGGCGGCTGTCAACTCCAGCCATGGCTGATGACTCTCGTGCGCAAGCCTACCAATGTTGGAGAGGTGGCGTACAATAGGCTATATGCACAATTCCAGTACTTCCTGAAATTAGACATGCTTCTCTATTTCCTGTCCTACACTATTGGATGAAGTGATTAATCAGGTGCCTGACTGCAGCACAATGACCAGGCACACCTGAATAATCATTTCATCCAATAGTGTAAGACAGGAAATAGAGAAGCATGTCTAATTTCAGGAAGTACTGGAGTTGTGCATATAGCAGATTGGGCTCACATCAGAACGTGCAGTGTCATCGAGCGCACATTTGGCATCTTAAAAAGCCGACTTAGATGCCTGGATCGTAGCGGTGGGGCAATGCTATATAATCCCCCCAATGTATGCCAGATCATAGTAGTGTACTGCATCCTGCACCACGTTGCCATGAGAGCCGGTCTGCGCATGGATGTGGGTCTGCATCCTGAGGAGCACGGAAATGAAGACTGACGATGACCAGGAGCCACCTGCCCACCTGCGTCATGTGCGAGCAGATGAGGGCAGATATGTCACGCATTATTTCACATGATTTAGTTTGCTGTCTCTGCAACAAAATAAAGTTGTCGAATTACACCTTTGTGATCCAAAATACAAATAGCCAAGGCCTACACCATTAGGCCTACGACCAAACAATACATGAAAAGTAAGAAAAATAGCCTACACCCAACTTCGGCCTAAACATTCAGAACCATGGACAGCTCTGTTCAAACTAATTTATTTTGGGATGACATGACAAACAAATGCAATGACAAAAGTGACAAAAACAAAGGATGCCTGTTTTTTGCCTGGGAGTTATTGAATGATATTTTCTCCTTTGTTCTCTTTTTCAAATCATTCCACCTCCGTTTGCAGTCCATAGGATACTACTGCGTTTGGAAACAAATGCACTCACAGACTGGGATATTAAATCCCAAATATGTTTTTTAGCTATGAGTGTGATTTTTTTTTGCTTGTAATTGTTTGAGGCATACCTGTGGACCTCGTCTGTCAGGACTTCCAGTTCGCGCTCGGAAAATTTAATCTTTCTTTTTCTCTCTGCCATGTCCACATGCATACCATTGCATTGGCAGCATTTATAGTACTTTACCATATCAGGAGCAAATTGCACTCAGCTGCAACACCGTATGGGCCAAAGACATATTACTGAATGGGCCTGCAGGGCCCAGGCCCAGGGGCCCAAGAGCTCAGGAGCCCTTTGCATTTCTTGTCACATAGTCAAAAGGCTTAGTCATTCATTCAAAAACAGACACTCAAAAGTTCTGCTGAAGAACTGAAGCAATAGCCTAAACATTCACTTTGAAGATGTCACAAGAAAGAAACCATCAAGATACCTGTAGTTTTTAAGTGAGTGTTTATCTATAGTACTTTAGAGGGGCTGAGTACTCCATATAATATGGGCCCTTCAACTCTTTTGGGGAGAAATCCAAAAAGCAGGTCCTCCCCACAGAGTTGACGTCCCTCGAGTCAAAACCGAGCTGGGTAAAGCTGCTTTTATTGTACGTTTTCTCGAATCATCTGCAATTTGGATGCCGTGACATTGGGCAAATTCAAAATTTCGATAAATGAAATGTCTGGGGGGGTCCTTTGCGTGCCCAGGGGCCCATCATTTCATAACCCGTCTATGGTGTGGGCGTGTTTGCGTTAGAATATCATTAGCGCATTATCTTTAGTGAATAGATCGTTAAGACGGAGCACATAACGGGCGCAAAAGACACGCAGTTCATGGTGCTATTAGCGGCCGCAATCCATTCTTTGTGAATTCGCCCCATAATAAAAAGGTTCGATTCCTCAAAGTAGTCTAGTATATACCAACCAGTGAGTCCACCTTGTTTTGTAGGGATGACCCCTACACTGTAGTTCATAAGGGACATAGCATAGAACTGTCTCTAAAAGTTTTTTTTTGTATCACAGGGCAGGCCAAGTTCATTTCTGTTGAGCCGTACACCAAAAACCGTCTGAGTGCTCTACCATTCGCTGACATCATCCGCGATTACAAGGTCATCGCTGATGGAGTGATCCCAGAGAACCCGTTAAAGTTCCTGTTCCCCGACATCCCCAAAGATGAAGCCTTTGGCCGGCATTACAATAGCCAGCAGAGCAAAGGCAAGATGGTCACTGTGATTATGTTTACAATGATAAAGATGGTCCTGGATGCATTGTAGATTCTGTATATGGTTGTTAAATGTCCATTTGATGTTTTCTTGCAGTCTTCCCATATATACCATCGATTCTGATTCCCATCTCCACTTTGCAGTGAGTATTTAACAATTAGCTTTATAATGCTACCCAGCTCAGTTCTGGCTGCTCTACTAGTTGTATTATAACCTCACTGCAGGCATTAATTATGCAGTGTTGTATGATGCTAATAATGTATGATAATGGTTCACTATAGGATTGGGCATTTAATTCAGTCCATTCAAGTAATGATTTTAAAATGTAAATGCAAAAACGTTTGAAGCATAAAGCATTGTTAGCAATTACAAAATCTATTGAAATAATCGGACTTAAGACCTCCCATTCTGGTTATTTCATTTTAAATATTGAATTAACAGGATTTAACCATACTTCAACCCAACCTTGAACCCAAATAATGCATTTACAGTATTTTCTGTCAACTGCATAATTTTTCCATGCTGAAATGTTTGATGGTTTCTTTCTGCTATCAGTGGTGTTTACAATACACTGTATTGGCTGTCAAAATGTGTTTTCTCATAAACTGTAGATCAAACACCAGCATCACGCTGCCCCGATGCTCTTCCCCTGAGCCCCCGATGACTCCAGGGATGTTCGACATGCTCAACAAGCACCTCAGCCCCTTTGAGATAGAGACTGCGGTGAGTCTCAACCTTTAGAAAGACACATCGCAACAAGACAAGTCGGTGCAACACATTAGTCATTAGGGAAAAAACACTAGACTTAAACAATTTAAATTCATACTTTAGTCCCAGAAAATCATGAAAGTACTTTATTCATTTGACTTCATTTTTGGCAAAATAACAAATTCAGTAACTTTTTTTTTGCTGCAAAGTGTACTGTTTTCAAAATATGTAAATAAACTGTTACCGATTATGGCATTTTTGGGACCACTTTTCTGAAATCAAAAATGCTCTTCAGGTTGTAATATTGCCTCTGATGTGCATCAGGTCTGACAGTGCTCTCTAGCAGAGACGTTATAAGGCAGTAAATCACCCTCTACCATAACAGTAGACCTTTAAATGAAAAGCAAAAACTTTAATTATGTTAAAATGGCTTAGGAAAATGAAAACAAAATTATTAAAGATGAAATGAATAATGTTCATAGAGAAAATAACTATTTGAAGCCACATTTCATATTATGATTTCAGGTTAGTGTTCTCTGCCTGTTTCAATTTCAAAGGTGTATGCAAATTGTTTTACAGAAGAGGGCTGTGTGTTTGACAGACTACTGATCTGCCACAGATCACTGACAGCAGTAGGCTACTTTCAAAAAGTTGGTTTCTGAAGCTGGTGAATGAATGGAAACATCAAGAAGGAACTCACTAAGAGCCCAAATTAGTGTTCACAACTGTAGACATACAAGCTGTAAAATCCTGGATATGTATCTACATTAGGGATGTGACGATAACTGGTATGATGATAAACCGGGATAAAATGTGATTTCTGCTCTTTGATAAACTCACTGTAAATACTGTCCAGCATCAACCAAAGTTAGCAACGGTCTCCAAGACACATTATTTTAATGTTTATGCAAACAAAATGTGCATAGTGCTGCTATTTTTATTTGTGATTTTCAATATAAAACTTGGTGAAATAATTGAAATGTATGTATCAGTAGTTTTAGAAAATGCTCAGCACATTTTGTAATACCGCTATAAAACTGATAACCATGATAATTTGGGGTATATAATCGTGATAAGAAATGTTCATACAGTTGCATCTCTAATCATTATCTATTATGCTAGTTGGAGGAATAGTCATCAGTTATGGACTGAGTGATTTGGATGACTTTTACTCTCCTATTTCCTTTCAGATGGATTCTCCATACTCAGAGTAACTCCCTGACCCATGGATCCAGTGCAGGCATCTCTCATATTCTTTTCTCTCTCATATTAGTTTTGCTTTTTGTGTATGTACTCAAACAATTTTGTGTAAAAGTATTACGAGTTGCCTATGATCTATTTAAATTGGAAACTTTCTTTGTTTAGTCCTATGAAAATATCAAATGGGTATTGGGTAACTAATGTAGTTTCAGTATTTGATCATGTTTTGTTTATTTCTTACAAAATATATAGTGTCCTTGCTGAAAGACCACACCGTCCTCCAGTGTACCGGTCAAATCTGACTGATTTACATATTTTCCAAATAAAAAATTGTGTTTTTCATCTCATTTTCTAAAGAACTTATGAAATCCTCCACACTTGACATTTGAACATATAAAAATGCTGATCACCACTTTCATTGAATTTTGAGTGGTTTAGTCAACTTTGTCTAAGTGTTCTGTGTCTACAATGACCACCATAGGAAATGAATGGGTAAGTTGCTACCTTATCCCTTATTATATTTTTTGCATCCAAATTTGTCCGGTCTGTTTTAACTGCTCTTATATTAACACAAAAACGATAAATCATCAAATGTTGTTTAACACCTTTTTGTGCCCCTAAAGACATGAAACAACATTTGGTGATGATTTATGCTTTTTGTGTAGTATGTACTTTTGATTACCACCAGTAGAGGGCAGCAGATATACTTCTAATCTACATGTGATTTATTCAATCAAGTCCACATCTGGTCCACAGCTGACTGATTGTCAGTCATGCAGAGATGTATCAACACTAGCAGCAAACTTTACAAGCTACTCTGTTTCCCATAAGAGATCCAGTTGACATTTTCCAAGCCTCCGATGTTGTATGATTCATCATTCATGTCTTTGTTTGTGTCTCCTTGAGTACATATTCCAGTCAAAACACTGTAAATCGCCTATGATGACACACTTTCTAAAGGATTAACGTTACTGACTCTTCCTCTTGGTCTACTAAAGAGGTGTGATGTGGATTGTCATGCTACTGTACCCGTCCCATACTGTACACCTTGTTAGCATCAGTATTCCTTCATAGGTGAAATGATACAACCACAGTAGAAAACCGGGGAGGCAGAGTAGGCTGCCCAATGAGCAGATACTCAACTTTTAACCAACAGTATAAGCAATTTCTCTCTAAGGACAATTCTGTTTGTATTTGGTCACTTGTATGGAGTGAAGCTTAGGCTAGTTCAGGCAGGAAACTCAAGACTGCCTATCTGAGCCAGCTAATTTCAATGATTGATACTGTAGCTGTGTTGTGCCAATCACATAGGCGTCCAGTACACTGTGTTCTTAAAAGGCCTACTTTGTGTTATGATTTAGGAATGAGGCATCCCGTGGCATGTTTTAATTTCCTGATATACAGCAGTCGTATAACCTCAATTCGCCACAACACAAACTAGCTAATTTGAAAGGGCTTTTTTAATTGACTTAACCTTTCGTGCCTGGTATAGGAGAGTCAGTTATGGAACCACCCCTACACTGGACACATCAGTTCCAATGCTTCCAATGCTAATCCAGCACAATAAGAGCGGGATAGCCAGTTAGCTCATGGGCTCACAACAACTAGCAGCAGCTTCCATTCCAACATTAATGGCAGCGGTCAGTGATCAGTTACACTGGTGATTCCTGTAACGTTAGCTATTTTGCTGCAATTGGTTCAACTTCTGTTTCTGGACAAAGGTAAGGGATAAAAAGATTGGAGTGAAAGGATGAACGTGTGGAGGTTTGGGGTATAGTCCCATAAAGTCATCCCCACGTCTCCCGGGTGGGAGTCCTATACTCTCACCACTACTCTACTTGCGCAGTGGAGATCTTGGGTGTGGTTTTGGTGTCCTTCTTCCAGTCTCTAGTGTAGGTTGGGGTTAGAATTAGGGTTGGAGTTGCCCTGTGTACTTGTCCTATTTTTCTGTGACAGTCTCATAATGGTCTAGGCCTACTCCTTTGCTACAGGCACTTGTTGTGAGCAAATGCATGTAGGTTTGTCCTGTCTACTGTATATACCAGAAGAAATACTGCTCTTTCAATCTTTCTTGAAATGACCTATATTCCTTGTCAAGCATTCCCTTTTTCTATGAAATAGAATTCGTGGCTGTAAAAGGGCCTGTATATGACCTGGTGTAGCTCTATAACAGGGCCTGTATATGACCTGGTGTAGCTCTATAACAGGGCCGGTATAAGACCTGGTGTAGCTCTATAACAGGGCCTGTATATGACCTGGTGTTGATCCTATAACAGGACCTGTATATGACCTGGTGTAGCTCTATAACAGGGCCTGTATATGACCTGGTGTTGCTCTATAACAGGGCCGGTATAAGACCTGGTGTAGCTCTATAACAGGGCCGGTATAAGACCTGGTGTAGCTCTATAACAGGGCCTGAATATGACCTGCTGGTCTTGATCCTATAACAGGGCCTGTATAAGACCTGGCGTAGCTCTATAACAGGGCCGGTATAAGACCTGGTGTAGCTCTATAACAGGGCCTGTATATGACCTTGTGTAGCTCTATAACAAGGCCTGTATATGACCTAGTGTTGATCCTATAACAGGACCTGTATATGACCTGGTGTAGCTCTATAACAGGGCCTGTATATGACCTGGTGGAGCTCCATAACAGGGCCGGTATAAGACCTGGTGTAGCTCTATAACAGTGCCGGTATATGACCTGGTGTTGATCCTATAACAGGGCCTGTATATGACCTGGTGTTGATCCTATAACAGGACCTGTATATGACCTGGTTTACCTCTATAACAGGGCCTGTATATGACCTGGAGTAGCTCTGACACTCACGTGGATCTGATGAGGTCGAAGGGGCCCTTCTCCTCGATGTGGAAC
The DNA here is from genome assembly GCF_949987555.1 of Borostomias antarcticus. Lineage (NCBI taxonomy): Eukaryota > Metazoa > Chordata > Actinopteri > Stomiiformes > Stomiidae > Borostomias > Borostomias antarcticus. The sequence continues at coordinate 7,424,905 of NC_140235.1, forward strand.
ATCAAAGATCCTCCGTTCAGGAACTCCATCACAAAGAACAGGTGGTCCTGGACCCACATTAAAGCTATTGTCAGTCGTTAGCGTTACCCTCCACCCCAACATTAGCTCAGAAACACTGTATTGCTTTGCATTTCCATATATAGGAAATAGTGGTTATATTTTTCAATATACTGCAATGTATGAAAAGTGGCAATTCCTTACGTTTTATTAAATATATTTACTCCATATATTTTACATACTATAATATACTGACAGTTAATATATATGGGAATATATGTTCTGTGCATGAGGGAAAAGTGAGTCCTAACATGGTAATGGAGACGTGAGGAGGTGAACAGGGTGAGGAGGTGAACAGGGTGAGGAGGGTGAGGTGAGGGTGTGGAGGTGAACAGGGTGAGTAGATCTTACGTGGGTCTGGAAGGTGGAGAACAGGTGTGTGAGGAAGGGGTTCTCCCTGGCCAGGGCCAGAACCCTCTTCTCCACCATGGTGGACTCCACCCTGCCACCCTCCAGGACCTTCTGCTTGCTCAGGGCCTTCACGGCCAAGTACCGCCCCTGACCCTTCAGCTCGGCCAGCAGCACCTGAGGAGCCCAGGAGAGGGTGGAACACACGTCCCTATATCCAAAACACGCTGAGTCTAAGAAGCCAAAACACCACCGCCCCCGGTCCTTCTGAGTGGCTTGCGTTGGCGGTGTCAAAAGGACAAGTGGTGTGTGGTGCCTTTGTTTTTATTTTATTTTATAAACTGTTAAAACGTGGGACGTGCCTCAGCTACCCCGATTGGTCGAGTTACTCCCCATTAGGAACAGCAGGTCTCTGGGTGTGGTTCCAGGACCTGCTCACCGTGACTCGTCCCTTGTGTTGGCGGGGTGAGAGGAGCGGAAGTGCGCTGGTTCTTACCGTGCCGTAGGCGCCCTTGCCCAGCACCTTGAGGAAGTCCAGGTGCTGGACAGTGAGCTGTGGGCGGGGGTGGAGGCTGGGGGGAGGGCCAGCAGGAGGCGCAGGAGGCCCAGGAGGAGGCCCAGCAGAAGGCCCAGGCGGAGGCCCAGCAGGAGGCCCAGCAGGAGGCCCAGGAGGAGGCCCAGCAGAAGGCCCAGGAGGAGACCCAGGAGGCTCAGGAGGCTGCAAATGGACCAAAGAAAATCACCCTGAATTCAAAGATTGGAAAGGACCACCCCGTATAATTCTATGGACTAAGCTTGGAGGATGGAATCAGTGTTGTTCTGTAGTGTGATTGGTCACACTACATGGAACAGTCTAGGCCTGTTGTGATTGGCTGGGTCTTTTGCAGTCCTACCTGTGCCTGGACATCCTGCAGACCCTGCAGGCTCAAGTCCTCACGTGGAGCTATGGGAACATAATAATTAACTATTATACAACGGTTAGTTCTGGTTCTTGATTCTGATTGGCTGTAAGCCGTGTTTGTAACACACACCTGGGACTGCATATCATTCAATTTTCAGTATTAATGCGCATCCCATTTGATCCAATCGATCCAATCCAAGTTCTATTAGTACATCCATGGATCCAATGCATTGTAGGCCTATCATTGTTTTTTCAAAACAACAGAACATTCCATCCAATTCATCTGTTGCTTGCCAAACCTTTTGTTAGGGGAACTATTTTGCTCGGCGGAATTGAGGGAATGATGCTTCGTTTTGAATAAATGTTAATATTTTACATTGCTGTGTGTTTATTTTACACTAATAGCTGTATAACCGTTGTATAAAAGCAACTCCGCTTCGCGTCGTGCCTAACAGCGCCCCCTAGCTGTTATAAAATCACTATAACACACGGCCTCTCGTGGTTAATTGCTTAATTCTAGCATGACAGAGATCAATAGACTTTACAGTGATCTAGATGCTTCACTTTACCCTCATCGGCAGCAGCAAACCGGTCGATGGAGCGGTCGTTGGTGGGATTACCGTAATAACACCACCGATAACCGAAAACTGCTGCGCCAGTTACCCCAATGACCGCGGCGGCGGCAAGCAGCGGCCGCTGGTGGAGGAACCGCAAAGGTGAAGACAAATCATACGCAAACACACTCATAATGACATGCAGAACTGAGCTGTAGAGTGTAGACGGACGGAATGACATAAATGTGGCGTGGAATCAAAGTTTATACTTACACGATGACGTTCTAGGCCGCTGGCGTCATGCGTGTGTCATAATGGGACAGATCATCAGTGTTCTAAACACAGACGTCTCCAGTGAAACTATCAAGTTCAGCTAACTTGGCTATCTAACTTTATAGCTAACCTAAAAGACAACTGCTAGCTAGCTAACGTTAGCTATGATAGCTGTCTGGTAGGCTAGCATAATGTTACAATAAACTCGTAAAAAATTATAAACGTTAGATTCAGTCTGAATCTAGATTCTGTCTGAATCATTTCCACCAGGTAGCAACAACAAAAATCTCAGACAGACGTAAGATGGTGCTGAAATAAAAGTTTCACTTGCATGTACAGGTAGCCTACAGCTTGCTGTGAGTGTGTGAGCGCGCGCGCGTGTGTACATTGACTGTGTGTGTGTGTGTGTATGTTTGTAAAGGTCTAAATATCGCGATGTATTGCTTTAAGGCCAAAATAAGTCTTCCTCTGGTGAAAGCTGCATTGCCTTTAAGTGACATTCAGTGGTTATTTGATATACATGAGTGTACGTACAGTAGCCTACTGAACAAGCTCACCATTCCACCTCACCTCTAGGTGCTGCTATTGGAGTGTAGGCCTGTTATACAAATTAAAACCCCTACTAATGATTATTGGCCAAAATCAAAGTGACGGTAAACTTGGTTTGAAATAGTAAAATGCATATACAATATCAGTTTCATTAAGCATCCACCATGATCTCCCGTGTGAGTTGTGCTTCCACAGGTCCCATTCTGGTTTAAGCCCTAGTGCAGCTATGCTTGCTGTATAGTCGGCTAACTGCATCACTTATTACTGTTTAACTACAGCAAAATGCTATGCAGCCTTGGCCTAGGTAGGCTACAGGCCTATAGTATTACATAAACCAAGTGTGCACACACAAACTCCTCCCTTGCACCGCACACACCCTCGCTGCTTGTCAGGATGGACATGCTCTAGTACATGGGTTCCCAAACTCCATCAATGTGGGCCTCCCCTCTGAAAACACTGACACCCCCCGAACCTCCAATATTTGTCCATTTTGCAAGGCAGCGTTAACTAGCCCATAACGTTACACAGCTAAGTTAGCTTGGTGGCACCTGTTGCTAGTTAACGTTATGACGTTTTCGCACAATACATTCATGCCTGCGGGGGGAGGCTCTCTCTGCACTATCCACAAATGTAGTATACATCTCTCCCATTATTTATTTTGATTTTCTGACCTTTAAAATCATGTTTCATTCATAAAAACCATAGAAAATTCAAAAATAAAAAACATGTTTTTCCTATTTTTTTCTAACCTCCCCTAAATTTCTTTGGGGCCCCCCAGGGGAGGCGCGCCTCACAGTTTGGGAATGCCTGCTCTAGTACATGCTCTACTACAACTAGTACAGGCTCTACCACATCTAGTACATGCTCTACTACATCTAGTACAGGCTCTACCACATCTAGTACAGGCTCCGCTCTACCACATCTAGTACATGCTCTACCACATCTAGTACAGGCTCTAGGCCTACCACATCTAGTGCATGCTCTACCACATCTAGTACAGGCTCTACCACATCTAGTACAGGCTCTTCCACATCAAGTACATGCTCTACCACATCTAGTAATGCTCTACCACATCTAGTACAGGCTCTACCACATCTAGTGCATGCTCTTCCACATCTAGTACATGCTCTACCACATCTAGTACAGGCTCTTCCACATCTAGTACATGCTCTACCACATCTAGTACAGGCTCTACCACATCTAGTACAGGCTCTAGGCCTACCACATCTAGTACATGCTCTACCACATCTAGTACAGGCTCTTCCACATCTAGTACAGGCTCTTCCACATCTAGTACATGCTCTACACCATCTAGTACATGCTTTACCACATCTAGTACATGCTCTACCACATCAAGTACATGCTCTACCACATCTAGTAATGCTCTACCACATCTAGTACAGGCTCTACCTGACGAGCTGGCGTACCTCCGGCCGAATCCGCTGGCGGGTTCCTGGCCATTTGCACATCGAATGGCAAGCAGACCTCTGGTGGATTATTAGCGTCAGGGACAGCGGTCCGCTAGTAATCTGAAATGCTCCCGCTATTGCTCCACCACCATTCCACCTCCACCGGTGGTAAGGCCCATTGGCCCTAGGCTCATGATTTCTGCTAATAACTTACTCTGAAAATTTTTGGGGTAACCCTTCCTATCATAGTCCCCCAATTACTAAACATTTACCTGGTAAATACATGCAAAGTATAGCCTAATATATAATCAGTGTTGGGGGTCGTTACTTAAAAAAGTAATGTATTACATATTACACATTACTTTAAAAAAAAAAGAAGTAATGCCTTACTTTACTTGATTACTCCCTGGAGAAAGTAATTAGTTACACTTCTCGTTACATTACTCGTCACTTCTCAGACAAGCCAGGAAAATGCAAATGACTAGCTGTCGTCACCCGCTAGCCGTCCTTACTAACTAGCGAACCCCATTTGCTACAATAACAATAATGTATACCATTAAACTACATACAGTGTTAGGGCTAGTGGAGGAGGACCCAAGAGCAGACACGACAGGCGTAAGGGGACAAACCCACGTTGGGGCACGTTTATTGGCGAGGGTCAGGTAGGTACGTGGCAGTAAGGCAGGTGTGGGGTTCAGGCAGGTTCGTGGCAGTCAGGCAGGTTCGTGGCAGTCAGAAAGGCGTGGGGTCCAGGCAGGTTCTTGGTTCTCCAGACAGGCAAGATTCAGGCAGTGGCAGGGAGGTCAGACTAGGATGAAAGAAAACAAAAAGGGTGAGGTAGGGTTTAGGATAAAGGCAGGTCTTGGTTAGAGCTAGAGACGTGACGTGATACCCACTAGGTTGGTCAACGATCTGGCACCGACTGCTGAGTAGCCCGGCTTCTTATCCTGGCTGAGATGGGTTGATTGGAGATGTCAGGCAGGCGTGAAGCGGGAACACGCCCGGCTTGTGGCTGATTGGTGACGTCAGGCAGGTCACCCGGCTCGTTGGTGAGAGCACAGTTCCCGCTGCGTCCTCTGGGATGTACCAGGGGAGCCTGAGTCAGTGTCAGAGTCAGAGGGCATGGTAGCTTGACGAAGGCGGGGCTGGCAAGGTGGGGGCGTGACATACGGTATACCCATATGAACACAATTCTCTACCGTAATAAGGAAGGAGGACATACACAAGGTCTTCTTTAGGCTCTTTAATAGGATAAAGCCACCAAGCCACTTCTTGAACATCCATTAATAAAAAATAGACTTGTATTTCTTTTTTGTATATTTCTCTTATGTAGAAATACGTTTATATAGCTCCAGTATATCACAGCTATATGTTTCAGTTGGTACAAATGAAGATAAATTCAATAGGCTATTTTTATTAGAAACATATTTTTGATTGACAGACATCCTAGGGGGCCCTTTGAAGTGAAAAAACCCATGGGAATAAAAGCGAATCTACACCCCTGCCTCCGGCCCATCTGTTCCAGTACTAAAAGATGTCAGCTGTGTTGCACAATGTGTGCACGTTATATTGTCTTGATAATCTTGCGATCCTGTTGAAAATTTATGAACTTATGTAACGGAAGTAACAACTTAGGTGTTAGATTTGTAACTGTAATGTGTTTACTGCATTTAGGAACAGTAGAGCCTTACACTACTCGTTACAGACAACACTAATGTGATTACAGTAACGTGTTACTTTGTAACGCGTTACACCCAACACTGTATATAATGGGTAATTACTGAGACACCTAAACTAAGGTATCATTTCAAAACAGAGTATTTCAAACGTTCAATCACTGCAGATAAATTCAATAACTGAGTAAAGGAGACATAGCACCACCAGGTAACCACATTTTACATAACTTCTATAACATCCAGTGACAAACACAAATGACAAATCACAATGCTCATATTTATTAAAATGCTTTGAATTATATTAATTATAACTGGATCCACTCAGGAATCTGGGAGTGGGACCGAGAACAGGAGGAGCAAAAAACAAAAAACAGAGTTGCATGTACAGAGAAACATAACAGTAAGCACAAGTCTAGTATATCAACGGGACTTGTAATTGTTCACTTAATGGTCACCCAGTTTCTGCAATCAGTTTGACACCGTTAATTCATCTGCAAAACAGACTGTACATTTCCTTAAAAATAAAAGGGGAAAGGAGAGTGAAAGGAGGGAGGGAGAGGGATGGAAAGGCCGAAAGTAAACTTAGGAATAACCCCACAGGCTAACAGAGGGTGTGGGTATTGTTTTCCAAAATCTTCCCCACCAGGGTCTTGAACCCCTGATGTCCTACATGGGAGTCAGACACTTTATCCACTACACTACCGAGAAACCTGGAAGTATGGGATGTCATAGTGTTTTTGTTCCTATGGAATCTCTCCCGTACTTCCAGAACCAGGCCAGGTCCAGCCTGGCTTATGTGCGAGGCTGACTTGTTTCTGTTCAGGACTGGTAGGACGGAAGCTAGTCATGCCACTGAAATAGCTGTGAATTGAAATGACATGAAATAATGTCTGATAAATAAAGATGGGTCTTGTCACCTGGACACATCAGTTCCAATGCTTCCAATGCTAATCCAGCACAATGAGAGCGGGATAACCAGTTAACTCATGGGCTCACAACAACTACCAGCAGCTTCCATAACATTAATGGTAGCGGTCAGTGGCTAAAGCAGTTACACTGATGATAACATAAAGTTATCCCCACCGGGAACCCCGGTCTCCTGGGTGGGAGTCCAATGCTCTCACCACTATTTTACTTGTGCAGTGGAGATCGGCGGGTGGGCTTTGGTGTCCTCCTTCCAGTCCCTAGTGTGGGTTCGGGTTAGAATATGAGTTGGGTTTGGGACAGGATCTGATCTATAAGGTAAGGGGTAAAGGTTGGAGTGAAAGGATGAACATGTGGAAGTTTGGGGTATAGTCCCATAAAGTCATCCCCACCTGGGCCCTGTACTACGAAACAGGATTACGGGGTTAGCATGATAACTTCAGGTTCAAGCCTGGTTTATACATACTAAGAAGGTGGTTCACTTTTCACCGTGATATATCGCCGTGGTAGCTTATGCAGCCGAGCTAACCTGCTCCGGGGCAGGTTAAGTTCCAGATTATGGATCAAAATGTATGAAGCACTGCCCGCTGACCGATCAATTCACTTGGAAAAAGGCATATGGACGTTAAGATTCTATATGGAACTTCAGTGTGTGAATAAAACAATAATCTGCTGTGCGCGAACAGCGAGAGGTTCTTAAGACTATTTTGCCTTGTGCATTTACAGTCGTAAACTGTAGGCTATGCACTGGCTTGCGTTTTATTAGTCTACCTTCAGTTTCGTGTAGGCTGTGGGTGATGCAGAGAACCATTTTTTATTCAATTGTCAAGTCTTTAATGTTGATTTAGCCTCCCGTTCCTAGGAACAAAGATAAGTAGGCTACATTTTAATTGAATTGTGATAGCACCAATGCCTGACAATCAATGACGTTATACGATATGACAATGAAATAGGCTACTTTTTCCCCGTAGGCTAGAGCCTACTTCTCCACCTCGAGCTTCACTTTTTACATTTTAATAGCCTGTTATCTCTAGTTCCTCTTGTATAGAGACTTCACATTGTCTACTACAACCTGAAACTATTAAAAACTATAGCTATTTGCTTTATTTAAGCGTCCCCTGCCAGTCTAGGGGTTGCAGCTGAAATAATAAGATGTATTGATATAGGCTACAATTGCTTTACATGCCATAAGAATAGCCATAGCCCAATGATCTAGCCTACTCATGTTCATGTGGAGGATAATGATAGGCAGTATTTTCCAGCTTTCCTTCCTGCCTTTGGCAGTAGCGACTGTGTTGCGCATATAGTTCATATTTCTATATTATTGCTCCTCTTGTGTAAAATAGGGTGGACGGAACTTGGTTATGCTTATTATTTGCCTTGTCCATGGCTGTGTCCGAATACCCATACTAAGGTATGCGATTGGTCATTTCGAGCAAATACCTCCCCTTTTACCGTGAACATGCTCATTGCTAGATTGGACCAGCTGGGTCGACTTAACGAGTTGATAGCCACCGTCGTGGTACCGTTTATCCGTGATTGCTGTTGTCCGGTTTACTCGAGCGAGCTAGCGAAAAGTTATCCTGGATATGTTGAACGAGCTTCGTAGTACGGGGCCTTGGTCTTCAACCCCAGTCTCCAGGGTGGGAGTCCAATGATTTTGGTGTGCTGGGACTACTGCCTCTTGTGGTGCCAACAGAGAAATGCAGGCCAACATTGTCCGCAGTAACGGAGGGAGGGAGGGAGTGATAACCGGACGAATATACTACGCTATACTAGGCGCGCTGGCTTTCAGCCACGCACAAAAAAGCATCAATACATTAAAGTCATTCCTCCATCACCACCTAAAGCTGTGCCAGTCAACAGTCAGTCTAATCGCCGAAAATATACCACATGTAGGCAAATAGCGATTGGTGCATCACATCCCATACAAAAATGAATTACTATAGGATTTGAAGTGTCCTACTCCTATTGTAATGAGGACTGTCTGTCTATAATGCAGTAGCGTACCGTGGGGTCTTGCACAGGGTCTTCTCCGACATTGTTATTACTCCCAATGCACAGCACTCAATAGCCTACTCCCCTACTTCACTAATCATTGTTTAGGCTACTAGCCTACTAGGCTACTAGGCGTATTAGCCCACTGCTCCAGAGCCCTGTACTACGAAGCTGGATTATGGGGTAAGCGCGATAACTTCAGGTTCAAGACTGGTTCATCCATATCACGAAGGTGGATCTCTTTTCACCGCGTTATATCGCCATGGTAACTTATGCTGGCGAGCTAACCTGCTCGGTGGCAGGTTAAGTTCCAGATTACGGCTCGACACTATAAAAACACCGGTAGTCAACCAGTCAATACATGCGGAAAATGGCTTGTCCTTTCTTAGAGGATCCCGTGGAGCTCGGTGTGCGAATAGTTAGAGGGTCTCTAAGGAAGGCAAGAGTATTTAAGGACCGACAAAACCCATTAGAGTTTTCGGATGACTATTTATATGAAAGATACCGATTTTCGGCAGAAGGGATCATTTATATCTGTCAGCTAATTTTTGTATTAAACATTACAACCATGTAGGCTGTTTATTGGAGAAATTCAAGTAGGCCTATGCCTAGGCTACCGGTTTGGATTATGTTTTTATGTTTGTTCTTCACTTGCTCCCATGCACGTTTTCCATTGCCAGGGTTTGCACTGAAGGTATATATAAGAATAGTCCTAACGTTACATCTATGCAACTTATTCATGTTAAGGCATGCAAACGTCACATCTAGGCCAGCATAGTGCGTTCATCATGGGGCATGTAGCAAGTTATATGGCTATTGACCAAACAGCTATATTAATTAAATTTAATATTGATAAGCCTATTAACTTACGCATTCAAACAGTCAGCAATTTTTTGCCAGCTGTCCTTCCTCGCTTTAGTTGCAGCAACCGTGTTACTCTTGGCCAGAATAATATGTTTGTAGTCTTCATATTTCAGAATGAGCGTCTGCTCTTCTTGTGTGAAGTAGGCGGCTCTAGATCGCTCCATGTTTGCGATTGGCCATACCGGCAAACACCGCCTCTTTATATGTGCACGCGCTCATAGCTAGATTAGATCAGCTGGGTCGAGTTAACGAGTTGATAACCACCTTCGTGGTACCGTTTATCCGTGATTGCGGTTGTCTCGTTTACTCGAGCGAGCTAGCGAGAAGTTTAACTGGATGTGTTGAACTACGTTCGTAGTACAGGCCTCAGGTCTTGATTTCGTCTTGATTTGGTTTGGTCTTGGCTTCCGTAAGCTAGAATCATTTTACCTGGCCTACAATGTTAAGTGAATAACAAGCTAGTAAGACCGGTGTCAACGGACCGTAACATGGACTGGATTTTCATGAGGACTGTGGGGGGCGACGGAGCACTACCAAAATGCTAAACACGGATGAAAATGATGCGATATGGTAGAATACAAAACGCATTTAAGTCAAAAACAGTCTGAAAGTTGATTTTCGTGCCTTCTTTCACTGAAAGAAGGCGCAAAAATCAAGTTTTATTTGGATTTTTATGGGTAAGCCAGGCTTACCCTGGCTTATAGGAGCAATCGCCACTGGTAGGGGTACCAATAATTTGCAACACTTGGGACAATTTAATTGTTCCTACCAAAACGTAAACAACTATAATTCCACACCAAAACGAAGTCCATCACAGGAGTACGACAACTCGTGCTCAAACACCACAACGCCTTTTATCAAACTGAAAATAGCCCTGCCAGTGCTAACCATCTGTGGGCTACTGTATAACATTGCAATCATAAGCCATTGTTCTGACACCATAATAAGGGGAAGCTTTTGTCAACGACATGCAACAACAGGTCCTTATCTCTCACATAGCAGCAAATTCACACACATTGCCTGCTTGTGTCAAGATTCATGATTTCTTTATGGTGACATCCTTTACTCAAGTATAAGGGAAAGGAATGCTTGGTTTCTGGCTCCTCAGCCAACAACAGAATAATAATACAAAATGACAATAATAAAAAAAAGAACAGTGCAATACAATAGAACAGCGCTAACATATACAATCTAACAAAAAGTATGTGTAAAGTATAGATGCGAAAAAGTGCGAAGGTGCATTGTTTGCATGTTAGTGTTTGTGTGTGCACAGTCTGAGTCTATACAGTTGTTGCATGTTGTTGGCTGCAGCCCTGTTGTCCAGCTGCTGGGCTTCCATGGCCATGGCTGCTGGGCTTCCATCGTTGCGTCGCTGTGGATGTTGTTTAAGGGGATGTCCAATATTTCCATGGTAGGGATGAGAAAATCGCAGGGGTTGATTCCCTTATGTCCCATAAGTTATGTCCCATAACCTTCCATGGGAATTAACGGGAATAAACTAGGAATTTAGGGGTTATTTATACCAACTTTATTTACCTTGTCATATAGAGACATAAATCTAAACAATTTGTTTTGTCATAAGCAGACATGCAGGCAAACATTTCTAATAAAAAATAAAAATAAAATACATTTTTGGCTTAATCTATTTGTGACAGTGGCTGGTGATTTGGTCCGCAACTCGGCAAACCCCGAAATGCGCTAGAGGGCAAAATAGCTAAAAAAACTTTTTTTTTCGTTTTTTGTTTTTTTGCGTATTACCAAAGTTGAAGTTGTGAAGAACCTACTTACTATAACAGACAACAGTTTTAGGTTCACGAAATACGTTTAATTAGTCTGCAAACTAAGCTCGTTTTTAGCTGATTTCGAGCCGGGCTTGGGGGCGGGCAGATCGATTAGCATGATTTGGTTTCATTGGCTGTTGCTTTCGGGTTCTCCGCCCCCCACCCTTCCCCAACAACACGCCAGCTTTGTTTACATTCAGTTCCAAGTTTAACCATGGATGCTACAGCTTTTGCTAAAGAGAAGACGGGGATGGCATCCAGGACATGGAAAGAGTTTTAAGAGCAGCTAAAACTCCAGCAGAGCGGGACTCGTTCGTACACGGAGTTTTATTCTTGATGACCTGTGATGCAGAGATGACTGTATCAGCAAAGCATGTTGCTACCAAGCGAACGCGAACGAGGTACCAGATTCACACCACCGCCAAGCATTCTGCTTTGCTTTGGGGTAAGCTGATCTTTATACTATCTGTGCTGTTTACATTACATTAACGTTAGTCGTTTAGCAGTAGCTCCTTTCTAAACAAGTGACTAAGTCTAGCTAGCATAACAAACTAACAAAGGCTAGCTAGCTAACGTTAGCTAACATGCTAGTTAGCTGAGCTAGCCCTTTGTTCCTAAACTAGCCAGCGTGGCAGCTAATATCGAGCTAGGTAGCTATATTATAGAGAGAAACAGAATGAGAGAGCATGAGAGCTATGGTAGTCTGACACCTTTGTTTTTTGTTTTGGTTACAGGATGAGCAAAAAGGTGAGGATTTGCAGCTCTCCCTGGGCCCCTCCATACCAGCCAGCAAGAAGATCACTATGCACTACAGCTTTGATTTTGCACAACAGGTGAGAATACGTTCATCCTATCATGCATTAGCTAGTCTATTTAATCAACACATTCTGGTACTATTTTATCTATATGGAGTGCCAGTACTGTGGGCAATAGTTTAATGTACTTTCTTCCTTCTATTCTATTGCAGTTTTGATACTGAGAGACCTGGCATGGTTGTGGCCAGAGAACACCGTGATGCACCGGCAGTCGAGTTTCAGCTGCTGCGCAAGCCTGATGTCCTGCCCCCCAGAGAAGGTCTTCTTGTGCAAGTCCCACCCGGACTGGACATGGCCAGACAGACGTATCTCTTTGACAAGATCAGAGAGTTCTGTTCTGATGAGGGACGAGACGTCACATGTCCCCCGCCAAACTCCACAGCAGCTCAGAACAAGACTGTCCGCTTGTAGATTCACTGCAGATCATCAGGACGGACAGCACTGCAGGAGAAAGGCCACAGCCTTTCCTGTTTTCCTGTTTGTATACTGAAGCGTTGCTTGTTCTCTTGCACAGACTTGCCCACACTTGCACAGACTGCATTGTTAGAATATTGAATACTGAGCTGAGTACTGTTGTTATTACCTTGAGTATTGAGCTGGGGACTGTTATTACTTTGTTGTACACCTGATCACAATGAACACTATGCACCTTGTCTATAAAACAGACAACTGACTGTACACTTTAACACTTAGACAGTTGCCTTTTTTTGTACACTTAACTACTTATGCTTGTACTTTATATCATGTATGTGACAATAAAGAACGTTAAATTTGAACTTCATCTTATATTGTTCTTAACTGCATTCACAACACAAGATTAATACTGACTCAGAGTGTGGGGTCATCAGTGAGAGAGCACCTCACTTGGCAGCCACTCTCAGGTAATACCCCAAGTTGACAGCCACTCTGACAGATAATGACAGATCGTCCAGTGGCTGGGGGAGGGGTTACCAGGCCATTGTTCACGCCCATTACCTGGCAGTCAGAGGTGTGAAAATGTTGGAGAACTTTGGAGGGAGATTTCTCAGCTAAGTTGATTTGGCAGTACTAGCATTCAAATAAGCATATCTTCTTCAAATATGTTCAGATTTCAATGTATGAGACCTCATTTGAAAGCTTACAATCTGCACTTTCATAATCTGTAAAAAACTGAAAAATGAAAATGCCTAGTTGAGGACCAAATTACCAGCGGCGGTCACATTTGTGAGTAGAACTTTTATGGATTCTACAGCCCTCTTACCCTTTGGCCGTCAAAAATCAAAAAATAAACCTCGGCAACTCTTTCACGTCGGACGCAGGCACCGAACGCAACGCAACAGCTGCAGTGGAGACGCTGTCATTAAATACAATGGATTAAAGCTACATGAAATAACTCGGTACTTTGGCGGCCCCACTGGTCATGATGAAATCGGCACTGCATTTTAAGAACCACACTTCCCACAGTCCCCCACTCACTCGCTGTAATGTTGGGGGAAAAAATATGATAACAAACATACATGGAGCAGACTGGATTGGAAGATTGTAGCTACGTCAATGGACTTTCTGGAAGGATGGCTTCAATGCAGGTAAGTACCGGTCTTCTATCTTTTATGTGCATGTAGATTTCGTTTTGCGGGGCGAAATGTTTGTTGCATTCCTGATATTGTGACACGCAGGTGCCCACCGGGGACCGGTGGTCTCACCAGGCCCGAGTATGGACAGATCCCAGAGGAAGGGAACTATTGGGCCACCGCTCCCCGAGGGTGGTTAGTTTAATCTCGGCTTGAGGCTTCGTCACACAACAACAACCCGTTTCCGGAAATTTTACCTGAAATTTTCCACCCCTTTGCAACCCTATTTATAAGTTCCTCTCTGGTGAAGGAACTGCCGGGTTTATCGCAAAACACCCTCCCTTTCTTTCTGTCTGACAGTGTCTGCCCTTCTTTTGCACACAGTTCAACACAGATGTCTAAACTAGGCAATGAGGTTAACTGTCATTTGTTTTTAGAAACATTTAAATGTCTACAATGTAGGTAGTGAAGTTGCACTGAAGGCATTGGCTGACCATTACAGAATCATTTTCTCAGATATACATTTAATATTGAAGCGAAAAAGATGAATGCTTTCCAAAGAATAAAGGTTAAATAAAAAATATAAAAATAAAATAATGGGTCAGAACTTGTTCTTGTGTATCATATGGAGAGAGGGAGACCAGTCCTGGTCTGATTTACATTAGTAGAGTGACCTTTGTGATTTTAGTTGTACAATGAAACAAACAAACAAAAAAAGTATTTTTTATAATAAATTTTTATTTGAACAGTAGTAATGTCCTGAGTCATACTGGTACAATAATGGTTATTCATTTGAATGTTGCTACTCAGATATTTAATTTTGTCTATAGCTTTCAGGTCTATGTTGTCTTATGCAACATGTGCACTTTTATATACGTTCATGAAATTGAGACATTGGTAAGAACATTTTTGTGGAGTTGGCAGTCGTGAACTTGTTGATCCTGTTTCTTGGCAAATATCCAAGAGCTTTGTATGGTACATTGCCTTCCAGAGAACATCTTATCCCCCTCACCACAAACCCTTTTACCAATTTACTTATATCACATGTGAACTTGTTAGTTATCATCTAAAGTGTTTGGACTGCACAATTTGACACTTTAGGTATGTGTTTACTCTGATAATGCTTTAGAAAATGTGTGTTTTCCCTCTATAAAACCAGACCGTGATCTACTACTGTACATGCTTATACTGTAAATGCAATGCATTACCAAGTGTGTGTAACCACTCATGTGGTTTGGTTAGGGTCACAGTTAGGTATTACACTTGTTTGGCTAGAGTTAGGACTAGGGTTAGCGTTGGGCTACTCACTACAATGAAATGGGCTGCACATTGTTGGGATGGAGTTCAGGACTCTTTAGTTAAAAGCACAGTTTTTCTACATCCTATTGACCACTGACCTACTATTGACTGACCATGTTTTAACTGTGTTTCTCGCAACACCTAAAGGTAACTTCTACAACTTAATAAGGCTGCTTCTACAACTTAATAAGGTTGTCGTCACACAAACATAGTTTGTAAGTCATCCCTCCTTGACCTTTGTGGACTGTGTGGTCTGTCCTTCGGTTGTGGTGGGCACATGAGAGCCATTGAGAGGGTGGACAAATTATTATTATTATTATATTATATATTATGAGTAATTAATTTATTGACACCAGCCATTTCAATATGTTGGATGGGTAACTAACTGATTGAAAATGAGGGCTCCTTTGCTAACATAACATTTATGAATCTCAGATAGTCGTCCTTATAGATGTTTTCATATGGCTAATGTTAGATTTCAAAGCCTGAATGTATTTGTATTTTACTCCAATACACTAAGATTCAGTTGGTAGTACACTACTTCAAGCAGTTTGAGACCACTTCTGTTTGTAGTAGATTACAGTGCCATGAGTTGGGCAGGATACAGCCCACGTTCCTGTCTCTGACAAAAAGGTTATATCCACCACACTAGTGTATGGCAGCCAGCCAAATCATGAAGACCTACTAGTGCAAGTGGGACTGTGCACATTCTGCAGAAGACAGGTTGACAGATCCGAAACACAAGGTGTGTCCATGAGCCGCCCAAACATGCCTGGGCCGGCCAATCACCTCCATTTATTTTTTGGACAAATTATTTTGGAATTGAAACGGCCATATCTCAACATGGGGAGGTCACAGAGACACATGGTTTGGACTGGGATAAAGTTCACAACCTATTGAATGCAGCGATACCAAACATGTCCTGCTCGGACGCACATACGCTGAGAACCCATTAAAGATGGGTTTTGTGAATTTTGAAGCCTTTAGTTGGTTCTGAGGTTGATGTTGCTAGTGCTATGCTAAATATTTTTGAAACTGGTCTAGATTAATCAAATGGTAAATGGACTGCATTTATATAGCGCTTTTCCACCTTAGCGGCACTCAAAGTGCTTTACAATGTCCTCTCATTCACCCATTCACCCACACATTCACACGCCAATGGCGGCAGCTGCCATGCAAGGCGCTAACCTGCTCATTGGGAACAATTTGGGGTTAGGTGTCTTGCTCAAGGACACTTCGACATGTGGACAGTCGGAGCTGGGATTCGAACCACTGACCCTTCAATCATTGAACGACCCGCTCTACCAACTGAGCTTCAGCCGCCCCCAAACGCTCCCTCAACAAAAGAGCACAGCAGAGGATGTACATCCTGAGACAGCTGAAGAAATTCAACATGTCAAAGGCAATGATGGTACTCTTCTACACCTCCATCATTGAGTCCATCTTCACCTCCTCCATCACCACCTGGTTCTCTGCCACAACAAAGACAAGGACAGACTGCAGTGCAGACTGCATCCGCTCCGCTGAGAGAGTGATCGGCTGTAGACTGCAATGCCTACAGGACCTACATGCCTCCTGGACCTCCCGGACCAGAGGCTCCAAGGTCAGAGCGATTGTGGCCAACCCCTCCCATCCCTGTCATGGTCTCTTTGAAACACTCCCCTCTGGCAGGAGACTGTGGTCCATCGGGACCAGGTCCATGCGCCGCAAACAACAGCTTCTTTCCCACTTCCATCACACTTATTAACAAGGCTCGTGTCCCCCCACTACGTCCTACGGATCTTGAATCTTGAAAAAAAAAAAACTTGACCTTAAAGGACAGGTTTGGAATTCAGCATTATAAGCCATGTTAAATAGGTTATTTACGATCATATACAACAGCCGATATCAAAGTTTCGTCAAATGGTGCACTCGTTAGATATACAGTAGCCTGTCGACTCTAACACACTCAATGGATATATAGGTACATAGACAAAATCCCTCAAAAACACCATAAACTCTTGTTTTCAAAGACAGGAAACTCACCGAGTGGTCACTGGTGTCTGTTGATGTTGTGGCAAAAAAAATCGCCACAAAGTATCGCTTGGAAGAGGCTTTTGAAAGGACTGTCAGGAGGCTGGATGGAGAGCGAGGTGTCTCCCAGTGGAGATCGGATGTAGGGGATTCACAGCCCATTCTCTAGCCAGAGCCTTCAATCAGTTGGGCATTGAGGGAGAAAGTAAGAGGAGAGCCATCTGCAGTACCACCGTTGCGGCAGAGCGCGAGCTTCAAGTTGGCTGTGGCTCTAGAGAGGAAAACAATGGAGTCAGGGTAGAGCTATCTGGACACAAGCTAGGGTCTGTTCAGCCCCGGCCGGGTCACCTGGATGAGGTTGTATGATGTTGAAAGACCCGAAACACCCAATGATTCCAGGAACATCACTGAAGATGTATCCAGTATGCCAGTTCGGGCACGGCAAAATTAGATGGGTTTTAAATTGGCCCATGCTACACTCCTCCTAAAAATGAGTGGAGGTGAATAGGTGGCTGTATTTGGCTGGCTCTGTGGTGCCCCCTCGGGTGACAGTCAGTGGCGGGCAGTGCGGTGCACTCCGGGCTCTCCCCCCCGAGTCCAAACCCTGTGTCTCTAGCACCCTCACACAAGTAGCTGGCTTCGTTTTAAGTTTTGTTTTCATTTGTGGATCCGGCCCATGATTCTGATCTGCTCCAAAATTTAATGGGTTCTAAGATGGCCCATGATACACCCCTCCACCAAGTTTCATAAAAATCGGTTTGATAGTTTTTGTGTAATCATAGTCCAAAAAAAGAATGGAAGTGAGTGGCCAGTTTGGCTGTATTTGGACGGCCTGTGGACCCAATCTGTGATTCGGATCCACTCCAAAATTGAAGAGGTTGTAAGTTGGCCCATTCTACACCCCTCCACAGTGTTTCATGAAAATCAGTCAAGTAGTATTTGTGTTAGTTAAGAAATGTTCATTTTGTCAAAAGTCATTTTGCATAGTTAACTAGCAATGTACTATATATTGATTGAATGGGCATGTCTTTTTTTGTTTTGTTTTGTTACAATGTTACAAAACCCTTCCAGTCAAGAGATAAGAAAGCCATAGACTGTCCAAAGTCATCTGTTTGATATTTGGTTACTTCTAAAAATGGCACAATATTCTGGTCAGGGTAGTTTTGAATAATCTGTGACATCTAATATTTTCATACACAATAGATCTCTTTTGGAGACATATGCTTTCAGTTGGATGTCCTGGCTTGAATTTATACTTTGATGAAAAAACGTCAACCGCAGAAAATGTGGTACAAAACCAGTCCTTCTGAGCAAAATGGACAGTAAAAAAAACAAAAACCTTGACAGTTAGCATGTTTCAAGCATCTGAGTCAAGCCTAAAACATCTTGTGTTTTTCTTTCACATTAAAGAAAGAAGCCATTGAATCTTGCCTGCATGCGCAGACAGCTATATATGGTACACACAGAGGGGCGCTTGTGATTTCTAAGTGGCCGAGAAAAAGTCCACATACCTGGGGTTGCTCATACAAAGCACCCCTCTTCTTGGTATGTGAAATGAACTCCTCAGTACTGCTTATATCCCCGCACACTAACCACCTCCCATCTCCTTTCACCCCTCTCAGTCCATTCAAAAATGTTACAATATGTTTACAGATGCTGGTGTTGTTACGGTGCAGCTGTTATAATTTTGGAATCCAAGAAGTACCAAAGGGCTGATTCTGGTGAAACAATTTTGACTATGCATGCCTAGCATGATATGGAGCAGACGTTGACCCACCAGTGTGATAGTTTAGCGGCTGGGGAAAGAGACGTGTGATTAGCTGCTTTAGGTCTATAGAAAAATAAAAAGCAATACTACAGTATGTACTGTAGGATAACAGGGTATTGGCTGCTCCCTATATGTGGATAAACCACATAATATTTTTAGAGGTATATTTTTTGGACATATTCAGTCTCATACTCTGAGTGAACGTTGTGCATCTAAATGTTTTAGTTACTCTGTAGTTCAGGAAAGAGCAACTGGGCCTTTGGAAAACACACAGTAGCACTGCCTCACCCACATCTCAACACTATGACTATTATGACTAAGGATTACGGTTTGAGACTGTACTGTGATACTCTATTCTTTCAGCACCATCCCAAGGCTTTTAGACTCATTATCAGCTTTCACAAACAACAGAATGTAAAAACAGTCTGTTCACCAACCTAAAATCTCAGGTGTCTGACCAGTAGCAATCCCTCCCATGTGCCTTTTAAACTAACTAGGTTACACATGTGTGTAATGGGAGAATCTGTATGAATACCTGGAAATCTATACAGGTAAATTGATATTCAAAACCTACAATGGTTTTCCCTGCGGAAAAGTAGAATAATAGAATTACCCTCAAGAGAGCAATAGGTACTCCAAAGCACAAGCTTTATATATATTATACCTATACCTATACTATACTATTTATTATAACTTTGTATTATAATTGTAAATAATTACATTGTATTATTTTTAAATATTCCTTGTTGGGTTTTTGTGTTTTGGCTACACTGTAATGAGTCATGGTCTCTGACCCATGTTGGTATCCTTATATTTGGTGGGTGAAAGGACACACACAGACTTCACTGTCCCTTTGTCTGTGAATCCTTATTCCCTTGTGTCTGTAACATTGCCTTGGGTACCATCTTTGATACCTTATTTTTCTAACGAAACCTACTGTAATCTGAATGCTCAGTTTCAGTGCCAAAACTCACTGGCACTATTGGACTTTCAGCAAACTATATCCCTGTACATCCCAGTCATCGTCAATAAAGACTAAAGTGCTACAAAGAGGTTTTTTGTACACATAATCATGATGTTGGGGGTGTTGGGCGGAGGCATTGGCCCAGTGGCCCAGTGGAAACAAACCAAAGGGTAAGAGACATGGTGAGGTTGGGCAGGGGGATGGCCCAGTTTAGGGTAAGGGATGTGGTTTTCATACACACATAGGCTACTGCTACACATGTACCAACAGTTGAAGTAGGATCAAGTACGTATCAGTAAGAGACCGTATAGGCGGGATAGTAAATTAGATTTAAAGAGGGGCCACTTAATTAAAATATCAACATGTGGCGGGGGACGGCTTTGATAGGAACAGAGTCTGGTCCTCACTCGTAAATTGTCATAGTCTATAACTGATATTACTTTGCAAATATTAGCTAATAGGGAGCAAGATATTGAGTGGTCTATTAACCAGTAAAAGGTAGGTATGTGAGCCTTTCATAAAAGAAATATGACCGTCTCACATGACAATCTTGTGTTCTGTCCTGTATCTTTGGGTGTTCTCATGAACTAACTCACTTGTAGGCTTGCATCACTTGCCAACACTCTCCTCTGTCCTGCAACTCTGAACGAAAAAAAAGGTCTTTCCCCATTGTCTCTTGTTTGTGATTCTGTTCTTACACATTGCAATTTGAAACATTCAGCAATGTGGGAAAAACTCAAGGAGGAACACGTTTAGCTAGTAAATGTCATGAACTCTAGTCTATCATGTTGAAAAGTTCGATCAGTGGCATATATGAACCCCACCTGCCTGGCAGCTTGCTTTTCTTTCTTTTGGACATTTTGTCAGGAAACTCTCTAACCTATTTAGCAAGATAATGCTCCACGAACAGAACTAAGATATCTAGCTAAGCTAACCTAATTCCCACATCATCTGGCCCGTGGGCTGCCTATCTCCCATCACTAACGTAGGGGATAGTTATGCAGTGGAGAGGTCAGTGGAAGAGTCTCTTCCAAAAGATGGGTAGATTTGAGACTCTGCCGTCCAGACAGTAGAGGGGCACAACTGAGGCATTTAAACAAGGATGATGTTCCAATTTTGACCAAGTAAAACAAATCTTGTAAAAGAGATTTTAATCTCAATGAGTTTCTATCTGGTTAAATAAAGGTTAAATTGAAATCTTCACCATCTCATTGTTTATGTGATACTTCTCAGTTGGCCTGTGGGTTATTGTGACTGAGCGGGCGGGGAATTCCACACACACTGTGATGTCATTCACCAGCTACTGTGAGGTAACATGCAATCCATCCATCCAGGGTCAGCTAGAACAACAGCAGCTCCGGCACCCCGGCCCTCACACCAGCAGGGGCTCAGACCCCTCCCACAGCTGCCCTCCCCACTGCGACACACTGAGTGGTTATACTGAGTAGTTATACTCATTTGCAGTGTCGCCGAGTACTATAATTGCATACCATTAATCAACATCAAGAAAAAAACAAAAAATATGACAAGACAAAACAAGAATAAACAAAATGACAAACAAGAATTCATTAACAATTCAAAAACAAATTTAAAACGGTTTCAGATTATTTATTTATTTATTTAAAAAAAAAAAAAAAAGGAAGAACAAGAGCAACTGTAATACACTTTAACCAATTAAAACAATTAAAACAAAGAAATTACAATTATTAAAAACAACTACAGATTGTGACAGAATTATTGGTGATCAAAGATCTCAACTGACCAATGGACACCGTGTGTTGAGTTTCAGGGTGGATTGTAGGATGCTCCATGTGTTGAGTTTCAGGGTGGATTGTAGGATGCTCTATGTGTTGAGTTTCAGGGTGGATTGTAGGATGCTCCATATGTTGAGTTTCAGGGTGGATTGTAGGATGCTCCATGTGTTGAGTTTCAGGGTGGATTGTAGGATGCTCCATGTGTTGAGTTTCAGGGTGGATTGTAGGATGCTCCATGTGTTGAGTTTCAGGGTGGATTGTAGGATGCCTCATGTGTTGAGTTTCAGGGTGAATTGTAGGATGCTCCATGTGTTGAGTTTCAGGGTGGATTGTAGGATGCTGCCTTGTTGAGGGCAGAGAACCTGAAAGCAGACTTCTCAATTTCACTGTGAATTCTAGGGACCTGAAGTACAAGCCAGTCACTGGAACGAGTGTGGTAAGATCCAAAGGACCAATTCAATAGTGAGGAGATATAAAATGGTTGATCACCAATAATGGCCTTGTATATGAACAGATGTCAGTGCAGATTATATCTCTCCACCAAGGAGGAGCACCCAGCCTTGTTGTAAAGGTGGTGAGAGCCGTAGCTTTCTCCAGTAATAAACCTGAGGGTGGAGTGGTATATATAATCTAAGGATTTAAGAACAGAAGAAGTAGTGTGCCTGTAGATTACATCTCTGTTATCCAAGACAGATAGAAAAACTGCTTCAATAACCCTATTTCTACTACCATTGGGAAGTTGGCTCTGTTCCTATACAAGAAACCAATTTTCTGCCACAACTTAATGACAAGGTTACTAAGGTTACTACAATAGCCTGTTGTTTTAGCCTTCATCATGAGTGGAATTGCATCAGCATGGGGTGGAGATATAATTTGTCTGTTGCCATCAATACCAAGATTACACTAAAATGACTCACAGCAGCTGTCTGTAAAACATTAGACTGTGGGTTAGTTTATCTCACTGGATAGTCCTTTTTGTATAGCCTAATATTTGTTATATATGATTAATTAATAAATTAATAATTATATAACCAACCCATGTGTAACCCATGATAACTTGAGTAACATCTACCCAAACGCGCAATGGGGTAAAAACTTCTTATAAAGGATCTATAGCATCAGAGCACTTCACAGACCCCCAACTTTCTTTTTATGAATAACAAAACATAATTTGCTAACATGAACCTCATACATGTGATTTGTAATCTCATAATAAAATATTATTATCTAATAATATTAATATATTATTATAATAAATCTCGTAATAAAAATTAGACTGCAGTCATTTTTGCTTTAGTGCACAGGCAGGCAAATCTGTGTTTAGATAAGTTTGGACAGTGCGGTCTTTTAGTGGAAGATAGATGGTGGCACTTTGAAGCATACTGAAGCATACCGGGGCTCGCTGGGGCCCCGGCGTCAGCCATTGAACCTCTGGAACTTGTCCAGAAAGCTACTGCTCGCCTGGTGTTCAACCACCTCAAGTTCTCCCACACAACTTCCCTTCTCCGTTCCCTACACTGGCTCCCTGTAGCGGCTCACATCCAGTTTAAAACTCTGGTGCTAACCTACAGGGCAATGAAAGGAACAGCCCCCTCTTACCTCCAGGCCATGGTCAAACCCTACACCCCCTCCCGACCGCTACGCTCTGCTACCTCGGGGCAACTGGTTGCCCCGTCACTCCGAGGCCCCTGCGGTCGATCGACACGGTCACAGCTCTTCTCCCTGGCCCCGCAGTGGTGGAATGAACTGCCCACTGATGTCAGGACAGCAGAGTCGCTGCCCATCTTTCGCCGCAGGCTCAATTCTCTTCTCTTCAAGAAATACTACAACAATCCTCCCTCCTAAGCACTTATTATATTGTATTGTATTGTATTGTATTGTATTGTATTGTATTGTATTGTATTGTATTGTATTGTATTGTACTTTAGATTGCTATTCTTGCACTTTGCCTTCAGCACTAGATTATGCTCTTAGTCACTTGTTTTAGAAAGAAGATGCACTTGTGAGTTCTGGCAAGTAGTAGTACATTGGCTTTTCCTACGTTAAATGCAATTATTGTTAGTCGCTTTGGATAAAAGCGTCTGCTAAATGACTGTAATGTAATGTAATGTACTTACAATGTACGTGAGTTGGCCAGTTCCAAGTATGCTTGGAAGCTCCCTCCTCAGATAAAATAAGAATGATAACCTTTTGCAAAACATGTGCTTGAAGTAATTATTACATAAATTGTTCTCTGGAATGATGTTAAGTTTTATACCTCTCAAAATGGACTGATTGCCTGAATAATGAAATCAACTAACATTTTGTGTATGTTTGATGCTGTGAGTGTGTGTGTGTGTGTGTGGGTGTGTGTGTGTGTGTGTGTGTGTGTGTGTGTGTGTGTGTGTGTGTGTGCGTGTATGTGTTCCACACTCGGTTGTGTAGCCATGAACATTTCCGAGTCCTTTCTAACTCAACCTTCAAGGTTTGTTGTCCTTCTTCCAGTCCTTTTTTAAACTTCATGTTGTGACGTCCGAGCCCCCCACTGCACATTCAGACCCTGAGCTCTCATAGTTCTGCACTTCTCATCCACACCCAAATCAGCTCTGTCAGTTGCAATGACATAATTTCCTGTCCCGCCTGTGCTGCAGAAACATTCAAAGTATTCCGAGCGAGGTTCTCTCCCAGCTCTCCCTGTAGGGACCAGCACGGACTGACCCTCACAGCTGCTTCCCTCCCTGCTGCCCACCCACATCACCTCTATGTCTGTTCTTATCATCACTGATGCTTGGACGTCTACCCCCCC
Organism: Borostomias antarcticus; assembly: GCF_949987555.1. Lineage (NCBI taxonomy): Eukaryota > Metazoa > Chordata > Actinopteri > Stomiiformes > Stomiidae > Borostomias > Borostomias antarcticus. Next base: position 7,449,187 of record NC_140235.1, read on the forward strand.
ACCTCTTCACTTAGCTTAGTCTCCTCTCTCACATCCATCTCCACAACCTTCACCAGTCCTGATCTTAAATCACACATAAGCCACACCCCTCTGAGATTCAGCCAAACACTTCCACATTTGCTGGACTCAGACTCTGATTTTATTATAGTCATCTATAGTGTTAGTCTACTTCCACTTTTAATTATTTTTTTGTACCTTTATTTAGACAGGCAAGTCATTAAGAACAAATTCTTATTTACAATAGCGACCTGGGAAAAGACATTTAGATGCAAGACCACATACAAATGTGTTGCAGGCTTCTTGGATGGATTCAAATAAATGTGACATGGTTGATGTAGCCTCCTTACACATAGTGTTCAATAGTCGAGTGGTCTACTTCCACTTACAAATCACAAGTAGCCATTATAAAAGGTACTGAGCATCCCACAGCTGTTTACACAGGGACGTAGTGGAAATAAGAGGAATTAGTCGATGAATGAATGCAAAAAAGTTGGCTATTTCAGAAGCAGAATCAGATTTATTTTAGCCAGGTAGGTTTTCACACTGTTGTTGCATGACACTAAATAGACAACAATAGACAAAGTGCAAGAACAAGACAGGATAGCGCAAATGACAGCACAGTTATGAGACTATCGCCGAACACTGATTAAAATGACAGAACAACACAAAACAGAACAAACCAACTTGCCGAGGCTGCCATCAGCGGCGCCATCTGATTCTGATTCTTGGACTGAAATTGATATTGTGAATGGCTACGTCTCTCACATCTCCCTCTGCCCATGATAATATGACCAGTTTAACATAGCCTATCAGGTGCCATTGCAAAGAGAAACACCTGAGCTAGAAGTTCCCTCGTGTTTAGACAGTATCCACCCTTGAGAAACGTGCTCTGCTGCTATAAGCCCTTAGGCTAAAGGTTAATTCCTCTGGTGCCAAAATACCAGACCCTCCCTCTGCAAATGCACAAGGCTTATGTAGGAGTGTCAAGGTGCACAGGGTTGGAGAAAATACTCTTTGTTTCCCCCTTCTCATTTATTTAAGCAAGTCTCTCGCAACACTCTTACCGAACCCATAAATACTTGTCATGTACACCTGTAACAATTTACAAGTTTGAATTTAAGCCCAATTGTCTGCCTTGAAAGGACGTGTCTTGCCCTGGTATTATAGTAGATGGTTAAGTGCTGAGTGTATGTGAAGCATCACATCAGGCAACCAGCCTTCGCCCACTTGGTGGGTTGTGTTTACCGTCTGTCCTCTTGTTAAGGCAAGCCCCGGAGATGACTGAGCATGCTCCAGGTAAACAAACTCCACCCCATCCAGGCTCAGATCTGGCATTCCTGACTGGACAACACAGTCATGATGAAGAGGTGCAGGTAGAGTGCAGTTGAGATTTGTTTTGTTTTGAGAAGCGATGGGTATTTGTAGGATATTAACAGGATGTTCTTATTAAGTATCTTCTGTTGTTGCCCAAGAATGTGAAACTATTTTGGCTAAGACATCCTGTTTGTGGAAATCCTCAGGAATCAGGCCTGGCTTAGCAGATATCCATCTGTTGGGGAGAGTTAGAGACATTACACATTCAGGCAGACTCAGATAAGTTGTGATGGTAACATGCACCTACTTGCTCCATGCCCCAGTGTAGGGCTTATCTTAATTCCTGACAAAAAACAGGAGTCGTCAAGCCCCAAGGAGAAAAACTGCCTGAATGTTGGAATTTGGAACTCTTGGCTCAGCAGGCATATGAAGAGGATTCTCTGTAAATTCTTCGAGACATGCCAGACAGATTAGGCAACTGGGCAAAAATATCTTCACTATGAAACACTGAGGTGTATAATCCTGCACCAGTTAGAGGACAGAAAAGTAACATTTTCCAAAAGTAACAACATAGTTCACATAATTATTACTTAACGATGACCAGCTGAACAATGTTCCACAGACACCTCCTTAGTGATAATGCATGAATAATTTAGCAGTAGCACGGCACTTCTCAGCTGAGTCAGACAATGATGATATGTTTACTTACCTCTTACCTAATGACAACTGTGAATCATAGGATGCGTGAGTCCCAGTTGAAATGGCCCAGCCCATCAGCTCCACCTGCACTGCCCATCTGTTCTAGTTAATTGTTTCCAGATTGAGCCTAGAACATTACAACGAGATGAGACTAGCAGGGATGAATGTGTTGACACCAGCGCAGCATCCTTCTAAAGAAAGTCATTAACCTTTGACAGGCCTTTCTCAATGTAAAAGTCACTCTCCTCGCTAGACATTGACATTCACTATAAAGTTGTTTATAGCTCAGGACAATTGAACTTCTTCTTACCACTACTAAGGACTTGAAGATCCTGTGCAGAAATATTGCTGACCCCCTGCAATCTGTCAGGATGGAGTCAATGGCAATGCCTTATGGTAATACTTTTATATTAGAAGATGAGATATGCCTTCAGTCAAGTTGTAGTGACAATCTTTTGAGTTCATGGTTATACTATTCCATTTCAGAACGTCATGTTGAAGAAATAATTGGAAACTATGAAAAACAACAAATATCAGATTAGATCAGATGTTTCACAAAACATCAACCATTTGAACGACAACCAAATTGTGCATTTATTTCTGTCTCTGTAAATTGTTTGTTGAGGCAGATTGGCGGGTATAGCTGTTTAGGGGGCTTGCGGGCCAGGGTGGTCATCCTATGGCAGGCTTGGTTCGGGGTCAAGCCATTAACCTGCCCCAAGGATTCAGGAACCCTGAATGTTCTTTAGTACTTTTGTTGAGGGTTCCTTCCGTCCTTTGTCATGCTAACGCAACGGGGTGTCAGGCCTACTGACATTATTTATGACTTTCTCATGTCCAAGTTCAGTTGAAGCCTTTTAGGTTTGATATGAAAACTCATTGACTCTTGGAGTCCCTGTTTGAGAGGGAGAGGCACTTCTTTGAAAGACGGAAGCCTGTAGGATTTGTTCCACCCTTGCTGCTGAAATAGTCAACAACAAATGGGCAGTTACTCTTTCAAATCACATTGTTGGTCCTTCTTAATCCTATAATACACACTTATAGTATCATGTGTACATATTATTGAAGCCTAAGTTTGAATTGCAGTTCATCTTAAAAAAAAATTCCGAGATGAACTTTCAAAAAACATTTTGAAAGGTGTTATTCATATCTATGTTCCAAAGAAACACACATAGCCTTCCAAAGACACTAACACGTGACCCGACCCATCCCGCACCAGATGGTAACAATCAACATTTCCACACCGGCACAGCCTGTCATTGTCTAATTCTCTTTGGCATTTAAGCATTCTGAGTAGCCTGGGAGTCAGACTTTTATCTGCACCATGCGGTGGAAAAAGAGGGTAAAACAAGGACTTGCCCTTAGCCTACTGGGCACGGAGTACAAGAATGCACAAGTTTCTGACCGTAATCCAGGCACATCTGAAAATCTGCACTAGCTCCGCCGGTTAGCATTAGTCATGGTGCTAGTGGAAAGTATGGGGATCAAGAACACATCCAAAACTCCAAGGACTTTAGCCTGGTAGTCTATCTGGACATTGTAGCCATTGTTGGAATCCTTAAACACCACCAATTTTTTCAAAATATGTATGGTAAAACTGCAGGTAGTTCCACCGTACTAACTAATTACACAGTTGTCAGCAGTTTATTTGACTGTAGATTACTGCATCCTTCTATTACACTTATATATAGGCTACTTATTATTAAATCTGTTGTTTGTGAATCCCTATTGATGAACAATGCACAATTCATTGCTTTGGGATGTCAGAATTGATCCACACAAAAACATCTGTACAAAGTATTTGGTGGGTTATTGTTTGGTCTGAGGGTAAACAATAACAGTGCTTTTGAGCTCTTTGGGCCAAAGTTTACCCGACCTTTGAACCACAACCTAACTGGAAGCTTCCTGAAAGCCTAGAGCCTCTAATTTTGACATTGGTTGTTGGTGACATCACTGTCTAGGCACAAGATAACCTGTGCAGATGGAATAGACACACTCTCCTACACACACACACACACACACACACACACACACACACACACACACAAACACACATTCTGACACACATGCACACACATGCCCTTTGCCCGACTCAGACTGTTTTGACACTTGATACTCTTGCATGCCTGCAATTACTCAGACATGGGGATGTCCAAATAGCGAGGGCTCAAAGTTCACAACTCACTCTCACTTTTGACCTCTATGTTCAACTAGAGTGATGGCAGTGAGTAATTGGAGTAGATATTAGTTGCACCTTACTACTTAATACATAATTTCTTCTATGGGAGCTTTTGAGACAAAACGGTATTTGAGACTGAAGAAATGTTTGTTTCCTGGGAACAGGGATGGAGCATGGAGTTGCGCAACCTTGGTTCCAGATGCAAACAGCTGTTGGGTTCAGTCACGTGTAAAAAAAAAAATCTTGTAGGATAGAACAGATATGTTTATGGGGGTTTTGAGTCATAGTCACATCCTCCCCCCCCATTTGAGGTGTGAGAAGGGTGAATGCTACACCAGGTCATTCTTGATGACCATAGTTTCCTCAACTTTTAAATGAACTAAGCCTTTTTCCTTTGCTCTTTTGTTCCTCACAATCGTTTAGGATTGTGGAAAAGCGGCTGGACCAGACTCTGTCTCCTCCTCCATGGTGAAGTACTGAGCTGATCAGCTGTCCCCGGTGTTCACTGACATCTTCAACACCTCACTAGAGACATGCCATGTTCCAGCCTACTTCAAGACCTCCACCATCATCCTTGTCCCCAAGAAAACAAGGATCACAGGCCTAAATGACTACGGACCTGTCGGCCTGACCTCTGTGGTAGTGAAGGTCTTTGAGCACCTTGTTCTGCTGCACCTTAAATACGGCACGGACCCACTCCTGGAAGACAGTAAACATGGCCCTTCACTATATTTTGCAGCACCTGGAACATGCAGCAGGCACCTACACCAGGATCCTGTTAGTGGAATTCAGCTCTGCCTTCAACACCATCCTCCCGCCCACACTGGAGTACGAGCTCTCCCAGCTGCACGCGCCTGACTCTACCTGCAGGTGGATCACAGACTTCCTGTCTGACAGGAAACAGCACATGAAACTGGGGAAAAACATGTCCAGGTCCATCAGCATGTACATGTATGGTGCATGTCTCCCTATAAGATGTTAAAAGCTGAGAGATCCAATCCAAGATGAAGGAGAAATTGGCTTTTGAAAAAATATCTACAAATTTGGATACAATTTTCAAGTGCTTATAACTTGTTACAACAATAATCTAGGAAACTGACTGTGCATTTGCAATATCTCAAAAAACAAGGAAATGGCAGGCATTTGAAACTTGACCATTTTGACAAACTGGAAAGCTAATGCAAATGCTAATATAGCGGTGCGAGCAGCTTTATAGCTCGCTTTAATCGGTTGGTTATCAGTTTGTTTGATCCACAAAAATTGGGTCTGGCACATGCATGTTCACAGATATTGCGAATTGCTTGTTTATCTTATCTTATTTTGCACTATTTTGTACTTGCTGTTTGAACTGTCCTGTCTTTGCACTGTCTTGTCTTGTCCCTGCACCCTGTCCAATGCTGTCTCCATGTAATGCACCATGCCCAAAAGCAAATTCCTAGTATGTTGAAAAACTACAATGGAATAAAAAAACTTGGATTCTGAAATGTAATTAATCCAGTTCATGTAATTTAGGTTTCTATCCTCCCCAAAACAGGACATTACCCTTCTTCTCTTGATGTGAATTTTGCACCATATCATGTTTTGATACTTATACCTCTTAATTAACTTATCACTCAGGAAATTACAGTTATGACATTGCCAATTACTATGCCTGTCTTCATGATAGGGCATTAATCCAGTTGACACACGAGCTTCCCTAATACGCGTCTGTGTCAAGAACTTCAGTTGGAGTTAACATCCGCACACAGAGCTGTTTACACTCTCTCTTAACCACAGTATTTAACTGGATACGAAGCTCCTGTTTAGGAGGAAGTGATAATTATCTCTGGGAGGTGCCACTCAACAACCCCCGACCACCCTCACCACCTCCAACCATCTGTTCTGGGGGATAGGCCTGTCTGGTTTCCTTGGAAACCCTTTGCACCTCCTCCTTTAACGGTTTCGGGGCTCCTTTGTCTTCCCCACGTGTGTGCTCTGTTCTGACTGCAACCTGACCACACCGGGCGGGAGTGTGACAGAGAGAGGAAGTCACACCAGGCAACAATCGCCTGAAACTGGAGGATCATGATCACCACCCCTCCCCCTCCCCCTCCCCCACCACCCCACCCAACAATACCCTCCTACTTGCCCCCTCCCCCTACCCCACATGTAACCCACCCATCCCCCTAAAACCCCCGTCTTGCCTGGCCAGCACTGATGCATACACACTGATCTGGTGTGGCTACGCGGGAATACACACTGATCTGGTGTGGCTACGCGGGAATACTAGTAGCGTGTTTTTAGAAAGAAAATATAAACCTTTGTCCTCAGTTGAACTCATCTCTGTGCTTGCCGTGACCCATAAGGCAGAATGTTTGACCTGAGGAGATTTCTCAGATACAATGTTTCAGCCACTGCAACAGGAACATCTCCAGTATTAACAATGAAGGTGGTTGGTTAAGTAAAGCACCATACATGATATAAAACATATTCTTCCCAGCAAAATAATGTTAGTGTAACATAACTTAAATAGCAGTTTGCTTTTATAAAACCCGTTGCATTCTGAATGTTTTGCTGTGGAGATGTGTAAAGTACTACAGAAGGACAATGGGATGGAATAAGAGCAGAGAACATTTAATCAGCAACAGTCTACTGCATGTGCGTGTGTGTGTGTGTATGTGTGTGTCATGTCGCCCATATCAGCCCATTACATGTGTGTGTTGTGTGACAAATAAAGCCTTCTTCTTCTTCTTCTCCTCCTCATCCTGTCGAGGCAGAACACAGGCAGGGCCGTGCTGGCCATCTGTAGGTTCTGGAGAATCACAGAACGGCCATCGGCGGTAACGGCCGTCGGCCACCCCCCCCGACATATCGCTAACACCCCCGTCGACAAATGGCTAGCACCCCCCCCCCCCACGTCGTCGACAAATCGCTAGCACCCCCCGCTCAACAACATGAAAACAGGCGGCTGGGTCACACTCCAGGGCTGTTTTTTCATCCCAGCACCTAGGGATATCACGTGGTATACCAAGCCATCTAGTCTTACTGTAGGAAAGAAGTCCTAATGTCCAGAGAGATAGGCCACTCCAATGTTCTCTTTTTGTTTTTGTTTCTGGTTTTAATGTGTTTTTGGATTGAATATTTTAATTTATTACTGTAAAGCACTCTGCATCCGTGCTGTGAAGAGCGCTATATAAATAAAGTTTACTTACTTACTTACTTTTAATAATATTTTTTAAGCAATTTTCCATGAGGCTGATCAAGCTGCCTGGGGATGATTCCATCGGTAGCTGTGGCTGGGCTGTAGGGCGAGCGTTTGGGTGATTGTTGTGATTGTTATGTTGTGATTGTTGTTATGTTGTGATTGTGATTGTTGTATGCCTGGTACCAAAAAAGGTGTGTAGGAGACAAGGGCAGAGCCGGTGATGCCACCTGCTCCAGATCAAATATGTCAGATTCACATTGTTGGTCTAAATATTACTTTTAAATAAAATAGCTTTTGTGGCCGTAAAGTGAAGCTCAAAAAAGGCAACTGTAATGTTCTATGCTGACAACGTGTTTACTGATGTGTTGCTGCAACAGAAGGGACCAACGATTAACAACATAAATCTCAAAATGTGCAGTGTATCTCAGAGGAACTGAATGGGAAAGAACGGCGGTCTAGCACACATGGTAAACATTAAGCCTCCTGGCACCTTGCTCAACTCCACAGTTGAACTGTGAATGAAAGTGTAACAATGTGGTTGAAGTTTACTGCTGAACTTAATTAGTACTGGTGTAATTGCCAAGAAACCTACAGGTGCAACTGATAATAGCTACTCGCTTTCCAGATATTGCAGCAGAATTTCATGGACCATATTTCCTAGATTGCGTGTGTTGGAGTTATTTTTCTCTTTATTCATCTCCCCATTATCAGCCCCTCATGTGATAAGTAGTCGTCCTGGGATCCACAAAATACATGTAAATACAAACAGTAAGGTTACATTAGAAAATCAAAATATAATTTCTGTTTTGAAGTTTGAGGGGGCAGTGGTGGCAATACGACTAATTTATTCAACACTGCAACGTCTAGGCTACTGGTTGAAGGTTGGACTGGCAGTTGGACATTATTTGACACGTGAATGGAAAGAATGTCTTGATTCAAACAGCAAGAGAGCTCAACATCTCTCCACCCGATAGGTGTGCCTAGGAACCTCTGTGTTAAATACAAAGGTTCAGGATCTGCATAACAGTGTGTTGGCATGGAGATCTCCAGAAGAGTGGGAGTGGAACATTAGTCAGTAGGAGAACATGCTGAGCTTCAACTGAACTGCCTTAAAGCACCCCATCATGACTGGTTTTGATGTGTGGAAATGTGTGTGTGTGTGTTAATTTGAGTGTTTGTATCATCATTTTCATAGTCAAACTATTGTTGAATCCTTTACTTTGTGGGGACCTTCGCGTTACCTACGAATGTAGTGCCGGTGTTTACATTCGTAGGTAACATAAAGCATTGCTCCGTTGCTGTACTTGGAGAAAGAGAGAGAGAGGGAGAGAGAGAGAGAGAGAGAGAGAGAGCGAGAGAGAGAGAGAGAGAGAGAGAGAGATAGATTAATGTGTGCATGTGTGTTTTAGGTCATAAAGGGAGTGTAGTGAGACAATGTATTTATTCCCGGATAAAGTTATCTACCTTATCTACATTATGATTTAGTTAAAAGAACAGACATGAATTTAAAGAATAAATTCTACCTGTGGGAGAAAGTTATCTCCCTTTGCTGTGATGTCGCAGGTATATATGTGGGTACTGTATGTCCCAGCCACGAAGTCTATAAATTATAGCCCTCTACTAGCATTCAGGTTTTGTAACATTCCTGGAATCAGCAAAAAAAGTTATAGAAAAGTTTTGAATTGTTTGCATAATGCCTAAGCCAAATGCTCTCTGCAATAACATCTGTGCTGTCATCATATTTCATGTGGAAGCCTGAGCACATTCTCCTTTTCCTTGCCACTCCTAATCTGACAAAAGAGCTGACTTAAGCTTCCAGTGGGGAAACGTGATGTCACTCAAAGCAGAACTTGCACAAGTGTTCAGGCTCAGTCCAGTTCTAAGACATTAGGTGACTGGCAGAGAGGAAGGCAAACATCACGAGGCGATGATTCACCTACTGTGGGTCAGACAGAGTTGCACACACATGGAGGCAACTTTTGGACAAAGCCCTTTAACATAGTTAAAAAGAAAAGGAAACAATGATAGCAAAAAAACAAATAGGAAAAGATAGATGTAGAGATAAAATGCATTGCTAACTAGAAATGGTGCTCAGAGATCACAAACATCCACCCCTGAATGCATTTTGTGGCTCTGTATTCACCAAAACTGAATTGGTTGTAAACTGGCTACACCCTTCCACCAAGTTTCATGAAAATCAGTCTGGTAGTTTTTGTGTAATCCTGCTAACAAACAAATAAACAAACAAACCAAAAACGGCTTGTGGACACGCCCCGTGATTTGCATCCTTTCCAAAATTGAATGGGTTCTAAGTTGGTCCGTGCTGCATCCCTGCACCAAATTTCATGAAAATCGGTCTAGTAATTTTTGTGTAATCCTGGTCCAAAAAATTAATGGCAATGAATGGCTGGCCGTATTTGGGCTCCTTGTGGACCCGCATCATAATTCAGATCCACTACGAAATTGAATGGAGGTGGCCCATGCTAAACCCTTCCACTGAGTTTTGTGAAAATTGGTGCAGTATTTTTTGCGTAATCCTGCTGAGAGATGTAGAGACGTACAAACGCCACTGAAAACATTACCTCTAGCCCAGCTGTCGCTGGGGTGGAGGTAACACCAATCTGGAAAAACAAACGACAAGGCAATCCACATTACAGCTTATATACCAAGGTACAAGAACCCCTTTCGAAAGGGGATGAACAGTATACAGTGGTGTTCATAGATGCCTGTTCTGTGCCACACACAGGAAAACCATCCATTCTGTTAACTTGAAGAACCATGATGTGCTGGTGTTTGTTCTGTCTGGAAATTCTGTCTCTACAATGCACTGGGGCTTGCAGTGTGGTTAACGAGGGCACCCCATATTAAAGTCTATGAATGAAGGCATGTAGCTGACAATGGAGGCTCCCCAAGAAGAGGGGGGAAGGGGAATGCATTCCTTGTCTGACCTCCTGTTTGAAGCAGATATTAAACAATGGAGACTAGTTATCTGAAGCTCTGAACAGCACACAGTCTTCGCCAAATATCAAAAGGTCCACTAATAAATGTTATACTTTTGCAAGCCATTCATGATATTGAAATACATCTACTGGCTTGGCATTTTCTACATAGCAATGTTTCACAGTGTTCTGCTGGGCAGGCTTGCAATTCAGTGAATCCGAGCAGCATGCTTATTCATTTTGTCTGGCTAAGAAGGAAATAAAATAAAAAAATCTATGCTCAGCAATGAGCTCAGTAACGCCTCATATCTGGGAAATGTGCACGGTAATCCTACTGGAATTCTAATCACTAAACGGGAATGTTCACCTTTAAATGAGATTGAAACTGTAAGGGAACACTAATTCAGCATCTCTTCACAATGTTGAACAGTTAAGGCCATTAAGTGCCTATGATTCACTTAAGTGATTGAAGCAAGTTGGCCTGGCCAGACCCCTTTTAGTCTCAGAGAGGCAGCATAAATCTTGCTCAATGGCTAACCTCTCTTTCTCCCTTGTACTACCCAGTACCAAACCTACACACAGCCTCACTGGATGGCCCTCCCTCATCATGCTACAGAAAGTGGATGGAGGAGGAAATGTCTCAAGTAACAACAACTTCCGAACGCCTGCTCCAACAGGAAAAGGGGACCTCTTGCCACACATCTTAACAAATGGATGGTGCAACAAAATGGCATGACAGGGCAAAATATTCAGGCTGATGCACAGTTATAGAATTTCTGTATTTATTGTCTTACATGTTTCTTACTTTGTACAACATTTTTAAAATAATATTATGTAGGCTATGTTGTCCTTTGGGAGGTTGCATATAGGCTCTATCTCATATGGTTTTTATACTATAATGCAACGTTTTATGGAAGTCTGACCATATCAGACACTAAAAGAATCAATTCTGATCTTGTAGTCTATTTGGGTTTTCTGCCTCTGTGCTAGGTTTATATACATGACTAATAGGTTTCAGTTGGCTATTGAACAGTTATTTTGATGGAGAACTGAGGCAGAGCAGATTGGCTGTAACAGAAGTATTTAAAACATGTATTTAACCAACATCAGCTGTCATAGAATGTATAGTCTAAACAATCTTCTGCAAATTGAGTAGCCTAGTGTAATATATTTTAATATAAAAACTTAACTCACCAGGAACAAGTTCACCTAATACATAAAACAATTTAACATGCATGCTTCAACTATTCTATTCTGGCAAGAGATGGTTTATGAGTGGTTAAAAATAAATTAGGGCCTTCATTTAACTGCATGTTTTACTTCGGTGCATATGATGCGACACATATAAATAATAATGAATCTTGAACCTAAGCAAGAGATGGCAGGTCCAGATCCATGAGTAGCCTATTGCATCAGTAGGCTAATGTTGAGGATCTTCCCTCTCGCAGACAGGGGGTGGGGTGCGAGAAGGGGAGGAGAAAGAGGGATTTGGGGATATTCTTTGTCTACACCCCTACATTTAGCTAGAACCCCTGCGTCAGACGAAGGAGATGGTTGAATGCCACTAGCTAAACATCGTCCTGGATGGGCTTGTAAATGGTGGTACTTTGTAGTGAAGAAGAGGGAAACGCGCTCAGAAAAAGCTTTTTGGACCGCTCTGAATCCAAGTGATTGAGGGACAAAGCTGCACTTCGAGGTAAGACTATTACCATTTTGCGGTAGCTACACAAACAAAGCAGTGAAGGGTGTCCTTTCTAGCTTCACGTGCTATTTGTTAGCCAGCCACGTATTTTTATTTGGCGAACATCATGATAAGCTAAGCGCACAAAGGGATAACAATGATACCGATAACTAACGTTACCCGAAGTAGCAGCGAGACAATTCAAGCCAAGCAAGGGGGGAAGGGGTAAATTAACGTAGCTAGTGAACTCGGTAACCAGCAAATGTTTTATATGAAAATACAGGCTACATTGCGGGATAAAGTTAAGCGACGGGACCTTTAATTTATGAAATTGCATAGCCTGATTGAATTCCTTAGTGTTGGTTGTAGTTAAGTTGGCTATCGCAAACTATTTTGATGAGCAAATCCCGGATCCGGACCGATCGTCTCGCGCTGAAAGATGATGGGAATGATGGAACGCACGAGGAGGGCACATTAGGCTCAAGGCAGCTTTTCTATCGAATTCCGCCTGATTTTTAGCTGTGGCCTGCACCCATTTAAGCATTGTGGTTTGAATGTCTTATTTAATAGTTAACTTACAAATGTGTTTCTCAGTTTAGAAAAGGCAAGTTGGCTACCAGGGCAGGCTACTCGTGTTAGCATAATGGGGCAGCGCGCGCACAATTGTGCCACAAACAAACAAAAAATATCCACGGTACATTTTCCATATTCGTTTTGAATCCTATTCGCTTTTCGCGTAGTGTATATTTCAGGCATCTTTAACGGAACACATTTTAAGGCTGCTTATTCATTTGGCACAGCCGTCCCTATGCTTGGCATCTAATACATCTCCGTTATTCGCTGCGACGTGTTCAACAGCTGGGCTCCATGCGCCTTCCAAATCGTAGGCTAATTGGTGGCATGTACGCTTGTTTTGCGGCTCTATCCAAATCCCTTTTCCTCATTCCAACATACATTATTTTGTAGTCCGTGTTTTATTTGATTATTAATTTTAGAAGACTATTAATCTCCAACTTTGTTTCAAGTCAAAGACGAGTCAAAAAGGTCCTGTCTATATCTTTACTAACAAGACATAGCCCAATGTTAAAATAAACCTTCTTTTGCATAGCTGCTGCCCACTCTAGTCTCAAGCCCTACAATATTGTAGCTTTAGTTTGGAGCCATTGGCAACTACAAAGCCTCTCTGTTCGTCAGGGTTTCATGTTGTGTGTCTGCCTGGCTTTCTTTTGCTCCCCCACCTCCCCGCCCCGACTACACTTTGAGGATCAGGGTTGTAAGTGTTGCCTCAGGGAGACTAGGGCCTTCCTCTCGTGCGATGGATTGGACACAGACGCCTACATGAAGTCTTGTGTTGGTATTTAATTTACGAGGCCACATAGCCTCATACTTAGAACGACATAAGTTCAAAGACCCCTTTGATAAATACCCCTACATTAGGTCAGTAGGTTCTATTAGAGAAAGGAGACAAACTACCTTTCACAACTAGTTACTGGGTATTAACGTTTAAGCAACTAACTGGTTTTAATCGATAATAAAAAAGACTGGTCAATCCTATCGGTTACACGGTTCATTTCAAGTCAACAACACATAAAATGTTTAATTTGAATTGGACACAGGAGGGCGCAATACAGGCTCTCCCCCTTCGGGTAAACCCTCGAGTGGAAAGCCAGCTGCACGCGATTCCGGAACCTGGCAGCTTTGGCGCGAGGCTAATTGTGCATACCTGGGACATTAGTGACTTAAGATGGTTAGTCTACTCTCCGCAGCCAGTCTGACGCATCAACATACTGCATAGGCCTACAAGACTCACTGACCCATGTCCATAAATCTTTCTCAACAAAAATGTATAGGCCTAGTGGCTCTAGGATTAGGCTATTGGGCCTCTATTTAGCTACACTTCAGTTTTGAATTAAATGCAGGCTACACGTTTTTGCCAACAGTGCACAAGCCATGATGCATTTGTTGGATTTACAGCCAACTCATTCTTAAAGTATTTTGGTACGCTAAGAAAAAAATTGTCAAGATTATTCAGTGAGAGACTGAAGCCAATGTGATCAGATATACAAGTCAGTCGACAATCCTATTTATTTTTTGTTTTATTGCACATTATTGTTTGAATAAGCCATGGTAATTAAGACAATTTAGAAACAAAAATGAATGTAACTAGCTACTTTTTTGGGGGAACTTGCACTCTACCAATTAAAATTGGGGTTGCAATGCCAAGAGAGAGGGTAGGAGAGGTTAACCTTTTGGTTGCAGTCTGGAACCCTGTATCTGTGCTCAATATTTAGAAAAACAGAAAAGTTCTTTGATTAGGGCATCCAGTATGTGACTCGCAAGTCATGCACAATTAACCTAAATTAGCCCCAGCTGGGAGGAGGGACAGTAGCACTTCAAAGGCACTCAAATGAAGGGCTCTGTATAAAGTGCAAACCGACGTGTCACTGAAGTACAAATTGGTCTTATTTGAAGCCTGGATAGGCTGCTGGGTGTTAAACGTGTGTGGAAGAGACGATTATGTGGTTTGAAACCAGTGTTTTCACACAGTATAGTAGGCCGCTGTGGCTCCTTGCCCTAGGCCATTCTTGACCGTTAACCTACATTGAGTGACAGAGCGGGCTATTGATTAGAATTTCTCCCCATTTCTCTGGCATTGTGAAAAGATATACCAGAGTCTCTGTAGAGTGAAATCAAGTGGATGTGTGTGGTGCCACGGAGTGCAAAACAAGGCACTGTATCTTTTTTTCTTTTGCCTCATGCCTCTGTGATGGCATCAGATTCCAGATGTCTTCATTGAGCATGGTTAAGTCCCATTGGTTTCAGGTGTTTGTCAAGTCAACACATTAAACAGCTGCACAAATGCAGTAAGCATCACTGAATGTTCTTTCAGGTAAAAGGCATGGGTTGGTGTGGCTACTGTCACACCCTGCCCTGGATTTGAGCAGTTTGGTGAAATTAGGTAAACACAATTTTCTTCTCCTGGCTGATTTGACCTCCATAACCTGCCTTACTTCTGGGCAAAACATAGGGAAGCCTAATACTATGGCTTGTAGGTGACCAAAAGTTTAAAATGGTCATGGAACCTTTTCCCATAACAAGTGTCCAAGTTTGACTGCATAAGCTACAAAACCGACTTAGATATGAGCTGTCTGAAAAGTTGCATAATGTCCTTAGTTAATATATATATATATTATATTTATATATATATATATATATAAATAATAATTTGATATTATATATCAAATAATAATCAAATATTTTCATGAACTGATGAGCAGTAAGCAAGTATGCTAGTAGTGGATGGATATTCTTTAAGGTACAAAAAAGTAGAATAAGTGGTAAAAGTATTAAGACATATAAAGACTCTCAGAGTTCAACATGACTAGCTGCAAGGTTCCCACCAGTCAAGTATCCTCGGGGGCATCTGACTCACATTAGGATGTCTGATGCCTCAAACATGACTTATTAGTTGTGACTCTACAGGGTTGAACCACCATTTTGACTGTATGCACAGCAATCTGGTTAGTTGTAACGACTTAAATGTGTTTGGTAAAGCCAGTATTAAATTACATATCACCCCGCTGACTGTGTACTAAACAGCAAATGCTAGGCAGCTTTAGATAAACAGTGCTTGTTTTCTCTCATAGAAAGTCAAAGGCAGCCACAGGTCAATATCATGTTGGAACATGGTTTGATTTTACAGCTGTTTAATCACACTAATCAAATTATGCCAAAGGTCCTTGCCTGAGCCTGCCGTTTCCACAGTAGTGAAGACTGACAGATCTGGGACAGAATCATTCTGCTCAAACTTTGAAAAGGGAGCTGAAATGACTATTGCACCATCTGGTGGGCATAAATTATATTTCCCAGCATGAATGACCAGGTTATGGTTCTTGATTTCTGAAGTGCATGTGAAAGGTAATTTATCGTGTCCATTTAAATTTATTTTCATTAAGCAATTTGCATAGGTTTACCTGTTGAGCTGATGTAGGCCTAATACTATGGTATAGCCTAGACTGACAACAGTTGTTGAATTGTATCATCTATTGTTGTGATGGCTGGCTGTGTGGGATGCTCTTAGATGGCTGGCATGCAACATGGATACATCTCAGCTGGGTAGTGAAAGTGTGGCTTACAAGATTGGCAAGTTTCAGCACTTGGTGAATATTTATTAGTTGCCGCTGGCGACAAGAATGATATAACAAAGGGTAACCTTCAAAATGTGCCTACTCAAACGAACCATTTTAGTTAAAGGAGTAGTAAAGGGAAAATGCATGTTTAGCCCTGTTTTAAGGTTACTTATGATCATATACAATGGTTCAGATCAAAACGTTGACAAAACTAGCACTTTTGAGAAAGTCTGATAATTGCTCTACCACCGTTTTGGTCATACAATGGATGTGGTTGGGCACCTTGAAAAATCATTCAAAAAACATGTTAAACTCTCGATTTCAAAGACAAGAAGCTCACCGAGGGGGTAATTGGTGTCCATTGGTGTTCTGACATCAAATTCGCCGCAAAGTATGAATCCTGTAAGGTTTTATTGATCATTTTATTAAATCCATTGACTTGTATTGAAGTGCCCGTTGTAGATGTGTAAATCAATCCGTAGAGGGGATTCAGGAACCGGAACTACTTAGGGTAGTTATTGTTTGTTGCTAGGCTACCTAGTTTGCGGAAGTTTACACACGTATGTGCTGCGACTAAATAGTTCTATGCTAAATATTTTAAAAAGCCTTTCCAGATGAACTAGAATCTTACTTTATGGCGAATTATATGTCAGAATGCCAACTAACACCTCAGTGAGTTTCTTGTCTTTGAAATTGAGAGTTTAACATGTTTTTTGAATGATTTTTCACAGTGCCCACCCACATCCAAAAGAGTGGTAGAGCAATTATCAGACTTTCTCAAAAGTGCTAGTTTTGTCAACGTTTTTATCTGAACCATTGTATATGATTATAAGTAACCTTAAAACAGGGCTAAACATGCATTTTTCCTTTACTAATTCTTTAAAGAAATATGTGGTTTTACATGGAAATTGTCAAACTTAAATCGTGAGGGGATCAGACCAACAATACAACAGGCTATGAAACCCGGTTGATAAATCAGACGAATGACTGATGAATTGTGATTGAAGTAAAATATCAATTTTTGTTATAGGTGTAAATAATGATAACTTGAATTTCAGCCTGTATGCTGCAGGTAGTGGGAAACTGATGTGGTAACAGTCTCATTCTGGAGCAAGTGTGCAGAATCCTGAGATTGTGTGATAACAGAACACACAGGGTCAGGGATGACTATCAATATCTAGAGCGCACACATCAAAAGGCTATGGTTTCTTGGGTTTTGCTTACTGGTACAACAACAGAAATGACTAATGTGCATCTACTTACCGGTAACTGCCTTGTGCAATAATCACCGCTCTCCCTTCTCGCTCTCCAGATCTAAGAGGCCTCTCACCAGTCCAGAGGCATCATGAGTTGGAGCTTCCTGACGCGTCTCCTCGACGAAATCTCCAACCACTCCACCTTCGTGGGCAAGATCTGGCTCACGCTCCTCATCGTCTTCCGCATCGTGCTGACGGCCGTCGGGGGCGAGTCCATCTACTACGATGAACAGAGCAAGTTCGTGTGCAACACGCAGCAGCCCGGTTGTGAGAACGTGTGCTACGACGCCTTCGCCCCTCTCTCGCACATCCGCTTCTGGGTCTTCCAGGTGATCATGATCACCACCCCCACCATCATGTACCTGGGCTTCGCCATGCACAAGATCGCCCGCATGGAGGATGACGAGTACCGGCCGCGCGGGAGGAAGAGGATGCCCATGGTGAGCCGCGGGGCCAACCGCGACTATGAGGAGGCGGAGGACAACGGGGAGGAGGACCCCATGATCTCCGAGGAGATCGAGGTGGAGAAGGAGGTGGCGGCCGACAAACCCAGCAAGAAGCACGACGGGCGCCGGCAAATCAAGCGCGACGGCCTGATGAAGGTGTACGTCTTCCAGCTGCTGTCGCGCGCAACCTTCGAGGCCTCCTTCCTGTTCGGGCAGTACATCCTGTACGGTCTGGAAGTGGCGCCGTCGTACGTGTGCACCCGCTCGCCGTGCCCCCACACGGTGGATTGCTTCATCTCCCGTCCCACCGAGAAGACCATCTTCCTGCTCATCATGTACGCCGTCAGCGCCCTCTGCCTGCTGTTCACGCTGCTGGAGATTCTCCACCTGGGCATCAGCGGCCTCAGAGACTGCTTCTGCGCACCTCGCTCTCGACCGCCCACCCCCCGCCACCCTGCCCTGGCCAGCCAGAGACCCTCGCTGTGTCGCCAGGTGCCCTCAGCCCCCCCGGGGTACAGCACGGCGCTGAAAAAAGACCCGTCGGGAAAAGCCGGCTTCCGGGACAACCTGGGCGACTCCGGGCGCGAGTCGTTCGGAGACGAGGCGTCATCGCGGGAGCTGGAGAGGCTGAGGAGACACCTGAAGCTGGCCCAGCAGCACCTGGACCTGGCCTATCAGAACGACGAGAGCAGCCCGTCCAGAAGCAGCAGCCCGGAGTCCAACGGGACCGCCGTGGAGCAGAACCGCCTCAACTTCGCCCAGGAGAAACAGAGCAGCACATGTGAAAAAGGTGAGCATCTGGTGGGCGTCTGGTGGGCACTATCATCGCTCATTTATGAGATCATAAATAGCCAAATACATCCTGAATGTGGTGCTTTAACGTTGCACACTTATTTTTCCTTTATATTTCCTTTATTTTTCTAATCTGTAATTACTTGCCATGCGTAAGAATTCAGAGTGAAGCTATGTACATAATCAAAAATGATTGACTGAATGCATTTCAGTGCATTGTTGCATTCACGATCAGGCCATGTGTGAGCTAGGGCTGGCCCGAGTCATTTAGAGAATTCCACTATTTGTTTGGTAGGTTGGTATTCAGGGATTCGTTTTTTTTTCTTTTTTGCAACAAAACTTTGCAATAGTAGCTCAAACTACAGTAGTATTGGTATCAGGGCCAAGTTTCAAACGGGCTTTGTAAACGTCACACAAGCGCGCTGCTGGGGCAAGAGTTCGAGCGAGCATTGGCTGGTTATGCTGGACTAGACTACGTTTGGTAGCAAACAGCCCCAAAACCCAAAACTTTTTTTAAACTATTTTGAGTTTTTGATTGATTTCGGTAGGCTACTATTAGCCTCTAGTGTATCATGGTATAAAATAGATTTTTATAAAACCGAACTGGAAGTGGTTTTCAAGAGTTAAGTGATGTAGCCGATGTTAGAATGCAAAAGTAAAACCTAAACCTGTCAACAGCTTGACACAAGCACATGATAAAATAAACCCACACATGAACAATTACTCAGCTCGCAAGCTAAACAATCTAGCAAGCTTACACTCTACAAGTAGCACAAGGCAAATGCTGCTGATTTGGACAACAAGGGGCACATTGCTCCACTTTGTCACTGGTAGGCTTAATAATATACACTATGCAATGCTGCCACCTAGGGGTTAAGAAAAAGTATTCAGGTATTTGTTTGGTAACACCAGAGTATTCAAAGTCTGTAAATGTTATTAAAGACAGACCTAGTGTGAGCTGGTTGTAAAGGAACATATACAACCAGAGCCTCCAATAAGATGGTCTGGTTATACTGTATGCATCATGTTGTTCTCTTAGCCAGACCTTCTTCCTCTCTCCGTCTGCAGGTCTCCGAGCCTAAATGGTTGATTTCCCAGCCCTCCTAAGGATAGCCTCTGACCTGGGACAGTGAGCAGACAGGAGAGCATCTCATGGGACTGATTGTGTATCCACGTGGGTATACTCAAGAAAGATCAATCCACATGCCTTTCAGTATTAAGGCCAAGGACAACTACTCCGATTCGTGGAGCAGTGTCTCCATCTGGCAATACTTGATCACTTGTCTGTCTGAAGATCAAAATGTGCCCACAAACTGTTTGCTGAACAAGACCTCTTGCCTATCCTTCTCCCTCAGGGCAGCTGGGCTGTTTTGTTTTCCGTTTATTTTTTGACAATCTAGGAATATTATTATTATTAGTTCTATGTTTGTTTCTTCCCCTCGTTGGAGTTATTCAGAGTGGGCTACATCTCAAGTTTGCCTTAGATCTAAAATGGAGTTTACAGCCATTCCAATAAGGTGAAAAGGCAGCACAAAAATGTCAATATTTTGTATTGTTTTTTTGTAGGTGATTGAACCACAGTGAGTCTGTACTTGTAGCTGTGAAATGGTAAACTAGTGGACACAAACTGTCTTAGAGTATAATGAATAGGTACTGGAATGATTTTGGTAAAGACTGAACCTCTTGGGGTGTTCAATTTGAAATGGAGTAATAAATGGTCCTCTTCCAGGTGAGTTGGGACTATATAGTATCTGCTTAATGAGATTTTGGCTCTTTTTTTTAACTTAAATCTGACAAACCAATTTACTGTGCAGAAATGGTTAAAGAAGCCCCCGAGGTCTGTTAAGTCTGGGAAATAGAACTCCAAATATCGGTTGCCTTTGACCAAAGGATAAAAAAAACCTGGGTAATGCTTGAATACATGTGAATTATCTTTATACTGTTGAATATTTTGATATTGCTGTTCTTGTTCCTGTTGATTTGTAGTTTTCCTGTTTCTATTTTCTGTTCTATGCTGGTATTCCTCTTGGTAGTGCAGGCTTTTGTGCCAGAGTGGCCAACTTCTGTTAAGTAAAAAATGTTTTTTTTTTCTGATGCTTGCGTTCTCTAGATTGAGAATTGTTTTTCTTTGTTTTTTATTTTTACAACTGGACCTGTGGTGCACTCGAACCTTGATGGCACATTGAGTTTTAGCTGTAGCTTTAATGTTTCGTTACTGGATTTTTTTTTTTTTACCTTTTGTATTATGGTATGTGCAAAAAATAGTGAGTTCCCCCTTAATTCATTTTAAAGGATATGCAATTCCACATGAGGAATATTGACCATTGTTAATATGACAGTAAAGAACGAAGCAGCAGTTTCATGGGTTGTAAGAATGTTTCTTTTAATAGCAGGGTGGAACAATTAATGCCTCAAAGTGCTTGAAATTATGCCATTAGTGTTCCGTCATATCAACAGTGCCAACGAGTGTAAACTGCCATCTTAAGTAAATTTTTTAAACTTGCTTTCATACATTTTATACTTTTCTATCAATAGTATTTTTGTGCCATTCTTTAAAAAAATACAAATAAAAGACAACAAATAAACATGTCTGCTGTATTTTAGTGATGAATGAATAGCAATTTCTGACAGACTGAATATTTTTCCCCTCATAAAGCAGGATTACTATTTGGATAGCCAATAGAAAGTCTACACCAGGTTTCAAAAGGGCCTGGGATAAAGTTGTAGAATAGAACAGATCCTCTGAAATAAATTTTCACAAATGTAATGATTTCTTGCTCACTTGGAAGCTGTAGGTTTTAATGTGTAAATATTTGATGAAATTATTGTAAAAAGTTACATTTAATCCATTTTAAATCTAGGCTGTAAAGGGTGACAAATGTATGCAATTGCTTTAAAATAAAGTAATGCACCCATATCAGAGTTTGAAGTCTAAAATCTCCCTAGAATCAACAGACCATTATCATCCCAACTACAATAAAACCCTGCTGTGATTGACACACCGTTATCTGCTAAGTTTATGTACTGTAAAGATATGAGTTCAAGAGGACAACTTTGCTCTTAAATATTGCTCTTAAAGCTGTGTGCTGTATTCACACTTCACCTTACATAGCCAGGATGCAGTGCCTATTGCAGGTTCTGTCTCTTTACCTGCTGTGTATCTATGGCTCCCGGTGTCAAGAGGAGGGTGAACAACAGAACGTTATGCTACTGGCAGGACCCCTGACCAAACAGTTAGGGAGGGATTTGGACAACAAACTGAATGATGCCTTCGACTGCAGTCATCCCCTACCAGCAGACACCAGAGACTACTTCCTGGACCTCCGGAGCAGAGGCATCACTCACTTCAAAGTGCCCCTCTCCTGGGCTCACCTCCTGCCCACGGGCCTTCCCAGCCAGCCCAACCAGGCTGTGGTGAACTGCTACCGGACGCTGCTGGAACAGCTGGTGGATTCAGGCCTCCAGTCCCTGGTGGTTTTGCATCGCTCTGCTGTACCAGAGGCTCTCAGATCCAAGTATGGAGGTTGGGAGAGTCCTGGACTAACAGAAGTCTTTGAGCAGTATGCTGAGTTTGTTTTCTTGACGTTTGGTGAACTAGCTCGAACATGGGTAACGTTGAGCCACCTTGAAGACCTAGAGAGTGCACGGCAGCCCTCAGACACTTCATCTCCACTACAAAATGCATTTGATGCCCATGTCAAAATCTACCATCTTTACCATCGCCTGTTTCCTGGTAAAGGTAAGGTCTGACTGATACTGTAACTGAGGAAGAGTTCACTTCTGTTTCATGCCAACTCTCAACAATGATGTTGCAGTTTTATTTCAGGTCTCATACAATTACTTTCATGAAATATCAGTATTTATGTCTTTATATCTACAGTCCATTCACCACTTTAAAGCTCGTTATCTATCAAACACCTGTGCAATTGAGAAATGTGCAGTAAAAATGCATTTATACACGTAATACAACCAATATATTTATCTCACAACCTTCACCTTCTACACAGTCATTCATGATTGCTACAATTGTACCATCATATTGTTGTGATTATCTAAAGAGATTATCTCTAGTCAAGTGTGGTCAACACCATGACATTGCTAAGGTCAGGAGCTGGGGGAAACATGTTTCGTAAACCACAGAATTGAATTATCATAAAGCATCTTTAAACTAATGCAGACACACATTCATGACATCACATCACATTTCTTACTACAGAGTTCTCAGTAAATAAGCCAAGCGCATTGTGTTGCCTCTGTGTATGAAATGCGCTCTATAAATAAAGTTTGATTTGATTTGATAGCTCAATAAAGGCAAACACTTTTTCCTTGTCCTTGGAACCCACAGGGCCCCACAAATCTATCATCATATTTTTGTATTGAATAATTGTTCAACCAACCACTGACCGTCAGTCTGGTTTTGCTTCCTAAGACAATTTCCTCTTAGATTACTAAAATCTCAAAATGACTGAAATCTCACTAAATATTGTCTGGCCATTAATTCCAAACTATCATGGCTCTCCTCTAGTTTTAGTTTATTAAGGGATCCCCATCAGAAGTAATAGTGTACATCTGATCTTCCTGGGGTCCTACACAAAACAAAAAATACAAAACATTAAAGTACAGACGAAAACAACAAGAGAAGTCTCCTACTAGTGGATGAAACATTGTGCAAATTATGATACAAGCATGAGATTTGGCTTGGTTGTTCTCTAGGGCTTCTTGGTCAAATCTGCCTGGGTTTCCCAAACTTTTTGTCTGGGTACCCACTTTTTTAAAATGACAAACCATTGCGACCCAATTCACGATATTCCTTATCTAGTCCTTATCGTGAGAAGAGCGAATTTGTGCCTAAATGAACGTTCCTGACAATTTTTACTGCCATTTCTCCACCACCTCGTTATTTTAAATAGGCCTAGGTAAACCAGCCATTTTGAAGAGCTATATGTTTGATAAATCACAACTTAGTTTTATGCACATATTGAAAACATTTTGGCCTCATATGTTAAATACTTTATAAATGAATAGGCTTTCTCATTGTTTGTATTTCCTCTCATCAATAAAACAATGTAGGCTACACTAGCCTTTCATACTTCAATGTTATACTATAATTATCAGAACAATATGAACAATCAGCACTATCAAGACATGCTTCTTATTTAAAATTTTGCCTACGCAAAGTGTAAATTCTCACGAGTAGGAGCCTGCATGTTCACACCAGAAGTGCATTTCTCCGCGCCGGTGTTCTATCAGTGCTAAGGTGACCAGCGGCTCACTGGGATATTCCAGAATTGGAGGACAATTAGGCATCTACACTTTTGAAAAACTGACCATTTATTTTTTACAATTTTCTGTTGTGTATTTAAGAAAAACAGGCAAAAAAACATTAAAAATGTGATTGGTCTAGCTCAGGCATCAAAGGTACACTTTTTATGAGAGGTTTTATGTGTGTGCTATACTTGGCGCAACCCTGTTACCAAAACTCAGGAACCTGAAAACAGTATATTTTAAAATATTTTTCAGTAAATCCTTATACCATTAAGTAAAGAAAGTCACATTCACCATGAATACTCACTCATTTCAAATAAAATGGGATTATATACATTTAATTTTATGCAACCCTGTTACCCAAATGATGCTAACAGGGTTGCAAATCCATGCTAATGTTAGCTTTTATCTCAGGAACAGATGCTAGCTGAGTTCAGGGATTGTTTGTTAGCAACAAGGTCGAGGTCAAACATAGTTATATGATTTTTTTTTTTTTTTTTTAAATAATATGAGTAACAGGGTTGCATTAGTTAGAGTGACAGTCAATCAAGGCTGAAAAGATTTGAAAAATATGAAAAGTTGAAGAGAGGACTTACCTTTGGTCTTGCCATTTCTTTACCTAATGTCTTGATGATGTAATTTCCTGTGTGACATGTAACTCACAGTTTTTTCTCTTCCTCTGCTAGGCTAGGATAGGTGTAAGTAACAGGGTTGCATGCATATTGTGGGACACAACTTAAGTTTATTATTACAACTATTAAAAATATGTTGAATAATAATAATAATAATAATAATAATAGAGATCAAGAAAATAATAGCAAGAAAATTAAATTTAAAACATTTTTTTAATGTTATATTTGACATGCAAGTTGATCAACAAGAAGGCGGGACAAGAGCAAAATGCTGTTTTGGAGGGTACATGAGGGTTATTAGGTATTTTAAAAAACATTTCGGAATAATTTTACTATATATATATAAATATATATATAATTTTACTATATTTATGTTTGGTCTCAGGACAAGTATAAATTACATAACAATGTCATGTTTTAATATTTTTTGTTTATATTATATGACATTTCATGGCTGGGACTCCAATTCTGGAATGGCCCATAAAGGGCTGCCCCCCTTCTGTGTCTGGAGTGTAGGCTATGCCAGCGTAAATAAAAATGTGACACGCAGTTGTGCCGTGTGCACTAAAACGATACAGATATATCTTTGATAGGCCAATAGCGGTCGAAGCCGACTGATAAATCGGTCAGGCTCTACATAAAATCTGGTAAATCCAAACCACCAGGCTTGACAACATAGGAATCAACACCAAGATCATTCAAATGAACCAACTACACACATTTCTATGAAAAACATCTACTTTTGGAGGCCAATTTCACGGCCATCTTGAAAAATGGCAGCCATCTTGGATTTTCTATCAGCCGATTTCATCAGAAACCTCTGGAGAACAAACACACCAAATGTCATGCTTGTATCATAATTTGCACAGTTCCTCTCACTGACGTTATCCGCTCCACTATACGCAACCATGCTGTGCTCCCCTCCCCTACAGCCCTCACCTCAACCCTCTTCATGCAGATGTGTTTACCTTGCCTGTGCTTTTCTCTCAGGGGGACGTGTATCAATGGAACTAAGAGCAAGCGATGTTCCCATTCTTTCCCAAAGTGAAGCAACCATTATGGTATGACTGAAACACAGATGACACCTGACAGATACTGTATATGTTGTTGCAAATAAAATATGGGTCAGTACACCAGCACCAGGTAAGGTCTTTCCATTTTTGCGCTGATGGGTGAAGCATGCCCTGGCGCGGTGGCTCGCTCGCTCAGATATGTCAGATATCTGTGCTAATAACCGTTATGACATCTCTGCAATAACCATATTGAATTGAATGCGTATATTATCCAGTGCAGTTGAATCTAAATACAGACTCAGATTGGTAACAGGTCATTTTATAGGCCATCCAATGATATGACTTGATTTTAATCTGCACCACGGCAAACTCTAACATCTTGGAGGGACCAGTACCACTTCCCATGATTAGGATGTGATCAGTCTGGTTAGTTGTAAGTCCAAACGGTGACCTCCAAGTGAGTTTGTGTATGGTCTTATGTGGGAAGATGGTACCACCAACTACGCAGTTTTTGTGTTTTTTCTGCTTTTCAAGGCAGAAGTCAACAAGGCGCTCACCGTTGTTTTTCCACACACCATGTCTCCCTATAGCTCTGTCGCAGCTGTCATTACCGGCTACAACCTTGGGATTTATGTCACCTATGATCAGTAACAATATCTCTCTCTCAGCTTCATTTGTTAGTGCATAACATTGTATGGTGGTCAGTTTACAATGTTTGGAATTGAAGAAAGCCCTGATCATTCTGTCACTCACAGGTTCCCACTCTACCAAGGTTTTTGCCTTTTCTTTGGAGACTATGAGAACCATGCCGTGTATGTGCTTATCTTCATGCCCTGAGTAGAGGACAACCGATCCTTCACTGGTTGTTTGGCGTCCAGAACCAGTCCATCTTCATTCACTGATTCTCAAAATATCCAGCCTGTACCTTTTCATCTCACTAGTGACCTGGGCAGGTTTGGACATCTCATACATGGTGCGCACGTTCCATGTTCCTAGACTGACCTTTGTTTTGGGCCCAAGTAGGCTATCGCACTCCTAGCTTCCCGTTGAGGGCTTTCTCTAGGAGTGGTCATACTGCCAAAGATGTGGCTCAAGTCTACTACGGGGCCCATGGTAATTGTAGCATTTGTCGTAGTTTCTGTAACATTTTGTGTCTTTTTCCACGGTGGAGTTGTTTGCATCACGCCCAATCCCCAATCTGGAGGGCCAGGTGTTGCTTTTCGTCTGGCCTCTACCCTGAAACCTGGCCAGCTTGGTTGAACCTGCTGGGGGGTGAACCCCCCGCCGGTATAGCCTTCATGGTCATGGAGGCACACAAGCCTTCTCACCATGACAAGGTAGCAACACGGGGGAAGGGGAACACAATCAAACGTGTAGATGTCCAGATAAATTGTGTCTTACTTACTTCTGTGTCTGTGCCATTGTGTCTTACTTACTTCACCACCTAAAGGGAAGTGAATAGTCCAGGCAATGGAATTTGTCCAGAACTATCAAAATAATCTGTGTTCGCCCATCAGCGATAAACCAAGCAGGACTGGTCTATACTACGAAACAGGATTATGGGGTTAGTGTGATAACTTCAGGTGAAGTAAGTTACGTGAACCGTGTTCTTTACTATGAAGCCCTGTCCTGGTTCTCTTGAGAGAGCAAACCTGATTAAGGCACAGGTCAAATACATTGGCTTGATTTTTTGGGGATTTTTTATTTATTTTTATTATTATTATTTTTTAAATCTGTGCCATTAAAAGAAAATAGCCTTAACATTTACATAGTATGTCTTCTTTCGTGGTGTGTGCGGTGTAACCCATATTTATTTTGTAACAATGACAAACTGGTAGGCTATCACTAACTCCTGAAAGTTATGCAGTTATGGTATATTTTGGCATTCGCATGTCAAGTCTGTGCTTACAGTTTGTTGTATTTCAATGTAGAATTCCCTAGATTTCCTTTCGGTGCAAATGGAATATGACTGCAACTCTGAATCACAGCTGGGTGAGGAGCTGGCGAGGCTACAGGTAACCATTTCTCTTCTATAGCCTCTCTAATCTATTAAAACCCTACAATAAAGCAATGAGTGTTTTACTGCCAGTATATTCCAGTGCATTCTATGCTTCACTTTGTGTCACCTCAGATAATATAGAGAGTACATCACATATTCAACACATGTTCACATACAAATGAAACTATAAATCCAATCCATTCTCGATTTTTGAGCTAGTAAATGCTGTAGGCTAACTACACATTTCTAGGCATTGTGTATTTAATGCATATCTAGGATACTGTATATGTTACGTAACACATTATATGTGGTTAAATAGTGCAGTGCTCGTTGGGGCCAGTGCCTATTCCACACAGTAGTTCATGATAATTGTGATTCCAATATTGTGTTCTAGAGGTCCAGTGGGCAGATGCCTATTCTGATTGACAATATGAATATCAGAGGTTGTTCCTTCGACCAACTTCAGCCTGTTCTACAAGGTAAATCTAATACATTTTTGAAATAATCCATGTGATGAGCAGTCAGATTCTGTAACAAATTCTAGGCAATGTTATGCAGACCTTTGAGTTACCAGGATTGTAGCTATACATGTTTTAAGTCCTCACCAGTCTGGATTTAGAGCTAATCATAGCACTATTTCAGCTGTCACGCTGGTCACTAATGACATAATCTCAGCATGAGACAACAGGAAACACTGTGCTGTCCTCTTTGTAGATCTCTCAAAAGCATTTGATACGGTCGATCACCAGTTGCTTTTAAACTGACTAGTATTGGTTTGGATAGAGATGCTTGTGACTGGTTTCAGGATTACCTGTCATCAAGGTGTCAGTGTGTGAAATCGGGTAACATTCAATCTGATTTCCTGCCTCTAGCTAAAGGTGTGCCCCAGGGATCGGTGTTGGGTCCTGTTCTTTTCACCATCTATATTAATATATTGTCTTTACACTAACTGGCTGTCATGTTCATTTATATGCTGATTATACTGTTGTCTACTGTATTGCGGATACTGTTCAGGAAGCCAAATCTAGCAAATCTAAGTTTATGTTGTTCTCTAGAGCCAGGACTATTGATTATGATCGACTCTACCTTTCAACTACTAATGGCCTACATATTGAGAGAGTCACAGAGTACAAATATCTTGGTTTGTGGTTGGATGGTAAACTCTCTTTCAAGTTTCATGAAGATAATCTAGCCTCTAAACTGCAGCAGAAAATTGGCTTCCTGTACAGAAACCATTCTAGCTTTCCTATGTTCAGTAGGAAGAGAATTGTTCAAGCTGTTCAGTATTAGACTATGGTGACACTATCTATAGACATGCATCTATGACAACCTTGAAACCCTTGGACCCTGTCTACCACTCTGCCCTAAGATTTATTACGGTTGATAGATATGACACTCACCACTGTGTTCTTTATCATAGCCATCTCTTTCTCTAAGGTGCAACTATCACTGGTATTTGTTTATTTCCAAAGCCATTATTGGTAAACTTCCACTTTACATCTTGTCTCTGTTGGACTGGAGCCTTGGCACCTGCCAGAACAGATCTAATGATAAGCTTGTTGTCAGGGTTCCTCGAGTGCATTCTGAACTTGGAAGGGCTGCTTTTTTCCATGATGCTCCTTATACTTTGAATATGTTACAACAGACTCTAAAGCTTGAGGTCCTTCCGTCAGTCACAGAGTTTAAGTCCATGGCTCTAGACCTATGTACTTCAACCTGTAACTGTTTTTGATTATTATTATTTATTATTATTATTGTACATTGCATTTGTTTTGTTGATTTGATTTGTGTGTCTGTGTAAACTCGTCATCACTAAATGAGGGAGACTTTAGTGCTTCACAAGTATAAATAAAGGTTTGAAATGAAAATGAAATACAATCCTGGTGACAAATCCTAATATAACAAACTTAGAAGTAAGGATTTGTTTCCATTGTTAAAATCACATCAAGATGGTGAACTCACTTGATCAGGTTCTATTCCGTAGCGCTACACCCCACATGGCTCTAATGGTTTACGCCCACTGAAAAAGAAAAACAGTGCGCACCTGCAGCCAATCAGAGTACAGATGCTACTATATAAGCACGCTGCAACCAGCGTTTCTCTTCTAAAAAACCTTCAGCTCAACACAAAGACTGAAGAGAAGAACAAGAGAAGATGAGCAAGTTCACCCAGAAGACGATGGCGCCGGTGGCTTCCTTGCCCCGGCTGACCGCTCAACTTCAAGATCTCTGCTGCTGCGTGACCTGGATGAAGGCAATGGCCAAGATCACTGCTTCGCCTGTCTGTGACTGCAGCATCTCGCACCCATTCCCGCCTGCCCAGTTTGCATGCAGCTGAGAGGATGCACTTGGCTCAATTCTTTGCCAAACATCCTCCACCACTCGAAGACGCCCTGTCGGTGCACGCTTCTGAGAATCCTGGAGAGATCTGCACTGTGCCTGGAGGTTCCAGTCACACCGTTGGGACCTACCATCGCAGCTGTCTGGGTTCCCGGTGCGGTCACCTGGGCTTCGGCTCGAAAAACACTGACACGGGCGACCGAGGACAAGACCATGATGGCTCTTGCTGAGAAGAGCTACATGCTGGGAGCACAAGCGGCAGCCATAGCCCCTTCAATCGCAATGCTAAGCTCAGCTATAGTGCCAATCTCGGCAGGGCAGCGGCCTCTCTCCCAAGATTAAGTTATGGCAGGATCTAGTAGTTCGGTGCTGTCCTGACTGGTCCCATTATGAGGTTTCGTGTTTTGGTACCTTGCGTGAGAGCAGTAGCTTCTACTTCCTCGAAGGCGAGAGAAATTACCAACTGCAACATCGTGTAAACTGGGAATTTTGTCAGTGAATTAGGCTGAGGCTTGGGTTACAAGCAAGGTTTAGAAGGCTTATCTTTGCATCCCAAAACCGGCGCTCGCCTGCCAGCCCCTCACACAGTGGCTTCGCCCATCCGCCTTTTCGGAGAGTACGGTGCATAGCTGTTCTAGTACGGGCGTGTGAAGACTGGGACTACAAGGTTTTTTGAGAGAACCGTCGCTCCAGATATTTCACCGCTCCCGTGATCTCGCCTTCAGCAGCGGTCTTGCCTATTCCCTTGAAAGCGGGGAATGCAAGACCCTGCTGCTCGGTTGTATGGAATGTAGCTAGGGCTCTGGCGGTTTTACTGTCACTCTGGCTACCTCAGCACAACCGGGAATGATTGTCACAGACGCTCAGACAGCAGCTCCACTTTTACCTTACCCCCTAACGTGTAGCCTAGCTGGAGGGTTGCACAGCACATGAGGGCTAGGACGGTGGCGGTAAGACTACCGCTCTAGCTACCTCTCCACCCCCAGAAATTAGTGCTACAACTCGCCACCCTTTAGCCTCTAGCTTTGCTAGCTGGCCCAGCCGAGACTTAGCCAGCTCGCATGTGTTGAAGGCGCAGGGGGTGCTTGAGTGTACGGCAGTGATGCAATTTCAACCTCCTGGAGCTTGAGACGGTATTGCTTGTTCTACGCCACGTCGCCCACCTTTTACGAGATTGCGATGTGCTAGTGCGGTCGCAGACTGCGGTGTCCTGCATCATCTGACATGGATGGGTTCGCTCACCGGCCCTACACAGCTTGGAGGTGGAGCTATGGTGCTGGGTGCGCATCTATTGACCTGGCTCATCCCGCATTGGCCAGATGCGCTGTCCCAGGAGGGGACGGTCAATTTGTGCACCCCCGGTGCTGGGCCAGCCTCTGATGGCTTGGTTACTGAACGGTGGAGAATTGTCTCGCAGAGGCCTCTATCTCTATTCATACCCTCTGGATAGACGCTTTCTGTGAGTAGTACAGTGCATCCGCCCTGTACGTAAGGCCACTGCTCCCCAGTGGCTGCTTTGCTCCTCACTTTGATGTTGGGCAAGCAGGTCAGTGATCTTTGCGCACTGTCGACACAGCCTGGGTGCCTTGTCATCACTGGTGATACGAGCAAGGCTGTATTGCAGCCTAACCCTTCCTTCGTTCCGAAGGTGGTTAAGAGCACTTATGCTTAGTACACTACACACTTACACTTAGGCTTTCAGGCTGCAAGCTTTCTTTCCCCCACCCCACGGAATTGTGGAGGATGCTTACCCTGGTAAGGTGGGACCGCCGCTATCGACAGCAACTCTCCCATTGGCCTTGCGAGGGCATCACCATGGGTTGGCGGGATGTTCCCTGCCTGGGAATGTCACTGGGTGCACTCCATGAGAGCCGTCAACCTTGGTTGCCCTCTTTAGTGGAGTACCGGTGGCAGACATTTGTGCAGCTGTGGCTTGGGCGTCGCCTTTTGTCAGCTACTCCCTCTCGGATGTGCTGTCCACTCCCTTGGCCACATCTATGCTGGGCACATAGAGGAATGGAGATGTTCTGTTCATTGTTATGCAGCAGTCCATTCTCTTGCGATAAGTGGCTTATGAGGTGAGGTACTGGTAGGTTAGAGTTACAGTGCGTAACCGCCGCTTAGTCCTCCCTCAGCTCACCTCTTATCCTAGCCCTCAGCTGGCGGAGTGTGGTGGGGTGGGCCAGAGCCTTCTGGGGATTCTTTGGGGATATGCTTATGTTACTTTGGAGTTCTTGGCCCTTGCCATGCTGGCCTGTGTCTTTGGAAATGGGTTCAGCAGCGGAGTACATCTGGCGAATGTTTGCTCCACCTATACCATTAGGAGCGGAGTCCTGTGGGGCAGAGCTTCACGAAATAGAACGATGGTTACGCACCGTGACCCAGTTCTATGAGTGGAGCCACACAGGGCTTGGTCCTTGCTGACCTAGTAAGTCGCTGAAAGTTGTACCTTTTGGGACAAAAGACTGCAAACAGACAAACACTGGTTGCAGTGTGCTTGTATAGTAGCACCAGTACTCTGATTGGCTGCAGTTGTGCACATTGTTTTTCTTTTTCAGTGGGCATAGCCAGCTACGATAGGGTAAACCATTACTGTGGGTCTCCGCTCCACTTATAGAACTGGGGTTATGGTGAGCACTTTTTGACGTTAAGTGATGACCTAAAGTTAACATTTAATTATGCATGGTACCTGTATCATGTACATATGACAAACAAAACATCAGTGATCAGTGAATCCCTGAATCCAATGATAATTAAATTGCTTATCTGTTTAGATAATGTAAGTACACAGAGATCAGGGGAAGTTGATGCATCGGATGAATATTGTCAAATTTACTGGGCGCCATCAATACACCTGACCTCTAATCGTTCTTTACACAAAAAAAAGAGAAGGTGTCTCAGGGTTTGGAAAGTTGTCAGTCAGCACTGATAGTATATATATCTATATATATATATATCAGACAAATAGTGTATCTTTATGTATTTTTGACACAATCTTGTATAGCATTTTAACATAGTCCACATGGGTGTTCTAAAATGATTTCAGCTCTGAGAAACCAGAATCTCCCTATTTTGGGATGTACCATGGTGGACTTGTTCGGAGAACTAGACATGGTGGATATCACCAACAGGTAACAGTTTCACTGTTTGACTGTTTCTCTACTACTCATACCTCTTTAAAAATATTCCTTAAACACATCTTATGCATTTCTTCCACAAATAGTCTTTCAGGTGGTGTTGAAGATGCAGCCCCAAGGAAAAGCTACCAGAGTGTGTGGGATAAATTTGGAACGCAAAGCCCAACAGAGCGAGACAGTTTCCTGAATGAGTCCTTTCCTACGGGCTTCCAGTGGGCCACTTCCAGTGAGTCCTTCAAGGTTGAGGGTGGCTGGTTAGAAGATAAAAAAGGCCAGACAATTTGGGACCGTTTTGGCCATGAGAACGAAGTCTTTGAGAATCAGACCGCTGACCTGGCCTGTGACAGTTACCATAAGGTGGAGTATGACGTCTACCTACTCAGAGGTCTCCTCGTAAACACCTACCAGTTCTCCATCTCCTGGGCCCGCATTTCCCCCTCTGGCCACTGGGGGAGCCATTCTGAGAAAGGGGCTCTTTATTATGACAGGCTCATCGATGCTCTACTTGAGTCTGGCATAGAACCAGCTGTCACCTTACACCACTGGGATCTTCCCCAGGCACTCCAAGACTATGGAGGATGGACCAATGCCTCTATTATAAAAGCCTTCAAAAACTATGCTGACTTCTGCTTCTCCAGGTTTGGAGATAGAGTTAAGACCTGGAACACTTTCAGCAGCCCCTGGGTGGTGAGCCATGCTGGGTATGGAACTGGTGAGCATCCACCTGGAATGAAGGACTACGTGGTTGCTTCTTACCAGGTGAGGGAGCAGCAACTGTACACACTCTCCCAATGATCGTCAAGATCCTCAAGATTTCATTGAGATGAACTATTTATGCATACATAAATAAAAACTGAAAGTGCATTCTCATATTATTATAATTATTATAATTAATAGTGTACATCACTTTATGCTAAATAGATGTAGTAGTAGTAAATAATTATAGGACTCGAGGGGGGGTTGGGGGCGGTCTTTAATCAGCCACACGGTGACACACATGTAACACACTGTAAACGGCAACATAGCACACAACACACACATGCAACCTTCGGGCATCGAACCGAGAACCTTGCGATCCCCAGCCGGCCGCTCTACCTCCTGAGCTGCGTGCCGCCCAAACACACAGTCTTGGTTAACACCATAAACAAACATTGATAGAATAAGCAGCTTATTCCTCATCTGGTAGTGCAGAATGTTTTCAACATGTTCAATTCAAATAAAACCTCTTCTAAGCATGCGGGAGGCAACTGGATGTGTAAGAGGTTATGTACAATCAAAATCAGAGCAGAGGCTGTCGGAAAAAACAAGGATATTTCAGACCATTGGCTATACATTATTTTTCTTTCATGAGAAATTTATCAGAAAAGAACTAGAAGTAGATGCCAGGGCTCCAGAATAAACTAGTCACTGTCGAAACTGATACCAGAAACCTTTTCACCTAGCGGCAGGAGTAGCCTATATGATTTGCAGTGATGATGGCACTACACAATACTGTTAATCATGCTGTGAATTAAAGATTTTAACACATTTTATATGGTTCCCAAACAGGTGACTCACAACATGCTGAAGTCCCATGCTGAAGCCTGGCATATTTACAATGATAAGTACCGGAAGCAGCAGGGTGGAAAAGTAGGCATTGCCCTGAACTCTGATTGGGCTGAACCTCTGAACTCGACCCAACGTGAAGATATTGCAGCTGCTGATCGTTACTTGCAGTTCATGCTGGGTTGGTTTGCCCATCCCATATTTGTGAATGGGGACTATCCTGCATTGCTTAAGAATCAGATTGAGCAGAAAAGGCAAGAATGTCCATTTCTTGAACCTGCCAGACTGCCTGTCTTCACTGCTACAGAAAGCCAGCGGATCCGTGGAACGGCTGATTTCTTGGGGCTGAACCATTATACCTCCAGACTAGTCAACAACAGTGCTGGTGGCTGCTTCCCTGGACCACAAGCAGTGGGAGACTTCCAGGCTCATATGGATCCCTCGTGGTCTGCTACAGTTTCTGACTGGATCCGTCCCGTACCATGGGGTCTACGTCGGTTACTTAATTATGTCTCAGAAGAGTATCTGAAAGTAACAAAGGTTCCTGTTTATATAACAGGAAACGGGATGCCCACAGGGTACAGTGGAGACACTCTCAATGACACCCACCGAATAGAATACTTGAAGAACTACATCAACGAGGCACTGAAAGGTTAAAATAATTAACCCCATACTGCACAACACCCAGTAATCTTCCACACCATGTTGCTGTACTGTATAAAGAGAATCTAGAGGCTCTAAAATGCAATTTGCTTCTGTGTTTTAGCCATTCATGTGGACGGAATCAACGTGCAGCGGTTCACAGTGCAGTCGCTCTTGGATGGTTTTGAGGGGCCACAGGGATACAGTGAAAGATTTGGATTGCACCTTGTTGATTTCGAAGACCCTAACAGACCTAGAACCCCAAAGCAGTCTGCCTATTTCTACTTTCAGGTTATCAAGAGAAATGGGTTTGGTGCTATAAGAGACAGTAATCCTTCACAAGGGTCAATGTTTCACATCACTTTGCAGGGGCCCTCTTTGCCGCCATCGGAAGTTCCATCAAAATCTAAGGTCGTTTGGGAAAAGTTCTCACGCCAGTCCAACTTTGAGAGGAAACTCTATCACTATGGTACCTTCCCAGAGGGATTCCATTGGGGAGTAGCATCCTCAGCCTACCAGATTGAAGGTGGCTGGAATGCGGATGGGAAGGGTCCAAGTATTTGGGATACTTTCACCCAGAAGCCTGGTAAAATTCCTGGGAATGCTACAGGTGATGTGACCTGTGACAGCTACCACCGGTTAGAGGAGGACCTGTACATGCTTCGGGCTCTGAAAGTAAAGTCCTACAGATTCTCTCTATCCTGGTCCAGAATCTTTCCTAATGGGCAGCACACTTCCCTGAACCAGAAAGGAATCGACTACTATAACAAGCTAATCAATGGTCTCTTAGCTTTTAACATCACCCCAATGGTAACGCTCTACCACTGGGACCTCCCTCAAGCCTTGCAAACATTTTATGGCTGGGAAGACATGCGGATGATTGACATCTTCAATGACTTCTGTGACTTCTGCTTTGCCACCTTTGGGGACCGAGTGAAGTTTTGGTTGACCTTCAACCAGCCCTATACAATTGCATGGTCAGGATATGGACTTGGTCAGTTCCCACCAAATGAAAAAAGTCCTGGTTTCACACCATACAGAATTGCTCATAACCTTCTTAAAGCACATGCCAAGGTCTACCACACATATGTTGAGAAATACCGCAAATCACAAGGAGGCCTGGTGTCCATTGCCCTTAATGCTGACTGGGCAGAGCCCAAAGATATCAATGCGCCACGAGAAGTAGTCGCTGCTGACCGAGCCCTTCAGTTCCAGCTGGGATGGTTTGCACATCCCATCTTCAAGAATGGTGACTATCCTGACGCAATGAAGTGGCAGGTGGGTAACAAGAGTGAGCTTCAGGGTCTGACAGCATCCAGGCTTCCTTCCTTTACCGCAGAGGAGAAGGTCTCCATCCAGGGTACTGCTGATGTCTTCTGTATCAACACATACACAACAAAGATAATGCACCATGCAACTGCTAGGCTCTCCCCTCCATCCTACGACTATGATAGGGACTTAAGAGAGGAGGAGGAGGGAGAAGGCCCCACAACTGCCATCGCTAACCAGGGGGCGGCAGCATGGGGCTTACGAAGGCTTCTCAACTGGATCAAAGAAGAGTATGGAGATCCAGAGATTTACATAACTGAGAATGGAGTTGCTACAGAAACTAAGACCACTGTGGATGACACTGCCAGAATATTTTACATTAAAACCTATATTGACGAGGCTCTCAAAGGTAAGCTTGAGATGGCATAACAGTGTATTGCAATATAATGTACATATAATACAGTTAGTTCCAAAAATACCTTGTTACTTAGGCCCTGTACTGCTCCAGTTAAAAATTATAGCGTATGAATGGCGTTTAGGTGCAGACTGTCAGCTTTAATTTGAGGGTTGAGTGAAACATTTGAAACATTTAGAAATGGCAACCTTTTTGTAAATCGTGTTAATAGTTCTCATTATTTGTATGCAGAAAACTACTGTACCACAGAACTTCATAGGGTAGCCTACACAGCACATTTCATCTTCCTAAGTGAAAGTATGCATGCTCTTGTGTCTCAATAGCTTATGACCTGGATAGTGTGAAGGTGAAAGGATACATTGCTGCATCTTTGATGGATTCTTTCGAGTGGCTCAGTGGGTACACTGTAGGTTTTGGGCTCCACCATGTGGACTTCACCCAACCAAGCCGTCCTAGGACGCCCAAACGGTCAGCGCACTACTATTATCAAGTCATGAAGGATAATGGCTTCCCCCGACCTGAGGATGAGAAACCAATGTATGGACACTTTCGCAAGGACTTCATCTGGAGTACAGCAACAGCCTCTTACCAGGTTACTATACCTTCAGATCCTGTTGGGATAGACCTGATTCACGGCTCAGTGATATACCTACTCTGCCCTGTAATGATCGACTGTAGAGGAGCTTATAATGGCTGTAGTGATTGTTAATGATATTATTGTATGTTGAGTTTTCCTGGCCTGATCGCTTACAAAAGGAGTGCTGTGTCAAAGGTTCTTCATGCGAGATAATCTAAAGAGATAAACTTTGCAAATTGGAACATGCCATAAAGCATGAAATAGTGCCAGTGTAGATTATATTGCATATGTTGTAAACAGTTTGATGAGAACTGAACATGCAATATCTCCAATCTTACCTACCGTAAGGTAATACTTTGATGTGTATTCACTTCAACCCTGAACCTGGTTAATTTGCTAATATAGATATACTGTATGTGTGTGTGTGTGTGTGTGTGTGTGTGTGGGGGGGGGGGGGTGTACCACCTTTAAGTGTGTAACATTTTCCTTCTGATTGTCATAGCCCATGAAAATGTTCCCTTTCAACAATATTCAATATATCAATGAATTCATCTCTATTCCCTTTCTAGATTGAGGGGGGATGGAGAGAGGATGGAAAAGGCCTTAGTATCTGGGACAAGTTTGCCCACACTCCTCTGAGAGTCTTCAATGATGACACAGGGGACATTGCCTGTGATAGTTACAACAAAATTGAAGAGGACATCACTATACTAAAGATGCTGAAGGTGACCCACTACCGCTTTTCCATATCCTGGTCCAGGGTGATGCCAGATGGCACCAACAAACACATCAATGAGGCCGGCCTCAACTACTACCACAGACTGGTGGACGCTCTGCTGAATGCCAACATTCAACCTCATGTGAGTTATACAAATGTGATTATGCACATATTTAAAATTAAAATCAGATCTATCAAATTATGTATCGGTTGGTGTATGACTTCAAGACAAACCAAAATTCTAAGATCCCCTCACCTCACTCCCCCTTCACAAACTCTATTCAGGTAACTCTCTACCACTGGGACCTTCCTCAAGCGCTGCAGGACCTCGGAGGCTGGGAGAATGACACCATCGTCGACAGGTTTAAAGAATATGCCGACTTCATGTTCAGTCGCCTGGGACCCAAAGTGAAGTTCTGGATCACCATCAATGAACCCTACAATGTAGCCAATGTTGGCCACGGCTACGGAGCTGCTGCCCCTGGTAGCCTACTTGACAGTTTCAATATTTGTGATTCGTTTTCAACTTGGCACCTTTTTATTGATTGACATGGAGATACTTTCTTTGACATACTGCAATGACCTTGATAAGCTATAAGCTAATGACATTCACATGCAGGTTCCAAGAGCTTAAAGGGACATGCCAAGATTTTTTAACATTTAGCTTTTTGTTAGTTTTTGCACTTACTGGGAGTGTATGGGCAGAGGGATGCAGACTATTCTAACTCTTTTCCAGACACTTTGGAGAATCTCAATTGGCTCCGGTTAGCAAAAAGATGAAGATAGCCTACTTTAACTAGCAAGGCGGCTAATGCTAACCGGGGTACAGTGTCTGGAATAGAGTCCGAATATTTTGCATCCTTCTGCTACACTCCCAGGAGCTGCAAAACAAGCAAAATGTTAAAATCCACAGCGTGTCCCATTAAGCATATTAGCAACACGTTGTAAAAATTAATTTGTGTGAAAAGTTAGTTTCCTATCATTTATAAGAAACAGTACAAGTATCAGATTTATAATTCTATCTATGAACAGGCATAAGTTTCAGACCGGGCACACTGCCCTACATTGTGGGCCACAACCTCATCAAGGCCCACGCTGAGGCCTGGCACCTGTACAACGACACGTACCGAGACAAGCAGAGCGGAGTTATCTCCATCACCATCAACTCTGATTGGTCAGAGCCTCGAAACCCACACAAGCAAGAAGATGTGGACGCAGCACGGCGTGTTGTACAGGTACTGGTATACAGTAATGTAGGAGTTTTAATATTAATTCAGTACATAACAATTTGCAACATATTCCAACAACACAATAATGGCAGCAGAAATGGTGTCAAGTGACAAGCACATTATTTCACTGAAGTTCTCTTGTTCTAAAACTTTTGTTGTTAATTAGAATTGCTGTCACTTCATGTTTTTCTTCTGTTGCAGTTCTACATTGGCTGGTTTGCCCACCCTATATTCAATGGAGATTATAGTGACACAATGAAGACAATCATTCGAGACAGAAGCCTCGCCGCTGGTTTAGCTACATCTCGGTAGGCAAAATCCTTTTCAGTACATGTGTAGCCATTGATGATTATCATCATCATACCTCATAGGCTCTGTTTTGCTGGGGCAAAATGAGTAAAATCAGAGCACATTCTACCATAATACTTTGAATACTCTTCTGTAGTTATCATATTGATCTCCTAAGAATATTATCTCATGATTTATCTAAAATGGATATCCACCTTTTTTTGATGAACAATGAAAAAATGTGCTGCAAGACATGCTACTACTAATATTTCAGACTTGTGAGTCTAAAATTAAGCAATAAACCATGAGAGGCCGTGTGTGATTTTATAACAGCTAGGGGGCGTTATTAGGCACGACGCGAAGCGGAATGCCTAAAACCCCCCTAGCTGTTATAAAATCACTTCTGCTATAGTAGATTTTCTGCTATTCTGGATTTTTGAGAGTTTGCTCTGTGCCAGCAAAGTTATTATCACCTTTATTTAAACTCAAGGATCAACTCGAGATCAACTTTGAATGACAATATCATTCAAAACCAAAGTGACAGTAGAAACAGTGACAGTAGAAACAAGACAATTTAGAAATCGGTGTATAATTATTTGGGTCACTACTATCAGCACCCTTATGCAGAGGGACAACATGAGCCATTTTCCAGACAGCAGGGATAACACCTGACAGTAGGTAGAGATTAAAGATATGTGTTATCTGCTCAGCAATCAGGGGAGCAGAGAGATGGAGAAAAAAGGCTGTAGTTTATTTTCACCAGTTGATTTCTTAGGATCAATTGCGTGAAGAGATTCCAGGACTGTGTTTAATAGGACAGGATCTAAATGAAATTGGGAATTATAAGAATAATTCGAAAAAGATGGGTCTATAGAGTTTAGATTGGCTAGGGGCTGAGTATTTTCATAACGGGAAAAATGACAGGCTTCAGATTCAAAAAGGTGTCCAGCAGCAGCAAAGTGTCTGTTGAAAGCAGAAACAACATTCAAAACATTGACAAAGTTAGCATTTTTGAGAAATTTGATAATTGCTCTACCACCGTTTTGGTCATACAATGGATGTGGATGGGCATCTTGAAAAATTATTCAAAAACATGTTAAACTCTCGATTTCACGTGAAATTACTGAGAAAGATATTTCAACCCTGTGGTTGAAATGGTTAATGTAAAATGCCTTTTTTTTTTTTTTTACAGGCTTCCTGTGTTTACCCCTGAACAGATCAAGAGGATCAAAGGCACATATGATTACTTTGGGTTCAACCATTACACCACTGTCCTTGCATTTCCTGTGGACTATGGCACTCTGCAGCATTATGATGCTGATAGGTGAGAATGGAAGTCTAAGATGTTAAACATGTAAACATGTTTTTCACACTGTCATTACACCCAAACTCATAGTAATGTATGGGTGCATGGTTAATCTGTCATCTTCTTCTGTATCACTGTGCCTTGAGATTTGTCACTGCATGTATTCTCTTGTCACATCTTACTCATCATTGCACATTGCATGTAAAAGTGGACTGGCCATCCTTGTATGTATGCAGGTGTACCCACTGGTTGAGCTTTATATACAAAACTCACCTTTGTCTGGTCCCTACCTATCTGTGTATTTACCTCCTCAGAAAACAGGAACATTATATACAAAACTCTCCTTGGTCTGGCCCCTACCTATCTGTGTATTTACCTCCTCAGAAAACAGGAACATTATAGCCTCCACTCATAGGACACTTTGCAATTGAATGTTCCGCGTGTTCGTACTGAGCTGGGCAAAAAAGCGTTTAAGTACGCTGCCCCCTCTGGCTGGAATACTCTCCAGAAAGACTTACAATTACAAGAAGTGATCAGTTATGATGCTTTCATATCGATATTAAAGGACTTAGAATGTGAAAGTATTGGAAATTGCCATTGCTTTTAATTCAGTATCTGTACCCGCCCAAACTTGCTTTTAATGTCTTGTTATTATATATTATGTCTGTCTTTGTGTATTGAGCGTCTGCCTGTGTCCTTGTGCTGCCCTCTTGGCCTGGTCCCTCTTGGAAAAGAGATTCAATATCTCAATGAGGTCATCTGGTTAAATAAAGGTTTCATAAAAATAAAAATAAAAATCTTCTCATACAGGGGCGCAGGAACTATTGCTGACCGCACCTGGTTGGATTCAGGCTCGTCCTGGCTGAAAGTCTCTCCGTTTGGATTCCGTAAAATCCTTAACTTCATTAAGGAAGAGTATGGAGACCCTCCCATCATTATCACAGAGAACGGCATCTCGGAGCGAGGCCCTGTGGACCTCAACGACATCCATAGAGTCCACTACTACGAAAGCTACATCAATCAAGTCCTCAAAGGTACGAAACACATCATGACCTTATCCATTCACTGATAACATACTGTAGGTTATCTACTACAGTCTAACACACCAACCAAGACACTTAGTGATTAGTTTAAAGAAATGTGTTTTTTCCCTCATCTCAGAATGATAATCGGGTACCCAGACATTTCTCCAGCACTGGAATAGCACAAAACAAAGTGTAGAGAAAGGTCTGGCTATGTGAGATGTCTTTTCCCTCACAGGAAAATATTCCTTAAGCTGTAATGCCCAAAATTTACCCCTGGGGATTAATAAAGTTTATTTTATCTTTATATCATCTTAAGCTACAATTCAACAATTAAACAAATGAATTTATTTCAGCATATCTGCTGGATGCTGTTGATATCCGAGGATATACTGCCTGGTCTTTGATGGACAATCTAGAGTGGGCTACAGGATTTTCAGAAAGATTTGGACTGTTCCACGTGAATCGCTCCGACCCCAACCTTCCCCGCATAGCAAAGAGCTCTGTTGCTCGCTATGCCACCATCATCACCTGCAACGGCTTCCCTGACCCAGCAGAGGGCCCTCACGAGTGTTTGAACCCTGACCCCGAAGGTAATGTTTTTCATTTCATTGTCTTCATTATGAAAAATGTTATTTATGAAAGGTGTAATTATTACATGCTACCTGTACAGTTTGTCACACTAGCATCATGTTGCCTGAAAAGCTGCTGCTTTGCTTTTATTGTATATTTCTCCTGACCAGTCAATTCATGTTCTCCTCTTTTTCATTCTCATGTTCATGTACCTACCACACCATACCTTCTCTTGCTACAGGTACGAGTGTACCCACCACACCCCCTACAGAGAGCGATGTTAATTTCCTGGGTATGCAACTCTCACCTGAAGACGCTGAAGCCGGTCTCTATACCATCTTCTCCCTTCTCATAGTGACTGTCATCTCAGCCATCGTCATGTCTTATTGCTTCCTCAAGACCAAAAAAAAGTTTTCTCAAACCTACATGTAGACCAAGTAGTGTCCTATTGCTTCCTGAAGACCAAAAAGAAGTTCATAATCATGATCAAGTAGAACTATCTCCAATTGAATGACTTGAGCAACTCATTTTAGCTTTTGCTTAATATGTACATTCAATCCAACAGGTATGTTAGTATCCATATAAATATATTGGTGCTTGCCGCACCTGACAAAAATTACCATATTTGCAAATGCTTTTATTTGAAAGTTCTTTAATTGTCTTTATGTTGTATGCTACGCATTACAATTAAGAAGCAACACACTCCCATGAAACCACCACCTTAGCAGACGAATCTTAGCTTTAAACATTTGAATTGATATGTTACTGGTCCTATAGGAACAAATCTGTAGCTATACCTGAAATGTGCTTGCCTTTACAATATGCACTCAAAAATGCTTTGTTGATGATGAATCCCACTAGCAGTATGTGTCTGTAATAAACAAGGACTATTGCTTTTCATTTGAGGAAAATTCAGTGAGCTTTGTTGCAGTCTTTGTCCATTTAACTGCATTTAAAGGGGATAACATACAGTATGTCTCCATTGTATGTCCTCCAGTATGTCTCCTATTCGTCTAATGAGAATACAAACACGGTGGCAAGGTCACAATCATACATTTCCCATTTAAACTCTTCCCAAGACAATTATATCTGGCTTGGGACGCATCACAAATAAAGTGACCATTACTTACACC
Source organism: Borostomias antarcticus (assembly GCF_949987555.1). Taxonomy (NCBI): domain Eukaryota; kingdom Metazoa; phylum Chordata; class Actinopteri; order Stomiiformes; family Stomiidae; genus Borostomias; species Borostomias antarcticus. The sequence goes on from NC_140235.1 coordinate 7,492,909, forward strand.
TTCATTGTAAACTTTATTCAGTAGGGCCTCCTGGATGAAGAGTGTGTGGAGGAAGGGCTGTATGTCACTGATTCAATGCCAATGTACTGTACACTTCATTCTTCTCCTTCCAACCAATTGCTGTTGAAGATGACCTTGAGGTCTTGTTATTCAAGCTCAAATTGTTTTGAGTTTACACAGGATGACATTTAAAAGGAGGAGTATTCACATTATGCATTTTCATTAAGCAGTCTGTTCAGATGGTAGAGTTCCTACAGTATAGTGCTTGGTTCTTGTTTTCAATGGCTGGAGCTGACTCGCCTGCCTGGTGGTTTAATTATAGAAAAATACAACGTATTTTGCCCCAGAAACTGCGATTCCATTTCTAGTTACATCAATCAATCAATCAATCAATCAAAGCTTTATTTGTATAGCGCATTTCATACCCAGAGGCAACACAATGCGCTATACATGGCTGTTTGCACCCTGAATTGTACCAATATTGAAAGAGTTACAGTATGTAAATATTACCTTATATAGATGATGATCTTTCCTTTCTTTTCCTTTATGATTACTTCTCAAAGAAGATCTGACCCAAAATTAGGTATTTGTAAGCGTCGTCTGTCTTAAAATAATAGGAAAGGTAGTTCAAGCTCTTTTACCTGTGCTAGATAACAGTGATTATACTGTACTTATGAATTCTTCTGCCAACACCTCTGACTCATTATCATAGTGTGCTTTGTTTTATTACAGGGGACAAATACACAACATATCACTGTTTTATTACAGGGGACAAAAACACAACATATCACTGTTTTATTACAGGGGACAAATACACAACATATCACTGCACCTGATGTGATGATCGTCCCACACACCAGTAGTTAATCTGGATTGACCAAGCGTGTTCCGGAGGCTAACCTCCTACCTCCCTCTGAAACACCAGTAGTTAATCTGGATTGACCAAGCGTGTTCCGGAGGCTAACCTCCTACCTCCCTCTGAAACACCAGTAGTTAATCTGGATTGACCAAGCGTGTTCCGGAGGCTAACCCCCTACCTCCCTCTGAAACACCAGTAGTTAATCTGGATTGACCAAGCGTGTTCCGGAGGCTAACCCCCTACCTCCCTCTGAAACACCAGTAGTTAATCTGGATTGACCAAGCGTGTTCCGGAGGCTAACCCCCTACCTCCCTCTGAAACACCAGTAGTTAATCTGGATTGACCAAGCGTGTTCCGGAGGCTAACCCCCTACCTCCCTCTGAAACACCAGATAGGCCACTAGACATGGTCTACCAGCAAGTCTGAACAACTTTCTGAAGAAGCTTTTGACCTCTGCAATATTGTGTAGACCTATTTTGTTGTTTTCTATTCTCTTTTTCCGTTTCATAGATATAGGACAAATAAAATGCATGACCCCTTTTATCTTCTTGACCACAATATTACAACTTCACTGCTAAATTAGAGCTGACTGAGGATAAACAAGTCTAAGGACGTTCTAGCTGGCTAATCATTATACTATATGCATGTCCTCAGATGAGATAAGCAACTATTTATTGTGCTTTGACATGAATGTTTACTAGACCGTCCACCTATTGTTTTGGGTCACATTTATCATGAAGAATTCGTTTTCTCAGAGTACCGTTGCTTAGCCTCCTTCACTGCCTTTCTAAACCTGTAGGCTACTTGGCCTCTTTGAAACAGACCTTATCCCCACTCCTATGTGCTTCCTCTTTCTCCAGCCCTAACCTCCTGTCAGTCTGGCTGTGAACCAGGGCTTGTCGTTGTTGTATTTGATCTGGGTGCGGGTTGGAACACATTCGCTCTCGACAAAGCTGATGTGTGATGACACAGTGTCTGTGTACTCACCAGCTTCAGTGCCTGCCCAGTCAAGACAGCCCTGATCATGGCCGGGCTGTTCCTAGCCACGCACATGATTTCTCCTTGGCTTCATTTGTCCACCTCTTGTATGTCCTGACGACAGGCTTGGAGAGTTCCAGCTTCTGCCTGTATTCAGGGATCAAGTGGACGATGAGGCGGTCAGAGTGGCCCAGTGCAGCATGGGAGATGGTGTGGTAGGCGTTGGTTAGTGTGGTGCAAAGACATTTTACCGAAGGGGCCTTCCGGGCCCAGGGTCCCAAGACCTCAGGGGGCCCTTTGTATTTCTTGTAACAGGGACACCGATAGAAATTTAGGCTGAGATTCCTTACACAAACATAAACAAATATTAATATTTGGAACAGTTTATAGGGGCCCACGTCTTTTAAAAAAAGAGAGAAGCTTGTGTGGGCTACATATTTTCTATAGCCTACTCGTTAATCTAATGGGTGGGAATGTAGGCTACCTTTCCATAGATAAATGAGTAGGCTATAAAACTAGTCTATAGAGGGCACTGTTAAAGTTTGTGAACTCGATACAGATCACACAGGGGCAGGTCACAAGGTCAATTGGTTCAATCTGTTTGATCTTGACAAAGAACCGTACATGACATACATACAGGAGTCTCGCCACCACGCCACTATCCATGCTATGAACTCCACAACTCAGCCCCTGAGCAGGCTAGAGACACACGGTTTTCACCAGTGTGTCTGGAGATTGCGCGGAAGTAACTGCACTACACCTGAACCGCTCTGACGCGAGGGGGCGGAGTCTCGCCATCACGCCACGGATCCCACGGCCAATGGGCCTAGGATATAAACAATTAACTACCGGTGGAATGGTGGTGGAGCATCCATCGGGGACCCGCTGTAGGTCCGCTAGCCTTGTGTTATATTAGAAAACATATATAGAAACAGAAGTTGAACCAATTGCAGCAAAATAGCTAACGTTACAGTAATCATCAGTGTAACTGCTTTAGCCACTGACCGCTACCATTAATGTTATGGAAGCTGCTTCTAGTTGTTGTGAGCTCATGAGCTAACTGGCTATCCCGCTCTTATTGTGCTGGATTAGCATTGGAAGCATTGGAACTGATTGTCCAGGCGACAATACCTTTATAGGCTACAATACCTAATATCTTAATTTATCAGACATAATTTCATGTCATTTCAATTCACAATTCTTTCAGTGGCATGACTAGCTTCTGTCCTACCAGTCCTGAACAGAAACAAGCCAGCCACACACATAAGCCAGGCTGGACCTGGCCTGGTTTGGGTCTGTCTTTCTGTGATGTTCCTCTTTGGTCTTTTCACCATGATGTGTATAATACTGTGATTTGAGAATTTCTACTATTATTTTAGCAATAGCCAGCGGAGGTTGGTGTGAAGTAATGCCGTAAAGCGTTACAGATTTTCCATGAAAATAGCGGCCCGCTACAACAAACTTATTATTTCAAGAAGAAGAATTTTGGGGGAGGGGTGGGAACAAAAGAGGCGACTTTCTGCCTATTACAAGACAGTGTACCATCAAAATGATTTTGAAGCTGTTATTTTAAGGTTAAGAAACTACATTGAGCCGCTTTAATGCAGCTACTCCCAACATGATCAATCCAGATCAACACTGAGTGTGGTGCTGTGACGTCATCGGTCACACCAAAATGGCGGCCGCCCGACTCGGCGCATGGGCGACAATGTTGTATAGGCAGAATGCATTGAGCGTCCGGTCTTTTTGATATATAGTCTTTGGTGTGGTGTAACAGTGGTCCAGAGTGTTCTCCTCCCTGGTTGGGCATTTTATCTGCTGGCGGTATTTGGGGAGTTCATGACTGAGATGAGCTCTCTTGTAGACGAGATCAAGTCAGGGTGGAGAGAAAAACGATGTAGTCAGACGCAGTGTTTCCTAAGAATGAGTGAACTTTTCTTGGATTTGTTAGTGGTGGTGATTTAGATGTGTCTTTACGGTCTAAAGGAGAAGCCAAAGAAAGGTCAAATGCACTGCTGATGGGCGTTCAGACCAGTCAATACAAATTACCACTAGGTGGAGACAAAGCCACATGCCTTTTTATGCGGGCTATGTGTATTCACCTGAAGTTTGACTGGGCAACCAGTAAACCCATTATCGCTGGCAATCTGTTGCTCTATTCCAAAATGTGATACTGCTTCACTTATTACTAATATTTGAGTTATACCTCTTAGCTTTTTATTTTAACTCGACTATAATTATGATTTGATTCGGTTGAGTTCTCTCGTGTCTTACTGGAGAACGGGTTATCACGTGACCAGAAAGCATACCAGTTTGTAACGTTCTAAACTGATGCTTTTAGATGATTGGTAAACCCATAAGCTACGCCATTTGTGTTTTAAAACGCTGTCTTGTTCTATTTACCGGATTTCACATTTTGGAACAAATTGGTTTTACTCTGACCTTGCGTTACATGGCTGAGAATGCCCACCGCATTATTTATTGGTATCGCTAATCCCCCGCTTTTCCCCTTCTACTCCACGCATCATCTGGTATTGCAGTACCTTCAGGAATGATACATTTCCCTGGGGGAAACAATTGTGTGAAAAGGAATATCTAATGTTTTGTTTTTGCTTGAGGTATTCATACTCACAACGTAGCCTACTTTGCCAGGAGTCAAGACGCTGTTATTAACACACAGATCATCCCAAATTTGTTAAAGTTATTGTGACCCCCCCAGGGTTATGCAGTAGAATGACATTCCCACGCATACCATATATAACTCTTTCTTAAAGGTATAACATAGCAATTTTCACTTTTCTTGAGTTTGTAAGTACAATTTGCATAAAAGGACACTGAGGAAACACAATAAAAACATAAAATATAACCGTTATGCAGTTTTGGAGAAACTGGAAGCCTGGGTTGAAAATGCTGGTTCGTGACGTTTTTCCCTTTCTTGACGTCACACTAAAGTGTGAAAAACACGCCCCTACTCCCCTACACCCCTCACCTGCTGTCTTTGCACCATTTTACCAACTATCAAACACGGTAAGCCAGCTGTGAACCTTTTCGCCTAATCTTGAGAAGAATTTATTAAATGCAGTCTCAATGATGACCACCTCTAATTTTTATATATTTTGTACATAGCCTACGTTTTATAACTGTATTTGTGGTCGTCATACAAATTGGGAAGTTTTTACCATGATCCCCGTCTCTGGTTAGTATTGAAAGTAGCTAATGTTAGATACATGAACCACAGGGGTGCAGAGGGTGCAGGCTCAGCTGAGTGGTTCACCAGCATGGAAAACGAGTACTCCCAAATAGTGACCTTTGTGCTGACCTGTGAGGAGTCCACTGAGAAACTGAAACCGATGTGCCGTGAAGTCATGGAAAGGTTCCAGCTGGCCAATCAACCTGTCCCCAAAATCCTGTACGTGGACTGTGGGTATTGCCATGACCACGGTCCAACAGCGTTGGAGACTTTGTTCCAGCTTTGGGTGGTTAATGGGACGGCAGTACTATACGTCTGGACATCTTCTACTGGATCCACCAGTTTGACACAGGCATATGCACAGTCTCACTCTGCAGGCAGTGCTGGGCTACAACCGCGGCGCCCAGACCTGGAGCTTCTCATCAAGGCCGTCAGAGCCAAGGATGAAATCTGTGTTGAGAATGAGAATGTTGTACGCCTCCACATTTCCAGGGATCAGCTCAAACATCACATGCGAAGGGTCACACTCAGTACCACAACCATCAACAAATTGGACGTTGCCCTACTACAAATGCCTGCGTGGAAGCACCAGCATAGAAGGATTCCACATAACTCTGCCGAACATGATTCCAAGTACACACGTGTAGTCTGTATACTTGAAACAAATTAAACATGTGACTGTCATTATTCTAATACCTATTATTGTGATGTTCAGGTCCCCAGTGCTCAGCACGGCCCTATCAGGTTTACCCGATAAGTGGCCTTGCACGGTGGAACTCGGACAGGAGCTCGGGTGCTGTGTTTGGTGGCAAAGGACGACACCACAGGATGTACTCGGCGCCACTGATTGACCGCCTCAACACCCGCTGTGGACAGTTGTTCGGAGAAACTGTGGAGGAGAATATCCAGGCCCCTGCTGATGTCCCTTCCAGCAAGCTCCCCGGCCTGGGCTACCTGTTCAGCCAGAGAAAGCCAGGTGAAAGTAATTAGGTAAGTAAAACTTTATTTATATAGCACTTTTCACAGCACAGTCGCAAAGTGCTTCACAGGTCCAAAAAAGACAGTTAGAAAACAATGAGTAAAAACTACACAAAAAAAGACTGTGTAATACAAACGGAATAAAAACAAACAACAACAACAACATAGTCAACAGTCGGTTACGGCTGTCCAAAAGCCTGCTGGAACAGGTGGGTCTGAAGCAGTCGGGTACGGCCGTCCAAAAGCTTTCTGGAACAGGTGGGTCTTAAGCAGTCCTTTAAAAATGTCCACAGAGGGAGAGACTCTTAAGTCCTGGGGGAGCGCATTCCAGAGATTGGGGGCTACAGATTCAAAGGCTCTGTCCCCCTTGGTTTTCAGCCTGGTCCGGGGCACAACCAGTAGGCCCTGGTCAGAGAACCTCAGAGACCGGCTGCTGGTATATTTGTGGAGAAGGTCACTTCTGGGCCCTTCTCTCTTCAGGACATTGTAAACGATGGGCCTGGTCCAGAGGAGGAGGTGGTTCGACCTGGTTCAGCCTGATCCTGATGAAGCAGACGAGGCATAACAGAGCGAGGTGGAGGCATATGACCATGTGCTGGATGCCAGCCTGCCCCACATCACGTTCACAAGTGACGAAACCTCCACTGTTCACCCTCCGGCCTCTGTGAGTAGCTGTGTGTCTTGAATGAACTACAATGCACTGGTTGCTGAAAAAAAAGAAAATGTACACATTTGAACTTACTCAGGTACTCATACTCAAGTATTCATATGTCATTTTTTTAACAGGGAGATGCTTGCTGTCCAAAACCTCTTCCTGGCTTTCAAAAGTTGGAAATGTTCGGCTCTGTGCTGGTGGAGATTGGCCAGACAGAGGACAAGCTGTCACCACTGAGCAGAGGAACAAGGTCCTCCAAGTCTGGAATACAGTGGAGGTTCAACCAGCTGTACAGAACCCACTGGGGCAACACCCTCTATTGCCGTATAAAACGAGAGGATCTTGTTGAGGCTGCTGTGATACAGAAGGTAAAGATGGCCAAGCACTACGCACCAGCACAGCAGGACATCAGTACTCAGCACAATAGGCCGAAGTACACACTGGTGAAGCTTTTGTGGTTGCGCTCACCTCAAGGGTCTCGCCACAGTCCTGAGAAGAGCTCCATCTTGAAAGCCTACGAACAAATCCAGCACCGGATTTTGGTGGAGGATCCAGTCTTGTGCCAAGCAGGCATTCCTCTACCAAAGATAAACATCAAGACTGTGCGGGACTTCGTCCACCCCCAAGAATGGCTCCCCAACCTGCATGCCACAAAACAGCCACACGCCATCACAAAGACCACCTCCATCTCATCTGCAGACCTACCTCCAGCACTACATTGGCCAGCAGTCCTCCCTTCACCAGACTACCCCCTGATGAAGTGTGTACCCACTCCCAGGCACGGCAGGAACACACGCCAAAATCTTGTAGACAGCCTTCTCAGAAGAGTGGAAGCTGTTATAGCTGCAAAGGGGGGACCAACTCGATATTAACACCTATGAATTTAGAATGAGATGTCATAAAATCTCCTGTAGGTGTAATGTGTAGATGTCCCAATACCTTTGTCCATTTTGTGTGTGTGTGTGTGTGTGTATATATATATATATAGAGAGAGAGATAGAGAGAGAGAGAGAGAGGGGGGGGGGGGGCTTTTGAGGTTAATAGCAATTAAATGCCTGTCGTTATAGTCAACACTCTGTGTACAGCTTCTCTCACATTCAGCCAAAGACATCAGTTTGCCTGGGTCCCGTTTCTGACTGAGGCCCATGTTCAGTATCTGGGAGGGGAGTGTCTGTCTTAGCCCAGCAGGGATCCAGTGTTGGGGCCAGCTCAAACATTCCCCTTTTTGAGTCAAACCCTTAAATCATGTCTGGTTGACTCTGAACATTTGAATATAGCTATAATCTATATAGCACAGTGTATCTTTAGAAATAAAGTCTTAGCCCTAAAGCTGCAGTCATGTGGCCATTGTCACATTTTGTCCACTAAGGGGTGCTGCTACATCAACATTTGTGTGTTGTTGATAAGCTTTGCTAAGGTACAACTTTCACTGCTACTACACTGATGAAGGGGGATGTGAATGAATGAATTAAAATATGGATATTGATAAAGCAACTTAAACTCTATGTGAAGAGCTGATTCAGTGAATCTGTCCAATAAGTGCACTTGGTCAATCCGCATCATGGATTTCATTGATTTGTTGATTTACATTTTCTATATAAGTTACAGTATATACATAAATATAAAAATCATTCACTCATGCATGGCAAAGACAGAACGTTATGGAGCAACCGGTTTTATTCAATAAGTGCAAGTTATTGCATGCCAATCCTAAAGACAAAGTTTTGAAAGAAAATATGGACTCTATTAGGACCCCTACTAGGATCTCCAACCTCTGTGCCTAAGACAACCCTCCATCTCCACAGGATGTGCACGTTAGCACTCCACATGTGGGTCTTCTGCATGGTCTCCTCTCCTCTCCTCACAACTCCACCCCCCAGGAGTCCGGTCGATATCCACAGCTCTCCATGTTAGCATAGCACTGATGTGACCCAAGCAATGCTACAAAACAAAACATGTTCTCAGTCTACTGCATGTAGTCTACAGTCCAATAAATGGTAAATAAACGTTTTTACTCTTTATCTTCTACTGTAACTCATATACTGTATGTTGACTATGATCCTATGATCCTATATCTATTAGTGAAAGGTGTCAAGTCAGATTTACCAAGATATTTATGCTTACGAATGACAAATTTCATTTGTAAATCTTATGCTGACCTATGTCGGAAATTGATTGTGTATTCACTATCCACGGATCCAGCAATGTGTGTGTGTACCACTCTGACTACGAGGGTCCTTTATAAGCTATGTGCGCTGTGTGAGTGTGTGTTAGACCAATCGTCATTATAAGGGTCTCTGACCATGACCGGTTATCGTTAGGGATGTAACGATAACCGGTATAATGATAAACCGTGATTAAATTTGATTAAATTTATCGTGATAATTTTGTTATTAAAACTGTGCTTGACTTTAAAAAAAAACTCACTGTAAATACTGTCCAGCATCAACCAGAGCTAGCAACAGTCTCAAAGACGCATTATTTTAATGTAAATGAAAAAAATAAAGTGCATAATGCTGCTAATTTTATTTGTGATTTTCAATGTGAAACTTGGTGAAATTATTTCAGCGTGTGTATCGATAGTTGTACAAAATTTTCAGCACATTTTACAATACCGCGATAATACTGATAACCGTAATAATTTTGGTCACTATAATCGTGATATGAAATTTTCACACCGTTACATCTCTAACTGTAGTACCTTTGAAAGGATCATGAATCTGCACATGTATCCTTGCATGGACTCAACATCCTCAACGAACCCTTCCATCCATGTTTCTGTCACAATACTAATGACGTCATCCTAGTAACCCTATGGGACCAGTCCATCTGTGGCATTCATGACACCATCATCTCAAAACAACCCAGGCAGCTGTGCAGAGACTGCACACAAAAGCCTGAGTCACTATCCTCCTGCTCCTTGGGTGTCACGACAAGGAGAGATGACTTAAACTTGCTATTTTTTCACTTTAATCAAATACTCACTGGGTTTAAGTACCCTCTTTGACGCAGAGGCAGAATGACAGTGATAACAAAACCGCCACATGCCAGGTTTTTTCCTGGTTGGCCATTTGGCTCCTTATGTAATAATGAAATAATCCATCTACAGGGATCAGGGGGATTTCTATCAGACACAGGGTGGCCTGCAGGAAATAGGGATGGAAGAGGCAGAGGAGGAGAGAGGAAGACAGGTAGTGGCATGCAGAGCCACATTTAACAACAGACATCTTAATACACAATGCACCATAGGATACACACAGCATCATACTCATGCAGCATCATCTAGTTCCTCATCAACCAATCCAGGCCGGTCCCTAAACAACACACATCTTAATAATATACTGTACACAATGAACCATAGCATTGGCGATTTTATAGGGGGGGCAGGGGGGGCAAGTCCCCCCCCTGATTGGACAGCCCAACTCTGCTCAGATTCTTAAAAAAAAACTTCTTTTTTTTTAATTTTTTAATTTTTACTAATTAACACAATTATTAAATACATAATTGTGGTTTGTACCAGTTTGTGTTAGATCATCATTAATTTTAAAAGTGTATTTATTACTTAAACTAGGCTACCTTTAAAAATATATATATATTCATAATCCACTAATGGCACAACTCGTCCGTCGAAAAAAATGAGATCTGACTGTACTGCTCAGTGCTCAACAAGCTACAACTAGCCAACCTGCTCATAATGGCAAAAAGAGCTATAAAAACAATTTACCACTTCTTCATAAAATAAAATAAAATCTGGCAATGTTAATGAAGAAGCTACCACTCGAAATGACAGCGCAGCAGGTGCAATCGAATGCAGAAGTGCTCCAGAGGCTATCGGAGCTAGCACTAGCACTAGCAACATCACCATTGGCACCAGCAGGCAGTTGCAGTTTGATGTTGTGATGTTGGGTATGGCCTAAAGGCATAAAGTCATATTGACATGCTCGTGGTGTCTAGATGAAGTTTGATGCGTTGTACATATTGAATTGTCATACGGATTTCTTATTAGCATACTGTTCACAACTGGTATTCTTTGTAAATAGATGGGACGAGATGGCAGAACTGTTTTGTTTTTTTTCTCACGTCAAAATGTTGCCCCCCCTACTCTCAGAGGGTAAAATCGCCTATGAACCATAGGATATATACAATGGAGTCACAGGTTGATTACTCAGTATAGGCGAGATTAAATAGTTATGTCTTAAGATCTGGCTTAAAACTTTCCACAGTTTTAGCCATTCTTAGGTTCTCTGGCAAGGGATATTCCAGAGGCTGGGGGCATAGAAATAAAAAGCTGCTTCTCCGTGACTCTTGGTCCTGGCTTTTGGAACTGTTAGGAGTTCGGTACCAGAGGACCTGAGGGATCTACTGGGTGAATCTTACAAGCAGGCCTGGAATGTATTTAGGTGTGTGGCAATGGAGAGATTTATAGACTAGTAAAATCATTAAGTCTATTCTGAAACTAAGAGGTAACCAGTGCAGTGTTTTTAAGACTGGTGTGATGTGTGCCCTCCGTCTAGTCTTGGGAAGGACTCGTGCTGCAGCATTCTGAATCAGCATTTGTAGTTTACTAATAGCTTCCTTTGATAGACCAGACAAAAGAACGTTACAGTGGTCCAACTTGCTAGTGATAAAAACATGCATTAGTGTTTCTGTGTCAGCCTGAAGGACCTTAGCGATGTTTCTTAAGTGATGAAAAGATGTTTTCGTAATATTCTTGATATGGGTTTTGAAATTAAGAGTAACGTATGACAACCACTGTAGGTTTCTAGCCTGGCATTTGATGTTAAGTGTACAGATAGTTTCTCTCTTTCAGCTTTTTCACCAATGATCAATACCACAGTTTTTTTCTTGGTTTAGATTATTTGACATCCATATATCAGTAATACAATTTACAAGGCAATCAATCGAGCAGTAATTACTGTATTACAGAAATATAGAGCTGGGTATCATGTCCATAGCTATGGTAGCTAATGTTGTGCCTCCTAATGACACTAACAAGGGGTAACATATGGGCTGAAAAGTAATGGATCTTGGGTGGATCCTTGAGTCACCCAACATGTCATACAAATGTTTTCCGAGCTGTGTTCACCAAGGGCAAGATAAATTTCCTGATCCATTAGATAGGTCCAAAAACAGTTTAGGACTAGACCAGAGAGGCCGACCCAATTCTCCAGTCCCAATTCTCCAGTCTTTCAATAAGAATCTCATGATCTACTGTATCAAAAGCTGCACTCAGGTCCAGGAGGACAAGAACAGAGAGCTCTTTGTAGTCAGCGTTCATTCTAAGGTCATTTACAACTTTGACTAATGCCGTCTCTGATGATGGGTGCAAAAGCCGGACTGGAAAATGTCAAATGTACAATTTCCAGCTAGGAAATCATTTGTCTGTTTGAAGACAATTTTCTCCAGAATTTTACTCAAAAAGGGAAGGTTAGAGATTGGCCTAAAACTGCTAAGCACTGAAGAGTCTAGGTGACCTTTCTTCAGAGGGGGTTGCACCAAAGCAGTTTTGAGTGCTGGTGGGAAGATACCTGTAAACAGGGAGTCGTTTACAATCGACTCGCTCTAGGGAATGGAATAGTTGATCTTAAAAGTAGGGTAGGTGATTTTGGAGAAACCTGGAAGAGTAATATAGATTTTGAAAAATGCAACTGTCAAAATCCCGGCTCCTCCTTTCAGGCCTCCCTCCAAAGCCAATTCTCCAAACTGGGGGAAAACAAATGACACTCACTGAGCAGATAGATGGGTTGACAGGCAGGTAGGCCCAGAGATGCCGATAGAAATAATGGGCCCTATGAAAGAATATAATGTTGTGGCCCCCCAAGCCTAGACCTTATCATAATAGTGGGGCCCCTGTCAGTGCAGGGCCCTTGGACCTTGAATCGTCCTAACCCACCCCCCCCTTACGACTCCCCTGGGTAGGCCATCCAATCATTTGAAGGTGGTACTTTGAAATGATTGGATGGACTTATTACAGTCCTGTTACTTCCAGATTAGATTGAGTATCAGAGCATTTTATATATTAATTGCTGTCGGGATGTAAATAGCATTGCCAAAAAATACAACAAAAAGTGCTTCTGAGCCAAATTGCCTACCCCACCTTTAATATGATTTCTCTTGCATACACAGATGAAATGGCAAAAATAAAATACAGAAATATGCTTTTATATTCCATGTCAGTGTTTGTGTGGTGCTATCATCTCATTCGTCATTAAGAAAATATCCATCAATGCAACTATCTATTTTCAATCTGGGTAAAGAAATGGGTTAGAGAGAAGGAGTGTGAAAGTGAGTTTTTTTTTTACTCTACACAGACTTGAGTGTCTCACACACTCCTTTTCCAGGAAAGAGGCAGAGGTCTTCCCATTTGAAATGCTAGAGCAGGAAAACATTATTGTAAAGGAATGGTGCAGGATGGGACATGGAATGGGAGCCTCTTGAACTGAGCTGGAATATTTTCACTTCAATAATGGCAACGTGATACTGGAAGAATGTTTCCAGCTGGGGCTAGGCGATCTGATCCACCACCCTCTTCATAAACACCGAGCCTCTGGGCTTCACTTTCACTTGTGTGCTATTGAGTGGAGTGTTGCTCCAGTCTAGAGTAGAATGTGAATCTAGCAGACCAATACTTTTCTTTAACTATGTCTGGGTGTTGACAGCAGTAGGCCTACAGCTTGTGTGAGGACCCCTGGTTGTTTTCAAGGTATCCTGTGAGGAAAAAATAGTAAACCTGTTAATGGTGTAGATGCTTCCATTCAATTTATCTTCCATGTTTCATCTACCACAGCCTGACATGGCTGGATTGCTGCAAACATGATTCCTACTCAGCACCATAGAATTCTTGGTCACGCCAGATCCAGCACTGATGAAAATTCATTTATGAAAATTCCTTCTTTGCCATTCTTCGGATACAGTATGCTGGCAAGAAAGGCATTGTTTGGAGGATGGTAGTCCCTGAGAACAATCCATAGCCTACATCACAAGTGAGGGTGAACCTTTTCACTCTATTCCTTTTTATAGCTTGGTGCAATCTTGGCCCTGGGAACCTCTGGTTTATACAAGCAAAGAGAATAAAGGGGCTTCGATTTCACAAGATGAAAAGGGACTGTTCTCACAGTTTCCCTTTTGGGCAAAGCAATGTAGCCTATCTGGTTACGTTTTGACACAACGTGTTTGTTGTATAAAGATATTTGCTTCACAAATAGTGCAAAGGTATTGTATTTCATGACTTCTGTCCCCTCCAAGAAACTACTTTTGTAACAATTGTTAGGAGAAGTGGCCTTTTTGCTAAATAATATTTCTAGGTGCGGCCGTTTCAAGTTTCCTGCATTCTAGTGAATTTTTATGCACCAATTTGAATAGCTACGCGAACGTATTTTGAACAGCGGTTGCTGAACCAGGCCAGGTCCAGCCTGGCTTATGTGCGTGGCTGGCTTGTTTCTGTTCAGGCCTGGTAGGACGGAAGCTAGTCATGCCACTGAAATAATTGTGAATTGAAATGACATGAAATAATGTCTGCTAAATTAAGATAGGTCTTGTCGCCTGGACACATCAGTTCCAATGCTTCCAATGCTAATACAGCACAATAAGATCGGGATAGCCAGTTAGCTCATGAGCTCACAACAACTAGCAGCAGCTTCCATAACATTAATGGTAGCAGTCAGTGGCTAAAGCAGCTAACACATTATACCATAGCCTACCCATCTGCTTACTTAAACTTTAAAAAGAGACATTCATCAAATATTTAAATTAATTTATTAATCACTTCATTACAGCTGTTTAATGTCTAACTTCGGGTTCCTGTCATCCCTAGCCATTTCTCTAGCAGCCTCTAATAGCTTGCAACCAACTCCTTATTGTCCCCTTTTACAATTGACATCAATAACCGTGTAGTCATTTTGCAAATAAGTTGCAAAACCCAAAGTTAATATGAAGATATTCTGTTAACGATGGCTATTTCAGCTGGCTCTCCTGCTCCTCTATGCATGGGACTAGGCCTTGGACTGGAGTTTGAAAGCAAGCTGGAGGGTTAGCTAGCTGTTAACGTTAGGTCAAAGTCAGCCAGCCAACCGGAGCTAGCTACGAGATCTTTTTTTTTTTTCAAAACTGAATAAATATAAAAAATATAAACACAAAACCACCATGTAGCTCAATCTAGTTGTAAATAAGATATCTGCTGAATTTTTTTTTTTTTCCATTGACAGATTTAGCCACTACTTATATTTGAAAGACAAATCCTTTGCTTCGCCTCTCTCCGCCTTCTTTTCTGAAATATTTTCAATTTTGCTCGTAGCAAGGGATTGTGTAACTGCCTTACTCTGTAAGGATATATGCGATGCTGCCTTCAAAAACAGCCAAAATAAGGCACCATACGAGGCAGGAAGATGCAGTCTTTGAATTGGGACACAACTTCTAAGGGAGGAAGACCAAATACGGGAAAAAGATGCTGCCTCACTAGGCAGCTGCCCCTGAATTGAGACACAGCCCATGTGCCTTTTAGATACTGTAGATATCAACTTTATTTATTTGCTGTTTAAAGTTGGGGTAGGTAGTTTGACGTCAACAAGGCCTCCGATTGGTCATCTTTTTCAAAAGAACCCGCCCCTCCCTCCTGTCAATCATGATGTAGTCCCTCCCTCCAAACATGACTGGTAGGTGTGGCGAGATAGAGATCCTGATTGGTCAATACATTCGGGCGCGGTGCATTCTTTCAATCCAAAATACAGAGGCAGCGGTAAACACGGAGATCCAAGTTTATTCTCAGAACACTTCTGTTACTGATAGCTGAAAGGATATTATGCCAATTTTACCAAATAAAGCCAAAAGCAAACTACCTATCCCACCTTTAATCAAACATATTTCTATGCATGTCAAACAAAATAATATCTGATTCACGTTCACTATTAGGACAAATTACATTTTCTTAGCCTGGATGTGCTAAGCTATTACATATAAACTGAGGTGTGATTTTAACCATTTCAACTGAGTTACACCAGCAAAATGCATTAATGCGCAGAGGCCTGTGCTCTCTTAGCACCCTAGTTATTCTTGTTTCAATTCACAATACATTAGTGTGACTATTCAAAAACAACATTATGTGAAAGGCAAAGTGTGGCATTAATAGTGAGATTCCATTTGTCAAAACATCTGGGAGAAATTAGGCTTATAAATGTAAGTTGGGGCATTGTTGTGTCTGGTCTCCATGGCAACCTTGGATGTGGGTATCCAGGTTGGTTAGCATGTTGCTGTCTGTAAAATTTTACAAGCCTCATTAGTGAGACAGGCACACACAAACACACTCCAACAGAAATGCAACATTGTACATTGTACAAAGCAGCCTGTACTGCAGAACAACTGGTCTCAAGGTACGTCCGAAGAACTCAGTAGTAGTTTCTAAATCTTGACCTCTGATAGGTGCAGGATTTGCCACTATCCAACTCCTCAGATGTGCACAAGTGATTATGGGTAAGGGGTATGGCTGAAGGTTTGAGGCAAGTTATTGTTGCATTAATTCTAGGTGGGAGAGAACCAATGACGGTTTGAGTACAGGCTAAAATCTATTATTTCCAGTCAAAGAATTGTCACAACCCTTCAGATGTAGATAAAAAGCTAACTGCTATGTGTGTTAAAGGCCAGATACAGGCCGAACATTTGTTTTCTAGATTTAACAGTTTGATACCATTACTTGGTGAAAGAGAGACAGTCTGTAGAGGGAATCATCACTATAGAACTGTCTGTCCCTTTATCACTATCACCATTTTACCATTGCACAATCAATTTTTTCTTTATCCGCTTAATCAATTTCCTCTTTATCCACTTATGTTGTTTTACCAGCTAAATGTTGTGTTCTGTCACTATGTGGTTCCTAGTTTACTGGTCCCTGCACAAAATAAACCTGGAGTGGAAACTGGAGCAGGAAATTGAAAAGAGGGAGCCCTGTTGTGTTGTGGGGGACTGCTGTGCTTTCCGGCTCTTTCCTTTGAACATAACAGTCACATCTACTAACTAGATGCAGGTTATGTTTAATACCCTTTTGAGAGTATGATCAAAATCCCGAGTCAGATGGGTTGCATGGTGTGAGTGTTGAAGCTTTAATGGTCTAAAATGTTTTTTCATCTACATTTCGGGGCTGTGTCCACTGTACAATTTGACACCTTTAGTTTCACCTCTCTGGTAGGTTACTAGTACGGACTGCAAAAGGCAGTAGCGCCCATTGACATGTCATAACTTGTTAGTTGTATAACGATATTTGCTTCACGAATAATGAATGCTAACGACTGCATTTCCTGATCTCCGGTGAGAAACAGACATTATTAACATACTCCTTTTCTTTGGTCTATTTCCTTCCCTTCTGAAGAAAATGGAGATAAACAGACAGCGTTGAACTTGCTTTTTTGACCGATTCCTCCGGGAGAGTCTGGCTCTATCTCTTGTTTCGGAGGGAACATAGCTCTACCGTTTCAGAGCCCAGCAGAAGTCACTCAACATAGGCCTAAATCTTTCATATAGGCTACTATTGGTTTTGGAATTCGTGGTGATGGGGCCTTTCAGGCAGTTGCCCCTAAGTTATGGAACTTTCTCTCTTTCTCGTTGAGTCCTGTGATAATAAAAAAACAAAAAAAAACAACTACTGAAGACTACTTTTTAGACAGGCGTTTGGCTAGCCCTAGTCCCCTTCTGTCCCTCGTGAATTTTAATTTGTCTCCTTATGTCTCCTTAGGTTATGTTGCACTTGTCTAAATCGGTATGCGGTTGTTTTAATTGTCTGCTACTATGTTCGATTTTACTGTAAAGCACTTTGTGATTGTATATCTTGAAAGGTGCTTTATAAATAAACTTTACTTACTATTTGCAAAAATTACCCCAGCAACCTCAGGTGGAAGCTTCTTTTTTGAAGACAAAGACGTATGTGTATGTAGTTAGTCCCGGTCTGGGACAAATATTAATTTTGATATACAGAAGACTGCTTTTATATTGACACCCTGGATAGAGATAGTCAAAATAGACTGTATAAAATAAACCATATAACTAATGAGCTTTATTTCATGCAAATGAAATTCTAATTCCAGGAAATCTCTCCCATTCTGTGTGCACCTCTCTCAACTCTCTCTTCACTTTTCTTGTCCGGAATGCGTCAGTCTGTCTATTTCTGTATCACAATTATCAACAGAACCCGGTACTATATGAAGTTGATATTGTTTATTTTGGCTAATTTTAATATAATGTTACTATAATCATATACTGTACCTGTAGTATATAGTGCCGTGCAAACTCCCCACAAGCCAGCCAGACCTGAAGCTGTCTCTCCCTCCATCTTGAAGTACTGTGCTGATCAGCTGTCGCTGATGTTCACTGACACCTTCAACACCTCGCCAGACATGTCACGTACCAGCCTGCTTCAAGACCTCACCATCATCCCCGTACCCAAGAAAACCAGGATCACTGGTCTTAATCATTACAGACCCTTCATCCTCTCCTGGACCCCCTGCAGTTCACCTACAGAACCAACAGGTTTGTGGACGATGCAGCAAACATGGCCCTACATTTCATCCTCCAGCACCTGGACTCAGCAGAAACCTACGCCAGCATCCTGTTTGTGGACTTCAGCTCTGCCTTCAACACCATCCTCCCGGCCCAGCTGGAGGACAGGCTCTCCCAGGTGCACCTGCCTGACTACACCTGCCTGTGGATCACCAACTTCCTGTCTGACAGGAAGCTTGCATGTGAAACTGGGAAAACACGTCTCTGACTCCCGAACCATCAGCACTGGTTCCACTGGTTGTGGACGACACCATCCTCATTAAGTAAGTAAAGTTTGGGATAGCACCTCTCATAGACAGTCACAAAGTGCTTCAAATTATTTAAAAACTGAGAACAGAGGACATTAAGTACAATAAATTACAGAGACAGGATCTAAACATAAAAATACAGACACACATGGCTAGACAAATGCCTGTCTAAATAGAAGAGTCTTTAGCTGCCTTTTAAAAATGTCCACAGAGGCCGCAGTTCTTAAATCCTGTAGAAGGACATTCAACAGCTTTGGTGCCACAGATTCAAAGGTTCGGTGGCCTTGTGTCTTGAGCCTAGTGCAAGGGACAACCAATAGGCACTGATCGGAAGATCTCAGTGACCTGCAGGCAAAAGATAAGTGGAGTAAGTCACTAATGCAGGTTTGGTCTCCATGGCCTGGCCATGGAGGGCTCTATACAGTATGTGATCACAAGAACCTTGAACTGAATCCTAAAACTAACAGAAAGCCTCAACATCAGCAAGACCAAGGAACTGGTGGTGGACTTCAGAAGGAAGAAGAGGCCTCCAAACCCCATCACCATCCAGGGGAAGGAAGTCGAGATGGAAGTCGAGATGGTGGACTTACAAGTACAAGTTCCTGGGAGTGCACCTGAACAACACTGGACAACAACTGGAATGGATTGACAACACTGAGGCCCTCTATAGGAAAAGACAGACCAGACTGTTGTGCCTCAGGAGGCTCAGATCCTTCGATGTGTGTAGCAGACTGCTGCAGATGTTCTACTAGTCTGTTGTAGCCAGCACACTATTCTTTGCCATTGCCTGGGGAGGTCAAACAAGCTGAACAAGCTGGTCAGGAGGGCCAGCTCTGTTGAGGGGCAAAAACTGGACAGCCTGGAGACTGTGGTGGAGAGGAGAAGGATGAGGGACAAACTATAGTCTATTCTGGACAACCCCTCCCATCCCACCCAGCTGCAATATGGAGCGGTTCAGGCGCTCCATTGTGCCAGCGGCCATCAGACTCTTTAACAGTGCGTGAGCGTTCATGAGTGTTGTGGAGGTGTGCATGTACAGTATGTATGTACAGTATATATGTTGAGTAGACATATCTTTACAGCCTGTATGTATGTATGTATGTATGTATGTATGTATGTATGTATGTATGTATGCAGTTAGATAAATATTTGGACAGTGACACAATTTTCATCATTTTGGCACTGTGCACCACCACAATGGATTTGAAATCAAACATACATTTACAGTAATATGTGCTTTAAGTGTAGACTTTCAGCTTTAATTTGAGGGTATTTACATCCAAATCAGGTTAACGGTGTAGGAATGACAACAAATTGTATATGTGGTACCCCCTTTTTTAGGCGAACAAAAGTAATTGGACAAACTAACATTATCATAAATCAAATTGTCACTTTTAATATTTGATTGCAAATCCTTTGCAGTCAATGACAGCCTAAAGTGTGGAACCCACAGACATTACCCAACGTCGGGTTTCGTCCCTGGTGATGCTCTGCCAGCCTCCCACTGCATTCTTCAGTTCCTGCTTGTTATTTGGGCAGTTTCCCTTCTCTTTAGTCTTCAGCAAGTGAAATGCATGCAGTTGAACGCAGGTCAGGTGATTGACTGGGCCATTGCAGAACATTCCACTTCTTTGCCTTGAAAAACTCAACTCAACTCAACGTATACTCAACTTTCGCAGTAGGCTTCGGTCCTTCTACATCTGCACTATTAGGCGCCGTCCGATGAGTTCTGAAGCAGTTGGCTGAATATGAGCAATATGAGCAATTCAGAATGTACCAAACAGTTGATTTGACCACACCTACTGTTTTTGCTATCTCTCTGATTTGTTTTAATTTCTCAGCCTAATGAAGGCTTGCTTCACGGATAGTGACAGCTCCTTGGATTTCATATTGAGAGTTGACAGCACAGATTCCAAATGCAAGTACCACACTTGAAATAAACTCTGGACCTTTTATCTGCTCCTTGTAAACGAGGGAATAACACACACTTTGCCATGGCTGAGCAGCCAATTGTCCAATTACTTTTGGTCCCTTAAAAAGGGGGGAACCACATATAAAATTGTTTGTAATTCCTACACAATTCACCTGATTTGGATGTAAATACCCTCAAATCAAAGCTGAAAGTCTGCACTTAAAGAATATTTAGATTGTTTAATTTAAAATCCATTGTGGTGGTGTACAGAGCCAAAATGTCAATGTCCAAATATTTATGGACCTAACTGCATGTGTATGTTTAGACGTATCTATTTATACATAGTGCTTCCGGAAAGTACTCATACCCCTTCACTTGGATAAAATTATTTTTTCCCTCAAAAATCTACACACAATACCCCATAATGATAAAGTGAAAAAAGTTTTTTGCAAATGTATTCAAAATAAAAAATAAACTCACAAAAAATCACATGCAAGTATTCATACCCTTTAATCAATACTTTGTTGGGGCACCTTTGGCAGCAATTACAGCCTCAAGTCTTCTTGGGTATGATGCTACAAGCTTGGCACACCTGTATTTGGGGTATTTCTCCAATTCTTCTCTGCAGATCCTCTCAAGCTCTGTCAGGTTAGATGGGGAGTGTTGCTGCACAGCTATTTTCAGGTCTCTCCAGAGATGTTCAACTGGGTTCAAGTCTGGGCTCTGGCTGGGCCACTCAAGGACATTCAAAGACTTGTCCTGAAGCCACTCCTTCGTTGTCTTGGCTGTGTGCTTAGAGTCGTAGTCGTTCGAAGGTAAACCTTCACCCCAGTCTGAGGTCCAGAGCGCTCTGGAGCAGGTTTTCATCAAGGATCTCTCTGTACTTTGCTCTGTTCAACTTTCCCTCGATCCTGACTAGTCCCCCAGTTCCTGTTGCTGTAAAACATCCCCACAGCATGATGTTGCCACCTCCATGCTTCACCATAGGGATGGTATTAGCCAGGTGATGAATGGTGCCTGGTTTCCTCTAGGTGTGACGCTTGGCATTCAGGCCAAAGAGTTCAATCTTGGTTTCAGCAGACCAGAGAATCTTGCTTCTCATGGTCTGAGAGTCCTTTAGGTGCCTTTTGGCAAATGCCAAGCAGGCTGTCGTGCCTTTTACTGAGGAGAGGCTTCTGTCTGGCCACTCCACTATAACGGCCTGATTGGTGGAGCGCTGCAGAGATGGTTGTCCTTTTGGAAGGTTCTCCCATCTCCACAGAGGAACACTGGAGCTCTGTCAGAGTGACCATCAGGTTCTGGATCACCTCCCTGACCAAGGCCCTTCTCCCCCGATTACTCAGTTTGGCCGGGCGGACAGCTTTAGGAAGAGTCCTGGGGCCTCATTTATAAACGTTGCGTAAGTTGGATGTGTCTGTGAATTGACCCATTTGTGTCATAATATAATGTTATGTTGTAGGCCTATATTCATTTATAGGCTATCTCGTGAAGCATCATGGGCAGTAGCCTATGAATAAAAGCCACATCACGTTGATAACACAACACGACACGAGCTTAGGCTTATCATAGTAATGATTCCGTATGTCGATGGCCTACAACTATAATAAGGCCTATACCGCACCAAACAAATGTTGCATTCAGCGTTGAAGTATATTTATTCAGTTAATCATTTATTTAGTTAATTATTCGTATGTTTAATTATACACCTATTCATTCGTTAATGTATTTATGTATTTATAGCCTATATTTGATTAGGCTTTTATGTAAACCCGAATGACCACTGAGGCAAGCCGCAATTACAATGATGTTGAGCGCTGAATGGAAATGTCCTACTTGAGGCAACTGTAGGCTACATTAGGCTATATTGTACATCATCATATATCCTCATATTGCCATATGATTGTCATTTAGCAGGCATGCGAGGAATGTGGGCCTAAAAACGCATGTCATCCCAATCACATGCCGCTTTGGTAGAGTTAGCTGTGTGCAAAACAGCGCATGGAGGTGATGCGTCTCCAAGTTGTAAGAACACAAGGGAGCAAGTTAGATTATTAATTTGCCGAATCGTCATGTGTGTAGCTATAATTACGCTTTATAGAATCACATGAAACCCATCCATGGACCCCATATATTTACAAGACCTCGATACAGGCACTGATATAGCTGGATTATAGTAGGCCATGACGCACGGGGCCTTGGATATGCCGGGACTTGGCACAGATGTTCTAATATGTGCTTAGCTATCCCGCAACATCCATTAGAACACGCAGCTTTTATAGGCCTACAGAATGTTTTGAGAAAGTATGTGAAATGCATGATATCCCGGAAAATACACAAATTGGCTGCTGCAAAGAACCCTTAGATCTGTCGTACAGTTAAATTGGGGATACTTACCTTAAGTAGTCACTATAGGCCTACATGTTTGCATTGTTATGGATGTCATTGTAAATTGACCCGTTTATATGTTGATAAGTTAGGCCTTTTATTCATGAGCCACCCTGTGAAGCATTAGGCTAAGTGCAATATAGATCCAAATTCCATTACCCATGCAACAACACTATAGGCTTATAATGATTATCAGTTTGGATATAAGCAGCCACCTAATAAGGCCTACCGCACTAAACGAATGCCAATATAGCCTGCATGATAGATAATTCATTATAATCTAAATGGGACCACTCAGGCCTAACGGGTGCTCTATCAGTCGTGCACATGTGAAATCATCGTTCCGAAAAGATCCTTTTGCCGCGTCTCTACCTCTTTGACCAATACCTCCACCTCGCACTCAGTAAAATGTCTCTTTCTCTTTCTGCCTTTTGCACTCGGCTCCATTCTCGTTGCATATGTATTAGGGGCGTATCACTAACCATTTATAGGCAATTGTGGGCGTTGATTGGGGTGTGATCAGAATGCGCGTTCACGTGCGCCAAGTTAAGTGTTGATTGTGATTTATAAAGGGCAGCTGGCGTTGGTGTGGCGTAAGTCAACATGGGCTATGATACGCAGCGTTTTATAAATTTGAGATTTTTTGTGCGTATATTTTCGTACTTACTTAGCAAAGCAAACTTAGTTACGTGGATTCTACGCAACGTTTATAAATGAGGCCCCTGGTGGTTCCAAACTTTACATTCATTTACGAATGATGGAGACTGTGCTTTTCAATACTGCAGAGATCTTTTTGTACCCTTCTCCAGATCTATGCCTCGATACAATCCTGTCAGGTCTACAGACAATTCCTGTGACTTCATGGCTTGGTTTCAGCTCTTACATGTACAGTACTGTCAACTGTGGGACCTTATACTGTATAGACAGGTATGTGCCTTTCTAAATCATGTCCAATCAATTGAATTTACCACAGATGGACTCCAATCAAGTTGTAGAAACATCTCAAGGATGATGAGTGGAAACAGGATGCACCTGAGCATAATTTTGAGTGTAAAAGCAAAGGGAGTGAATACTTATGTACATGTGATATTTTAGCTTTTTATTTGTAATACATTTGCATAAAACCTTTTCGACTTTGTCAATACGGGGTATTGTGTGTAGATTTTTAAGAAACAATTGATTTAATCCATTTTGGAATAAGGCTGTAACATAACAAAATGTAGAAAAAGAGAAGTACTAGTGGAAAGTACTTTCCGGATGCACTGTACATATGTATATGTTATTCTATACTACAGTATACTCTACATATGCTGTACGTATGGATGTTTTGGCGTCACTCTTTTTCTTTTTCTTTTTTTAACTTATTGCTTCTATGCATATTCTGTACATTGTACATCTATCTATCTATCTATCTATCTATCTCTCTCTCTCTCTCTCTCTCTCTCTCTCTCTCTCTCTCTCTCTCTCTCTCTCTCTCTCTCTCTCTCTCTCTCTCTCTCTCTCTCTCTCTCTCTCTCTCTCTCTCTCTCTCTCTCTCTCTCTCTATCTATCTATCTATCTATCTATCTATCTATCTATCTATCTATCTATCTATCTATCTATCTATCTATCTATCTATCTATCTATCTATCTATCTATCTATCTATCTATCTATCTATCTATCTATCTATCTTGTAGATGGTCCAGGGATGATTTACTGAGGCAGGTGAAGAGTGAGTTACAGTTAGTCCAGGCATTATGAAACAAAGGTGTGAATAGTCATCTTCAACTCTGAATGGGATACGATGGAACAGGGTACGTGTCGCGTACATCATTTTTTGGACTAGGATTACGCAAATCATGCTTTTCATGAAACTCAGTGGAGGGGTATAGCATGAGCCAATTTAGAACCCATTCAATTTTGGTGCGCTCAGAGCCACGAATTGCATTCAGGGGCGGAGGTCTGTGCTATCTGAGTTTCTCTTGTGAAGCTTTCTTTGTTAAAATCTTGGATGGAATACAATATATGTTACTACAGGCTTTCTGGCTTTAACTTTAAATGATAATTGTTCAAAATTGGTTTGTACTCTCTCTCTCTCTCTGTTAGACACTGATGTTTGACTTTGTGTGAAACTTTTATAACCCATGTCTCATTACAGGCAATATATTTGCAGAGTTATTAAACTCCGACAGTGCCACCCTTCACACTGTGTTTGATTAGCTTACTTTGACAGATGTATTATTTTCAGACCCAATTAGTTACAAAAATTCGGTCTAGTGTGCCTGGTTTTCCGGAAACAATTATTTCAACCTCCAGGCTGACAGGATATGTCCCAGCTTTTCCCCACCAAGGAACTTCCCTCCAGTGCTGGATGGTTACAGCGAGACGGCAGACTGTTAGCATGATGTCCTTCTGTTAGTGTGAGGGTGCCAGGTGGTACCCTGGGTAGGGTGTCATAGTGCCATGAACGTTGGGGTTCAGTTGAAGAGAGGCGGGACTCAAGGCACTGTCTCATATCTAATGTTCAGCTGTACTGATCAAGCAGCTGAGGTACTATCCACTAGGGTAGGATCGTATCAATCCACACCCATTTCGTCCTGCTTAAAAGAGTGCTCCAAGACATTTTAATATGTAGCTTATTAATGCACTTACTGGGAGTGTAGTAGAAGGATGCAGATTTTTCTTACTGTAATTCAGATAATCCAAGATAGCCCTGGTTAGCATTAGCTGTGATGCTAGTGGAAAGTATGGGTATCTAGACCATAGCATCATAACGGCAAAAGTTATAGTCAGCCATGTATCACTGTAGGCCTATCTCTATGTTCTTCCGAAACTGCACCAACTAACCCAAACAGTGTTCTTTGGAAAAGTAAATTAATTTGATTTGAAGGCAACTGATCTGCATCAAGATGGACAATTGGTGCTTCTAGCTGAGAATTTCTGCCTTGATTTCACTTATCAGTTGATGAAAGCAATAAAGAGCTATTTATACATACCGTATGCCATCTCAGGTTACGGCGTGAGCACATCTAATACCATGGTGAAAGTCTACTTATTGCACTCAAATAATTGCAATTAGGAGGAAGGCCGCACCAGAGGGAACATTGAATAGCATGCACTTAGTGACTCAGACTAAACAAAGCTTTGACTGTTTCAGTAAATGGACAGCACTTATATAGTGCCTTTCTACAGTACCTTAACAATGGCCTCTCATTCACCCATTCACACACACACCAGTGGCGGCAGGCTGCCATGCAAGGCGCTAGCCTGCTCTTTGGGAGCAATTTGGTGTTCAGTGTCTTGCTGAAGGACACTTTGACATGTGGGATTCGAACCGACGACCCTATGATCATTGGTTTTGATGACAATCTGAGCATCCATTAATGCAGACCTAGGGTTGTCTATACAAAAGAATAAACACTCTTGTGATAATTCACATAAAAGGGATTTGAGCTTAAATTGTTATTCACGGTTACTTCATGGTTTAGCTAGGAGGCTAGATATAGTTTTCCTGGCTTATAGGAGCTAATTATGGAATCATCCCAAGGGGGTTAGGTTTAGGGTTAATGTCTGATAAGATGGCTTAATCAATCGAGATTTCCAACACTCCACATTGGAAAATGTGTTAGTTGTCTATGATTGAATCTCTGTATTGTGTCACGATGCTAACTTAAGAGTACTGAGTTTAAGTACAGGACGCTGAGCATAGGAGCCAAAAACAAACTTGCTTTAATCCAAAAGAAGGTCCCACAAAGGGTAACAAAGGTACAGGAGTCTCCTAGAAACATATGAGGCTCGAATGCATGGCAAAACACAGACACCTCTTAAATACAGGTGCATGCAATCAGCAACCAAACAGGTGAACCCACTTAGGGTGAGCCAAGCCCAAATCAGTCCACAAAATCCAAGTACGGTGCACTCTGCCGCCATCTGCTGGACATCTTGGGACACTATGGCGCAGTGCTGACAGTGCCCCCCTCCCGACGACCACCTCCAGGTGGGCCAGGTTTGAGAGGGTGGGCGCGGTGAAAGGCGCGGATGAGGCCAGGATCCAGGACGTGCCGGGAGGGCACCCATGAGCGCTCCTCCGGGCCGTAGCCCTCCCAGTCTATCAGGTACTGGAGGCCCCGCCCCCACCGCCGGGAATCCAGCAGCCTCCGGACGGTGTAGACCGGGCCACCAGCGATGACCCGCAGAGGGGGCGGCAGCGGGGCAGGCCTGGACAAGGGTGAGGAGAATAGAGGTTTCAATAAGGAGACATGGAACACCGGTCTCACCCGGAGAGTCCTAGGAAGTTTGAGTTTGTAAGCCACCGGGTTAACCCTCCTCTCCACAGGAAACGGGCCGATGAACCGGGGAGTGAACTTGGAGGCTGTGCGCAGAGGCAGGTTCTTGGTGGAGAGCCACACTTTCTGTCCAGGGCGGAACGTCGGGGTAGGCCGTCTCCTGCGATTGGCCTGGATTCGATGGCGTTCGGTGGTGCGCGTAAGCGCAGCACGGGCCTTTTTCCAGGCCTGGCGGCACCTGGCCACAGCAGCATCCGCAGAGGGGACCGCAGACTCGGACTGTTGAGAGGGAAAAAACGGTGGGACAAATCCATACTGAACCTCAAAAGGGGACATACCGGTGGATGACCCACTCAGTTGGTTGTGGGCGATTTCAGCCCACACCAGCTTCCGACTCCAGGCACCCGGATTGGATGAGACCATACAGCGCAAGTATTTCTCCAGTTCCTGGTTCACACGTTCCGTCTGTCCATTACTCTCGGGATGATAGCCTGAAGAAAGACTGACAGATGTTTCAAACAAGGACCAAAATGCACACCAATACTTGGACATGAATTGGGGGCCTCTATCAGAGACAATGTCACTTGGGATGCCATGGTAACGCACCACCTCCCGGACCACCACATCGGCGGTTTCCTTCGCTGAAGGCAGCTTAGGTAAAGGGACAAAGTGGGCAGCTTTAGAGAACCGGTCCACGATTACAAAAATCACAGTGTTGCCATCAGAAGGTGGTAGGCCTGTGATGAAATCCATCGAAATGTGGGACCATGGTCGATATGGGACCGGCAGGGGGTGAAGCAGGCCTGCCGGGGCTTGGTTCCCTGACTTCTGTGTAGCACAGACTGTACATGCGTGGACATATTCCTCAATGTCGCTTCTCATGCGCGGCCACCAAAAGTGGCGGCTAACTAGCTCTACCGTGCGGGCAGTCCCCGGATGCCCCGTCACTGGTGAGTCATGCCCCCACTGTAGAACATCAGAGCGGGCGTTGAGTGGGACATACAGATGGCCCAGGGGTACTCCACCAGGACCCGGATCCTCCTCTTGCGCACGCCGGATGGCGTCCTCCAGGGCAAGCGTCACCTGTCCCACCACACAGCTGGGGGGAATGATGCACTCGGGGACAGGGTCAGTAACATCAATGTCATACTGTCGTGATAAGGCATCAGCCTTGGCGTTCTTGGTTCCGGGGCGAAACGTGATGATAAACCTGAATCGGGTGAAAAACAGAGCCCACCTGGCTTGTCGGGGGTTCAGGCGTTTGGCTCCACGGATGTACTGGAGGTTTTTATGATCCGTGATGACAGTGAATGGGTGGCGTGCTCCTTCTAGCCAGTGTCTCCATTCCTCAAGCGCCCGTAGGATGGCCAACAGCTCCCTGTCACCGGCGTCGTAGTTCCTTTCAGCGTCACTGAGCTTGCGAGAGAAAAAGGCACACGGGTGAGTCTTATTGTCCATACCTGACTTCTGGGAAAGCACGGCTCCAACTCCAGAACCGGACACGTCCACCTCCAATACAAACGGTAGGGTAGGGTCAGGATGCCTCAGCAGGGGAGCCGACGTGAACTGAGCCTTGAGGTGCTCGAATGCCGCTTGTGCCTCTGGGGTCCATCTGAGTTTGGTCGGTCCTCCGCGGGTCACTGCTGTGATGGGTGCTACAATGGAGCTGAAACCTCGGATGAAACGACGATAGAAGTTAGCAAATCCCACAAAACGTTGTACCTGTTTGAGAGTGGTAGGAACCGGCCAGTCCAGTACTGCTTGCACCCTGGATTGGTCCATGATCACACCGTCAGGGGAGATGACATACCCCAAAAAGGAGGTGCGTGTAACATGGAACTCACACTTCTCTAGTTTGACAAACAGCTGATTGTCCAGTAACCGCTGTAGGACCTGCCGGACGTGCTGACGATGTTCTGTAAGGGACTTGGAGAAGATGAGCACATCATCGAGGTAAACAAACACACTGCGGTTGAGGAAGTCTCTGAGCACGTCGTTTAAAAAGGCTTGGAACACAGCGGGTGCATTAGTCAGACCAAACGGCATCACATAGTATTCATAATGTCCACTAGGGGTGCTAAATGCAGTCTTCCACTCATCATTCTCTCTGATGCGGACCAAATGGTAAGCGTTCCGCAGGTCTAGTTTGGTGAACACTGTAGCTCCTCCAAGGAGGTCAAAAGCAGAAGACATGAGTGGCAACGGATATTTGTTTTTCACTGTGATGTTGTTCAGTGCTCGGTAGTCTATGCATGGTCGTAGACCACCATCTTTCTTGGGTACAAAGAAGAATCCTGCTGACACGGGTGAGGTCGAGGGCTTAATAAGCCCATTGGTAAGGGACTCACTAATGTAATCCTCCATGGCCTGAGTCTCTGGGACGGAGAGAGGGTACAGTCGTCCCCGGGGGGGAATAGTGTTAGGCAACAGGTCAATGGCACAGTCATAAGATCTGTGAGGGGGTAGTTCTGTAGCTCTAGTCTTACTAAACACTTCAGCTAAGTCATGATACTCGGCAGGGACTGAAGTGAGCTCAGGAGATGAACAGGCAGCGGAACACTCCATCACAGGTGTAAAATGATTGGCTGAAACACACTCTGAGCTCCATGACAAAATTGCCCCAGTGGACCAATTGATTAGGGGGTTGTGCTTCTGGAGCCAGGGAAACCCTAGTACCACCATGTCATGGTGGGATTCGACTAAAGCCAAAGAGATAGTCTCTTTATGTGAACCAATCTGTAGCGATAAGGGGCGCGTCATGTAGTTGATCTTACCGGAGCCTAGGGGTCGTCCGTCGAGTGCCTGTATTCTCACAGGATTGGGAAGAGCCATGACCGGTAGACCGAGGCGTGTGACCAGAGCAGAGTTCATCAGATTCTCCTCTGAACCGGAATCGATCAGCACAGTGATTGGGATGTTCTCAGGGTTCTCTGGGGTCCAGGTGAGTTGAGCACTCAGGGATAGGCGCTTAGCTGGGTTGGGGGACTGAGATCGGACCAAACTGCTCACTAAGCTGTCCCCTTCCCCTAATGAGCGTTTTCGTTTCCCTGCAGCTGGGGGCATCGGTCTCTGTAATGACCAGCCTCACCGCAGTAAAGACAGCATCTCTCTCTGCGGCGACGCTCTCTTTCAGCAGGTGTGATGCGGTACCTGCCTATCTCCATAGCCTCCGCTTGAGTGGGCTGAGCAGCGGGAGCTGACGCGCTCTGTGGCGAACACACTTGGGGCTGTGCGGAGTTGGGAAGCCTGCGCTCACGCCTCCTTTCGCGTATGCGCTGATCGAGGCAGATAGAGGTGGTAATGAGCTCATCTAAAGTGGCACCCCACTCCCGACTAGCCAAATCATCTTTGACCGCCTCAGACAGGCCGTTATAAAAAGTGGTCAAAAGTGCTTCATTGTTCCATTTACTCTCAGCTGCCAAGGTGCGGAATTCTATAGCATACTCAGAAACGGCTCTGGCCCCTTGGCGGAGCGTGCTGATGCGGCGTGCTGCTTCTCTGCCACTCACAGGATGGTTGAAAACCTGGCGTAGTGCTTTAGAGAACTCTGCTGCATTAGCACAAAGTGGGGAACTAGCCTCCCACAGGGCAGTAGCCCACACTAGAGCTTTACCTGAGAGCAGAGAAATCATAAAAGCGACCTTAGCTCTTTCTGAGGGGAACTGATCTGGCTGCATAACAAAAAACAGGTCACATTGAGTCAAAAATCCCTGACAGGTCTCTGGGATGCCATCATACCGCTCCGGTTTCTGAAGGAATGTCTTGCCGCCTGGGGGGTTCTGTTGATGCATTTGCTGTGTTATCCAGGTCTGGATCTGCTGGATTGAGGATCCTTGGGTCTTCAAAGCTCCGAGCACTTGGGATAGGCTGATGTCCGCTCCTTCAGCGCCTGTTAAACTCATGTTGATGATTCGAGCCTACTGTCACGATGCTAACTTAAGAGTACTGAGTTTAAGTACAGGACGCTGAGCATAGGAGCCAAAAACAAACTTGCTTTAATCCAAAAGAAGGTCCCACAAAGGGTAACAAAGGTACAGGAGTCTCCTAGAAACATATGAGGCTCGAATGCATGGCAAAACACAGACACCTCTTAAATACAGGTGCATGCAATCAGCAACCAAACAGGTGAACCCACTTAGGGTGAGCCAAGCCCAAATCAGTCCACAAAATCCAAGTACGGTGCACTCTGCCGCCATCTGCTGGACATCTTGGGACACTATGGCGCAGTGCTGACATATTGCTTGTATTGTTATGTATATGTTTGTAATTACAGGGCTCATCTGCAAAAGACACTTTGGTCACCCAGACAAAATACAGCCATCTAATATGATTCTACATAATACAGACATTGATGTACAGTCATCAAAATAGCTCTGAAATATGAACTAAGCATTTTGAAATGTTCAATGCACAAAACCAAACCAAACCAAGAAACCCTCCAATTACCAAAGAGTGTGCATTACGGGCGGTAATAGACAAATATCTCTATCGCTGACCATGGTGACTTTCAAGTGAATCAAACAGCTCTTTACTTGGCACCTATTTGTTGCAGGTGGTAATATCTGTTTGATGCTGTGTTTTACAGTAGATATGTTATTTGGAGTGCTTGGTATGTCCTTTCTTGTAGGGGAGGTCTGTCACGTGGTTTGAAGTCCTAATACTTGACAATTGTAGTGATATACAGTATCAGACGAAAGTACAAGCTCTCAAGCCTCCAGCCTGGGAGCATTCACTAGGGTACAGTAGATGCTCCCATCTCCCACGGGACAGTGCTTACATCCTGTCAACTCCATTGATTTATGACCCCCCCCCCACACACACACACACACAATACCAAAGCCCCTTCAAATCCATACTCCCCCCCAGTAGTAGTCATCTATAGTAAGTGGAGTATGTCTTCTGGTTTGAACTTTGAACCCTCCCATCTGCCACTCTCAAGGTTCTACCCTATCAGAGCAATCAAACATCCATTTCTCCCGGCATCCAACCAATCAAACATCCATATCTCCCAGCATCCAACCAATCAAACATCCATATCTCCCAGCATTCAACCAAGCTACTGTATATTCTCTCATGATTATTTCACAAAAAAGCATTCTAGCATTCCCTTCCTCATTATTCCTTCCAATAATCCACTTGTGATGTCATATCCTCTTTTTCAAGTGTGGGCAGGTCATTCTACATTTTCCAAGTGTTTTTTTGTCCACTTCATTCAGATAGGATGAAGCTGGAAAGATATATCCAGTAGCCAAGGCAGAGAGGAGAGCAGGAACTGACAGATACAGGTATTCACATCCCAATCTCTAGGGGTGCCCTGTACATGTGTATGAGAGCCGACAGCCTTGCAGCCTGTGCCACTTGCACGTGTCGTCAAATTCTTAACCCGCTGAAAGCCAGCATCCTTTCCAGTCCCTCGGTGACAAGCTACAGTCACGCTCTGTCATATAAGTGCAGAGATGGGTCTCAGAGAAGATGTTGAGTGGGCGGCTGCAATTTAGCCATAAAAACATCCTCTGTGTTTATCACAATGAAGATCGACCATGACAGGCCTGTATGTCCTGTCAGCCTGCCGGAGCCTGGTTTGAAAGGGCCTTCCCTCACTATGCAAGCAGGCAATGATGTGTTGTCAGAGCAATGTCACAACGTTGTCTCAGGATGATGCAACTTTGCCGGTTTAATAATGAATAGTCACAAGACACTGTTTTCATATTTATACTCCCTTTGCTCATACTCACTAAGATGAGATTGGGTGGACCACATTTAATGTCACTCACTTTAGAATTGCTTCAATCTTTACAGTACATTGTGTTACTGACATGGTCATACAAAGTATAGCATAGACCTAATCTTTTTTGTTTGTACGTTACTTTTGTACAAGCCCATTTATATCATATTTACTATATGATGTGATGTTATCATAACACATGTGTAGGCCTATGCAGAATATCACATATCACAATATCACCTGACAACCACTGTGAGCAGTAGCAGTGAGACAGCATCAAGGCATTTTTAACCTTTTTTTCCTTGATACTACACAATGGAAATAGTTACTAATTGCAAAATGTAAATTGGAGAACATTCTATTACTAGCAAAAAGAGTAATTGCTGTTATAACAAAAACATGGATTAAAGGGAACCTATTGCCAGGAAGCAAAACTGTCAACTGATCCACATTTATTTACTGGTATTTAGCCACATCTCATGATGACATGATGAAACGTGAACTGTGCACTTTCATTGCGTGAATACAACTGTGAAACATGCTAATTTAAGCACATTTTTTTGTAAGTTGTTTATACAAAAGATGTTCACACCAGCTGTACCACAGCTACAGTATTTAAAATGTCTTCCCTGATACACAGAGATAGAATGTCACAGGAGTCAAGTACAAAAACATTAAACTCTTTCCATACGATCAGTCTCTGTGCTTTGTTTACAACCAGAACATCCCCAGAGAAGTAGCGTACTGTACCACAAATATGGCGCTATTACACAAGACCACAATATACCTTTTCACAGATCATGACATGGAAAACATTGTCAAGCTGCTAAACAATCAGCTTTCCCCCTCTCTCTCTGGCCATTAACCCACCACCAAGGAAACAGATCTGGCTTCAGTGGCCATTAGAGCTCGTGAAGGGAGTGGATGGGGTGTTGCCAGGATTTAGAGAGATGGGGGGCAAGCGTGCGCACAATATTTTGGGAGGGGTGTAGACTGTATTAGAACCCCTCATATGTCAACAAGAAGAAGCCAGGATGACAACAAGCAAAAAGCGACAGACATATTTTCTTCTTTCATATCTCTTCTGTAGAACAAGAGTTACTGTAATGTTAGCTTTTAGATGCATAAAAGCTTCATGGGAGGGAACACTGTGTTCTTCTGTCTAGTATAACCAGTGGCACTGCCTCTTCCCCTTCTAAAAACATGGTTAACAGAACAATTAATTGAGTCTGTAGAAGACAATACAATAAAAAAGAAGATAATTTTAAGCTAATAATGCCAAATATTTGGGGGAGCCAAAGAAAATTTTAGGCCCAGCCCCACTAAAATAGGCCTACTGTAATGATGCCCTTTCCACTACTATAGTATAAGTATATATAAACCTCCTTGGTCCTAAACCTCTTGAGAATATATACATAATGTATATAACTTCTCTCTCTCTCTCTCTCTCTCTCTCTCTCTCTCACACACACACACACACACACACACACACGCACACACACACACACACACACACACACACACACACACACACACACACACACACACACACACTGTGTGAATAAACACGTTAACACAGACTGTTTACAAACTTGCCATAATGCCGGCACATTTTCACAGCTGCCTCAAAATAGACAACAGCAGAGAGCAGGAAATTGGTTCAGTTGGAGATTATTTATTTCCAGGTGTGGGTGTCTCCATATTGCCATTAATTTACAGTAGAGCAATGCAGATAATCTTGCTGTAAACAAGCTGTAATTACATGTTGACCGAGCTCAGGAAGAGGCGTCAGGTTAGTAGGAGACGCAGCCTCTATTTTCACAGCATAGTTTAAGGAGAACAAGACTTTCTTTTTTTTTTTTTAATTAGTGTGCTAAGAATCTTGCTTTTTATGTTCGTTTTTTTAAAGGGACATGTTATTTTCACCTATGACTTACAGTATCATGTCGCCCATTGCACGCGTGTGTTGTCGCGAGTTTCCAGTCATGTGACAAAGACTTCTTAGCTTTGACTTGGGGGTATATATTTTGTTTTTTGTTATAATAAGCTTGCAATTCTGAACATTTGCATATTTGTTTCTGAAAAATGAGTGAGGGAGGTGTCTTTCTTGTGGACCTTTGAGCTACAGTACCATTGCATACATTTTTGGCCTCTGAGTTTCTGCAGCAAAAAATATAAATACAACATTTATGCAGTTATGATGCACTCTGCAAGCAAAACACATATATATATATATATATGGATTTCAGACACGAAATGCATCGCAATATATTGTAATAAAGAACATTAGGTTGTTAGCCTGAGGTTATTAGCCTGTTCCAATTTCAACATAGCCCAACTAGAGACATCACAAAGAGTCCTCACATGCATGAAGATAAAAAGACAACGAAACTATTGATTTGTTAATATGATTTGGAAGATGGAATTATGAGTGCTATGTCTAGTGCTATGGAGTCCAGCTATTTTTTTATTAAAGGAACTAAAAATGGTGTTTGGAGACCACAGACCTCCGCCCATGAATGCATGTCATGGCTCTGTGTGTGTGCACGTGCGTGCGAGCAGGACATGTTTGGTATTGCTGCATTCGTTACGTTGAGATCTTTATGCCAGTGTCTGGCCCAGTCCCAATGTCCACCCTTGCAGACTCACAGACTTAAGGGCACGCTCCCGCGAAGTCCGCGAGGGCTTAGGGGTGTCCCAATGTCAAATCGGCAAGTGCATGAGGGCTCTCGGGCAGCCATTTTGAGCCCTTTATGGCCCCTTCCCGTAAGTCTGCATCTGCAGACTTTGCCCAAGGGAATTACCCACAGTTCATATCGTTGTGACGTGAAACACAGGGTCACCTGAAGAACAGCCAATAACAGTTCAACCAACCCTAACGTTCATGTTACAAAACAAAATATGTTTTCACCCCCCGGCTCGCCCCCTGCTCCCAGTATGGACCCTTGCCCCTGCCCCAGACCCCTGGTTCACTCTGCTCATCCCTGTCCCAGACCCCTGGTCCACTCTCTTCTCTCCCTGCTCTCGGTCCAGACCCTCGCCCCTGCCCCGGACCCCCGGTTCGCCCTGCTCACCCCCTGTTCCCAGCCTGGATCCCTGAGCTCCTGTGCCCCCTGGACCCTGAGCACCTCCCCTCCCAGTGATTGCCCCTGCACTACCCCCAGAGACTTTTGTACACTTTGATCACTTTGTCACTAGGTTTATTTCTTCCTCCTAGAGTGTATGGTCTTGTGTTCTTTGTCTGGTCTTCTATGTTGGTTTGTGTCCTCCCAGCCCCAGCTCTAGACACCTGTCCCTCACTAGTCCCACGTCACTCCAGTCCCTCTCCACTCCTGTCCCTCTAGCTTAGTCTTCCCTTCTAGCCCCTCCTTGTGTTTCTGATCTCTCCTCTCTAGTTCCCAGTCCCTGTTCTAGTCCCCTCAGTCCCCTCCTTTAGTTCTCTGGTTCCCTCTAGTTCCCCCCTCTAGTTTCCCCTAGTTTCCGGCCCAGTGACATTCCCAGTCCTAGCCTCATTCCCTGTTCCCTTCCCTTGTGTCCTAGTTCCCTCTATCCTTGTGTTGGTGTCTTGTTGGTATCCCTCCATGTCCTTGTCTGGGTGATTGTCTGCACCTCTCTCGTGTCTTGTTGCACACCTGTACGTTGTTCCTTGATTGTTCTCCCAGATTATATATGCCCTCCTGTTTCCTTTGTTCTCTGTCGGTTCATTGTGTGTGTAAGGGTGTATTCACACAGATACTATTTAGTGCGCACCAAACAAGCTTTGGGCCTGAGAGCGCTTCGTTTAGGTCTGTGTGAACACAGCAATCGCACTCAGGTGCGCACCAAAACAGCCGCACCGAGACCCTCCAGAAGGGGTGGTCTCGGAGCGGCTTCAACCAAATTCTTGTGCACACCAGTTATGGTGTGAAAGTGCGCGACCTTGGACCGACGCAACTACCTTGTGCACAGCACGTTTGACCTAAAAAGTTTTTCATGACGCTCTTGCACCCGCCCCCAGAAAGATATTGACCAATGACAGCACTGAGCCTTTTCATGTGACTTGTGGTGCTGCAAGAAAGTGCTGTGTGAAAGCGAACCGCAGTAGCTGAGAAATGAAAACAATGTATCACTTTCGCTTTTGGTGCGCATCAGTGGTGCACTAACATATGTGAATACGCCCTTAGTGTTGTTCCCAGTGTTTCAACGGTTTTCTTTTTGAGTTTTGTAATTAAACATTATTTTTGAACCAGCGCTGCCTGCCTGCCGTCTGCTTTTGGGTCCTACCTCCACCACTTTCAAACATTAACACAAAATGCGTTATCGGTGGTTTTGAAAATGAAAGGGACCCTACAGGTGGTGCAAAGCCACTAATGTGTCTAATGACACAGTGAAGGCCTTGACTAACTATTTGGCATAATTATATAAGATAATAGTAGGGAAATGTATGAAATTTGCCCAAAACATGAGAACTGTCCTTTAAGGGGCATCAAACAAGCAAACAAGCTCTCTTTCACACTGACTCACTCACCCACTCACCAACTGATCTTGTGTGATTAAGATATTTTGTGCCTGTGTGTGTATGTCCATAATAGCAACATTAAAAAAAAAACTCTGTACTAGCCTGTGGATGCATGACTGTGCTTATCAATTAATTTGCTGACTAGCACCTTAACTGCCTTAAACACTGGAGGTGTTGTTACAGAACCATTGCACTGTCGCAGTTCATCCAGTGGGTCGAAATGCACAACCGTTGTTATGTAAGAGATGATAATCCTCTGTTACCATGGTGACCGCTCTGCAAACTGGCTCAGAGTTTAAGATGAGAGGAAGGTTGGGATTGAAGCTCTCAATAGAAAACAAGCGTTTTTTTATTGCTGCCATGAAGTGCTGGTGAGGATTAGAGGTGGAGGTGTATTTTGTGTGTGTGTGTGTCTGTGTGTGTGTGTGTGTGTGGTGTTGTCCCAGTGTCATGGGACTCGTTTGGCAGTGTATTCACTTCCTCAATTCCATTCCAATTACCACATAACAAGTGTTGAATGTATGATCTGATTTGGTTGATGTTTCAAGTAGCCTAGGTGTGCAGAATCCAAAAGGAAGATTTACTGCCATGTAAGATAAGTGTATATTCTCTATTCAAAAGCAAAAGCAATGACATACCCAGCAGCTTTGCAAAAACACAACCTCTCTATCTGAGCCCTTAAAGCTGCAGTTGGCCTATGTAATTTATGCATTATGAGCCTGTTATGAGCTAGCTACGAGGGAACATTCAGTCTGACAAGTTAAATTCAGTGAACTTCAATCTCACAATTTTTGGGTTTGGGTACCCATAAGGCCATAGACTAATGCCTTTTGTTGCTTATTGGATCTCTGCATGCGCACATATTTTGAACGAGCCTTGTGAGACCATCCTGATCTCTTGAGCTCACATTCAATTTCTCTCCGCAGATCAGTCTAGACTTCCACCTATCTCCAATGATTATTCTCTGATTACGTTGTGACCGGGCCAATCAGGGGCTGTGTTCTGACTGCAGTTCTGCCCCCCAGTAGAACCGAGCCCTTGATTGGTTCCCATAGTCCCTAGTTGATGCGTGAAAATGAAATACAGGCTGCTGGCAATACAGTCTCCCGAAGCAAAGAGCAGTAACGTTAACATTAATAGAATAAACACAGCCATGAGTGCAGTTATTACTGAAATAGACTCAATAATAACAAACAAGAACAAGAGTATGAACAGAGTTTATCAGAGGAAAATACTTTTTCGCCGTTCTTCTGACGGGATTTGGCAAAGGTTTTGTTATACTGATTTGCTGAGGGAGCAAGGCAAGTACACCCGGCCACAATAATCGTTGGAGATGAGGGGAATGACAGACTGACCTGTGGAGAGAAACACTGTGAGCTCGCTAAATCAAGATGGGCTCATGAGGCTAGTTTTGGACCAGGGGTGGCCTTGCCTTTAAAAAGAAAAATGTTCTGGTGTCGATTATATTATTATAATTGCAGTAGCAGAGCCAAACAGCATTGTACAAAGATGTGATTTTCACAGAGGAGCTTAATCACTTAGCCCTCTTGATTTATCTGTATCAGAATTTGTTTATTGCCATGTAGTTTTTCTTCAGTCATGGTACATAACATGGAGACAACATTGGACAGGGTGCAGGGACGAAACAGCACAGCGCAAAGACAGAACAATGCAAAGGGTGTTCAGAGAGCACAGGGCTCCGCCCATAAATGCATTTTGTTGCCGTAATCGAGTTGGAATGGTTAAACTGTCTTCTATGTTGGTTTGTGTCCTCCCAGCCCCAGCTCTAGACACCTGTCCCTCACTAGTCCCACGTCACTCCAGTCCCTCTCCACTCCTGTCCCTCTAGCCTAGTATTCCCTTATAGCCCCTCCTTGTGTTTCTAAACTCCCCTCTCTAGTTCCCAGCCCCTGTTCTAGTCCCCTCAGTCCCCTCCTTTAGTTCTCTGGCCTCTAGCTCTCCCCTCTAGTTTCCCCTAGTTTCCTGCCCAGTCCCATTCCCAGTCCTAGCCTCGTTCCCTTCCCTTGTGTCCTAGTTCCCTCTGTCCTTGTGTTGGTGTCTTGTTGTAATCCCTCCATGTCCTTGTCTGGGTGATTGTCTGCACCTGTGTCTCGTGTCTTGTTGCACTCCTGTACGTTGTTCCTTGATTGTTCTCCCAGAGTATACATGCCCTCCTGTTTCCTTTGTCTTTATTAGTGTTCCATTGTTCCTCTGTTTATACTATGGCCCTTTGTTTTTTTGTTTTTTAA
Organism: Borostomias antarcticus; assembly: GCF_949987555.1. Taxonomy (NCBI): domain Eukaryota; kingdom Metazoa; phylum Chordata; class Actinopteri; order Stomiiformes; family Stomiidae; genus Borostomias; species Borostomias antarcticus. The sequence goes on from NC_140235.1 coordinate 7,532,393, forward strand.
TAAAACCCTCTTTTGAACCAGCACTGCCTGCCGTCTGCATTTTGGGTCCACCACCCAACACCCATGATACACCGATGAAAACATCTACGGGTGAATATAACTTTTTTCCCTTTAAATATATCCTCATTAATTTCTACCAGTTTAATCTTCACATTAAGATCTCTTTTTTGTATTACACTTTGTCTATGAAAAAAAAAAGCGGTACCAAATATGTAAACAATGGATAAGGTCAGGTTTAAAGTTTTACTTTTGTTTTAACAATATACTAAATTCTAAACTTTTTACAGTGATTAGATATGGACACTAATACAGAGGGGTAAATACGTGACCCTGGGTGAGGTGCATGTGACCCGCCAGTTGGTCTCAACTCAACATTTGGGAACCACTGCTGGATGGTTATTAACCTTAAATGTGGTTGGATCTTTGAGCCTGTGACGAAAGATGGGCACCATCGAAGTTGGTGATGCAGAATAAACATGCTTATGCCTACTCAGCCATTGTATTGTTTGGATTTTAAAGATATTTTTAATTTAAGAAGTTTTAAATAATTTGGGTCCAAGTAGAGACCCTCATGTATTTTGTCATTTGTCTCCTCCTCTGCAAACGCCCGGTCCCGACAGAGTGCTGCGCAGCAGCTGTAATTTGTTCTTGTTCCTTCATGTTTTGTACATTGTACACGATTTGTACATCTTTGCATGAACCTGTTGCTCATGAGCTTGGCTGATACTGTCTGGCACTTTTAAAGAAGAGCGGGTGGGGATTCCAATAGATAGTGTTTGATGAAAAGAAGAGAGTGAGAGAATGAGGCAGTGTGGCTTGGATAAAGTGAGAGAGGGAGAGAGAGAGACTAAAGGTTAGAGCGATTGGGAAAGGGGGAGAGAGAGAGAGACAGAGAGAGAGAGAGTGTAAATGTTAGAGCGTTTGGGAAAGGGAGAGAGAGAGAGAGAAGAGAGAGAGAGATCAGAGCTCTGTCAGGATACTCTAGAAGTCAGAATCATCATGGTTGCCAGTGGAGCCTGTCACTCTTTGGGCTTTTGGAATGAAAATGATCGTCCGTTGCGGTATACAGTAGTAGGAGCTCCCACAAGGCTTTACCGCTGCCACTGTGCCTGGCTAAGCTTAACAGGATTGGCTAACTGGCCTGTGGATGCTATTAATCCTTCTTATCCACTTACTGCACCTTAGCCTGTTGAGGGATAGCGGGATGCTGCTGTCACTAAACGTTAGCATACAGTAGTACATGTGTACTAAGTATAAGAGGGCATGCACCCTCATGCTGTTCATCTTCAGGGTCTTGTACACTTGAGCTTATAGTTTTAAAAGCCATTTATGCTCCTTTGAATGGCTGGTTACAGGTAACAGGATTAGCTTAATGTTGTAAGCAACATTAAGCTACTGCAACTATTCAAAGCTGGTAACAACAATATTGAGCTTTTTGTCCTCATACTCTTCCCAGTCTCCATGGAATTCTGACATACAGAAATATTTGCTCTTTGAAATGATGTCTCAGTCACTGAGCCTCACTCTGCCACTTTCAATATTGTCAGGGACCTGTATCGTTCATCATAAGCCTTTTCAACAGTCCACCCAAAAGACATATTTTCAACCCCCTCCCCTCGAAGTGGCACTGTTTCCCCAGATTTGAGAAACCCTGTCTCTGCCAAAAACCTCCCCCAGGCCCTCTTGGTCATCAGAAATAATTTGAATCATGATATAACCGCAAGCGGGAATGGGGCGGGTCCTACAGACACGCCTTCATAACCATAACCAGGAAACAGACAGACAGACAGGGAGACTGACCAATGGGGGCAGACTGACAGACAGGAGGACAGAGCAACAGAGGGTAAACAGACAGATTTTGTACTACACACCAAATTTCTTTGGAGTTTTTTGTTAACGATTCCCTAATCTTTCACCAATTTTACAGCTTTTTTATAGGGTCCCCCCATGATACTTAAAAAAAAAAAAAAATTGTGACATTGTTCAGTGAAAAATGAAAGTAAAGTTCCTCAATTTGCCATGCATTGTTGTACTTTTAATATATTTTGATGAGAAATATTTTTATGAGGTATATTATATCGGGTAAAATATACCCGACCTTACTGATGGTGTGTTATTAATTGGCGTTAGTACTCTAGGGTTAAACACTATAACTGCACCCCGACTCAACACCAAGTTCAGGGTCCTGGGGCAAAGAAGCGCCCTCTGTGTTCTTTCCTCACTGCTGTACTTCTTGTACACGCCAAGGTTATAATAGTTTTGCTTTTTTCATTAGTTTTTATTTTTATATAATTTTATTTTCTTCTTTTTAAGAACGTTTTAGTATAGTTTTGAAAGCAGGTTTGCAAGTTTAGTTTATTTTTTATTTTTTGAAAATGCTTACCGGTAGTTTTTATTAGTTTCAGTATTAGTTTTAGTCTTTTTTTCTTCTGTGCTAGCCTTGTGAGACCATCCCGATCTCGCAAGCTCACGTTGTTTCACTCCGTGTGAAACAAACCATCTGGCGCACGTCAGGTTACTCCTGCTCAGGGGCACAGCAAAAAAAAGGAGGATACATTTCAGATCCACCCAAAATACTAGGCTTATGTATGAAATGAAAAAGACTAAAACTAAGGACATTTTCTCAATAATTTTAGTTTATTTTAGTTAGTTTTATAAACACACAAAACAGTTTTAGTTTAGTTATGGCTAGTAGAGAAGAGATATAGGTACATTTCATTCAGAGGTTGGCCAGTCAGTCACTTACCACTCAGGCAGCAGCACTGTTCCACCTGCCAAACTCTCCTCTTGCCACCACTAACGCAGTCACCCCCGTGTCTGCCTGTCCGTCTGTTCTGCTGTGATCTGGTCTGTCCGCGGGGGTTGTGGGAAGTATGTCATTAGTGGTAATGGTGAGCGTCTGATCTTGTGATGGAGACATAACAGCTCAAAATCAACTGAGTAAAACAAAGTGAGATGGAGAGAGAAAGAGAGAAGCAAAGAGAAAAAGAGAGAAGCAGAGAGAGAAAGAGAGAAGCAGAGAGAGAAAGAGAAAAACAAGGCAGAGAAAGGAGAAAAACAACACGGTAACAGAGAGAAGTTAGAGAGTGAGATGAGTACAGAGAGAGAGAGAGAGAGAGAGAGAGAGAGAGAGAGAGAGAGAGAGAGAGAAGAGACTAGTTCGCAAAGAGAAAAGTTGCCCCACCCACGGTGTCTCATTCTAATGATGGCTCAGTGTGGGTCCAACAATCAGGGCCTCAGGCTTTCGTCACAGAACCAACCAAAAAGGCAGCGCCTTAATCACGTTAGTAGGACAAACAAGCACAGCCTTGTTAGCCATTTCTTCTTCAGTGGGTGGCTCAGAGATCACTAAATTAGATAAGATAATGGAAAAGAGAGAACATTATTAGATTAAGTCAGATCTGCAAGAAAAAGCTGTGCTCTTACAAAGCCATGATATGGAGAGGGGATTGAGAGCAGCAGCCAAGTATTTCTCTTGTTGATCGTGCACACCACATATGCACTGGCATCTCTCCTATACCCCTCCCCCCCCAACCCTATCCCGTTTAGATTGCATTAGCTTCAGTGTACAAATGTGCCAACGTTAACTTATCTCGTTGTGAAAGATAGCGCTTCAGTCTCTGGGGACACTGGGATATCAGAGGTTTCGTTGCGAATTGATCTTCCCGTCATAACAGGCAGGAAATCCAGCCCCTGCTGTCAAAGCAATATTACGATGATGGGGCGCAGTGCATCTTCCTGCTCAAATAGAATTACTGCTTTAGGAACAAAGGCACAGGGATCTTATTAACCCAATGTTAATTATGAGTCGTGTGTTTGCGTTTCCAGATTGCTGTGGGAAGTAGAAGCATATAGTCAAGCTGAAAAGAGGCAGGTTGTCTGGTTGGTCACTGGTGAATAAACAATCCATCCCTCAATAATTGACTTGAATGCTGCAATTTGCCTTAAGTTGTTATGGGAAAGACATAAGATATGTCAGCCTTGAGTTTACGAAACTAAGCAACTTCATGGACATTACCTTTATATTGATAAGCTATTACATTATTCCCAAACCATTTGATAGGCCTATGACTTTTCTCTCATCATAAACTCATGGAACTTGGGGAAGTTATTCACTTGTCTCCCATTCATTTTGGTTCAGCGAAACTTTTAGAAACGTGTCATCTCATGTCAACTCTCCTTTCATGACCAAGTGCCATACTACATCGCCATTTCTGACAAGTGTGACATGAATGAGTCTGAGAGCTCCTCACTGTAGCTTGGGTAAACATTTTTCAGTGACAACCCTTGTCATTGAATATGATCTTTGTCAAACTTTAGTTTGTCAAACATCGACTGAGGGAGGAAGAGCATATGGTAAATGGACTGCACTTACTTACTAGCCTGCTCATTGGGAGCAATTTGGGGTTTAGTGTCTTGCCCAGGGACACTTCGACATGTGGACAGGAGGAGGCGGGATTCAAACCGCCGACCCTACGATCATTGGACGACCCGCTCTACCACTGAGCCACAGCCCCCCCACACTTGCTCTTGCATGTTCTCTTCTGTTTTTTGTGTGTAAACTTTCACAAACATTCTGGTAAATAGACCATATGGACAGGTGTAATACTTCTTGGTCAAAAAATCACAAAAGGAAATAGAGTAATTAAAACCATATTATTCAATCAATGATTCATTATGAAAAACAAACCACACCTCAGCAGTACCCAAGACACATGACACACTATTCTCCCTCCCTGTCTCTTATGCTGTTGTCTCCGGTAAGCCTGGCCAATTAGCATCCAGATTGGCACATTGCCTCTCATCCTCCCTGTTAATTGGCTCTGTTATATAACAAGAACCTGTTGGAGTATTTTTGTATTGAATATGACTGCTAATGTTTTATGTATCTCTATCCAGAAATGTCTTACTACTGAGCAATCCCAAATATATTCCAATGGTTGGTGCCCTGGTTCCCACACAATCTCCAGCACTTCGCATATTCTCCTGTAAAGTGTTCTTTCTGCTTTGGGGTAATAAAAAATCTGATTAGACACTTCCATCCGAATTCCCCCCCAGGTATGCGAACTGAAGCATTTCCATTGAAAGACAATTATCTCTTCCTTTGAAATCTCAAAATTACGTTCCTTTTTAGGGGCACCAGCAGAGTAAGTTGTTTATGTAATATAAACAAACGGTTGTTGTTTACAGACTTTACCGGATAGTGGTGAAGCGATGACTTCGGGACGGTACCATGGTTGTGTACTACAGGTGGAGTAGCCTACTTGTAGTCATTTGTGTTTTATTGTGCATTGTTTGTATGCGTTTCGTTTTCAATAAATACATGTTTTTCAATTCATTATCTTTTCTCAAGATCTCCAGACCTGAACACCATCGAGATGGTGTGGAACCAGTTGAAGACGTAGGCCTACATTTGGCACATGGTGAAACCCAGAAATAGACAGGAGCTAATTCATGCCATGAAGGGATTTTTTGCATCCCGACAACTTTACACAACTTGGTTGGAATCTTGGAAGCCTGGAATCAGTTAAGATTCCATCGCTTGTTCATTAATCTGTAGTCAGATCATCGCCTGTATTTCTGCAGCTTTTCTTTGTACCACATCCGGGGGGCTTGGTTCATTTGTGGCTCAGCATCATTCGTGTTCTTGGCTCCGAAGCGTCGCCCCCTGGCCACCTGCCATGTGGATAAAAGTTGAATCTCCCGCTGGTCCGGGATAGTCATGGCTAGTATGATGGTGACTGAGAATCCACACGAAGCTATGTCTTCTGTCCCCACAGCACTCTGATACAGGCAGGTCACTGTAGAAAGCCCAAAGTCTTGCTGGGTAGCAGGTCTGAAACTTTCCTTTGGTTCTTCACTTAAGCATACTCCCATATGCTTCTTAAGGATTGTGGGTGGGTATATGATCCACGTAGAAGCGAGTGTTGTTGTAGACAGTTTCTTTCTTTTGCCATGCTTTATGGATCATCTCTTACTTTGCTCTGTAGCTCGCTAGCTTGGCAACAATAGACCGGGGCTTCGCCTGTGGATGGGAGGGTTTGGGTGCCAGAGCCCTGTGCGCTGTCTCGATTTTGAGCTCCATATCACGAGGAAAATCTAGCGAATCTCTCAGTAGGTTTTCCAGGAAGCTGGATATGTTGTCACGCTCCGCCCCTTTGGGAATGCCACATATCTGAACATTATCCCTGTGAGCCCATCACTTCTGGCCGATACGCTTGGCCTCCATGATGGTCTGGCGTTGTGAGAGCGTTGCAGTAGCGTTGCTGCCGCCTGCAGTTCTGTTTCTGCTTCGTCCCTCAGCCTCGTCTAGCCTGGTGTTTGTTCTAGACAGTTCTTGTTTAATCTCTCTGAACTGCTGTTTATTGTCCCATCTGAAGTCTTTGAGTTCGGTCAATATACTTTGTAGGCTAGCATCACCCTTTCCATCTTCCTCATCCAACTCGCGGATCAGAGAGTTACTTCGGCTAATGTTAGCATTGTTTTCTGGTGTCAGTTCTTCCATATTTTCTGTTATAGACACAGTTTTCCTCCTTCTTGCACCAACCCTGCTTTCCATCATGTACAAAAACACACTTTTCGATATTATCTTAAATGTTTTCAGGGTTATTTTACTAAGCCGTCGGGGAGTGCAAAAATCAAGCTTATGCGTGTCCTGGAAGTCCCCTCGGGGGTGGAGCTTTTGATTATAAGACGTGGTGAGATGCCAGGCAGAGCAGTTGATGATGATAGTGGGGGCAGTTAAGACCTCGGGCAGACAAAGCTAGGACCAAAGGCTCCGCAACAAAATGGCAGAAGAGAAAAGAGAGAATGGAGAAAAATGAAAGCAGAGTAAACTTCACCTCCATGGAGCAGAGGGTAAGAAGAGAAACAACCATCAAGACTCATACTGATGAACTTCGCCAGTCTATTCCTATAACAAATTTGGATATTTGGATCCACTTAGCTGTCCCTGATGAAAGGACAAAGACTTTGGAGATGGGGGAGAGAGAGAGAGAGAGAGAGTGTGTGTTTGTGTATGTGTGTGTGTGTGTGTGTGTGTGTGTGTGTGTGTGTGTGTGAGAGAGAGAGAGAGAGAGAGTGAGAGAGAGAGAGAGAGAGAGAGAGAGAGAGTGAGTGTGTGTGTGTGAGTACGTGAAAGAGAAAGTTTTTGTACATAATACTGTAGTGTGTGTGTGTGTGTGTGTGTGTGCCTGAGGGAGGGGGGTCCTGTCATGCTGATATAAATGCCAGTCAAAGCCCACCATGTTTATCAGTATCCTCCACTCCTCCTCCGAGCTCCTCCGTCTCCCAAATCTTTGTCCCCCCCCTACCGAAGCAGGCCGCCGTCTTTGATGTGGCCACCTTGCATACGCGACTGACATTTAACGGAAAACAGATTTATCTGTCCACTCCCCGGGGGGCTTCAATAATCAAAGTCCTCCCGTACTTCCGGAGGCGGATGTGAGAGGTTCCCGTGTTGCAGGGGTATGCCGTGTGCTCCAACAGCGTCTGGAGGAGTGAAAAAAAAGGGTGAGTGATTCTCCGTCTCAAGCAGTCCATATCATAAACCAAAGGACAGATACTCCAGGAGCTCGTTGAGAGAGGTCAGGGAAGAATTTTTACAGCTCACTTTTCGGGCCCCCGGGTGATACTGTTTTTTTGCTTCCCTCTGGAATATGTAGGGGTGGGACGTATGCCCACCTCCCTTGTTCTCTGTAAAGCGCATTGTGTTGCCTCTGTGTATGAAATGCCCTATACAAATAAAGCTTTGATTGATTGATTGAGATAACTAGAGATCAAGCATGATACGCCACGCATACAATATATCAAGTTGAATCATGATAACGTGGCAATCAAGCACATATACTGTAACTGCATTTGAGACAGTTAGTGGGGGAAGGGGTTAGAAAGAAGGACAGAGAGAGGAAGAATGTGTGAGGGAGAGATAGAAAGTGTGTGTGCGAGAAAGAGTGAGTGAGATAGCAAGAGACAGTGAGTGAGAGAGAGAGATAGAGAGAGAGAGATGCTTAATTACAGTGATAAATGGAAGTCAGGCCTCTTAAAGTCTCCAGTGTCACTAGAAATGAGACAGTCTCATCTTGGATGTAAACAAATCTTCAATGTAATGAAATTACCACCTGTGGCCCTCTGTTTCTGCCCGGACTCAAGGACATACAGTTTCACTGTGTGTGTGTGTGTGTGTGTGTGTGTGTGTGTGTGTGTGTGTGTGTGTGTGCGCGAGAGGGAGAGGGAGCGAGAGGGAGAGAGAGAGAGAGAGATAAATGATGCGTATTCCTCTATCTTGAAGAAAAGGTTACAAAGTGAATAATAACAAGACAATTCACCATTTGAAATTCAACAGTTGATTTAGGGTCTCTGAATAGCAATCCTCAAGACTACAAACCAATGCCACCACGCTAATTACAGTATGTCTAGTCTAACAAAAGTGTAATCAAGTATCAAGGACTGTTTTTTTGCTTCCCTCTGGAATATGTAGGGGTGGGTCGTATGCCCACCTCCCTTGTTCTCTGTAAAGCGCATTGTGTTGCCTCTGGGTATGAAATGCGTTATACAAATAAAGCTTTGATTGATTGTTTGATTGATTGAAGCCTGCCATACTGTGGCTCAACAGGAACTTCTTTTTTTTTTCAGGAGAAAAGGCAGTACAACCATCATGTGCTTATATTCCATATCCACACTACCCTAGTTGTTATGGAACCAGTAGCCTCTGAAATGAGAACAGCAGGTTGGGAGAATACGGCAGGGACTCATTACAAACACAGCAGAGCTGAGAGGAGACAGGGACTGTTCAAGGCTATATAGTGAAAGTTACCCACTGTCCGTTCTAATCGTCTTGCAGTATTTAGTCTACACGATTACTTCATATCCAGCAGCTCTCACCAAAGCGACATCCTTTCTCTCACCAAAGCGACATCCTTTCTCTCATCAAAACTACATGACCTTTTATGTGTTGCACTTTGTCTTGGTGATTGATTGATTGATTTTTATTTTGGGTAAAACTAAATACATACATCAACGATGCAAGTATTGCCCAGAGGATAGCACATTAAAGTATTAAAAACACATATTTCCAATGTGGTCCTTGGTGTGTGTGCGAGAAAGAGTGAGTGAGAGGCTTTTAATGTCTCATGTACTGTAAAGCACTTTGAATTGCCTTGTTGCTGAAATGTGCTCTACAAATAAACTTGCCTTGCCTTATGGAGGAAACCCTAGCGAACACGGGGAGAACATACAAACTCCACATCATGTGGGAATTGAACCCAGGACTTTCTTGCTGTGAGGCGACGGTGTAACGCTCTAAGTCACCGTGCCACCCATGAGCAATTTGGGTGCTTGCTCATACTTGCACTGCTGGGAGCTGAGATCGAACAGGGGACCTTCCAATCTCCAGCCGGCTGCCCTCCCGAGCTATGTAGTTCTGCCACCCCCTCCCCTCTAGTCCCTCCTCTACGTAGTTCTGCCACCCCCTCCCCTCTAGTCCCTCCTCTATGTAGTTCTGCCACCCCCTCCCCTCTAGTCCCTCCTCTACGTAGTTCTGCCACCCCCTCCTCTCTAGTCCCTCCTCTATGTAGTTCTGCTCCCCCTCCTCTCTAGTCCCTCCTCTATGTAGTTCTGCTCCCCCTCCTCTCTAGTCCCTCCTCTACCTGCTCCCCCTCCTCTCTGGTCATTTACCTTTTCAAGGGGGAAAGGGGGGACGGCTTTGATCATGAAAGAAAAAAGTCTGGCTTTATCAACATAGAAGTTCAAATCCCTTTTTTATTAGCTCAGAATGTTGTGACCAAATTCTCTTGATGAAAAACAACTTGCTAAGAAAAAATGCAAAAAATAAAATAAAAAGACAATATGTTCTTGTGCCCTGCAGTAATATCTCCATCACATGTCCTCATGATTCAGAATGTATTACAACTCCCCCTGTGATGAGGGCTAATTACTGTCAATTAGCTGGGGAAGATCAGGGTTGTCACACAGGCATGATAAAAGCCTATTGGATGTATTACTGTAACTCTCCTGTAGGGGCAGACATGCACAGCTTGTAATGTATACTGTGGATAAACATTTCAATATATCTGTCAGGGACTCTAATGCTTTGTGTCTTCTTGACATCATTTGATCTCCTGCCTGTTGCAAGAAACCCTGGAGGAATTATTTTAGTTAGGAAGGGGAAGATACTGTATCAGTTTGGCATGGCGTTGCATTACAGAGAATAATACTGCACTTCCAGAGTGCAACTCTGGACCATCCATCCATCCATCCATCCATCCATCCATCCATCCATCCATCCATCCATCCATCCATCCATTCATCCATCCATCCATCCATCCATCCTTCCATCCATCCATCCATCCATCCTTCCATCCATCCATCCATCCATCCATCCATCCATCCATCCATCCATCCATCCATCCATCCATCCATCCATCCATCCATCCATCCATCCATCCATCCATCCATCCATCCATCCATCCATCCATCCACCCAACCCCACCCACCCATCCATCCATCCCTCCATCCATTTCCACCACTAGAGAGGCTTAATGCTACAAACACTCTTTTGCTGTGCTGTGACTAATATCATTGCTGCTACAATGCACATTTTTGCTAAGCAATCCAGCGAGGGATTCACTCTTTCAAGCATACAGCAAAACAACCAAGATCTGCCGCATTATCTTTAGAGAGGATTGAAAGCCTGGTCTTCTGATGTGTGACACCTGAAATCATCAGCCCAAACAGCTTAGTGGACTTTAAATTGATGACAGGGTTGGATAAGACTTGGTTGGTCTAGCTGGAAGCCTGGGACCTTTATCCACATTTATTATTATTATTATTATTATTATTATTATTTTTATTAGTAGTAGTAGTAGTAGTACTAGTAGTAATAATAATAATAACATTAACACAATAATAATGACAACAATAAGCTTTATTTGTAAAGCACCTTTTATACTTTTTTTTTTAGCACGCAAGTGCAAAAATTTAGTGAAAAGATACATTTTTAGCTTTTTTATTATTTAGCGAGCTGGCTTCCCTGATATCTATAGGTACTGTGTTCCATAGCTTTGGGACATAATTGACAAAGCACTCCCAATCTTCTTCAGACTGTTGCTGGGAACTTGTAGACAACCAGCAGTGGATGATCGCAGTGTTCTTGAAGGCACATAGTTGACAAGGGAGTTAGCAATGTAGTTTGGTTCTTTTAAGAAGAATTTAAAATGAGTTAAATAATGAATCTGATGCCATTCAAAGGTAGGTACAGTATAAAGGTAGGTTCAGATATGCTAAACCCATATCTTTCACTCTGATTACTCAGATGTAAAACATTGTGATGCAGATCAGTTCTTTCTGTTCTGAGTACAGCATCTTTAGATGACGTGGCACATTGACTATCTGGTAATGGTTTCTCTTATTCAAATACTTCTACTACATTAGGCGAGGGGTCCTATGTACTGTATAGGCCTAATCATGCAGATGTGGGTATTTTGCAAACATATGAGGCATCAGTAATTGTTCTCTATTAGTAAATATGGATTGTCCCAACGTGATTATTCATAAACACCACCACAGGTTTACTGGTTTGGATGGCTGTGTATGAGTCTTGGCAATATTCCCTTCTCTGAAAGCTAAGAAGATGTAGACTGAACAAGATACTATGGTCATGGCCCTGTGTACACAGTGTGTGGTTCTACATGTAGAACCATATGTAAGCAGATCAGGAATAGTGACTGTAGATACGGGCTGCCCTTTACTGCCCTTTACCCCGTTGAGTGTGACCCAAAAGCTCAGCTGCTGGTCCCTCTTGTTATCGCCTCTTTTCTTCGTCTTCTTCCTAGGAAGTCTGACTTCATGCATGAAAAATCACCAAACGCTGCACATAGGTCCAGTCTATGCCAAAAGTCCTGAACTGGCATTGTGGGCCAATAGTCCTGATGGTGGCGCTACAACAAGGTCTAAAGTTTAAAACTTTTAAAAATCATAACAAATCAGCCCTACATGCTATCACTTTGCAACCACCACCAAAATGTAGGCCCAAGCAAACAGAAACATCCATGTGCTTCGGGCTGGCAGGAATTATGAAGTCCATCACATCCCAAAAAACTGTAAAACTAATTAAACCAATAGGGCTTGGGAAAATGTAGTCCCAGACACGACCATCTTGTTTCTACACAGGTGTATCTATTTGTCTGATTGGCTCTACTGCATAGAATCCTATGCAATCATAGAATAGATACACCTGTGTAGAAACAAGATGGTCGTGTCTGGGACTACATTTTCCCAAGCTCTATCTCCTCCCACATTTTTGATCAATTCACTCCACATTTGCTACACTGCATCTTCAGACTGTCCTCCACAAACTCTCCATTCCAAATTTTTTAAATAACACATTGAGCCCACCGTGCATCAAAATGTTTTACTGTAAACAGAACTGTACACAGCCACTGCAAATTCTCACTCAATAAATCTCCAAAGTACCTAAAAAATACAGACAACATTTTCATGACATGGTAGATGTAGTGTGACATTTTTCAGAATCTCTTAAAAACTGACAGTATTCTGAATCCTATCGTCCTATGTACGGTATTGCTGTAAAAGGAGAAGAAATACAGTACACTACCACAATCCAGTGCAACAGTGACATCTCATTTCATGGTAACAGCGAGCTCCACCAATCAGAGACATCACTGTTGGCTACTTCACCTAAAATGCCCAACCCTAGGACTACAGCCGACAATTGCATCTGATTGAGATATATTTCAATATAATATTGAGATATTTTTATTTTAAGAAGTAAAAAAAAAAGTCCAGGCAGTTCTGCTGACAGACCCTCATGCATTTGTCTCCTCCTTTTCCCCTTCTTCCTCCTCCTTCTTCTTCCTCCGCAAAACGACTCACTGCTGCACAGCTGCTACAGTGTAATTACCCTCTGGTTTGGACAGTAGCTACACCATGACAGTTCCCAGGTGCAAGTTGCAACACATCAAAACGTTTTGTTGTCAAACTAATCAGATCTGAAGAGACTGCATTGAAATGTGCTACTGTAGATACACGGTGAGAGAGAGAAATAGAGAGAGACTGAGGTAGAGAGAGAGACTGAGGCAGAGAGAGAGACTGAGGTAGAGAGAGAGAGAGAGACTGAGGTAGAGAGAGACTGAGGTAGAGAGAGAGACTGAGGCAGAGAGAGGGAGAGAAAGGAAGAGAGACAATAATTGTTATGACTCAACTCTGACCTGCTGTTTTCCCTGAAAAAGGCAATGACCTTTTAATAAAGGGGTTATGACATGGACTGAGAAAATTCCAAATCTGCTTTCAACTTGTGCTTTTTGTTAATCCATGCTATTTGGTCAGATACTGACTGACGTCAGCAATGGGTTGTAAAATGTGTGTCTCTGATATTGTGATCAGCATAATTTATGAGCTATGGAAGTGTATGTGCATGGATTGAGAGACAGATTATCCACAATTTAATGTATCCTCAATTCATGGAATTTGATTAGAGTTAGTTGTGACTATCGTGCAACTTCTAAATAAGTGTTATATGAATGATGAAGAATATTATACAGTAGACCCCTAAACAGACATTGAGATTAATGGTTAATAAAGTAGGGTTGGTTTAGTTAGAGAACAGATCTAACTAGCAGCCTAAAGTATCAGTGTGATTTTTGAATTGACTTGACTAACATGATATGAGATATAAGTTATATCTCATATTTCATGTTAGTCAATATACATGTATCTCATATTTCATGTTAGTCAAGTCAATTCAAAATCACACTGTGACCCCGCCTCCCAAGGAAACGCAGGAGCGAGCGTGACACGTGATTTATTTGCTAAAATCCAGAATGGCGGAATTCTTCTGTGAATGATTTTCTCAGGCGCTTTCTCCAACGGGTCCTAAACCCCACGCATTGGTGGAGTTGAGCGCTCTCTGGAAGACTATACAGGGGAGGGAAATAATCAAAACATATACGTTGGAGGACATTGCTACAGGTAGCGCACCACCTTTTAATAACACATAGACACACACCTCCAGTCGTCTAGAGTTTACGAGTGGAGAAAATCAAAACATAGATGTTTGTTTTACTTGGTAGTCGCTGTTTTATTACAACTCGAAGTGAACTTGGAATCGGGTTCTTTCACAGATGTAAGCTTTGTTAACTATTCAAGTGGATAGACCATACCACTTTATGTGGCTTACCACTGTCAAGTGTTAAGAGTTTGATACATTTTGGCCACATTTAATTTATTCCGCCGGCCGGGTAGATTGCTGCCGCCTTACCTTACTGCATTTGATTATGTAGCCTATGAGGCTACTTTAGGATTTCCGGAGAGGTGACATTGTTCCGAGATTATATAATTGTTTCTAACGTACATCAATTAAAAGTAACCTAAGTATTTGAAGCAATGTATGCGACATGGTTTAAAATGGGCGGTTCGTTTTTTGTGAATGAGGTTTTCTTTCATGCTGATACTTTTGCCACCCGTTGCGACATCATTATTGTTTTTCTGTAGTCAAACATCTAGTTTTAAACGCCAGTAGCCTACTATGCCATATGATGAATGGTTACCTATCGTTTGTCGTAAAGATTTGTTTACCATTGACGTAGCCTACTTTAGACCGTTTCTCATTTTGCTCCTATCAGAAATCAGTTGTTATCATACAGTATCTTCTTGTTATGGAAGAGTGAAAGCATTAATCTTTAACATGCAGTCCACCACTTTTAATTTGAATAGATTTAACCATAGAGATGGGCCTATGCAGTAGCCTGTATTGTTATGCAGTGTATCTGTGACATTCACACTAGCCTGTTCTCTATTCTTCTGTTCAACTAGAGTTTTTGGACCAGTTGATTGAACCAGAATATTTGCATTGTTTTTGCTTCACGCTGTATGGGGAACTGTTAATACTGTCCACATGACACATATTGTAGGCCTACTTAGTTGAGTAGTTCTCCTAAAACACATGTGCTCTTAAGCAATGAAGTGTGTTGTCCACATACAGTATTCTCTTGCCTTGAGGTGATGAGCTTGAGCAAAGTTCTGTTGGATCATTCGGTTGAGATGACGCTATCTGTGGAGGAGTTTTTGTCTGAGGAGAAGGTAGGCCAGCTTCACGTTTTTGTCTTTGCTCTTGTGCTTAGCCTCTAGCGGAAGCTATTCCTTCCACATTCCAGCTCCCAAGGACTGGAGTTCCAGACTCGTAAATTCCAGGCCTCACAGGAAGAAGGTCATAGCAGCCTTCCAAAAACTTGGCACTGAAGACCACCCTTAAAATAATGCCCTGACCAAGGGTAGCCTATGTGACTGCATGGAGTCTGTGCTCTGCTCAATGATTAAAAGAATGTATCATCAGTCATGGTCCGCATAATTCAATTCCTTAGGAAACAAATAACTGCTTTGGATGATTGACTGCCCTTTTCGGATGGTGTTCTCAGGTGTATCTGTGGCTGTAAGCCTAAGAGTCGCTCCCTGATTGTGCTGAGTGACAGTGGCAATGGCCTGTGGCCTATAGCTCAACCAGAATATACGGTCTGTTGAAACACACAATTTTTCTTTGTCACCAAAAGTTGGTCACTGTTACTGAACATATTCTGTTTAAATTTTTACGAAAGAAGTAGCAATTTGACACTATAGAATGTGTCTCAAATACTCTCTTCCGAAGGAAAAGCGTATTTGAGAGGCGTCCTGGATTCACCCAGAACCCATTGTTCCCCGGGCCCTATTAAACGCCTAGTGTGCATTGTCAGGGTTCTGCTCCAGCCATCCACCTCACCCCTCCAAAGAATGGGCAATTTGGATGAGTCGGCAATTAGAGAAGCATGCATGTTTGTTTGTTGACATTTGTTGATGTTTTCCCCCTAATGGAGACTAATGGGTCTAATAATAGGGTTCTCTTGCTTGGGGGACAAGTTGACATGACCCCTTGGGTGCACAGTGCACACAACCAGCGGGGCTGTGTGATCAGCTCGCTCGCAGGCAGGAAGGGCTCTACTGTCTCCCTGCTCAGCGCACTCCTGGAGCCTGATCTGTTCAGTAGCCAGGAGAAAGGACAGGAGGGTTGTCTGCAGGGTTGGAAAGCAGGAAGAGAGGAGGGAGGAGAGTGGGAAGAGGGGGATTATTCAGGAGAGGTAGATTCTGATTTTAAAGAGGCGTTGAGAATGATGGGATACAGGATAGAGAGGGATGGTTGAGGAAAGAGAAAATTGAGGGAAAGAGGCGAGACCCGAAAAGAGATGCAGAGGTTTATGGGCTTTTGAGCTGAGGAGTAAGGAGAGGGACAGGGCAAGTGGGTAGAGGAACAACAGTGAGTGATCCGAGGCCTTTTTTCTTGAATAATTATTTATCATTAACTTAATTATTATCATGAACATACACTTTGCACACACAGACACCATATTCTTACTGATTTGTTACTGTACTGCAATGAACATGTTTTTGTGTGTGGCTGTAAGCCAGCGCACCAATGATGGCAAATGTCCGGTTGTCACTCCATCCCTCCTTCCCTCCCTCCCTGGCTTCCTCTGTCATGTTGTTGACCTGCAGTTCTATGTTGCTACCACAAGAGGCAGTGGTCCCAGAACCTGCAGTTCTATGTTGCTTCCACAAGAGGCAGTGGTCCCAGAACCTGCAGTTCTATGTTGCTACCACAAGAGGCAGTGGTCCCAGAACATCAAAACAAAAACACTATGACACCGCACATTTTCCGGATCCTCGGTGGTCTAGTTCTGACTACTGCTCAGCGGGCTACACTGTCCCCGACTGGCTCTGACCCGAGGGGGCAAAGTCTCGCCACCACGCCATGCACCCCACAAATCAGCCCCTGAGGATGTAGTCTCACCTCCACTCCACACGGGAAACCTGTATACCCCTACCTCTCTTATGTGATGGATTAGCATTGAAAGCATTGGAACTGATGTGTCCAGGCGACAAGACCTATCTTAATTTATCAGACATTATTTCATATCATTTCAATTCACAGCTATTTCAGTGGCATGACTAGCTTCTGTCCTACCAGTCCTGAACAGAAACAAGCCAGCCACGCACATAAGCCAGGTGGACCGGGCCTGGTTTAAATCAATGAATCAATCAATTTACTGAATGAAAAGGCCAGTTATTAAAGGAATGAAACTTTTCATGCGAACGAAATAGCCTGTACAATGGGTGTAGTGGTGGCTGTACAGTCAAATGATTTCCCCCTGTAAATACGTAATGTAAAAACAACAGATCTCTATGTCCCAGCATTCACTTTTTTGCCTCTGGCACGGGAAGTATACTATTTCCACTGTGTTGTGTCTGCAAATTATCAGCATACACTGATATATACACTAGGGTTGGCCTGAGTAATTCAAGTATTCCACTTAATTCGGTAGGTTGGCGTTCAAGACTAAATTCAGTTCAGTTCAGTTGGCGTTCAAGACTAAATTCAGCTTCTTTTTTTTTTTTTTGCAACAAACTGTAGCCCAACTACAATACATTTTGTCAATTTAAGATATAGCACCCATCCATCCATCGTCATCCCCTTATCAGGGGCCGGGTCGCGGAGGCAGCAGTTCCAGCAGGGGGCCTCAGACATCCCTTTCCCTAGATCTAGCAGTTTATAAAAAAAATTGTAAGTTAGAAATGAAAAGCTGATTTAGGATAATGCATGTAAACAATCAAAGATCTGCAGTGTGGGACCATTTCAAATTATTAGATGACAAAAAACAAGCCTGTGACTGGTAAGGAATGGGAGACCGAGATGCTGCTGCACTCTGATGAGGAAGAGGGTGACTATTTGCCCACTTGCATGGTGGAAGAACAACACAGACTGCTATTTGAGACTAGCATTGGCAGCAAAACATTGCCTTTGTATCCCAGCGACCTCAACACCTTCAGAAAGAATATTTTCCAAGGCAGTATTGTTAATAAACTGAGGAATTCACTTTTGCCGGATATGGGCAGGCTTGTGTTCCTAGCTCACAACTTGCAGGAAATGGAGTAGGCTAGCGCAGGACCTACGTGAGTAATGTTATTTGTGTTGCATACACTGTGTACAGAACATGTGAAAATTACAACTAGGCTTATTTTTCTTATTTTAAGCATGGATTTATATTGTTAGCTAAGTAGCTAGGCCTGAGCACCGAACTGCGGTGCTTTTTTGGCACCGACCGAATGACGTTGGTACTACCCAGGACCGAATGCTGTTTAAGAATTCAATGCTTATCTTCGGTACTTTAGAAAAAAAAATACTGAAATTGCAACAAAAAAAACACGAAATTTCATGAAAACTTTACAAATAAAATTAATAAGGTATAATTTTTAGTTTGCGCACGCTTTCAGCCTCGGGATGAAAAAGTTTTCTACTAGCTTGCGCTGTTGCTCAGAATCCTGTCAGAATTGGTTTGGGGACATGCATACCAGAGTAATCATCATCATTGATCATGGCGCACCAGAAACGCTCTAAGGTCTGGTTACACTTTCTGAGGAGTGCTTCGGACCCCAACTCGGCTGTTTGCAATATATGCCCGAAAAAGAAATCGGGAAATACCTCAAATTTGATGAAACACCTCCTTATCCACGGTATTAATATGCATGCAGAGTGCTGCACCGTGTTCGAGAGCCAACGTAATAGCCCGGCAGCTACAACATCAACCTCGTCGTCGACCAACTTGGCATCTATGCCCTCCTCGACAACATCATCCACCAGCACATCCTCCAGCACATCATCTGGCGAAACATCTGGTGAGCTCAATGTTAGCTACATTTGTAATGTTACCATTAGCTTGGCTAGTGGTAGCCCTAGCTACTCACTGTCAGCTGGTTGAGCTGAGAGCCTGACTATCGTTAGCTAACTTGTTGGCTAAATGGTGGTAGTTGCTAGTTAGCTAGCTAGCAGTGAAGCAGTTTGTAACGTTAGCTAGGTAACATTAACATGTCGGTTTAGGATTATACAACATGGGGATATATTTATTTGGACTTGGAGAGGTATGGTAATACTTTATAATAATGATCAGTTATAAGGCATTTATAAAACATTTGTTAATGAACTAATCATTAACAGATTATTTATAAACGTGTAAATGATTCATAAATGATTTGTGAATATACTAGTTAAAGATTCACAAATGATCTGTAGATGATTTATAACACATTATCAATATTACTTGTAAATAATGTGTTCAACATTAATTAGTTAGTTAATATGTAGTAAAACATTTGTAAATGATTTTAAGAATGCCTTATTTATTTGTTTTTCATGTTTATCAAATGATTTGTTAAACATTTACTAAAAGTCTATTATTAAAAAAATAAATGAATATTAACAAATCATTTATGAATCATTTACACATGTTTATAAACGATCTGTTAATGATTAGTTCATTATTAACAAATGTTTTATAAATGCCTTATAACTGATCATCATTATTATAAAGTGTTACCCTCAGCTACTACTCGCCCCCGTGTGACACCTTTCTGACCAAGTTTGTTGTCAAAGGATTGCTGCCCTTCTCAACAGTGGAAGCCCCTGGCTTTAGGTAACGTCAACTACTGAAATAGATAGCATATTGAGTTGGAGTTTATTATTCTTGCTGAATACTGAATATAAGCAGAATATTACAGATAATTATGAAATTGTAAGATATTTCCAGATATTTTCAGACAGTATGTTTAGACAGTAACTTAGGCTTTAGTTTACAGACAGTCACAGTTAATTTACAGAAGTCTCTCTTAATTATGTGCATTATTTAAAAAGTAATATTGCAGTGGCCAGGGAAGCGGTTTTTAGTCTGTTTTACCAACTTCTAACTTGCAAAAATATACTTTTCCTGAGTGGTATATATAGCAATGTTTCTACTTGATTAGGATCTTGCTGGAGTCTTTAGTTTCCACCTCTTCTTATATTTCTCACCCACCTCATTTAGGGAGATGACCAGGGTCCTGAACCCCAAATACCACCCCCCT
This sequence comes from Borostomias antarcticus, assembly GCF_949987555.1. Lineage (NCBI taxonomy): Eukaryota > Metazoa > Chordata > Actinopteri > Stomiiformes > Stomiidae > Borostomias > Borostomias antarcticus. The sequence continues at coordinate 7,552,331 of NC_140235.1, forward strand.
CCCGAGACATGCTGAGCAACACACTTATACCCGCATGGTACAGTGTAGAAAAGGACAAGGAGTCATTTTAAGTTCATGTTCAACAAGCAAGTGATGGGGCTGCTGCTCCCAAGTTCAAGCAATAAATAGTTTGCAGTGAGAATTTAAAATGTTTCGGCTGATTTTGTCAATATTGCATGAATTAAAAGGGTTTTATTGCAATTGCATTCTTGTACATACTATGATAGTGTGCTATGATATCGCAAAAAGTACCGTTTGGGTATCGGTATCGAATTCCACATATCGAAATTGGTATCGTATCAAAAAATGTTAAAGGATACCCAGGCCTATAAGTAGCCTAATAATCTTTGACTCTGTTAGCCTAGTTGTCGCCTCACATTATGATCAAACTTTAGGAGTTGTTGTAGGGAGCCCGTCTTTAGAGTCAAAATGCTCATTCAGTCATAGCTACATCAAACATAATCTTGCTAAGCAGTTATTAATTTGACAGCTTGCTGAGCTGCATCGTCGTGTTTGTTTATCCACCCTCACTGTCAGCTTGTCACCGGTAGGCTTAATAATATAGACTATGCAATGCTGCCACCAATGGGATACATTTAGATTATTATTTTTTGAATGAGTACTTGGGTACTTGTTAGAAAACACCAAAGAGTATTCAAATACCAAAAATGGTATTCAGGACAGCCCTACCATAGCCTACAATTCCTTGGCCTAGCCTATTTTTTTTTTACACTATCATTTCGATGTATTTTTATTTACACTGTTTATATGCATCATTTGTGATTCAGCAATGGAAAATATTGAAAGATTGCAAAGATTGCTCAAGTTTCCTCCTTCACAGAAAAAGACTGTCTCATTCTCTCAAATCTCTCAGAGCACATCTCTCAGAGCGGATCCCTGTGAGACCGTGCATGTGGCTATGTTGCGCAACACCTGCTCCGAGAGTGAGTGAGAGACATATCACATAAGTTACAAACGGGGTTGTGGGGTTGTAGAGATAAACGGTGCAAGATAACGTTTATAGCCTATCATAGCTTTTCAAGTTCTTCAGATCCCCTTTGAAATGCAATTGGGATTCAACATGCCCCCTTCATGTGAACACAAAAGGGCTTTTTACATAATCAACCAATCATTGCGCTTCAGAGTAAAACATACCTCGTGCATCTGTCTTGCCTAGCTTTTCACGGTGGCATCAAGATTTTAGGGGATTAATGTTGCAATTAATCCACGGGCCACATGCAGTACATGCCCGTACAGATGACGGACCAATAGGAGCACGGATCAACTAGGCTACGTTCCGTTATACCACTAGGCAAGGCAAGGCAAGTTTATTTGTATAGCACATTTCAGCAACAAGGCAATTCAGAGTGCTTTACATGAGACATTAAAAGCATCAAGACGAAATGCAAAAAAAGGACATTCAAAACAAAATGCAGGAAAAATAAAATACAGGAATAAAAGTTACAGTGCAGTGTACGAATAAATAATTATTTGATTTAATAAAATGCAGCGGTGAAAAGAACAGTCTTCAGTCTTGATTTAAAAGAACTGAGAGTTGCAGCAGACCTGAAAGTTTTTCCAGATATGTGGAGCATGAAAACTGAACGCTGCTTCTCCATGTTTTGTTTTAACTCTGGGGACAGAAAGCAGGCCTGTGCCAGAGGACCTGACCAAGTCTGGATGGTTCATAACGTAGCAGCAGATCAGAAATATATTTTGACCATTAACCATTCAGTGCTTTATAAACCAACAGCAGTATTTTAAAGTAAATTCTTTGACAGACAGGAAGCCAGTGTAAGGACCTCAGAATTGGAGTGATGTGATCCACTTTCTTAGTCTTAGTGAGGACTCGAGCAGCAGAATTCTGAATCAGCTGCAGCTGTCTGATCGATTTTTTAGAGAGACCTGTAAACACACTGTTACAGTAGTCGAGTCTACTGAAGATAAACGCATGGACAACTTTTTCCAGATCCTGCTGAGACATAAATCCTTTAATCTTTCATATATTATTCAGGTGATAGTAGGCTGACTTTGTAATTTTCTTAATGTGACCGTTGAAATTCAGGTCAGAGTCCATGATTACACCAAGATTTCTGGCTGAGCGCTGACTTTGAATCGTTCTTCTTTGGCTCCAAAGACAATTACTTCAGTTTCATTTTTGTTTAGATGAAGAAAGTTTGGCACATCCAATCCTTGATTTGTTCAATGCACTTACTCAGCGATTGTATAGGATTATAGTCCCCTGGTGATACGGTGATATACATTTGTGTATCATCTGCGTAGCTATGGTAACATATTTGGTTGTTTTCCATAATTTGAGCTAGTGGGAGCATGTAAATATTGAACAGAAGAGGCTCCAGAGTGGAGCCTTGGGGAACTCCACAGGTCATTTTTGTCTGCTCAGATTTGTAATTGCCTATAGACACAAAGTAGTCCCTGTCCTTCAAATAGGATTCAAACCAGTCTAGCACTGTGCCAGAAATTCCCAGCCAGTTTTCCAGTCGGCGTAGTAATATGTTGTGGTCAGCCGTGTTGAATGCAGCGCTGAGATCCAGTAATACCAAGACTGAAATTCTGCCATTGTCTGTGTTTAAGTGGATGTCATTGAAGACCTCAACAAGAGCAGTCTCGGTGCTGTAGTGTGGTCGAAATCCTGACTGGAAGACATCAAAACAATTATTCAGTGCCAGAAAGTAGTTCAGTTGTTGAAAAACTGCTTTTTCAATGATTTTACCTTGGGGTTTGATATGGGCCTATAATTGTTCATTCAATTTTCTGCATTGTGTCAGTGAAGAATGAGGCAAAGTCATTGCAGGCCCTGGTGGATAGAGGTTCAGAGGCCACTGACACAGGAGGGTTTGTTAGCCTATCGACAGTGGCAAATGTAAGAAAAGAAAGACCGCCCTGCATTTCTCAGCTCCAAATTATAAATGCGGAGTCTCTCTTTATAGATGTCATAATGAACATGGAGATATGTTTTTCGCCACCTGCGTTCAGCTTTTCGACACTCTCTTTTTTCTATTCTGACCAGCGTGGCGTTTCTCCATGGAGGTTGTTTCTTACCAGAGACCACCTTCACCTTAGTGGGCGCAATGGCATCAATAATATTTGTAAATTTAGAATTGAAATGATCTACAAGCTCATTGACTGAGACCCAAGAGAGGGCAGGTGTGGACGAGAAAGCCTGAGTAAATATTTCACTGGTGTTTTCAGGGATGTACCGTTTTGTGATGACCTCTGTTTGAACATGTGTGTGCATGAAGATAGTACTCAACGAAAACACAGGAATGATCAGAGAGCGCAACATCAGACACCTCAACCTTAGAAATATTCAGACCTTTGGTGATGATCAAGTCTAGAGTGTGCCCCTTGTGTGTGGGCTCCATCACTATTAGATAGATAACTATTCACTATTAGATAGATAAACTTCATTGCAGACACAGGTCCATATAAAAATAAAATAAACAATACAAGTTAGTAGGGCTGGGTTAAAAAAAATCGATTAATCGATTCTGAATCAAATGATTCAGAATCGATTCTTGAATCCCAAAATCGATATTTTATTTAATGAATGAATGAATAAATGAAGGAATGAATAGTTCATTCATTCATTCAATGATTCAAATTCAAATTCATTCATTCATTTTAGGAAATCAGTATTGATACCCAGCCCTAGTATTGATGTGTTGCATAACTTGGCAGTCATGTAAAAAAAAAAAAAAACAGGTTTTAGTAACACTAACCGAATTGATATCGAATCGAATTGAATCGTGATAATAGATTCTGAACCTTGTGAATCGGAATCGAATCAATTCTTGAAATTCGAATCGATACCCAGCCCTACGAGTTAGACTAGTCATATAGTCGGTTGCAAAACCATCGTCTAGTCGTCAGTGCAAATAGTCGCTGTGCACATCCCTAGCCCTAATGTATACACTATAAGGCTTTCACGGAGTAAAATGGGAATAAGAATATCAAATAATAGGCTATTTAAGCAAATAAACTTTTGAACATCATTAAGACAACATTTTTAAATGTTATTAAGCTATTTATAAACATTTACAATAATATTCTAATGCTGTGTTCACACCGGGCGCAAATTTTTCCGGCCGCGCGGCAAGTTTACATAGAAAGTCAATACAATTCGTGCGAACTGGGCGGCGGGCGGCGCGAATCAGGTGAGCCCGGCGGCGCGGCCAGGATTTGCCGCGTGGTGACATTCACGAAAGTTAAATTTTTTTAACTTTCTGCGGCGGATTCGCAACCCATTGATCCCGCGCCGAAATTGGGGTGAACTGGGCGGAGCAAATTTTCTCGCTGCGCCCGGTGTGAACACAGCATAATAGTTTATAAGGTATGTGATCATGGTTAGGGCTGTACCGAATACCATTTTACAGACTTCGAATTAGGGATGTCGAAAATGGTTAATTAAATAGCCGAAAACCTATACCATCAACCGAGTGAAAACCGGTTAGCCGTGACATTTTAAACCTCGTTTTTTTGGCCATAGGGCCGTTATTATGAGGTTCAATGGTAAAACAAGTATCGGCTATAGCCTACAATGTGTGTTCACATAGGCCTACGAGGACATAGGCAAATTAAACTCATGCATACACAAAATGGATTTTCCACAAGGGTTGCTCATTTATTAAATGAACCATATTTTACATGTTTCATTCAGATAGGCTACACAAATTTATCAATGAGCATGAATTTACAGAACGAATTTAGGCTACCAAAACGGATTGGTCACGATTCATGAACGAAATAGCCTAAATGTTACATGTTTTATTAGGCTCAATATAGGCTACGCAGCGTGGCGTTCTTCTAGTCAACAACTTAACACACTCAACAAACTATTACCAAGGCTATTGTAGCCTACTTACCGGTGTTTAACATAGCCTAGATACATTTCGGGCCTATATATCCATCCATATATCTGAGCAATTATTTCATGGGCGGAGCCATGTTCTCTGAGCATCCTTTCATGGGCGGAGCCATGTTCTCTGAGCATTCTTTCTAGTTTTATTATGCAAATAATAGGCTGTGCAACAGAAAAGGCCTTCCATTGCTGTCACACCCAATTTATTAACCCCCCCCCCGGCGATCAATATTCATATTTTATCTTATTTTATGTTAATTTATCCTAATCTTAATAGGTTATGGATTCAGAGATCGCTCAATTCAGAGATCGCTGATGAAGACAAATCAATTCTTAAAATGCTCGCCTTGTTATCTTGTAATGGCATTCATTCACATTTGCAAATATTTAAAGTAGCATTTACAGGACAAAATGACCAGTTATAAACTATAGGCATTTCAATGGATGCTACTTTGATTCAACGTTGACAATGCCTCCTATGAATAAGACTGCAATGAACGCCTTCTGCAAACGACTTTGATATGAACTTGGATTAACGCATCACTATAAGCGTTCTAATGAATGGATGGCCCATGCCCCTGTCCGTGCACATCATTTGTTAGCTTGGTTACTCGAATAGCCTGCCACGGCATCCGGAATGGTGTGCTTTTGGGTAGGAGGGTAGGTTCGTTATTGATGTCATGCAACCCAAAAAGCTGAGGGGGCACGAGATAGCGAGGTGTTGTACAAAATTTTTTGTGCATTTTTGTAGTTTAAAATCAGGACACAGCACTCTACCAATTGCCACTCAAGTGGTGTGAAATTAAATTTACCGGTAGCATTCTTTCAAGGACTTTCAAAATAAAAGTAAGGGAAAACAAATCTACTTTTTTTTACTCACTTGGCATTGGTCCGAATGATATACTGTATACTGAGGTATGAAGTATATTGAATCTGATATACCGACTAGCCTAATATTTGGAGGACCTGTTCATCAGTTAAGGACAACCTTAATCTAAATGTATGCAAGCAGACCATGAAAACGTGTTTATCTGAGACGAGGCGAGGGGGGGGGGCTTCCAGGTCCAGTGTTCATTTTGAAGAAACCAAATCCACCGGGAAAGAGGGTGGTTGGCTTTTTGAAAGAGGTTATGGTGGCTTTTCAAGGTGGTCTATGACATAATTAAAATAATACATTCAGCTCAGTAGAGAAAATTATCATAGCTTCACATTGTAAAATGTAATGGTAAACAAACAGAAATGTAAAAAAAAAAAAAAAACAAATCTGAGGGGGCACGTGCCCCCTCAAGATCTATAGGCATGAGGCTTCTGATTGGTGTTACATTGACTGACAAACCTGGTTATCCCAGGCTCCCTTGATTTAAACACCTCTGATGAATATAACTAATCTAGATGTTATCGTAGTACCAGATCCATCCACAAAATACCAGATCCATCATTCTAATCATATGTGATGAATTGGAAATTGGTCAGAAAGATGGGACAGACACGACTAAACACTTGAACGGTGCTTAGTCTCTGAAGTGCGTCTGGAGGACTCATCCCTGCCTTGGGAGACCTCAGCATGTTGTGATATTTTGTTTGCATTCCTCTGTGAAATGTTTGCCAGACATACAGTTGGGTATGGATGGAATGAAGTATTAGAACTGGAGCTATTTCTCAACAAAGCACATGTCAAGGCAGAGTTGTTTTTACGACTTGGCAGCTGCTGAAAAGCAACACTGTTGGAGTGTACAGAGCCTGAAGGTCACAGAGCACTTTTTGATGGGACCAACAGTCATTCTGGGACATTCTAGCATGACTTTGTCAAAAAGTAATTGGTGTTAATTTTGGTGTTAATATAACACTTGTTGCTTCTAATTATAATACATCTTCACAAATTATAAAACATTTTCAGTTCGGAATTTGTGAAGATGTATTATAATGCACATGGCCTGTTGTGAAAAGATTATTCTCTTATGGGTCAACAGAATTTTCAACACATACAAATTCCTACCTCCAAAGAGCTCAATATCACTTTTGCAATCCGATCTCTGTGTGTTTGACAGCGTTTGTGAATGTCCCATTATTCCAGCGAACGTCTGATTGATGCAGGAATGTCCGCGGGCTACGGCTCGCCGCATCCTCCAAGGAAACAAGAGTGAACCACAGCGAGTATTGTGTGTCAACACGGGGAGTGTCCTGTCATGTCAGATAGAGTGTCACCCCCCGCCCCCCCATCCCCGGTGCTACTGTGCACACAGACCAGCTCCACTTTCTCTCAGCCCCCTTCCCCAGCAACCCCTCCCCCCTGCGCCCCGCCACCTCTACCGCTATTCTTAAGGGCCCCACCCATCATCAGAAATGAGTCTGGACTACCGTGCCTGCAAACCAAAGACCTTGGTTCTCCCCCCTCTCACACCTATCATCAGGGTTCTCCCCCCTCTCATACCTATCATCAGGGTTCTCCCCCCTCTCACACCTATCATCAGGGTTCTCCCCCCTCTCACACCTATCATCAGGGTTCTCCCCCCTCTCACACCTATCATCAGGGGCTGGCAGGTAGAATGAGTGTTTCCCTCTCTATCTCAATCCCTCTCTATCTCAATCCTCTATCTCAATCCTCTCTATCTCAATCCTCTCTATCTCAATCCTCTCTATCTCAAAGTAGGCTTGGGTGGTTTTCCGGTATTACGGTTTACCGCGTGCTATAAAATCTGGACGGTCTCATCAGCAAAACCGTCTAAAGAATTATGCCGCAATTTCAGAATAAAATATATTTTATTATTTTATTTTACATATATTTTTGTTGTTGGTGGTGGTCGTGTTGTTGTTATCATAATTTAATCGTGTTAACAACACTAGAACAGTTTAGAATGCGCACACCCTCCGCAGCGGTCAGTCAGTCAGACAGTCAGAATTGTAGCCTACCATAGCCGGTAGGCCCTACACAGTATAATAAACAACAACGATGACAATAATAATAATGTTTAGATAAATGTAGCCCAGACCAGAACGGCAGGATGTCTATTTCGGAGGCTCTCTGTTTATTGTCCAACAAACCGTAAAGCCTCTGTCAACCAAGCCCCTCTCGCATATGGCCTATAGGCTACAATAAATGCGCAAAGGAACTAAATTCTATAGGCTATTATTATAAAACTAGGCCTAGAGGCCGCCTATGCATTTGATGGTAAAGAGAAACACCCTACAGTAACGAAATGGCTATTATTATAAAAGTACACTCGCTTTGATTGTTGTTCACATATAGGCTAGGCTATAGACATTTATTTTCGAAGAATAATTGGCTATTCTAAAGCCAAGACAAATGATTCACAAATGCTTGCAATTGCGATCACTTCTGAATATTCTGAAACGGGCTACAACTGCTAGGCTATTTGACAAAGTAGGCTATCCTACCTTTTTTGAAACGCTTCAGTAACAAGACCGCAATGCAACCACTACAACAACATTACAAGTCTAGGCCTACTCTGCAACGTTTCTCATCTAATTAATGATATGTCAAATCAAACTTTATTTGTATAGCGCATTTCATACACAGATTCAACACTACGCAGTCCGCCTACCTGCTGCCATGGATGGGACTGTGTGCAGCACTGACACGAGACGAGCCGTGTGCATTCTTCTGCTTAAAGACAAGTAAAGTCTCCGCAGTCACTGGGTTATTATCGTCTCTGTCTCGTTCCTTGTTTGAATAATAATTTAAGGCTAGACGTTCGCGAGTTTTGTGCAAGCATGCATCAGCATTTGGCATTTCTGTGTAGCCTACTCGAACTGGCTAGCTGGTACCATTTCGAGAATAGGCCGACAGTTCTATTTACTGGCTTGGCCTGCGTGACGGAGGAATATTGCAACTTCGAATCGGGGAGAGACTATGCTCTCTATCTCAATCCCTCTCTATCTCAATCCTTTCTATCTCAATCCTCTCCATCTCAAACCTCTCTATCTCTCTCTATCTCAATCCCTCTCTATCTCAATCCTCTCTATCTCAATCCCTCTCTATCTCAATCCCTCTCTATCTCAATCCCTCTCTATCTCAATCCCTCTCTCTCTCAATCCCTCTCTCTCAATCCCTCTCTCTCAATCCTCTCTATCTCAATCCCTCTCTATCTCAATCCCCCTCTCAATCCCTATCTCTCAATCCCTCTATCTCAATCCCTCTCTATCTCAATCCCTCTCTCTCAATCCCTCTATCTAAATCCCTCTCTATCTCAATCCCTCTTATCTCAATCCCTCTCTATCTCAATCCCTCTATATCTTAATCCCTCTCTCTCAATCCCTCTCTATCTCAATCCTCAATCAATTAGAATCCTAACCAATTTTGAAATCGGGTTGCATCACACAAATAAGGAGAATCTTAACAGATGTTCTTCTCGCAAATCTCAAACAAGCACATGCTACAAGAGTTGAAAATTATAGCTCATCACACACTACAGGATATTGTGCCCAAGGAAGCAACAAACCACTGGTCTCGCTTGTAAAGTAGTGATGTAATAATCTAAATATCAAACATGTTTGATATTATTGGGGCGGCCATGATGGGTCTGCGAGCCAATCAGGAGGTATAAGATTGGATCTGTAAACCCCTCACATTACAAGATAATCTGGGCTGAACATCAGTACCGACCAACGTTCCAGACCAGATTTCTCCTCCGATTGTCCGGAGGGGTGAATCAGGGATGAATCGGCCCTAGTGTGAGCCCAGCGTTAGGCAATCACCATGGTTGGAATGTGTGGAACCTAGGTTCTACAATAGAACGCTCCACACATTGAGGCACAGGGCTGCGCAATATGATGATACTGTATATATTGTGGGACAATAGAGAAATGTCTATCAATAGATATTTCCCTCCATCGTTCCTATCGCTATTTTCACACAGAAGCTGTGTCATCCGGTTTTAGGTTATTCTGCCGCACTGTTCTGTATAAAAGGAACCGCGCCGACGCGGAATGGGGGATTCTTTTGCTGCGTCTTTATGCCCGGAGATCAGAACCGAGGGCTCGTTCAGGCAGAGCGTGAATCTGAATCTAATCACAGCAGATGAGGATATAAATATAGAACCTGTTCGATGTAGCTTAATCTCTGTTGAATGATAATTATGTCCAACAATGATGCTCTGCTGTTGCACAAATATTCTCCCTGCATCAATAGATGTCTTGTTGGCACTCTGCAAGCATTTTTTCATACAGCCTAAATATATCCAAAGCTGCCGCTGCTAATCACTTGCTGACAAAATCTCAGAAAATGTAATTTGGACACTTAAGTGATATAAAATTGGTACAGCTACCAGTTGCGCTTCCGCATAATAGAAAACGAAACGACGGTCAAGTATTGTAACCCTATTTCTGTGAGTGGAGCGAAGCCCCACCAATCATAGCTATAGCTACATCAACTGAAAACAAGTGTGTCTCTAGCCCACTCAGGGGCTGAGTTGTGGGGTCCGTGGCGTGGACAGTGGCGTGGTGGCAAGACTCTGCTCCCTCGCGTCATATTGGGTCTGGGGCTGTGGACCCCTCTCTGGGCTACCCACCTGCCCCCACCGGTGAAGACAAGTGTGTCTCTAGCCCACTCGGGCTGAGTTGTGGGATCCGTGGCGTGGATAGTGGCGTGATGACGAGACTCTGCCCCCTCGGGTCAGAGCTGGTCGTGGACAGTGTACCTCTCTCTGGGCCACCCACCTGCCCCCACTCCCACCAGTGAAGACCCTGTGTCTCTAGCCCACACTTGTTTTGTGCGTTGGGGAGGTGAAATGCCGTATACCGGGAAATACCGTAAACCGTACCGTGTAACTAGATACCGTACCGTACCGTAATGCAAAAATCCATACCGTCTCATCCCGTCATTTCACAATCTGTTAAGATTGCCAAAGTCTTCTAGTGTATCCGAGGCTTAACTCTACTCATTGAATTGCTGAAACTGAACAAGGAACCACTGTCTATCTAAGCCTGTTGCTGCCCTCCTGTGGCCGAAAACGGTAAATGCTCTTGTGGTAGCAACATAGAACTGCAGGTCAACAACGGGGCAGAGGCAGAGAGTAAGCCAGGGAGGGACTGCAAATGGATATTTGCTATCCTAAGTGCGCTGGCTTACAGCCACGCACAAAAATATTTAAAAAAATATATGCATCTGCGGCCAATGCGCAGCCGTTGATCTTCTCCTAAGCTGAAGCTTTCAGCGAGCAGACTGAGGTTCAGCAAAGCCTGTGCCCTGTGGGGCTTCGCTCTGCTCATAGAACTAGAGTTACAATACGTAACTGTCGTTCTATTTAGTGGAGCTCCGCCCCACAGGGCTTGCCCCTTATTGGCATAAGCGGAGCGACACGACTGCACCATACATTCTTGCTGACCCCGAAAAAAATGGCCAGAGAGGCCAAGGGCCAGGGCTCAAAGGTAACATGACCACACCGAAGGTTGGCATCGCCCAGGCACCAGCCCAACCCGCCACACTCGGCTGACACACCAGCAGAAGGCAGGATAGGGTATGGGGGGGGGGGGAGATGGACTGGGAGCGGAGTTACAGGTTACGCACAGTAACAGGTTACGGCACAGTTACAGGTTACGCACAGTAACAGGTTACGCACAGTTACAGGTTACGCACAGTAACAGGTTACGCACAGTAACATACCCAGCCAGACCACAACCCCATCCCTACCAAGGCAAGGCAAGTTTATTTGTACTGTATAGCACATTTCAGCAACAAGGCTGTGCTTTACATGAGACATTAAAAGCATCAAGACAAAGTGCTTGATAGTGCCAAGGGACAGAGACAGACCGTAGTTCACCAGTAACTCTGGAAAAGAGAGACCGGTTACGCTAACAGCCCCAGGCAGAGGGCAGCCTGCTGTCTCATAAGACATGGTGATGCCCTCACATATCCCCTCAGAGAGACGCTGTTTGGACAGTGGCAAACCCACCTTCCCAGGACTGTGACAAGCCGACAGTTAGGAAACCAAACTGCAGCCGTGAGCGCGACTGTTCCAGCGCACACACAGGGCACAACAGGTGCAAATAAGCACCTTCCTCGGTCACATGAGGTGGAGGATAGAAAGCTCGCAGTTCCAAATCCTGTGCGCTGAATGCGCTCTGAACCACTTTTGGAACGAAAGAAGGGTCCGGTCATAATATAGCCTTAGTCACATCACCAGGGATGAGAAAAACCATCTGTGGGCACAAATCCCTGACTCGCTTGCCGATTCCAAGAAGAGGAGGAAAGTGGTCTTGATCAAAAGCCACTTGAGAGAAGACTGCTCCATTGGCTCGAACCGAGCTCCGCAGAGTGCGTTCAGAACCAGGAGCAGATCCCATATAGGAGCCTTATGCATGGCACCGCACTCCAGCCAAAAAACCCTTGACGACGGAATGCCCATAAACCGGTAGTCCTTGCAAAACCCTCATGATGCACTGAAATAGCGCATGCATACACTTTAATGGATGACGCGAAACCCCTCTCACGATCAACCAAGAATAGACAATGACATGACAAACTGATGTTTGAAGTTGCTCTATTTCCATTGACTACTTAAGCTTTCCTAGTTAAGGTTTGAAATGTTTTTTGTCTTGTCTTGCTGATTGTAGGTTGAGTGCAGGTGTGCTTAATCGGAGACAATGCCGGTGTCAATTTTGCCGGTTGTAGTCCTAGGGTTTGTCATTTTGGGCAGGGTTGCCAACAGTGATGTCTCTGATTGGTAGAGCTCGCTGTTACCATGGAATGAGATGTTGCTGTTGCACTTTAGGATTGCGGGTAGTGTATTTCTTCTTCACTGACAGCAATAGCTTACATGAGGATAGAATTCAGAATACTGTCAAAAATACAGTTTGTGTGATAAAATTCTGAAAAATGTCACATCTACCTTGCCATGAAAATATTGTCATTATTTGAGATGTATTAATTAATTAAATTAATTAATAATGTAATTAATGTGCAGTAGCTGCATACAGTACTGTTTACAGTAAAACATTTTGATGCACTGTGTGCTCAGGTTTTAATATTTAAAAAAATCTGGATCAGACTCTGGTTCATTGAGGATAGGAGTGTAGCAAACATGGTGTCAATTTAACCAAAATGGGGGAAATAGGTTTAATTAGTCTAACAATTTTTGAGAAAAACAGTGATGGACTTTATAATTCCTGCCAGCTTGAAGCATATGCACGTTTCTGCTCACTTGGACCAACATTGTGGTGGTGGTTGCGAATTGATAGCACATATCGCTGATTTGTTATGAATTTTCTAAGTTTTAAACTTAAGACAGTTGCTGTAGCGCCACCATCAGGACTGTTAGCCCACAATGCCAGTTGAGAATTTTTAGCATAGGACTGGACCTTTGTGCACCGTTTGGTGTTTTTTCCATGAATAGGAATGCAGATTTCTGAAGAAGAAGAATATTGGCAAATGCAAGAGTGACCGACAGTTGAGCTACCTGCCCCCTAAAAAGTGTCCTTCAACGATAACGAAAGCAGGCATGACAACGCAGACTATGTATCGGCAGTCAGCATGGGCATGTGGCCTACACATGGCTACTAAGCTAACCCACATCTCAGAGTGAATTATTCATAGTCAATTAGGCCTGAGAGGCAGTGCCTGTCTTAACAGCAAAAGTGCATTTCAATGATTCATGCGGCATGAACCACATAGAACCCTAATTGTTGTTTACCGCTCACGTCTCCCACCACATGTTATTTTTATGCTGTCATGATTACTCCCAACTCCGCTTGGAGTGCCTGGGAAATGAACTCCATTATAGGTCATAAGACCTTACTTCTGTTGATTACCAAGTGAAACATTTTCAGACTCATTTTCTGCCTATGGGCTATAATTCGTGTCCAGTATGTGTGCTTCTGTCTGGAAGTGCAGGTTGGAGTAGAGTACTTGAGGAGGAAGAGTCGTGGGCCTCAAGACGTTAGGCCACATGACCCAGCTGTGTTGCTGTTACACAATCTTGTGGGAATACTGCTTAATGACTTTGGTGTTTGGGGCTTGAAGATGCTGTACTGACACCTGTGATGCAGCAAGGCTGCTCAGGTTGACTCATAATATACCCTACTTATCTCAGTTTATCTCTGGGAAGATTGGAGAAGACTCATGCTAGTGTGTTGACAAGTGCTCAAAGCAGTATTACTCTTAGTGTGTGTGTGTGACCGGGCATACGAGGTCACCACTAACGTGTTCTGACATGCTGTGAAAGTGCAGTCCAATTTCATATGTGACAGCCCCCCCTGATGAAAATAAGGTTTTAAAAATAGCAGAGCACTGGGAAATCTCTCCTGGAAAATCTCTCTGTAAAGCCAATGCCCCCAACTTACCTCCCTCAATGGCAGATTATCACTGAGTATTATGTCGCAGGATCTTCTCACTTTCGGTCATGTCTTGCACTGATAGACTTCAGCATCCACACCCATACATGTTCTCACACACACATGAACACACACACACAAACACACACACCTCACACTTGTAACTCACTTTGCAATTTGTGGCTCAGGCGGTGGATTTAACAAACTCTTGGTTGATGTGACATCTTGCGCTCCATTCTGGGAAAGAATACAGTGTGGTGAACAGTGGAGGCTGGTGACTCAAGCCCTTGGGGAGGACAGGAGGGTGTGTTATAGTCTATGTATCAGACATGCTGTCCCATCTTGTGTGACAGTCAAGAATGAGCTTAATTTCTTTGCCAAGTTCTTCTTCAACATATGCTTGAAGTTTGTTATTGTTGACACCAGACTTCTTCAAATGCGCAATCTTTCTGACCTGAGAGTGAAAGATGTAGGAAGAATAGGAATGATAATATAATCAAAACAAATGTATTAATTTAATAACTAGGCATAGGGCCTTATAGCCTAATTCGTTTGCAATTAGACTAAATAATCACCTTATCCACAGTCTCCAGTAAGGCAACTCTTGTTCGATGTGCACAGTGGTCAACATCGGGGGAATCCTCTTCTTCCTCATCCTCTTCTTCGCTATCATCATAGTCAGGCACACCTTCTACACACCTATAACGGACATCCATCACCGGCAGGTGAATTGCATGTGCATAGCACAGCTGATGCTCTGGGAGGAGCAGTTTTCTGTGTTTCACCATTACTGATGCCCCATCCATGGTGGCACACACGGTATGCTCGTCCAAGTTGAGGGTGTAAACACCGAGTTGGTTATTAATCAACTCAACGATTCGAACGGCAGTCATACTCCCTTCGATTCGAAATACCCAGATTCCAATGTTCACTTTCGGAATGGAGATATATGTTCATGAATCGTGTGTTTTGCACCGACGTGTATTCGTCCATGGTAAGGGAGAAGGGAGTACCCGTTTTCACTATCACGTCAAACGCATCCGCAAGCTTACTCTGCTGTTGCACGGCATGAGATAGAACCATGTTGGAGATGCCTGAGTGGTGCTTGGGCACGTTATAGCCGTCTTTACGCAGGGCACACACTAGAACTAATGTAGGCGCTAGAACTAATGGCATTGAAAGAGAAGCCATCTAAGGCTGCAACTCGGAAAGCATTTCTTCTACGGTTCTTTTGGGCTCAAAGAAAGAGTGGATTTTGGGTGTTTTCGATGATGGCTCGCCGCCGTCGTCCCCTCCCGGCCTAGATGTGGCTGTGTAAATGCTGGAGCAAGCCTCTCGTTGAACCCACAGCACACTTGATAATCTTCTTGCAGGTTTTGCATTTTGCTTCTGTGTTGTTTAGTTTGACGAAATCCTTCCATGCTGCCGATCCCGCTGCCATGTTTGCGTCGACAATGCAGCACGTGGTCTACTGAACCCAACCAGTGCTTCTTTTTCTCCAAATCCACGCAGACCTTATAGCCTACAGGCAGTTCGTATGCCTGTCTATCTAAATAAGAAAATACATTTTGCACAATATATTGAGTATGCATTAATAGTTTAGGCTACTCCTGTAAGGCAACATAGTTATAAAAAGTTAACAAATACCCCCTCTAAATCAAAAGGAAACCTGGGGACCTGTTGCTTGTTCCCGGTACTAAAAGGACTGAAGATTTCCTGGGAATCCGAGGATCCCGATAAGCAACCCTACTGCTAACGTTACAGCAAGCTAACTGCTGTTGGCTAACGCAAGTAGCTAACTACTGTAGCTGCTTGATAAAATAAAGGGAAACGTTAATCTGAATCAGAAAAAAATGAAATTTGGACAGCTTCCTCTGCCACCAGTTTCCAAATACATTTTTTAAAATTATCTGTAGTTATACTGTAGTTAGTAGTTAGTTACCAGTAGTTCACAATTTGCACATTGTATGAAGAATCTTTCTTCTTTTATTCATTTATTTTTTATATCTTTTTTTGGCATTGGTGCTTTAGGACAGTGTAGAGTGACAGGAAAGGTGAGAGAGAGAGGGGGGAGGACATGCAGCACAGGGACCAGGCCAGATTCAAAGCTGGGCCGCTGCGATAAGGATTAACCTTAATGTCGTACGCGCCTTAACCGATGAGCCACCCCTGTATGAATCTTTTTATCTCAATCATGCATATCCCATGACCCTCCCTCTACAGTGTATCTGGAAAGTATTCATATCCCTTCACTTTTTCCACATTTTGTTGTTACAGCCTTATTCCAAAATGGATAAAATCTTTGTTTTCCCTCAATTCTACACACAATACCCCATAATGACAATGTGAAAAAAGTATTTTTTAAATTTTTTATTACATTTTTGCAAATTTATTAAAAATTAAACACTCATCACGTGCATATGTACTCACACCCTTTACTCAATACTTTGTTGAAGCACCTTTGGCAGCAATTACAGCCTCAAGTCTTCTTGAGTATGACGCTGCAAGCTTGGCACACCTATTTTGGGCAGTTTCTCCCATTCTTCTTTGCAGATCCTCTCAAGCTTAATCGGGTTGGATGAGGAGTGTCGGTGTACAGCCATTTTCAGATCTCTCCAGAGATGTTCAATCAGGTTCAAGTCTGAGATCTGGCTGGGTCACTCACTTATTTGAAGGGGTTCTTTTTAAATTTGTATTATTGAATACTTTTTCTTCAAATGTTTGTGGCGGACCCTCCTCCCTGTCCCCTATGGACGAGTCTCCTCTGGCAGTGAGGCACCGGGGATAAACGGCACACTCACTACGCCCTGAAAAACCAAACCGGCAAATTCAGCCTTCAGCAATGGCTCCCATGGGGTATAATAAAACAACACTGCTCAGGTTAAGATGGTCATTGCTGGTCAAATTCTAGACAAGGCTGTCGGACTGGTCGCTCGTGCCCCTTTGGTCTGTGGAGAAAGTCATGAATTTGATTTAGATCTAATCACCAAACAAAATGTTGCTCATTTGAACACAGTGAAACAAAACAGTTGGATGTTAGCAATTGCAGTTATAATTCGATAACTCGATGAAGTGTGTCACACCAAGTAATCCTGTTCCGTCAGTGTTTCCACTAGCTTTTATTTGGGATTTGAAAGTAACCTCAAAGAAATGATGTTCACAGAGACCAACATTTTCCACTGTAACCATTAAGCTCAAACTCTTCCCAACACCAGCAGCAACGGGTGCGAGGATATACACATTCGTGGAGGAGCATTTATATGAGTGTTGTTCACCATATTCCATTACTGTACCTTCTTTTGAAATCATTGAAGGAAATTGTACAAGTGTGCACAACAATAGATGCTAAAATGGATTAATGTCATTGGTTTCATAGTTGTCCTGAGTTGAACCCTGTGATGTTTTTGAACATGAATGTGTTCATCTCCTTTAGTGAAGGCTGTCTGTGTGTTTGCATTTTCTCATGTGTTTAAACACACAACTGTTTTTTTGTGTACCTCTCTGTCTATCAAGGTGTGTTTGGGTCTGTGTGCACGCACTGTTTGAATTACCCTAGGCCTACTGTGCGTGCGTGTGTGTGTACGCCGACTGGCCAGACTGCCAGCCACTATCTTTTTATTTACTTTTGATGGTTGACAGCTTTGACACCTGTGGAGTTGTTATGGGAGGCCTGTGTGTGGAGGGGTAGCCAGAGGCTAAACTATTTTAGCATGGGTAATCCACACCATCCTAAACCATCATGGCCACTGAAATGCACACTGTCAACAATATCTATTGTCTGGAGAAGTAAGGCAGAGTGTGCTCTGCTCTATCACTGTTCATAAGTGCAGGGAACATAACATCTTAAGTATACATGCAAGTATTAAGTTCATGAGTTCTCTCTACTATGGAATTTTCAGTTGTCATGCTTCACTATATACAGTAGTTTTGTTCTCTCTATATACTGAGGAGTATTGAGAAGTGTACTGAAGTATCTAGCGTGTTCATCGGGCTCAGAGAACGGTTAGTCAGATTCAGTACGTTATCTCATTGATGACTCAACAGATCACAATGACTCCATCTGCAGTCAGACTATGAGTATACACGTGTTTGTGCATCTGTTTCTGTGTGTGTGTGTGTGTGTGTGTGTGTGTGTGTGTGTGTGTGTGTGTGTGTGTGTGTGTGTGTGTGTGTGTGTGACTAGCTGAGATTACCAAACGGCCCCCTTGGTCAGAGGTGATGACTTCATCTTTGCTCTAACAGCTGGGTCTACTGACACTGTGTTTATTGAAAGGATTAGATACAAAGATGCATACATACATACATTCATACACACACACATACATACATGGCATATACTGTATAAAACACACACACACACAGAAATGTTCTGAGCTGCTCTGCTGTCATAAGACCTAGCATCTAAGCTTTGTAGACTGGCTTCCAAGCTATATGTAGAATTATTATAATGTGATGGGTTAATCACACCTATGCTCTGACCGTCTACTGACAAGTGTATTTGTCCCCTGACAGGTGGACTTTTGGGAATAGAGAAGCGAGCCTACAAGAACATATAGCTTCCCTGAGGTTGCCAAGCGGTGGGTTGCCAGAATGAGGCTTTGACAGAAACCCCCTTTCCGTGGCATCACTGTCTCCCAGGCAGTGCCAACATACCGGGCAGCGGATGGTGTTCACTATACACTCTACAGAGGAGCACTGAGGTCCTCTCAGCTCACCTCTTCCTCCTCATCAATCAGCCCAAACAAGAGAGTCGCCAGAGTGATGAGCTTTCACAGTCGCCCAGGTAAGAGACCTGACAACAGTGCTACTCTGACCTTTACCTACTTCCTGCGAGTGGGATATTGTGAACACTGAACAGTATGTTGCTTATTTATTTATCCATTTATTTACAGTATTTTACAGTGCATCCGGAAAGTACTCACACCCATTCACTTTTTCCACATTTTATGTTACAGCTTTATTCCAAAATGAATTAAATTCTTATTTTTTTCTCTTTTTTTTTTTTTTTTACAGTCTACACACAATACCCCATAATGACAAAGTGAAAAACTTTTATTTTTTTTGCAAATGTGTTCAAAATAAAAAACTGAAAAATATCACAAGTACATAGAGTAGGTATTCGCACCCTTTGTTGAGGCACCTTTGGCAACGATTACAGCCTCAAGTCTTCTTGGGTATGACGCTGCAAGCCTGGCACATCTGTATTTGTATTTCTCCCATTCTTCTCTACAGATTCTGTCTCAAGGCTGTAACATAACAACATGTGGAAAGGGGGAAGGGGTGTGAGTACTTACTGGATGGATTGTATCTTGAGTCTTAAAAATGTCATATCCTTTATGCCTTTTCCAAAGTGTCCTATGTTTGCTTATGGAGAATTCTGGTATGAGCCAGTATATTTGGGAAAGGTTGTTCTTAATCTTGGCATTCTAGGTGACAGGCGTTCAGATCAGTGTAATAGCCAGATGAATCCATAAATGATTCTCACAGGAAGAATGGCAGCTTTTCGTGTGCATTTCCCCTCTCATATGAAATAATGTCAATACTATTTCAGACATACATACCTTTGATCACCTTTGACCGACCGTCTTATGACTATTGATGGTGGCGCTAACTCCAGTAGCGCTGACATTCCAACAGATTTACAGTGTAGGTCTGTAGTTTTTGTATTGAATTTGAATTGAGTTGAATTGAGTTTATTCTAGAACTCCAGGTTTCCTTTGAAGGCCAGATCCTGTCTAGGTTTACACTACAGTCTGAGGGCAGGAATGGAGGGAATGAACTTGGGCTGCATTACCCTCTTCAGATCCTCCTCCGTTGCCAAAACGAGATGGAGAAACGGCAGAGCGACACTGCAAACACAATCGTGCTAGTTAGACCAAAACTCCATTTAGTTTGATTGGAGACATAATGATTGAGTTGACTACATTGAGTAGAGCAAAAAGCATGTGTTTGAATCTGGAACAGAATTTCTAATGGAAAAGTCAATCAAGTTCAATCTCCCTAAGGAAGAATCAGTGAAACAGATCTGGTTCTGATCTGGTAGACCGTGTTTGTTTTAATGTTCGCAGCTATTCATGGCAACAGAAGCTCCTATTCTCTACCCCTTATGTGTGCAATGATTACTTAATGCAGGATTTATGAGAGAGAGAGAGAGAGAGACTGAGTTTTTGTGTCTCTGTCTCTTACAAGCGACAAAAGGTAGCGCCCTTTTCACAATTCTGTTTTATTTGTTCCCATTTTCTGTTTTTAGGGGTTGGGCAGCTCAGCTAATTGCTAATATTCGGAATCTGAATCTTCCTAGGAAGTCTAACTTGACATACAGTGCATGAAAAATTACCAAACAGCCCTATGCCAAAAGTCCTCAACTGGCATTGTGGGATAATAGTCCTGATGGTGGTGTTACAGCAACCGTCTACATTTTAAAACTTTAAAATATCATAAATCATCGTACGTGCTATCACTTTGCAACCACCAACAACATGTAGGCCCAAGTGAGCAGAAACCTCCATATGCTTTGAGCTGGCAGGAATTATAAAGTCCAATACTCATTTTTTGTATGTATCTCCTCACAATGAACAAATTTGCCTCAAGAACCTATAACGTCCGGTTATGTAGATTTTCAGCTATTTTGCATTTTTTGAAAAAACGCTTAAAATCTATCTCCTCCTAGAAAGTTTCACCAATTCACATGAAGCTCGGTAGACATTATCTAAGGATCAATATCTAAAGTTCCATCTTGGCATATTTTTGAAAAGTTAAATAAAACAGGAACTATGAGCCAATGAAGATTGCAGAGGGCATGGCTTTGCATGGCTTTTCACGTATCATTTCTGAAGGGTTATACAGAACACGATGAAACTTTGCACGCATGTCCGCACCTTTAACCCAATGCTAGCCATGCATTATTGGCACGATCAAACCCAATGGGGGCGCTAGAGAGCTCATTTCCCGTTTTGGCCTTACCGCCAAGCCGATTCTTCGGAAACTTAATACAGTTTTACCACAGCATAATGTAAGGTACCTTGAGAAATATGAAGCAGATTGGCCACAGGGTGGTGCTATAACAAGCCAAAAATGCTTAAAAATGGCTAAAACACAATCGATTGCTGTAGCGCCCCCTGTGGCCGGATGGGGCTCATCTTGCTTGTAAGGGTAGGCCATGGCATGCTCTATAATTTACGTATCGGATGCAAAATTGTCAGATTAAATTATAATGGTGACATAAGTGTTTTTGTGCAACAACACCCCCTTGCGCTTCCATTGTATTTTCATTGACATCAATGGCTAGTGGTTGCTCAATGGTAACTCAAATGTGGCTATGGCATGTTTCGCTTGTTGGCTTTGAGGCGGAATGGCTTGGCCCTGTTCATTGCTGCTTGCAGCTGTATTGATTTTTACATTTGCACTTATTATTCCCCATCCCATTGTTTGTAGACCAGAGAATGAGGCTCAGGGTTTGTCTGCACACACTCGCTCGCTCGCTCCTCCACTTGATCTGTCCCAGAGCCAGAAGGGTTGGGTAAGCTTGTTTCTGGAAGCTAAGCCAAGTTACCAGCAGTAGTTGCAGCAATAATAGTATAAATAGTAGGCTAGTGGATTACAAATGGCACAGTGAGAGCAGGGCTAGGCCGGTCTAGGCTAATCAAAGAAGATGTATTTATTTCATTTCTGCTTTATTATATATGACAGTGAAGGTTATAGACAGGAAATGCAGGAGAGAGAGAGGGGGGGAGGGGTGGGGGGGACATGCAGCACATGGCCCGGGCCGGATTCGAACCCAGGCCGCTGCGGTAAGGACAAGCCTCTGCGGTACGCGCCTTAACCCGCTGAGCCACTGGTGAGGCCCCTAATCAAAGCATCTTAATGCTTTATTAATTGTGTCACTTCTGCCAGCACATTGCTGAATGGATGCTACAGTATAATCCCTTCCCTGTACACGTGCCTCTTCTCATCTCCCTTTAACCACTGATCTGACAGGTCAGTGAGTGGCCTAAGCTGCAGGAGGTGGAGGTTTGGCATGAGAGGTAGGTTGTATCAATAAGTTTTTATACCAGCAAAAACGGGCAAGAGGAGCATGGAATGTGAATAATCAAGAATGACATACAAACTATGATAACATACAAACTATGATAAATTATGAACAGTATTGGTCTCTACCACCTTAGTTGGGTATGTCCAACTACCCATCGCATGTCCATCGCAGAGTAGGCCTAGTCGTCACAAAGGAAAGGAAATGAAGAAACAATAACAACGTGCGCAGTGATCCACGATTCCTTCTTGGCTGGGCAGAGAGGGAGCTGTCTTGATCCACGATTCCTTCTTCCTGTCTTGGGTGACATTATGAAGCCTGTACAGGATCTTATATCCTCACTGAAGCTAATGCAATTGGCCCCCCTGCTCTGTGTTGGGTCTCACAGTGGGGAGTCTTCAGTATGGATACATCTGTGTTAATGCATAGGGTTTAACAAGGAAGAGCATGTTTTTCTGCCTCACTTAGTTATTGGTGACGTTAGACATCTGCTCTGACCGACTCCCTTTATGACTCTGCTCATCTTAGATCAACAAGTAGCAGTCTTGTCTCTACCTGTTCATATGTGTACTGTATGTCTGTTGCCGACATATCTTGCACATTTTAAGTGTTAGCTCTCTCTCTCTCTCTCAGCTGTTCTTTGCTCTCTTTCTCTGGGCCTGTTTCTGACTGTCTTAGGTATTTGTGCTGCACAGGCTTCCCTGGGTAAAGTAAACAGCAGAGCCCAGTTGGATGGTTAGTTGGATGATCAGAACAGGATGGATGATCAGTACACAACAATCATTCAGGATATTCCATGTACAGTAGAGATGCACTAATCCACTTTTTTTCAGTTCCGATCTGGTTCCGATACCAGGATTTGGATATCTGCCGATACCAATCCGATATCGATACCAGCTGTCTTTTTTCTTTTTTTATTTATCATTCCATCCCATCAACTTAATTATTATCATTAACATACACTTTATACACTTTGCACACACCATATTCTTACTGTATTGCTACTGTACAGTCCTGCATTTAACTGTTTTTCTTATTAGGATATTTTGTATCTTGTTGAGGAGCCAAAACATAATTTTACTCATCAATTTTACTCAGCATATGGCTACTTGACTTGTATATTGGATGTAGGCCTAACAAAGAATCTTGAATCCTATTTAGTCTATATATGGGTCAGTGACAAATAAGGGTGGGAAAGCTGAAAAAAAAATTGGGGTAAATACTGTTTTAAAAGCATGCATCAGGTGTGTTAATATGTGGATTTTGTATTTATGTTGGTTTTATGTCATTTGAAATTACATTTGCACATTTTTTTTTCAAAAAGTAAGACCAAATGCGCCTGAAAATGTCAAGTGGTGTAACCAGAGAAAAGTGGTAAATATTCAATATTTTATCAACCTAGAGTGTATGTAGGTGTACTCATAATAATAATAATCAATTGCAACATGTTACCTAAGAATAGATTTTATCAGGGTGATCTCAAATTTTTATATTTTTGGAAATCCTCCGCCACCGTCTAGTGTAACCAACTCGAGCAGCGCATGCAACCTCACTTTCACTCGCGAACATTCTTTGCAAACTATTTTAAACTTTTTTCAGCATAACGTTTGTTTTCGCACCAAACGTTTGCAAACATAAGCAAACTGTCTCAAAAGGTAGGCTAGTTTGGTGAACTAGACACTGGACTGAGGGAAATGTGAATTGTATCCAATGAATGAATGAATGAATGAATGAATGAATAAATGAATACCGGAGCCCTTTCACTTCATCTAGATCGGTATGTGGATCGGCGAGGTCAGGCCGATACCTGATCTGTGAACCACGTCTGGATCGGAGCCCGATCCTGATACTGGATCGGATCGGTTCCATCTCTAATTCCATGTTGATTATGTTAGTGCTCTTTATGTTGTTGCTTCACAGTGTTGCATGTGTGCTTATCTGTAGGGCTTGATAATTGACGAAATACTGCACCTCTGCCCATTTGTGATATATAATTAATGAGACATTGGCTCCGATTTTAACCCTAATGTATAGTTAAATACTAAAGAAAAGTACCATCAGCCTCACATTTGGCATGCGTATTCATAGAATACTAATGAAAATCGTTTCAATGTAAAGTTTCCCCTCACTACTACAAAACTCATCATGCTTTTCTGTGCCATGCTTTTCTGTGTTTATGTCTGAATCCATTTTCTTAGGGATACACCAACATTTCGGGAACCGGAAGCTGTAGAGTAGTGATTAGACATGTCTCAGCTAGATGAGTTATTGCACTGGCATTTGTGGTGTGTAACCCAAGCTTCCTAAGAACGGCACCAAAACAATATGTGCAATGGATATATTCAAGTCCTTCGCAAACTGCTACTCTCCTTTTCACTCTTCTTTGGTTGTATCTGCCGCATATGGTTGCACCATTTTGTTGAGACCCAGGTTAAAGGTTGCCCTGCTTTTGCAAGCCTCACAAAAGACCAATTGTGTCCCTTCCCTGATCCTCTGGCAATCTTCAACATGTCCAAAGCAGTGATGCGCAGAGCCAATAATTGATTATTGTTGAGCTATTGGCCGCAGTGCGGGGCAATCTGGGCAGTTGGCACCATCTCCTCTTGCTGGCTTTAGAGGTGGGGAATCTGCCCATCCAACCAAGGGCTTTAGAGGTGGGGAATCTGCCCATCCAACCAAGGGCTTTTGCGTCAGTCTAGATGTTGCTGTACCATTGAGCTCATCCAGATACACTGGTGCAAGCCAAAGCTGTCGGTTACATTTCTCCGCTTGAGCAAAGTGTTTTTTGGACTCGTTTCTTCTTTTGCCTTGTAGGGTGTTTGTGTGAATGGAACATGAAGGAGGCAGCAGTGCATTCTTCACCGTTCTGATCATTTTGCTGGTGTTTATTATGCAGAAGTGTCTCATATACTTTGGCTGGCGATCTATTTATTTTCTCCTGAAGATGTTGAAACTCCCCAATAACTCGGGAGGCCGGATCGCAATTTTTCAATGTCGTCAATCTGTGGTATGCGTGTCATTTTCCACTTATTTCACTGTTACATAATTGCTCCTGGACTCAAGGCAGGAATGTTCTCCCAGGGCAAATGGAACAAATTGAAATGTCTCAAACCCAAAGCTTTGTGACTGTGTTCCAGGCATATTTAATGTGTCATTAATGTCCAGTCAATGTCATCATACTCATCTCAGTTCTCTACCTGACCTTCTCATTGATATGAAATGTACAATTCCTTTAGTAACAATTGTATTTCCCCTAGCTGCCAAAGAATTCAACAGACCGTTTCAAAGTAGTGCTAACCCCTGTGAGTGTCTGAGAGTGAGTCATTTACCATTCCTAGAACATAGTCCTACAGGGAGCACTGAAGCGCCTTTGTTCGTGTTGTACTTGGGAGGTGATGGCTGGATGGGTGACTTGTTGTTTGGCGTTTTGTAACTGGGTTACAGCTCTGGCCTAGGTCTGGCTAACACAACCACACTCAAACACACACACACACACACGTGCGTCTAAGCCAGGCCCCCCTCTCCACTTCTCTTCTGCCATGGTAATTCCTGGCAGGGGGGGATCTTGCGTCAATAAATCATCCCGCAGAGCAACTCCCCTGCCTGGAACACAAACACGGACCGGAGGCCAGGCTGCTTCAGGCTCAACCAGCCAGAGATGAAGACCCTTTCAGGGCCACACACTCTTAAAAGAATACAGGAGGCGAGGCCAGACTTGAGCATGCATGTATTATCTTATATGCAGGTAGCTACTAACTTTCCCAGGATCCCACCACCGGCAAAAGGTTGCCAGGTTGGGTAGGGAATGGGTGCATTCATTGGAGTCAGTTGCGAAAATGGCATTTCTTAAGCCTCCTTGGGTCCTGTTCTAACACTCGATCTGTGGCAGATGGTTGTGAATTATTCATGTGAAGTTTGTTAGAAGGGCATGGCCAAGAGCAGATTTATCCCTGAGATTATTCAACATTAGAGAGGGGAAAAATGATTCAGAGGCTTGAAAGAGGACTAATCTTCTTACTGGAAACAGTGTGAGTGTAAACAACCGATAGCAAACAGCTTTCCCTCTGTAATCTTTCTCTCTCTGATATTGAGCACAAAGGAATGTTGGTATGTTGTTATTACCTGTTTGACAAGATCACTGACCCAAGCATGCTGATAACACAATGTCAAAGATAAATACGGAAAACAATCCACCATTTAATGCTGAAAATAAATGTTTGAAGTAATATTCGCACAATAAAGAATGTTATAATCAGTAGTAGAAAGTAGTTTAATACATTATTTATTAAACTACTTTCCTACAAAAAATATTGAATAGATCTAGACTTAGTGTAAATCTGTGAAAATCATAGAGTTGGGAGCTTGTGACATCACAGCGCTCGGCTCCCTCCTACAGTCATTGTTTTGGTCACAGGTAAGAGGCGTATGTGACCCTCACACTGGATGTGGCAGACTCCTAAACTCGCCATACAATGTGAGTCTTGAACTGGTGTTTATCTTTGTATGCATTTTGGCGGTTACTGTATCCATATGAAAAATTTAATCAATAAGTTAAACTTTTGTATGATAATGAGGAAATGGAAAGTTTGAAATTAGTGGATTGTTTTAGTGATAGTTTGGCAAAGACATGGATGCCCTGAGGCCCATTGTAGGTGTAAGGAATCTTTGTTCCTGTTGACATTTCAAGCCTAATGTACCATAACACTGCCACATGATATAAGACCATTAAATAGTCATTCTGTATATAACACTGATGTATGGTGCGTTTGCACACATAAGCCTCTAAGAGAAATGGCTATGTTTGTGTCTTTGTGGGGGCAGTCCGATTATTAGCTACTGTGGCAGTCAAGTAGTGCCTATGTAGTGCCGTGTAGGACTTCAATCTCAATGAGAACTTTTTTATAGTTCAATATTCACCTTTACTTAGCTATTAGTATGAATTGGCCTCACTGTAGCAAGACCCCAAAAATCGTTTTCGTGACATGAGACTGCATGAGACCTTGTGAATTTATTCTCTTAGAATTTTGGCGTACTGGTTTGTACACTGGCGGGAAATCTTGTGGTGGAAGCGGAAGTGACCCGTTCTGCATGTCACAATATCAGGAAGACAACAAACACTTTGCCCCGTGAAACGAAATCTACATGCACATAAAAGAAAGAAGACTGGTATTTACCTGCATTGAGGCCATCCTTCCAGAAAGTCCATTGAAGTAGCTACAATCTTCCAATCCAGTCTGCTCCATGCACGTTTAACATATTTTTTCCCCATCATTACAGCGAGTGAGTGGGGAATTGTGGGAAGTGTGGTTCTTAAAACGCAGTGCCAATTTTATCACGACCAGAGGCCGCCAAAGTGTCGATATCTCCTGTAGCTTTAAACATTGAGAGTCTCACACTCACTACTGAAACACTCTTGGGCGAGCGATTTGACTATAGTTTCCTCAACAGCGCATTTCAAAGCAAGCACGAATAGGCTCATGCATTGGGCAGCGGTCAACAAGGACATGTTTTGGCTTTCATTAAAGCATTAGACGTTAGATCTCAATGTGACTGTTGGAAAATGTATGTTTTCCAGCTGATATCTTAGTTAATATAAGAAGATCGATCTAGGAAAGCAGGTGTGTTGTGATATTCCGTTTGTGTGTGAGAGTGTTTCAGTGGAGAGTGTAACAGTGTTTCAATAGTGAATGTAACAGTGTTTGAGTAGCATGTGTGTGTCTCAGTACGTATGTTCAGTATGAGAGAGTGTTTCAGTGGTGTGTGTGTTTGTATGTAAAGTATGAGTGTCAGTAATATGTGTGTGTGTGTGTCTGTGTTTCTGTAGTGAATGTAAGAGTGTCTCCATAGTGAGTGTAAGAGTGTCTCAATAGTGAGGGTGAGATTGTCTCAGTAGTGAATGTAAGAGTGTCTCAGTGGTGAGTGTGAGAGTGTCTCAATAAGTCCTACACGGCCCCTCATGAGTGCCTAAATCTTGCTCTCCTCACACGTTCTCTCTAAACATGTCCCCTCTCATCTGGCCTTTCTACCAATCCTTCTCTTTGTGTCTGTATCTTTCTCGTCTTCTTACTTTACGCTTACTTAAGCGCATTGTGTTGCCTCTGGGTATGAAATGCGCTATACAAATAAAGCTTTGATTGATTGATTGACTTTCTAATCGGCCAGTGTAATAGTGAATCGCTCTTGGAGCTACAGTATCAAACGCCTGCAGCTCTGGATTATGGTGGAGCTTAATCTATACTACCCCGCCTGGACAAATCCTCATTTACAGAACGTCTGGTCTCAAGAAAAGGGTCCTGGATGTTAATTGATATGTTTCAAACTTGGGTTTTAAGAGTTGGCTAAAGATGATTGAGGTCGAGCACAGGAGGAGGCATCTGCTAAGACTAGTTTTAGCCGTATACTTAAAGGGGAGGAGAAATATGAAGTGAAGGTGATATAACAGATGTGTTATCAGTCTTATTCATGTCCCAATACTCAAAACCTATAAGGAGTTATAAGAGAGAAAACTGTGATCTGAGTTTATTGTTTTGCTACTAGGGCAATCCAAAGCCATCTTCAACTTGAATGATGAGCAACGTCACTGGAACGGTACGATCGACAGCTAGGCTACTGTACGCTACACTCTACTGCAGCCTACTCACGCCAAAATGCCATCATAAAACCCTACAGAGATAATCAGTAACAAGAGATCAAGGGGAGGGTTATATTGTATTGCTCCAGGCTGTAGCAACTAATTTTTATCAAAGGCAGCTGGTCTGACAATACCCTACCATGGATTGCCTCTGAAGAGAAAAGCAGCCCTCAGATGCTGGCTAGCAGTCTTAAAACGCACTAGCCCACCTACAGCCCCGGGGTTCAGGATATGTACTGATCACTTTTTACCCTGACCATGAGGAGAGCCATCAGTTTGATGCTGTTGGAAGACTAGATAAGATCAGAACCAATCGACTCAAGTCAGAGGCAACACCTTCTGTGTTTGACTTTTCTAGCTCCAGCGCAGGGTCTACTGACAGACCAAAGTAGCCGAGCCAGACTGCCTCATCTATACACTGCAGGGAAAGGGCTCTCAAACGCATTAGCCAGGCAGGGGAAAGAGAGGGAGGTTTAACAGTTATTCAGCATGCTTAATGAAGTCAGAAGCTAGCTAAAATTATATTGAGTCACAACCAAGCTAATCAAGTTTGGGCAAAAAGTTATTAAATATTTCCTAGACTGTCCCCTAACCCCACACACGAATGCCATCAAGAACTGAATACTGTACTTACTTGGCTATATGTAGCCCCTAGACACCTCCAGCACATCTCTCTGACTACAGAGCATCTGGAAAGTCCTGTTCAAGGTAATACATTGGCCTTGCTGTATGTGATCCAAGTTTGCCTCCTGGCAGCAGTGGG
This sequence comes from Borostomias antarcticus, assembly GCF_949987555.1. NCBI lineage: Eukaryota > Metazoa > Chordata > Actinopteri > Stomiiformes > Stomiidae > Borostomias > Borostomias antarcticus. The sequence goes on from NC_140235.1 coordinate 7,581,924, forward strand.
ATTCGGCTGCGGTCAGCATACTGCTGACCCCCACAGCAGCGGCCAACCCGCTCCTGACTCCAGACAACGACTTGTTCTTCATATTCCTCCCTAAATTCAGCTACAACAGGTGCTTCTCACACAGGTTCATAAGCATAAGCAATGGGATTTGTGGGCACAGCCAGGAAATCTCTCTGAACATCGCTCACATACTCAAAATCGCTCATTTAAAAAAAAAAAAAAAAGTTGAACTCGAATTCACCTGACAAATTTGGCGCTCCGCGCTACCATTCCAGTGATGCAGTCAATGGTGTCATTCAATATGACCGCGTTCACATGGCAACAAACGTAAATATCAATGTTGGAAACATGATTTATTTTGTTTTTATTCCTTTTTCAGCTTAATTTATTCACATTTTATCTTTAAATATAGGTAACTACACGGTAGCAACTTGGATTTTATTGTTTCAGTTCCCCTTTAACATTGTCACTGTGATTCATTCAAACTGCTTGAGGGATACAGTAGAGTCCCCTCATATCTTGAACCGCTGCCGTTAGCGTCACAGAAATGTTTTTGTTCTCATTCATCCTCTGCTCTCTGGAAAAATGTCCTCAATGGAAAGATGGATCCGAGGGTGGAATGAGAGTGGGAACAGACTAAACAACATTAAGTGAACAATAGTGGAGACTGTAGAGCCGTAATCTTACTGGCTCCTCGTCATTGTCTTTTTTTCCTACAGTTTTCCATAATATTACATTTGACTAATCTCATTTGACGATGAAACAAGCATGCATTTTGTCAGGAATTCATTCAGAGCTGTGCTTTGGTAGAAGGGTAGTCAACAATTAGATAATGAGTGTCCTCAAATTCTATGGGCTATTATTGCAAATGAGCATCAGAATCCTGTAAATTATCCTGTGTGTTTTATATAACAGATGTGTATATTGTCTGTGCTTTCCTTTTGTGGCCCGGGAGGCTCCCCCAAAGAGAGAGACGGTTTTTGAATGGGAGTTGGTTTTGAACACACCTGGATGTATTTATTTACCTGTTTAGCTTGTATTTTGTATTTAATATTTCTTATTTGAGTGAGGCTGGGTGTCTCTTCGCCAGTGAGGCTGGTTGCCTGGTAGATTTAACTGCGCCACATATGCTTTAGCATTGTGGAAAGAACTTGTAATTGTAGCGGTTTGTTTTATAGCAGTGGCTGGCTCATGCATGGAGCTAGGTGCAAGAGCTAGGCCTGCTAGCCAGTCACAGCATGGGGTGCAGTCAGCGCACGCCACACGCCAACACACCTGCCAGACTAAAGACTTAAAATTCTACTTTACAGGTATATGGTATAGACTAGATTAGCATTTGGAAAGGCCGGCCGTCCAGTTTGGCAAAGCAAAATTCAGCTGGGCACAAACTTATATGGAGAGACTAAAAGAGGCAAGACAGACGCACACATAAGTCAGTTTGTAGTTCTCAATCTTTCTGCACACTACCAGCATTTGTCTGCCAGTAAACAAACCCTGCCCTCCTGTGAGGATGGTATAAAAGCATAAATATATCTGCTCTGGGGGAACAAACGGGAACCTGTGAATCAAGGACACGAGGACGCAGGCTGGGTGAGAGTCAGGTGGGTTTCTCCCAGGCTGTGATCCCCTCTTAGCCCTTCACAGAAAACACGCTACAACAAGTCGCCTGTTTATACAATCCCCAATAGAAAGGTCGCAGGGCGCTGCAGGTCTCGAGGGGTGGAATGAACTTTTCCAGCCTCTAATCCTCAGATAAGCTCAGAAATAGAGACCTACAACCCCTGACGCTGCTGCTATGTGCTGTGCCACGCACACACACACACACACACACACACACACACACACACACACACACACACACCACACACACACGCAGACCTTTTAGTTTAATCTGTTATTGTGACTTGCAATCACCATTAAATATCAGGTGTCAGCAACCCCCCTGATAAACTATTTTGGGAACACAAACCCTTAAAGGGAGGGGGTTTGCACAATGTTTAGACAGTGGCCTTCATCCTCTCTTGTTGACAGTACACAGATGTTAACATCAAAGCTTGCTGAGGACTCCCAGTTGGACGGGGTCAATCTCCACTCTTCATTGGCTCCCTCCCAGTGAGACCTGTGAAAAGTTGTGAAGTGATTGGTCAGTGAAAAAGGAGACGCATGCTTTCTGTTGCGCTATATATTCGGGGTATGGTAATATACGTAATATGCAGCGTGTTACGGGGAAAGTTTTTTTGAATTGAATATTTGCTCAACTAGGTCCAGACGCAACCTACACTCAACCTGTGGTAGCACTTTGACGGCTGGTTAAGGTGGGCCACCATCTCAGGCCACTTATATCTTCGCTGATAGAGCTGCAAGATGCCTAGGTGAAGCCCAAACCATCCGCCCTACCCAACTGCAATCTTACTCTCCTCCTTAATTCTCTGGATTAGCGTGTGCTGGATGCTCCTCTAAGACGTTATCAGTTGTATTGTGAATGGGCTTTTTCAGTCTCTTGTGGTCTGCAGCTACAGCAAGAGCTATGATGTCTAACATTCGTACATCTTGCTAGTAAAGCATACCATGGTCTCTTTGTCACTCTTGAACAATGCACATGTCTGATAGACCTAGCCAGCTAGAATGAGAGAATCAGAAGTGGAAAGACATTTCCAGAAAGCAGCTAAAACAACATTTCAAGTGGAAAGGAAATGGTGGAATAGCTGGCCGGGTTATTGTCTCAGTGATGGAACCATTTCCTGCTGAGGCACAACAATGACACGCGCTCGTACACACTCACTCACTCACTCACTCACTCACTCACTCACTCACTCACTCACTCACTCACTCACTCACTCACTCACTCACACACACACACACACACACACACACACACACACACACACACACACTCTCTCTCACACACACACTCTCTCACACACACACACACACACACACACACACACACACACACACACACACACACACACACACACTGGCATTGACACTCATGCGTAGAATCTCCATACTTGCATGCACACAGAATCTTCAACATCTTTTTTTCCTATCTAAATAGAAATTTAAATTCATTTGGAGAGGAATTCTTATCGTCAGATGTCAGATGTTTTACTAGAAAAACTGATATTTGCTAGTATCCTTTTGATTCGTTCCCTTAGCTATGAATGTGAAGTTCTGAAAATGTGTGTAACCATGTTATAGGAGCTATAGCTAATGAGAACACTGAGGCAGAGATTAGCTAAATCATTTACCTACCAATTAACAAGCTTTAGATTAGAATAAAGTCATCGATTGGCCATCAAGGCTTATTTTAAATCAATTTCTACCTTGAATAATAATAATAATAATAGATTTTAGTTATAAGGTCCCTTTCAGGTCACTCAAGGTCACCCACCGTACAGGATAAAAAAGACAATAAAATGCAATAGACAAAAGATAAAAAAAAAAAAAAAAACTAGTATTATGAATGTCACTGCAAAAGCGGTGTTGTGGTCATGAATCTCTCTTCAGCAGCACACTTCTGGGACGTGGTGAATCCTCGTCTCTCTGGCTCTAATGTCTGTCGGTGTGTTGTATTTGTGCGTGTGGTGAGTGATCAACTCTTAGGGGAGAACAGCTGTTGGCCATATGGCTGCTGTGACGCCCCCACATTCCTGTACTCCCCACCCACCAAACACACACACACACACACATCCACCCCCTAGTTCGGTCATGTTTTCATAGGGCACCAGCAGCTTCTCCAGACCCCCTCGGTTCCCTGGGACTTTATTGGTTCAGACACTCTGTTGGCTACAATCTGTGTCTATTCCTACATTCTTCTAGCCTGTCCCAATTCGTAAATATGAAGGGGTCTGGGAATTCTCAGTTTTGATTTTTTGGATTTCCAAGGGGCGCGATCAATGGGCGCATACCAAAATGCCTCTGGACGCAATTGGAAAGACCTACAACCAATCAGAGCCACGGAATGTGGGTTAGTCGTCGTATCAAGTGGGTACAATCATGTCAGACCCGCCCCATATTAGATAAACAGTTGTGATTGGCCCGACCAAGGCCAGGTCTGAACGGGAGGATGACCGGACTGATCTGTGGAGAGAATTGGAACGTGAGCTCACATGATCAGGATGGCGACGCCAGGCGCTCATTCTTCTTCCTCTCTTTCTCAGTCTCCTCTCTTTTTTCATTCGCTTTGCTTTCACTCTCCACTCTTACCATTCGCCTCCTTCTTTCTCCTCGTTTCAACCCTGTTCTCTCTCTCTCTCTTTCCCTCACACTTCTCTCAAGTCCTGTCCCATCTTCCTCCCGACTGTGTTCCTCTCATTCAAGACTGTCCTCTAATCTGTCCTCCTTCCCTCCCTCTTTACTGTCTAACCTCTCTTTTTCCCTCCCCTCTTTTTGGTTATCCTGCTGGGTATACCCCCACCCCTCTTTTTTCCCCTCCTCTCACTCCTCTCCTCCTCCTCTCACTCCTCTCCTCCTCCTCTCACTCCTCTCTCCTCCTCCTCTCACCCCTCTCCTCCTCCTCTCACTCCTCTCTCCTCCTCCTCTCACCCCTGTCTCCTCCTCCTCTCACTCCTCCTCTCACTCCTCTCTCCTCCTCCTCTCACCCTCTCTCCTCCTCCTCTCACTCCTCTCTCCTCCTCCTCTCACCCCTGTCTCCTCCTCCTCTCACTCCTCTTCCTCTCACTCCTCTCTCCTCCTCCTCTCACCCTCTCTCCTCCTCCTCTCACTCCTCTTTCCTCCTCCTCTCCTCCTCCTCTCACTCCTCTCTCCTCTTCCTCTCACCCCTCTCCTCCTCCTCTCACTCCTCTCTCCTCCTCCTCTCACCCCTCTCTCCTCCTCCTCTCACTCCTCCTCTCACTCCTCTCTCCTCCTCCTCTCACCCTCTCTCCTCCTCCTCTCACTCCTCTCTCCTCCTCCTCTCACTCCTCTCTCCTCCTCCTCTCACCCTCTCTCCTCCTCCTCTCACTCCTCATTCCTCCTCCTATCACTCCTCTCTCCTCCTCCTCCCCAGAGGCCGGTGTGTTGGTGTTCCTCCTGGCCAGCAGGCAGCAGTAGTGGCCTGTGCTCTGGCCTGTTTGCTGACACTGTTGGCTCTTTATATGACCCACAAGGCCAACGTTGTGGGATCGACCTCCTGCTGTCTAGGCTTGCTTCCATCCCCTTCCTTCTTAAGCGTCCTGAGTTTGGTGTGAGGACCTAGTCGGCTGGCGTTGGAGATAAACAGGACAGGCTGGAGTCACTTTCTGGATGATTTCAATAAACTGGAAAGGGTGCTTGGAGAGCACAAGCCTCTGTCCATGAATGCATCTTGTTGATGTAACCGAGGTGAAATGGTAAATATCGCCCACTCGCACAGTAAGCTTCTCGGTGGTGTAACTGGTAGTGGTGTTTATGAGAGGTGGTCATGTATAAACGCAGATCAGAGGACCTGGGTGTGATGTCGGAGTGGGCAGGTTGCAGGAGGAAGTGATACAGACGAGTGAAGCTCTGACTCCTGTTAGATCAGCATGTGCAGTTGTTGAATGTGTGAGTGGATCAAATAATCAGACAGTGAAAGCAGCAAGGTCTCTCTCTACCTCTGTCTTTCTGACCTTAGTTTAAAGCAATACATCACGATATTTGGACCTTTACAAACATGTCTGGCGTTATTTCTCCAATTAGATTTTAGAAAATGTTACACAGATACATGTAATCCATGACTTCCCTCATGTAATCCATGACTTCCCTCATGTAATCACTTCCCTCATGTAATCCATGACTTCCCTCATGAAATCCATGACTTCCCTCATGTAATCCATGACTTCCCTCATGTAATCCATGACTTCCCTCATGTAATCACTTCCCTCATGTAATCCATGACTTCCCTCATGTAATCCATGACTTCCCTCATGTAATCCATGACTTCCCTCATGTAATCCATTACTTCCCAACCCTGACTGCCACTGATATGGTCATCGCTGAAACGTACACTCAAGGTAGTCGATCTGTCAAGCTACGGAGTGGCAGCCATATTTTCAATGGACGTATAAATAAATGAATGTATAACATACATTTACCCAATTTTCATGAAATGTGCATATACTTGTGCATATGACTACTTACTCACAGAGCTTGCAAAACCTAGACATCTAGGGCCGGTTGCGCAGACATGGATTAAGCCTAGTCCTGGACTAAATAGAATTTTCAATGGATATTGTCCATTTAAAGTACAATTTAGTCCATGACTAGGCTTGATCCATGTCTGTGCAACCAGCCCCTAGAGTCTGATAATGTCAGCCATAGTGATACTGTAGGCCACACACTAATGAGTGGAGTGGAACCTGTCAGTGTAAGAGACTGATTATCGATAAGCAAACCTAGATCCTTAATTCTCCAATGCTCTTCTTATCATACATATGAATACATGAATGAGGCGATAACCAAACCTAGACTCTTAATGCTCCCATGCTCTCATCATACATATGAATACATGAATGAGGCAGCGTGGCTATGGTGATGAATGGGCTTGTAGGGTAATTGTGCTAGTGAACGCTATAGGCCATTTACTGCATTTAACATTAGCTAGATAAATGAGCTAGCGGGAATGCTAGTGGAGGTTAATGAGAAACGTTGCTTGGGGGAGGAGGTGGCGGGTTGTCTTTGAGCACTGAAGTCATGTTCTGGCGTGAGACGATTATCAACCAGAATCGTGATGAATGAATATAGCTGAAATTGAATGCATGGGGTGCTTATGTATTTCTCTCTTCACTCTGGCTCCCGCCCGCTGTAACCACACTTCAAATGCTTCCTGAGTCATTCTTTTCTCTTTTGTTCATCACTCTTTTTGTATGTCGCCTCGTTCTCCGTGTCGGTCACTTTTTCACACACAGTCGCTCTCAGATCGAGACTCTAATGAGCATCTAAACAATGACAGGCGACATATGAGGGTGACAATCAATCCAGTCATGAAGTGGCGTTAAACATGCACGATGCTTTGAGGGCATGTGAACGCTGCTCGCACAAACACGCAGCATATCCAGAGAGAAATGCTTGCACCAATACATGCCTATGCACACAGTAACACGCACACACATTCAAACCCCTAGCATGTGAGCACACACACACACACACACACACACACACACACACACACACAGAGAGCCCATCACTCACCCCTTGTTTAAACTTAATGAGGGGATCCACCTGACCCCAGGACTGCCATGCTAGCCAAACCAGAGCATTGTCTCCCATAGCTGTACAACCCCCCCCCCCCCCATCCACCCCCCTCCAAGACATGAATGTACCACATTTGTCCGATCTCCCATTGATTGCGAGCTGGCCAGGCCTGGCCTAAAAGGGTTAAGGGCATGTGGGGTTTGGGAAGGGTGGGGCAGAGAGGGTTGAGAGAAGGCATGCCCAGTGCTGCCCTAGAGGCATCGGGAGCCAAGGCCCAGAATAGCTATTTATAGACGGGCCTCAGTCTCTTTCACTCGCACGCATTATCTCCCTCTCTCTCTCACACTCTTTTCTCTCTCTTTCTCTCTCTCTCTCTCACACGCACACACACACACACTGGGTACAAAAGGCAGCTTGTTGATTGATGTGGGCGTGGCAGGGGTGGCTACAGGGCCCTCTTCTCTGTGCCTGCTGCGCCACCCTCCCCGGTGCCCTCCCCAGGCGAGCAGCTGTCTGGCGGAGCATCTGTCTGCTGAGCGTTACAGACTCCCTCTGGGAGCTTCAGGAAGCCAGCGCAGGAGAACCAACGCCTCCTGTGTCACAGCCAATCACACTACAGATGAGAACTGCTGCTGCAACTTCCCCTCTTTGTTTTTTTATACTTTGATTTTGACTTTTTTTTCTATACCTGTTGCGATTGTGTGTGTGTGTGTGTGTGTGTGTGTGTGTGTGTGCGCGTGCGTGCGTGCGTGCGTGTGTGTGTGCGTGTGTGTGTGTGTGTGTGCGTGCGCGTCTGTGTGTCTGTGTATATGTGTGTGTTTTCTCTGTACTCTTGATCTTATTTCCAGTGGGGAACATTTCCATCCCATGAGACTTCCTGAAAGAAGGAGGTTTAGAGTGAAATACAACACGCCAACAACCCCACATGTGCACACACATGCATGCACACACACTCACACACACACACGCACACGCGCGCATACACGCACACGCGCATACACGCACACACGCACGCACACACACGCCAATAACTGGAAAAGGAGGCAGTGATGACATCTGCTGCTTATAGTGTCCCACTTGCCCCACCAACTGTGGTTGTAGTATTAGGCTCCGCCCCCCCTCACTGGCGGATCACGACCTCCTGCTGCATTACCTAATGATGATGCAAGGCCTGTAACAAGACCAGCGATGACCTGCGTAGCGTCGCCTCATCCCCAGATTAGGCTGCCTACACCATGTAATCGCTCAGGCCTCTTGGGCCCCTCTTGACGTCAGCCACTAGTGATCATACCAGCTCTCAACCGCAGGCTTGGAAAGGGGGCGAGCACTGGTTTATATATATATATATATATATATATATATATATATATATATATATATATATATATATTGTATATATTTGTATTCAATCCTGTTTGTGTGTTTACTGTATGTGTGTTAGTGTTATTGTTGTTTGAAACCACCCTTTGCTTTTAATATCTTTACATTTGATGAAGAATCCTTGACACAGTCTGGTATAGTAGATGTACAGTAGATGCACAAGCTTTGGGAATCTAAACAAAATACGTTTCCAGGCTCAGTCTATGGATTGGAAACTTATGTTGTTGAGATTCCCAAAGCTTGTGCATCTACAGTACCATTATACAGTACACACACACACACACACACACACACACACACACACACACACACACACATATAAAACCTTTAGATAATCTCTCAACTTGAATTATATCCTGTCAATCAAAATCTCCAATGTTATTAATTCAACTAAATATTAACCAATAGGAATGATTGGTGTTTTGTTGTTGTTGTTGTTGTTGTTGTGGTAGCATCCATATTAGGAATCGGTATTGAACTCAAGAACCAGTATTGGAGTAATCTAAACATTTCCAATGATGCCCAATACTATTTCTCACTGTTGCCCCTTCCCCTTCTTACTGTTGCCCCCGACTGTTGCCCCTGTTGCCCCTGACAGTGTGCGGGCGGGCCTGGCCCATCACCTATGAAGCCGCTCTTGTGAACAGGGTCACTGTAAACAAACAGGTCATTCTGAGCATCACACGCCTGGCCCCGGAGCACACAAGCCAGCGTGCTGATTTACACCGTAATTAGAGGGAGGTACAGGAAGTGAGCCAATGACATGATGATGCTCTGCTCTCTCACTCTGTCCCCCTCTGGGTCCTTTTGTTGCTTTGCTTGAGCCTGGAGCTCTAAAGAGGAAGTGTGCCTGTGAGTGCGTGTGTGTGAGTGCGTGCGTGTGTGCGTGTGTGTGTGTGCGTGTGTGCGTGTGAGTGTGAGTGCGTGTGTGTGCGTGTGTGCGTGTGTGCGTGTGTGCGTGTGTGCGTGTGTGCGTGTGTGCGTGTGTGAGTGTGAGTGCGCGTGTGTGTGTGTGTGTGTGTGTGCGTGTGTGCGTGTGAGTGTGTGTGTGTGTGTGTTTTGGTTGTGTGTGTGAGAGTGTGTGTGTGGGAGAGAGAGAGAGAAGGGGGGTTATGTGTGTGTGTGTGTGTGTGTGTGTGTGTGTGTGTGAGAGAGAGAGAGCGAGAGAGAAGGTGGGGTTATATATGTGTGTGTGTGTGTGTGTGCGTGCACGTGCACATGTCCTGCAGGACAAGGCTTTTCCATTTCTCTCTATGTGACAGAATGACACCTACTGTCCTGTGGCTGTATAACGACCTGTCTGCTCTGGACTGCTGTGGGATGGAGGGGCCCTCGGTGAGGGGACCGCTGTGAGGGGACCTGGGTGAGGGGACCTCTGAAGGGACCTGGGTGAAGGGACCTGGGTGAAGGGACCTGGGTGAAGGGACCTCTGAAGGGACCTGGGTGAGGGGCCCTTGGACATCTGGTGTGAGGTTGAGTGATGTTATCATACCTCCAGCTAGTACAGTAGATGTTAATTCACAAGCCGCCATGCCGTATTCCTGATATGTGTGATACGTGCCTCTTTTAACATGGCTCAACAGTGGATGAGCTGTTCAAAGAAATTAAAACTTAAACAGCTCAATGACGCCTTTGTGAAACTTTTACAATGTTGTTTCACATACCTTAAATAAATTATTACAATTTCATGTTCAAGTTCAACATCAGATGTTTTTTGCTCTTTTATGTAGAGCAATTGCCATTTTAGCTCAATAAAAATCAAATGAGAAACAAACACTTGCCCAACAGCAAAGTCCCACCATTGCTTTCCAACAGAGAAGGCATTAAAAACTGACAGTGTGGACCGTATCAACTGTGAGTGTGGACCATACCATTACACCCGAGAAACCCTGTCCCTACCAGTCACCCGTAACAATGGCATCATACGACATTAATTACTGGTTTCAGCGCTCCTCCTCGCTCCATAAGGCTATGTATTAGAAACCAAATTGTATAATTAAAATGTCTCATCCCATGGCTCTAATGCCAGTGCCCTGCTTGTCAGCAGAGCTCAGTTTGACTGCTCTATCATTTCAGTTCCAGCTTTCCTTTCACTGCGCTGGCTGAGGGGATATCAGAGCTTAAGTGTTTTAGGATGGGGCTTAATTGGGTTTATTTAGTAGGGGTTAATAATACTATGCCTATTTATCGGAGAGATATGAATAGGGCATATCTTTAAGTTGAAATACTTTACTATGAGCTCAATTATAGAAGTGTGCTACTGTCCTGAGAGTTGCAGTCTATAATTTTGAGCACTTGTAACACGATAATTACCTTTTTAGGGTTTAGCCTGATTAGTTGACTTGTCGTTTTGCTTTAGTAGACAAAGATTGTTGTTGATATTACCCTTGAATCAACAACTTCTCCCCGGGGATCAATAAAGTATCTATGTATCTATCTATCTAAATAATAAACAAAGTTAAAAAGATACTCTGATTGATAGGCAATTGATCATGAAGAAAATCTAGATCTAGGGTCTTATCATAAATTGTACATTTGTAACTCACAATTTCAAATATCTGATTTGATATACCCCGAGGCTACACACAAAAGTGCCACAAACATCTCAAAATAGCACCTCTTGGTGAGAAATAGAGAGCAGTGAGCGGTAAGACTGATTTTAATTTAAAAATTACCAAAATAAAGATTTTAATATATTGCAGATGTTTTGCTGCTGAATGGGGCAAACAATATGTTGCATACCGTACTAACTTGACTTAGTGGAGGCTTCTGCAATTTTTTTGCAGGGGGCCCATTGTTTTCCAGTCATTTGTTATTGGTTTGGATATAAAGCTTAAAGCAATACATTGCGATATTTGGACCTTTACAAACATGTCTGGTGCTAATTCTCCAATTAGATTTACTAAAAGTAGGCTGAATCGTCCAAACAGTCTATTCAGTAAGATAATACACTGACATTTATTAGGTGGGCTAGCTTGCACACATATTATATATCAAAATGTTCACACAACTGTGCTGATTCGTATAATGTAAGTATCTAAGATGTGTAACTTACAGTTTTCACTGTATGATGATTTGTTCGGGAACTGCGCTCCTCATTGAAACGTATGGCAACGCACTAACTTTTGAGCTGTTAATTTTGTATTTTTACCTTTTTTCTAACTTGTCGCTATGCCTACAGTTTTAACAGCTCACACACATATTATATATCAAAATGTTCACACAACTGTGCTGATTCGTACAATGTAAGTATCTAGGCTGTGTGACATAGTTTTCACGGTATGACGATTTGTTCGGCAACTGAGCTCCTCATTGAAACGTATGGCACCGCACTCACTTTTGAGCTGTTAATTTTGCATTTTTACCCTTTTTCTAACTTGTTGCTATGCCTACAGTTTTAACAGCTCATACACATATTATATATTGAAATGTTCACACAACTGTGCTGATTCGTACAATGTAAGTATCTAAGCTGTGTGACTTATAGTTTTAGCTGTATGACGATTTGTTTGGCAACTGCGCTCCCCATTGTATGGCAACGCACTCTAAATTTTGAGCTGCTAATTTTGTATTTTTACCCTTTTTCTAATTTGTCGCCATGCCTACAGTGTTTAAGCTATACGGACATATTATACATAGAAATGTTCTGCAACTTCTCAGGATTCCTATGGTGTATAATAATGTAATATATAAGCTGTAACATTTATAGTTTTCGCATAGAGCTGTCTGAAGCGGACCATGTCTAGGATCAGAGTGTCAGTTGGGATTAGAGTGGCGGCAGATGTTGCTTTTTTTTGAATTTGTGTGCATGTGCAGCCTCTCTTAAAGGTACAGGAACCCTTTTATAACTAATGTGGTAGCTCAGAACCAAGGGGCCAGGAAGCGATTTACTTCCTGAAACATTTTGATCAGCGCCATCTTGCCGAATCGACCCCTTTTGACATGCGCAGTTGTGCTTTTCTCAGACCCTGCCGTGAACAGTTTGCACGTTCCTGTGGACTCTCTTCATTGTGTTGTCCTGCTCAATACTAATTTCACATGTCAGAAGCGCTTGCAACACCAGTCTGCATCTCTGCTTGCTCGGATGATAATCTGCTTTCTTGACAGCAAACACCACCTCACGTGCACATTTTGGCATTGTAATGTAATGACATAAAAAAGTGTCTGTACAGTAGTTTGCTTGTGTACACTCATTTTCCAGGTTGATTTATTAGTATATTTGACATTTTAAGCAGACTTATCTGCCCTTCTTGCCAGTGTCACTGGTCCCGGGGACTTGAGAGCCTTCTCACCAGTAGGCTGGATTAAAATTGCCTGTTGACATCAGATGGCATGGGAGCGCTGCATCACAGAGAAAACCAAACAGACTAGCTTATACCAATCCCTCTCCTGCAGTTGACAGACAGAGGACTATGAAGAGAGGGATTAAGAAATGAAATGGGAATAGGAAGACATCCTGTGGGAATAGGGAAACTGTTTAAACATTGTCAGTATCAGGAGGTAGAAAGGGCAAGGCGTTTTTAAACCAAAGATCAAGCCCATTGGGTGAACATTCTCCATCTTGCTTTGGAACACACACACACACACACAAACACACACACATGGGAAATAATCATAATGATAATACAATCCACTCAGCATCAGATGGAAGGTAATCCTGAGCAAACTGCTCCTAAAACCTGAGTGAGACAGTATTATTGCAGATAATCCTCTTCCTGGTTCTACGTTACATGAGATAGAATGATGCTCCCCCAGCCCTGGCTGTCGGACGCTGATCATTCATTGATCTCATTTAATGTTATTGTCTCTGTTTTGCTACTACTGTATTACTGTGTGTATGTGGGTATCGTTTTATTAATGCTACCGCATTCACTGGGAGTGACAATGTTGGTGCTATGGGAGTCAGTCATGGCTTTATAGAGACTAGTTGTGTTGGAGCACACAATCACTAAATGGCCATTTAGTCTGCCTCTGTTCACGGAAATGTGGTGTTGAGAAAAAACCCACGCATATCTGTAGTTTAACTGTCCTCTATACATTCTACTGTATAGTGGAAAGTGCCTGTGATTACATGTATTATAGCCTACAGTCAAATTAACCAAACTGTAAATGGTTAATACATGATGGTCTCTGACATTGCACACCTTTTTGTGATGGTAGTATACTGCTTTCTCTCTGTAGCATTGCTTGGTTTGGCCTATGTTAATAACCTAGCTAACTAATGTTAGCAAGCTAGCTAACTAACATTAGCTACTATTGTGTACAATGGGACCTCACAGATATGAGCTTGTGATGTATAATGAGTCTATGAATGATGCCTTGCTTTGGCTAACATTAGCCAGAAACTCACATATACGACTATGAGAGACAGCATTCCTTATTTCTGTTATCATCACCTGTTATAGTGACAACAACGCCTAGCTGGGTAGCTTCCACTGTCGAAGCACTGTTTCCTCAAGTTTAATGGCTCAGACTCATGCAGCCCAGCTCTGGGAATCTACTGGAGCGTATTTCTATCGGCTGGCTTTACTTGGGTTAAGTAGATATGTAGCCTACGCCGGAGCAGCGCTTTGTGAAAGGAGGGGTGGCTCCGGAGATTTTGGTTAAAATGAGCCAGAATATAAATCAATAGAAAATCTGTCCCGTCACCGTCTACTGGGACCCCTGCGGATACGCGTGCCAAATATGAGCACTGTGAGACCAAGCTTCAACTGGCTTATTCCTCACAAAATGGTTACCAATATAAGAACTGATGCTAGTGCCACCTATTGGTGGGATGAGTGAACATAAATGATCACTCTTTAACACTCCTCTCCCCCTAAATCTGAGCAAACTGAACATGTTCAAATTATACGCATATAGTACTCCAAAAAAAATAACAGTAACAATCACATTGTAACTGGTCAGTACGGAAGAGCATTAGGGCCAACAATTGAGTTTATTATTTTTTTAAGCTTCTGAGTTTAAAGTCAGAATTTCTGAGAAAAACGTCAGAAATAACTTCTGAGATAAAAGTCAGAATTTCTGAGAAAAAAACTCAGCTGATGGCTAACTAAGGCTCATTCACCTCCATGTATTTCCAAACGCGAGTTGCCGACAGTTTGCGCCTCCAGCCAATCTGCGTGCCTGCCTACTGTATGCCATAGCCTGCTGACGTGCACCTCGTAGCTAACGTTACCGGCTATAGCCAGCCAGTGGAACTGTCTTGTTCAGACGGCTCTAGCTCAAAAAGTATTTATGTCAGCTTAGATATTTAGATGGCTAGAATCAAGACAAATAGCCGAACAGTTTGATGTATAATATGTCCCATAATACTTTCGTATGTATTATATTATGGAGCTACGAACACACAAAAAGTCTCCAATGGCACAGGGAAGAATAACTGTCAATCGGCCTTCACTGTGGTAAATATGGAATCTGGAATGTGATTGGACTAACAAAATGTCAATAATTAAATCCTGTTCGGAGTACTGTCCTCCCTTGCGGTAATTTTTCAGCGTTCACAAATTAAGGCATTACATTGATTTAAGAGAAAAGAACCCGCCCTAAGGGAGGCTAGCCTCCCTTCCATAGATATCAATGGGTCCTCCAGCTGCATGTTATAGATGTCACTGTTGGAGCTTTAGAATTTCAATAATGGGTTTTTATCCATAGGGAAAACCTGCTTTATGAACAAAACTGAGATAATATTAAATATAAATAAATCAATTCATATATTTATATTTTAATCCCTCTCTTCTCTCCAAAAACTGAGGAGGACTGTCCTCCCCTACCTCAATGGACGAGCCTCCTCTGGTACATATACATATAGTGTATATGCGTGTGTATATATATATATATAACACATATACACCCACCCACCATACTCAGTTAGATTGAGGTCAGCTTGGTGTCCTCCCCCCTGGTTAGGCCTGTCCCCACCCTGTGAGAGACCCTACCCCCCCTGTCCCTCCAGAGTCCTGTAACATCCAACCCCAGGCCAGCTGCCAAGAGCAGCGCTGAGCAGAAGTGAGCTGCAAGGGGAAGAAAAAGCTCACTCTGGGAAGGTACAGTATTGACGTCAGAGAGACCCACATGTGAGGAATTCTTGGTTAATTACCGGGAATGTGCTGGCTTATTGTAAAATGCTCCTGCTCGTATGGGGCGCGTTCCAAAGGCGGCTTTTTGTTTTGCTAGCCTGGCTGGCCTCTCTCTCTTAGTCCTCCCTCCTCCTTTCTCCTCTCCTCCACCACCTCCCCCTCTCCTTGTCCTCCTCCTCACTCAAGAGAAAGAGTTGTGGTTGATATGTTGGAGTCAGTGAGACCCAGACCCTCCCTTTCACGCACACACACACACACACACACACACACACACACACACACACACACACACACACACACACACACACACACACACAGCCGCCAACTTCTTCTCACTCCTATTCTGGCCTGTAAAAACAGCATAGGGGAGTGTTGTGCAATACCAGCCTGTTTGGATTCCTGCTCACACCCTTTGCTCTTTACTGCACCTGCAATCCCACGACTGAATGATGTCAAGGCAGCCACAAAAAATACTTTTTGGGGAGCTTCAATTTAAGGTAAAAAGTTCATGTCGAACAACTATGTTGCAGCTTCTCTGGCCACTGAAACAAAACAACTCTCTCTGCAAACACCTGCTGGAACAGGATGTTTGATCAAAGATGCTGACGTTGCCCTAATTATAAATACATTCTAAGCAAGTACCTTGCCGTTAAGTGTTATTAGGCGTACATTTAGATAAGACTTTCAAGGCCTCTGCTCAACCACATATCACTGAAGCGCAGATAGAGTTGGTGTCACTGTGAAGTCACCTGACTGGACAAATCTGAGAGACGACCCCTGACCTCTCCACTTGGGCTCCCCCTGGACTGGATCCGCAGGCACAATAAACATTTTCAAGGGGCACCTGAAAACGTACCTGTTCAGGCAGGTGTTTGAGCACTGCTGATGTCACACCTGTAGGTCCGGCTGTGTCTTTCTTTTGTTTTATTGTATTAGTATAGGGGCCTTTGAAATTGGCCACTTTTTGTATACTTTCTCGTTTTACTGTGTTGTATGTTATTTATTTTACTATGCACTTTTTTTTTTACCTGCACCTTATGCGAAGCACTCTGTGCATTCGTGTTGAGAGGGGTGCTATACAAATACACTTTTTCTTACTTACACAAACCACTCTCCCCCCCCTCCACAAAACCTGCTA
This sequence comes from Borostomias antarcticus, assembly GCF_949987555.1. Lineage (NCBI taxonomy): Eukaryota > Metazoa > Chordata > Actinopteri > Stomiiformes > Stomiidae > Borostomias > Borostomias antarcticus. The sequence goes on from NC_140235.1 coordinate 7,598,676, forward strand.
GAAAATCTGCAGCAAAGGGAGGCAACTCCAGAGGAGTTCATTTGAAGGTCTCTCGCCCTGTTGGTCACGCGAGGACGGGTCGGCAGGGCCGGGTGATGGATTGAGAACAGCGAGGTGGGTGGGTTGATTTAGGAGAAAGGGAAGATGGTCCGTCGAGAGATCTGCGCTCTAAACGGAGACGGGAGGAACCCGGGTGATTTGCAGAGGAATGCCTTTGAGGTTTCCCCCAGGATGCATTTCGTTAGCGTGGAAAGTGATGGAACGTTTCCCAGTGGGAAGAGATGAAGTGGGAATGTGGCAACTTCTCAACATCTGGCTAACGCTCTGCTTACATAGGTCTCCCAGCACCCTGTCTGTCTGTTTGTAGGAAGATTGCTCTCCTCCTTAGACATATAATCTGTGTACAAATACACACTGAAGTGCTCTATAGAACAATCCGTAACAACGGAAGAACCCTTTGAAAAAAGGTTCCACATAGAACCCTTTGGAACCTTGGAACCTTTTTTCAAAGGTGCCTTCTGTTACAAATGGGTCTACAAAGCACTCCTTTTTTGTATGTTTCCTGGGATACAAATATATTGTGTGACTGGGAAGGGCAGACCAGGGAGAGAAGTAGGGTGATGGGTGTTGGATGAGCTAGCATAGTCGTCATCCTTTGGCATGTTTTGCCTGGGTGGGCCAGTTGTTTTAGCCTTGCCGCCTGACTACAGTAGGTATGACACACAAGGAGCTATTCTTGGAGGATCTGGGACATGTGTGTCTCTCAACCCCCCCAAGCTTGTGTGCAGGTCTACTGTAATTAGCTATTAGATAGATAAATACTTTATTTATGCCCTGGGGAATGAGGCTAGAACATTTAATCCAAAGAATATCACTGTTGAACTGAGACCTGCACATACCCCCTTCATTTGTTTTTGTATTCAGAAACGGCAAACAGAGGCTCTTGGGCAGCCAGCTATTAGATGACCGCAGGTTGTTTTCCCCCCAACCCCTTGTGCTGGGAAAACATTGGTTTGAACAGCGCAATATTGGTCAATTCATTGTGGCCTTAACCAGCACCATTATCTTACAGCTCATCATGGCCCGCAATGCTGTTCCTAACCTGTCTTGTTGACTTCTCTGTGAGAGCAGACGTTTTTGCGTCTTTTTTCTGAAGGGTAGTTGTGTGTCTCAGAAAGGTGGGTTTAGCATCAGAAGACGGTGTGTTTCGTTTGTGTATATGTACATCTGTCTGCCTGTGTTTGTGGTTTGCTGGTATGATCTAGTATGATCATTTATGTGTGTGTTGGTGTGTGCGTTTGGCAGTGATTGTATGCGGGTCATACTGTATGGTGTCTAAAGAGCACGATCCCTCTGGCTGAGAAACGTTAGTGTCTAGATGATGTGGTAAGTAAGTAGTAATCTTTTAATTATGCTTCATCGGACAGCAGTTTGTGTTCAGGTCCTGAGAAATGCTTGCAGATTAGAGAGGCCGACACACACACACACACACACACACACACACAAATCACACCCAGGTGGTGAAGTAAGTAGGTTTATGAGCGAAGGCCCTTTCCACAGCAGCCATTTTGACATGTCATTCTATTTTGACATGTAATTACACCTGTGTTTACAAAGGGTAAACACTGGTATAATTAAAAAATAATAATAAGTATGGCCCTGTCCATTTGCATAGGCTACTCCTGGTTGGACTCCTGATTGCATAGGCTACTCCTGATATGTCTAAATCTCATGCTACGAACGGACACATGTGTAGCTGCACCGCTTAAAAACTGCATATTTGTTTTATTTAAAGTGTAAATTGACTGAGTATGTCCTCAGCAATGTGTAAGTAAGGAAACCCTGCTGAGCCCTCATGTATCATAGGCTCCTGGGCGACACTAGTCTTTCACTAGTGTAAGGCCTTACATTGTGTCTTTGGTATGACTGGGAATACAACTTCCAGTGTCAGGGTTGGTCAGTACAGAAGCTGCTCCACCATTTTAAAAGTGGTGTGGCAGGAAATGGTTACCAGGATAGTGTCCAAGCCCCTGTAGGGGGTCTGGTGGTTCGAGAAAAAAAACACTTCATAGAAGGCCATGGTTTCTTTGACTTTGATTAAGTGTAGCCTAATCATGATTAACGTCAGAATTGTTGGGCTGTGGCTACTGGCTAGTCAAGCTGACTGACGGTAGCTAGTTTACACAACTTGCAGCTTGAGCCAGCGACAAAAGAATGACTAATGTGCACCCCCGTACACACACATTACTGTAACTGCATCTTATCCAATCAGCCAAGTAGCCAGCTGAGACAATTAAGTGGAGCTAAGGGCAGACAAGATTGGACAATAAAGCCTAATATGTTTTTGTTTCATCTTCTATACATAAGAAATACTGCTTGATATTCAGCTGACTTCATGCTTCCCATAAATCTACCTTAAACGGCACAGACCGTGTCTGTCTCTCTCTGTCCGCCATCTTGAGAACCAGACAGTGTATGAAGTTGACATTCAGCAGGTGTATTTCTCAGGACCCTAGGATGTGCAGTGTCCCCTGTGAAGTTATTTGGATCAGCGGTTCTCGTCGGGCGTTGTGCCAGTGAAAAGTAGTTCTGTGTGGCAGGACATCCAGTACTACGGTCAACCCCATACTGTACCAAAGACGGCTTACGACACTGGTCGATCTAGCGATCAGTAAAATCAACCAAATGTCAAAAGGCGGACGTCATTGTATTCCTCTCGGCCTACAAAGTCTAGCTATCTGCTTTTGGTACACACGCAGAGAGCCAAAACAAAGCTTTGAGGGAAGCCAGCTCCCTGTGTGGGGGCACTAGAGACACAGGGTTTGGACTGGGGTGTGCGGGGGGGAGCCCAGGGGGGGGGGGGGGGGAGCCCAGAGTGCCCCAAACCACCCCCCCCACTACCTCCCAACCGAGGGGGGCACCACAGATTCAGGCTCAGGATCCAAAATGTGTTTTTATAGATGGATAGATACAGCAGATACTGTAGAATGTACAGAACAATCACCATGGCTACACAAGCACTGTGCATTAGTATATCTTAAAGGAGTCCTATTATGCTAATTTTCAACAATTTAACATGTCTTTGAGTATTTTTCCTAAAAATACCACACTCAGAATAACTGTTCTAGCATGCCTCTATACCCCTCTGTTAACCATAAGGCTATGGTTTAGGTGAGTCACTGAATTCCAAGAAATCATCGTTACAGTTGGATAATTCTTTCAAGAGTAGAATGCTTGTGGCTGTATGAGAGTGTTTGTGTTTATGTGTGAGCTTCTGTTTCACTTTGTACATGGTGTGTGTGTGTGTGCGTGCGTGCGTGCATGCGTGCGTGCGGAGTGAGTGGGTATCATTAAGCGTTGGCAGACCAGGTGATTGGTGTGTTTGTCAGGCAGCTGAACAG